>NC_045427.1:510871997-511508386 GCF_902635505.1 Sarcophilus harrisii | reverse complement strand
ATATAATGGAGGAAAAAATATGCAAAGAACTAAGCACAAACTATATACAGATTAAGTAGGAACTAATCAATAGAAGCGATAAACTAGAATCAGGAGACTGGGACAAGCTTCCTTTTTACCTGGGACTCAAAGGAATCCAGGGAAATCACTGAGAAGCAAATATAAGTCAATGTCCTAATTACAAAGATATCTTCTCTTACTGAACCTTGTAATGTAACCTATGTTCTGACCCTAGAACGATCGTGTTCTCCTAGATAGAATTCTAGATAATCAGTTGTAGTAACCTGAAAAATGGAATATAAAATTGTGATGTAAGTGAGAACTGGAAGACTCAACTCTAGCCTTTGAAACCTAATACTTCCAAGAAGAACATTTCCTTTTGAGCTAGTGTTCTCTTTCTTGTATCATATATTCAAGACTGCCTGGCAAGATGACCAAGACTATCTAGCATGTAATGTTAGTTGAGGTTTAAAATAATAGTTATAATAATAAATAATAATAATAAGTTACCACCTAGTTTGGCTCCTTCCTATTAATGACCTCTTGGGAAATAAATGGCTAAAGATATGCCAAGTATATATAATATAGGAAATATTTACAAAACAGAAATGTCTGGATTTAACAAAGTAATAGCTGCTTAATCCAAGTGGCTCATAATACAATTATATCTTTTGGAGGCCTAGTACAGTGATTTATACATTGTAGGTGCTTAAATATTTTTTTTGTTGGGATCTACCAACTGACTACTTTGGACCAATCACATAGCTCTAAATTAGTGATATGGTCCCTTCCAACCTTGGATCTATGTTGCTAGAGTTTTGAGATTCTTTAGCTCTAATAATCTATATTCTTTAATGTTCTTGTGGAAAATGGACCAACTTCTCATCCCCAGTAAAATGCTCAGTCTTCTAACATGCCATTGGTTTTGTGCAAATAAGAAACATCCAGCAAGAATGGAGTGTATGAGAACATACTCTTAGGGAGTGAGAAGTTTTTAACCAATAAAGTCTGTATTTTCAAAAAAACAGTTTCCATAAATTTTCAAAAACCAAAAAGGCTTCTGATGATGAAAACTTTTATTATGAGAACAAACAAATAGAAATCTGGGAGTAGTCACTTCAAAGAAACTGTCAATTTCCATGGAGTAGATCTTCTTTGAACTGGATTTCTAAGTACATATGTAAAAGAACAATTTGATGTAACCAACCCATTCATCATAGTAAAGTGGCTCTGAAAGAATTGTAGAAATGGTCAGCTAGCTTCCAAAGGCCTTACAGTGTATTACCTAAAGTCATGCAATAGCTCACTCTAATTGAGCATTTCATGGAAAAAAAAAATGTCTTCATGGGCTGTTTGATAGAGATAACAGCAGCTTATGTGAGTTGCACAATGTATTGATGGTAGAATATCATGTCAAGAGAACTCATTGTTCTTTTTAATTCTGATTTGCTTAAACGGTGAGTGTCTAATGTAACTCAAGTAAAGATTTAGGACAGAAATGGTTTTAGACATGAAAAGTTAGTGCTTATTTTGTTTTGCATCAGTTCATGTACATATTCCTACCTTTCTTTGAATTTTCCACATTTGTCCTATTTTATGTCACAATAATATTCCATCATATTCATATATCACAGCTGCTTTCAGTCATTCCCCAGGTATTGGGCATCAAGTATGTTTCTAATTTTCTGTATACAAGAATGGAAGAGTTCAGATGTAGGCAATATCTTGGTTGATCATTACAAATGAGCAGCATTTGGCTTTATTTCAGTGTTCTTTTCATATACATTACTATAGTCATTCAGAAATATATATGAAAAGAACCCTGAAATTAAGTCATATGTAGTCCAATCTTCATCCCAGAGAAAAGATGAGAAAGTATACCTCAAATGTAGGGAGTTAAAGGTATAGGATGTTATATATGCTGGCCAATATAATATCTGTCAGTTTTACTTAACCATTTTCATCATTATAAAAAAGAATATCAATAAAACATTATTTTGTTATATTTTTATGGAAGCTTTTTATTTTCAAAAGCTATGTAAGAATAATTTTTCACCATTGACCTTTGAAAATTTTGTATTCCAATCCTCCCCCCTTCCCTCAACCTCCTCTCCTAAATGGCAAATAATCCAATATATATTTAACATGGTAAATATAACATAAAGCATTATTTAAAAAATAAAATAAAATAAATGCAGTGGATAAACTATCAAAAAAAAATCTTTTTGAGGATGTCTTTATGTATATTTAGGGCATCCTTGATGAAAACATGAGGAGGAAATAGATAGGCTTTTGCTGATGATTTTCTATAGCAACCAACATTTCCAGTCCCACAATTAATCAAGAGTATCAAAGAATATCACATCAATCTATTATTTGTTGATTTTTTAAAAAGCATTTGAATCAGTACAACAAAATTTAGTCTTAAAGGTATTTCATTAATGAGATGTCTCCCATGCATACATAAATTAACATTAGGATCCTAAGATAAGAAATAATTGGAAGTAATTTTGTTCAGTGATCTACTAAAAATCAATATCATGTGGAAGTGGATTTCTTCGACAAAGAGACCTAATTCAGTTTCAATTGATCAATGTTGGACAGAGGTAGTTACACCCAAAGAAAAAAACACTGGGAAATGAATGTAAACTGTTTGCATTTTTGTTTTTCTTCCCGGGTTATTTTTACCTTCTGAACCCAGTTCTCCCTGTGCAACAAGAAAACTGTTTGGATCTGCACACATCCATTGTATCTAGGATATACTAGGACATATTCAACATATATAGGACTGCTTGCCATATAGGGGAGGGGGTGGAGGGTGGGAGGGAAAAATCGGAACAGAAGTGAGTGCAAGGGATAATGTTGTAAAAAAAAAAAATTACCCTGGCATGGATTCTGTCAATAAAAAGTTACTATTAAAAAAAAATCAGTATCATGATATAAAATAAGTGATCATGCCTATGCATAAAACAAAAGTGTTTAGGACATTCTTCTCAGAATTCCAAATTGAGGTTGGGTTCCTTCTTTTAGCAGAGTTCTTGAGATACATTGTGTTTGGATACAACTTTTTGTTATTATTATAGCTTTTTATTTACAAGATATACACATGGGTAATTTTTCAGCATTAACCTTTGCAAAGCCTTCCGTTCCAAATTATCATCTTCTTCCCCCCATCCCCTCCCCTAGATGGCAGGTAGACCAATACATGTTAAATATATTAAAGTATATTGGATGCAAATTTTTTAATGTGATTCGTTCTCCAAGACATGACCAAAAGATATAAATAACATCTCCCAAAAGGAAAAGTCCAAATAATCAATAATTTCTTTTAAAAGTGCTGGTAATTATGAGAAGAAAAAACATACATACAGATATATGTCCATAGTAAAACAGTTTTGAGGAATTCAAAAGTTTGCCTGAGGAGTCCATCCAATGTGCTTGAGTTCTGACCCCTTCACACTGTTAGGAGAAACAAGGAAAGCCTTGAGGCCTTATACCAGAAATGACAAAAAGCGACATACTATAATGCTCACTGACTTGTGGAGAAATCATCATGCCAGTTCTTTTTTGCAGGAGCCATGAAGTGATGTGATTATTTTGGAAAGCAAAGTAAAATAGAATAAAATTTATCAAAATGTGAAAGAAGATAGAAAAATACCAAAACCTTTTAAACCTGCAGTCCATCTTCAATTCTCTATGTGGGAAAATAGAAAGAAGGACCCATTTATAGAAAAATATTCATCGTAGCATAACCTTCTCTTAACAGATAAAACCAACACTGGAAACAAATTATGTATCTAATGATTGGGAAATGCTAAATAAAATGTACCACAGAAAAATATTCTATGTCATAAGATATACTGAATATGAAAAGTGAGGTTCTGCATGGTATAATAGATAGAACACTGGACATGGAGTTAGGAGGACCTGATTCTAAGGCCAGCCTCAGACTCTGCCTAGTTGTATGATTCTGCACAAGTCACTTAACTTCTCTGAGCCTTAGTTTTCTCATCTGGAAAATGAAGGGTTTAGACTCAGTGACTTCTAAGGTTGCTTCCTGTTCCAAGTCTCTGGTCGTGGGAATTCAGAAAAACATGGTAAGCTTTACATAAAGTGACATAAATTAAAAATATTACTGCCTAAAAACCAATATGCACAATGATTTCATGGAAGAAAACAGGAAGCAGTAATAAATATAATGGTAAAACATGGATAATAGAGGTGAAAGGAAGCAAGGTGATGGAGTAGTTAGAGCACAGAACTTAGAATCAGGAGCACATGTTCAAAGCCTGCCTCAAATCTTTAACTTAATTGTGTGATCCTCAGCTTTTTTTTTCTATAAAGTGGGATAACAATAGTATCCTACCTCTCTGGGTTATTATAAGAATAAGGTGAGAATATTTAGCCCTTTGTAAATTTTAAACCACTAAATAAATATTTTTGTTATTCAATCGTGTACAACTTTTAGTGACTCCATTTGAGGTTTTCTTCGCAAAGATACTAGTTTGCCATTTCCTTCTCCAGATATAAATATTAGTTATAACAGTGATAATATGTAATATCTATATTGCAGTTCCTATGTGCCAGGCACTTTGTAAGCACTTTGCATTATTATTTCATTTGAAACTCAAACAAACCCTGCAAATGTGGGGCTACTTGTATGTCCATTTTGCAGATGAAAAAACTAAGCCAAGTAGATTAAGTGACATGCCCAGGGTCACTAGTGAGTGTGTAGGGGCAGATGTAAACTTGGGTCTTCCTGACTCTATCTACTAAGTGTCCCAAATAATAGCTAATATTTATACCAATCATTAAAACTAATGCATATGATTTTTGTTTCACTTACTAATTGGGAAATAATTAAAAGATATAGCTTATGTGTGCAAGCATTCAAACCACTTTTAAATGTGGTTTTGTTTAATTGTTTATTGACCTTAGGGTTTTTTATTTCTTTTTTCAATGGTGTTTGTTTTGTTTGAGAAGATTACATTAATCTTTAAAGAAAAATAATAATTGTAGTGCATCTCAAAAGTCTACAAAGTTTTCTCTTTGAAATCTATCATCCCTCAAAAGAAATCAGCTTAACTGCAAGAAAATTTAACTAAAAAACAAAGTCAATTAAAAACATCTGGAAATAGATGATCAAGATTCAGATTTTTAGGTCTGTTGCATATTGTCTGTTTGAGCAAGTGACCTATCCTTTCTGATCTACAGTTTCTTCAAATATAAAATGGCATAATTGGACTAAACATCTTCTTAAGAAATCTTCTAGTTCTGATCTATAATCTATATCTTGCTCAAGTACAGTCTATATTTGAATGGACAGCCAGTCCCTTAGGTTTACTTTGGATTAGATGTATGGTTAGATAAATAGATGGAGGAAGGAAATGAGGAAAGACAGATAGAGAAAGAGACAGACATATACACACAGAGAGACAGGGAAAATGTTGTTAATATCTTTGCTAAAAATAGCATAATTCTAGAATCGAATGAGAAAAAGATATTTGTAAATTGCTTAGCTTAATGACTGGCACATTGCTTAATAAATGCTTATCTTCTTCTTATTTGATCCCATTTTAGAAATTACATAGTATTTTAAAAGATTCCAATTTGTTTATAGAAACAAAAGCAGTCTAGCTGTTCAGGTTTGAATCATGACTTGTTACCATTTCACCAGGGCTGAAATTGCAGGTAGCCTGAGGGGCAATAGAAATACAGAGGGTGTAAATAAGCTATGCATTAATGGGGCATAAAAGACATCACTGTGAAGCTGCAATGTTTTGCAGATGAAAGTTAACAGGTGGAATACCTTTTAAAAAAAAAAAAAAGCAACCACACAAACTTTCAGCACATTTTGTAGATGCTTTTAAACAAAATTTATAGAAAAGCAAATTGAGGGACTTAAAATAGATCGTTAGGAGTTGAGAGCCATAAGCATCAGAGACTTTTCTCATTAACCAGACTCCCATTGATTTGAGCAGGAGTCAGAATTATCTGGGCCTGAGCAGGGCTGGAATTTACTTTTAAATTTCACAAAATGTGCTAAATAATTTAATAGTTTAGACCAGACTATACTCAAGGAAATGTTTGGTCTACTAAAGAAAACAAACTTTGGAGTATTTTTAAAACACTGAGGTAATAACCATATATACCACAAATTCACTTGCCAATTGAAAATGGTGCCTTATTAAGTGATACCTAGTAATACTTCCTCTTGAAAAATCCATTTTTCAGAAGCAGTATGTGGATTAGAGAAGTGAAAAAATAAGATTGGATAGATACAAAGTTAGAGCCAGAATATAGAGAAGCCTAAATACTAAGTATGGGAATTGGGATTTAATGTACTAAGTATTAGGAAGCTGTTGCAGCTTTTTGATCAGGAGAATATTGTGAAGCATTTTTAAAGAAAGATTAATCAGGGATATTCAAGTAAAGGTATTCTGTAAATAGTTGGATATAATAAAATGGAATACAGGTAATGAGAGAGGTTATAACTGAAGATAATTTGGAAATCATCTTCATGTGTAGAAAGCCTATAGCAAGAGTTGAAGGAGAGGAGGAACAGAAAAAAGGGAGATTCAGTGAGTGTAAGGCAAAGAAAATTAGAGGACCAAAGATGGAACTTTTATACTTATTGTTAGAAGAAAAGGAAGAGGGAGAGATAAAAGAGAAACAGACAAAAGAAAAAAAGCATGTTCAAGATAAGTTAGAAGCATTCCCAATAAGGGCAAGGGTGAAAAAAGGTTTCCTGTTATCACCACTACCATTCAATATTATAATAGACATGATAGTCTTAGCAATAAGAGAAGAAAAAGAAATTGAAGAAATTGGAGTGGGTATTGAGGAAACAAAAGAAAAGAATGAGGACATCAAATGCCCAATAGTCAAGGAAGAATAACATTGCAAAAAAGGGTGCTAGACTAAATGCTACCAAAGAGTAGCTTGTAGATTTCCTCCCCCAAAAAAAATTCCTGGGTAATACTATAAGAATGTCATAGGGGGAGGGAGAAAGGAGAGATAAAAGCTAGATCTCAGAGAATCAAGAAAAGATGTTGCTCATATAGGAAAGAGATGTGTAGCTCTAAAATTGATAGTTTTTCACCAAAGTTCTTGCTGAACATGCGCCAGATAAGCATTTTCCTAACCATTTTAATGGATTCCCAAGTCTCTCAGCTATTCTTGTAATAACAGTAGTCACCATTTAGGGCAAGAATCCTGCCATTAAATCCTGAGTTCTTTCTCCTCAATTGTTTCAGGTATGCCATTTTGACCAAAGCAACTTGGCCATCATGGAAAGGAGATGAGAAACATGGTGTAATCCACCTGCTGCAGTCAGTCAACATGGATGCTGATCAGTTCCAACTTGGGAAAAGTAAAGTCTTCATCAAAGCCCCTGAATCTGTAAGTATGTGTTGTGAAGCATGACATGGTTGAATGGGACAGAGGCTCCTCATCATCCAGGCAAGAGGACTTGTGGCAATTTGAATGACCTCTAAATCATTAAGGATGGTCTAAGACATCTTAATACATAGCTATGCCTCTTTTCAAAAGGCTGAGCAAAGTATAGGATGCTTAAACAATAATATATCCACATAGCTTAGAGATTCGAGGTATTCAGGACTATCTCAATGTCAGTATGGGAAGGAGGAAAGAACCTTTAGGAAAAAGGAAGGTTGTTGATAAATAATGTGCTTATATTCTGGAGGGGCACAAAGCTAATGTATTTAACACACTTGTGAATGAGTTATTAAAAAGCTGTAGAGGGAGGGCTGACTTTGGTATTGAATCATTATAGATCTTCTGTCAGATCAGTTCAAATGCTATATTCTACATGAGACCTTTGCTGATAACATCTCCTCCTGCCTCCTAAAGCCCATCCCTCAAAACCCCCACTGAATGTTTTGTTTTTTTTTTTTTTACTTTGTGTGTGTTTTCTATTTATTTATGAAAATGTTTCTACTTTCTTGATAGAATAGTTTCTTTTGTATCCCCAGGTCTTAGCATAGTACCGGGTATCATAGTAGACACTTAATAAGTACTTGTGTTTTGACTCATTGGGGAACAAAAAAGACAAGGTTAGAAGCACTTATGATGAAATTGGTAGAAATACAAATTATGCAAGCAACCCACTCAAGCATAATGTCTTGTAGTTCTCCCACTTGTTAGATCTCAGCATACCAATTTAGAGAATTCTCTTGTCTTTTCAGATGAGGAAGTTAGCTCTGTGTTAAAGATTGACATATAAAATTACTCTTTGGAGGGGAAAGCCCAATATGGTCACCAAATTATCAAAGGCAACTTTGAAATGAATAAACACCTCCTAGGTTGGAAGATTTACAGGTGATAAAATTCAAATAGTTTGGCCTTAGGGGCTCCTAATGTACCCCCATGAACTGCAAGATCTCCTTTTAAGGAAATCAATAGATTTTGTGAAATCTGTTACCAGACTAGCAATCATAAACACTAATATTCACTGGGTACATCAAAACAGAATGGTGAAACGGAACTCAGTCATTTGTTACAAGCATGGATGAGCTCAAACAAATTGACATCAAGTCAATAAGCATTTATTAAGCACTCTTTTATTTTACAGAGGTTGCCCTAACTATTTTGTAGAAGGCTTTTGTAAATAGGAAGATAGTATATCCTCAGCTTTTCTAAAAAGTAGAGAATAAAGACTTGAGCAGAAATATCTTCTTAGCCCAGAAAAACAGAATAAGGAGTAATGTTTGCATCAGGTCCTCGACATATAAAAATTATGTAGAAATTAAGTTTTTACATTTAGTCATGAAACTCTTACCTAGGATATCAGAGTGTGATATCTGTGATTCTCTGTGCTTTATAGCTTAAGAAGAATATGAACTTAAGAAGGGTTCAGTTACTCATAGAAAAAGACTTACAAGATGGAATCTGAGGGAGGGTAAAAAGAGCCTAAGAACATAACCACCTTTTAAATCATAGAATCAGAGAATGTTAAAACTAGCAGAAACCCTTTTTTGTTTGTTTGTTTGTTTAGTTTGGCCAATTCTTCATGATAATCTTATGGCAAAGAGACTGGGTTGGTTTTGCCATTTCCTTCTCTAGCTCATTTTATAAATGAAGAAACTGAGGCAAACAGGATTAGTTGAATTACCTAGGGTTACATAGCTATAATAAGTATCTGAAGCTAGAATTGAACTCACAAAGATGAATCTTCCAAATGTATTTGCCATCACTAAGAAGACAGTTGTTGAGGGAAGGGTCTAAATAAAAGACAGTGAGTTCTCTATATATGTTACTGATTACCAGTAACATTGTGCTAAGCCCTAGAACATGTCTGACCCTCCTAAATGAGATCCATAAATTGCTTTTAAAAATTCAATCTAACTATTCATGTGTGAAAAACTATGTGCATAAAGAATGTCTATTGTCCAAATTATGATATTATTCAATGAGGTTGACCCAGAGCTAAACAGGTAGAAGAAAGAAAGCTAGATTGCCCTTTGTGAAATTTTGCAATGCTTTTAATGATTCCAGTTTTCCCCCCTGCAACTAAGATCTATATCTTTTTAAAATTAGTATTCTTCCAGCAATTCTTTATGGCTGAGTAATAAACTATGACAGTCTCTAAAGAATGAAAACTTTGAGTCACCCAATAGGCATTAAAGTGTTATGTGGTGGGTCAAAGACTATGATACAATACCTAGGCACTGTACATGGTAAGTATTGTAAAAGACATGATCAGAAAGATGTATGACTAGAAAATGATCTGGGTCACTCATATAGTGAGAGTATGGAATACCAATGTTTTCCATTGTTAAATATTAATAGTTCAGTAATACTCCTATCAAGGTATACCAGAAAGTTTCAATTGGTCAGCCAAAAAGCATTTAAGTTCTATGTGCTAAATACTGTGTTTAGTGCTAGGTACACAAAGAAAGGTAAAAACATGGTACCTGCCCTTAAAAACCACAGTCTAGTGAGAGACACTGTGCAAATGATTATGATCATAGAAAACAAGAATAGCCAGCATTTGTATGCCACTTATTATGTGCCTGGCACTGTGTTAAGCACTTTACAATTATTACCTTATTTGATCCTCATAACAATTCAAGGAAATAGGTATGATTATTTTTCCCATTTTACATGGGGAAAACATGACGAAACTGAGGCAAACAGAAGTGAAGTCACCTGCCCAGGATCATTAAGTTTGTAAGACTCTGGAGGTTGGAGTTAAATTCAGGTCTTACTGATTCTAGTCCCAGTACTCTATCCATTGTACTTCCCTGCTATGGTATAAAGGGAGAAAAATATGGACAAGTTATATAAAAGTCAAAATGGGTTACAGTCTATATCTTTTATTAAAAGAAGTATCCATAATAATGAATCTTCAGATCCCTCAAAGTATTAAAGAAGTTCCTCCTCACTTCTCCATCTTAGAATTTTTATCTTTGTTCAAGAGTTAAGTGATATGGAATCATGAACATAGTGGTCCCCTGAACTCCCTAATAGTGTTTTTTTCACTTCAACATGCCTTTGTCTATATTGTTTTTGCCCATGAATATAAGCTTCTTTTGGTCAGGAACACTTTTTCTTTGTATTTCAGGTTCCTACTATGGCATCCAACATATAGTAATTGTTAATAAATGGTCATTGAATGGAATTAAATGACTGTAGAGGTTGGTTTATATTATAAAGGAGACCCAAAAAAATAACAATCATCAATGTTTTCAGGACAGGAAAGAAAATGGTTTTGAGATGGGGGCAGCACCAATTTTGATCTTTGCTTGGCAAGGTCTTTTTTGTCTGCCTTTAAGTAGAACAGTCTAGAAGAAAGCCACAGAAGTTATGTTAATATTTAATCATCCTTGTGCAATTGGTTTAATACATTCAAGAATCTTTCATCAGGTTTTGCGATACTTTCTTAAGGCTAAGGGGTCAGAGCATTTTCATGGCTTTTTGTTCCAATTCAGAACATTTGCCTCTTAGCCTTCAAAATATGAAATTAAATAGCACACATCGATAAAATCCTTTTATGAAAAGGATGTGGTAGCATTTTGTACTTTGGGTTATTTGTAGCTTCACAGTGACTTTATTTCTATATTTAAAATTAAAATGTTGCGTCACATATCATTAAGCAACCCACAGAACAGTTCCGTTTTTTTTGTTTGTTTTTCTTCAATTTTTTCTAAAATGGGACCAACTGATTTATTGGTCCAATGCAGAACACCCTCTGCAGTTCTAGATCCTCTTTTGCTTTTTGACTTGTAGATTTTTCTATGTAATTAAAATACTCAACACATTTTAATGCCCTTTTCTATCTTCCTCCCTCTATCCCTTTGTTGAATTGGGAGGTTCCGCTCCAAAATTCCAAGGGTCTATTTTTGTTTTTTTTCTTCTGCATGCATCCTTCCCAATTGTGTGACTAAAATCATTTTTACCATCCCAATTCCTGCCCCTAGCTTGTGCACACACTCATCAGTCTCTAGCCTCCAGGTGCTTCTGCTAAGGTACCGTTAAATGTTCTTTCACCTTGTTACTTAGCCTTGGCCCTTGTAATGATGCTGCTGAATTTGCAGAATGATCCCTCTGCTTTAAGAAGCCACTTTAGAGAGCAAAGCTTAAAGATGGGAATGTTTTTCCTTCCGCTAATTTTCCTAATTTCTAATCCCAGGGGTTATTTGTTGTTGCTGTTGTTGTTGTTATTTTTTGCCAGCAATGCAAAAAAATCAAGCTGATCTTGGAGGGAAAGCTCCCACTTGGCATTGAAACAGCCTCTAGGCAGTTGTGAATTGGTAGCCTCTTTGTTCTGTTTTGTGAGTCACTGGTGTCTTTTCTCTGGTACTCCCAAAATAATTCCAGAACCAAAAGGAAGCTAAATGTGTTTGCTCAGAAATGCTCAGTGTGTTAAGAAATACTCACTTAGCCTATTTAAAAAGATGATTACTTTGGACAAATAATATGAACTGAAATCACTTAAGATAAATGGTACGTACTAGTGAATTCTCATTTCCTATTCAATTTTTATGAAATTCTAGTTTTGTGTTTCATTGTGGACATGTAGTCATTAGGCTTCAAAGCATAAAAATGACTTTGGGGCAAGGGGTAGTACGTTATATGTAGATAGGACCCCCTTTTCAACCAGTCTTTCTGGATATGGGCAGATTCCTACTGAGGAGGGCATCAAGGAAGTCTTCATGAAGATAGGCTTGAAAGATTGGTATAAATAGGTATAAATTCAGCAGATAAATGGAAAGGGGAGAATATTTAGACATAGAGGAGTGATTGAATAAAGCCATAGCCATAGTAACAGAAGAGCTAGAAAATTGGAGTGTAGACTATGTAAAGGGAATGACCTGATAAAGTAGAAAGATTGTGAAGCACAATAATTAGCATATGGGAGGTAAGAAGGACTGAACACTGGTATAGAGAACTCCCTCTACTAGTGCAAGTGAGCACCTTCTCTACAATTTATAGTTTTATAGAATTTCCCAGGATGCCTTGTGTCACACAACTAGTAAGTGTTAGACGTGGGATTTGAACTCAGATCTCCCAGATTACCATTCCAACTTTCTATCCACTGTACTACTCATCTTCTCAGTGCATTCTAGGTACCTAGAATACACTAAATATTTGTGAACTGACTTCTTAAACAAGATAATCTGGGTTGAATTCTAAGAATCTTTCTGACCTTGAATAAATCATTTTGACCTCTTAAGAGTCTCAGTTAACCTTAATTCTAAAATTAGGCAGCTGAACTAGAAGACTTCCAGGATACCTTCTGGTTCTGAAGACATTCTTGCTTTGAATTCCAGACAGAAGAGTTTAATTTTGCTAAGTAGATAGTAGGCATCAATTAAAAGGTTTTGAGCAATGGGCCATACAACTAAATTTTAGTGTAAAGAATATGTTTCTCTACTGTGTGTAAAACATCTGGATTCAAAGGGAGAAGAGTGAAATTAGGAATTGTTGGGGTGATACTAAAAGATTCCAGCCAAAGAACAGAGGTTATGCAAGTAGATAGAGCACCAGATTTAAGAGTCAGAAGGACCTGAATTCAAATCCAACTTCAAGATACTTACTAGTTATCTGCCCCTGGGAAAGTGATTTCATTTTGGTTGACCTTGTCTCTCCCTAACCCTGACAAATAA
This sequence comes from Sarcophilus harrisii, assembly GCF_902635505.1. NCBI lineage: Eukaryota > Metazoa > Chordata > Mammalia > Dasyuromorphia > Dasyuridae > Sarcophilus > Sarcophilus harrisii. The sequence goes on along the minus strand of NC_045427.1, from coordinate 511,495,256 downwards.
GATCCCAGCAGGTAGGTGGTAGCAGTAATAATGAAGACTTGGGCAAGAATACTAGAAATACAGTGGAGGTACAATTGATGGAGCCTATCTACTTATTGGAAAGTACAAATAAAAGAAGAGTCAATGAGAACACCAAAGTTTCTGTCATGGAGATCAGGTGAATATTCATACCACTAATCAAAACAGTGAAATCTAAAGAAGAAATCATTCTTGTGTATTAGAAGCAGTGATGTGGCTTAATCAACAGAAGAGTGCTTAATCAAGAAATTCTAAATTCAAATCTAGCCTCAAAACACTTAGCTTTATGTCTCAGAGCAAATTACATAACTTCTCTCTGTCTCAGTTTCCTCAACAAAAAAGTGCAAACCTACCTCACAGAGCTGCTTTGGGGATCAAATGAGATGATGTTTGTAAAGAACTTAGCACAGTGCCTGGAATACATATTAGAGTGCTTAATAAAGCTGATTTCCACTTTCTTCTCTTACCTTTCCTTTCCTTCATAGCCTGGTGCAAATGAAAGAAAAAAAAATAGTGAATTTAGAGTCCAAAGGCCAGATTTAAACCAGAGCTTTGCCATTTTCTATCTGTATGTACAATATTGAGCAAGTTCCTGAGTCTTAGAACCTCTATTTTCTTTTCTAAAATGAAATTATCATAGTGGATTACCTTAAAGGATCCTTCCAAGTCAAGGTCTATGATAATCTCACGACATAATGAATTTAAGGTGCTGATGGAGGACAATGAAATTGAGGAGCCAGTTAGGTAGTTGGATATATCCCACTATATTCATAGATGGAGGCATAGATTTTGGATGCCAACTTTATCCAGATAATAGTTGAAGCTATGAGTATGAATGAGATTACCAAGGGAGAAAATATAGAAAATATAGGACCAATGACAGACCCAACAGAAACATTGAACATATGGGGTCAGGAAGAGGAGACAAAAAAAAAAAAAAAAAAATTAAACAAACCCTTTGAGAGGTAAGAGGAAAACTGAAAGAAAGTGTGGTATCTCTGATAACAAGCAAGGAAAGGAAAGCAAAGAAAAATATTTGGCACATAGTAGGTGCTTAATATTTATTGACTGAGAGGTCGAGGGGAACAAATGATGATCAATGACCATAGGGTTTGCTGATTAGGAAATAATTAGTGGCTTTGAGACAACAGCTTCAGTGACACAGTGGGTACAGAAGACAGATTGCAAAAAGTTGATGGGAATGTGGGTGGTAAGCAATATAGAAATATGAAATAAGAAATTAAGTCTTGTTCTTTTATAACTATTTTTATCAGAATATTTTTACTATGGGCTCTCAATTTTCTCCATTTGTGTGATTTTTTTTTTCCCTTCAGTTTCATTATGGAAATTGAGAGATATTCTTCTATGTTTGAAAAAAAAAATTGATGGGTATAAAAGAAAGAGGAATAAAAGACAAAGAAATCATTTTGCCCATCTTAAAACATACTTTCATGATTGATCAACTTATGCCAGTCACTCTTTCAAACAATGACCTTAACATAATATGGCTTTACAACAGCAAAAGTCTTTTTCATCACTCATTTCATGTTTCATCACTTTCAATTTAGAGATCTTTTGCAAAATCATATTAGATAGAAAACTGATATTTTTTACTTAGTGAAAAATTAGCCACTCTCCTTTTCAAGGACCAAGATCTGCCTTGTGGATATCTTGAAATGGATTTTTCAAATTCTTTTAAAAGTACTCTATCTAATACCAAGTATCAATTACTTAAAATAAATAAGCTTTTTTTAAAAAGGATATTATGTGTTTGACACTGTGAGAGATACCATATATAAGACAGGATTCTTATCTTCCAAAAATTTGCCATCCAATTAGAGAAATGAAGCAGTGAAGAGGCAGAGTGGATAAACCACTGGAGCTGGAGTCAGGAAGACCCCAGTTCAAATGTGACCTTAGATACTTACTAGCTGTGTGAGCCTGGGCAACTTACTTAAACACATCATCCCTCCATTTCCTCATTTGTAAAACAGGAATAGCACCCAACCTTTCAGGTTTGCTCTGAGAATCAAATTAAACAATATTTGTAAAGTACTTTGCAAATCTTAGAACTTTATAAAATTCAAGTTATTACTTTTAAAATACAATCTTATATGAAATTGTGCTAAATTATATGATGCAGACTACACAATCAGATCCATTTGTTCTCCAACACAAGATCTTTATGAGAAAGAATATCTGCATGAGAATTAGTTGCTGAAATGTATTCCCACATAGTTGAGGATAGAAAACTGAGAAAAAGCATGGATGGAGAGTTGAGTCAAAGTCCAGGGTTGGTTTTGAGACCCTGGGCAAGTCCTTTAATCTTATAGTATTTTAGGCAACTCTTTAAGACTATACATAACAAAGAAAGTGCTAACCTGCATTAATAAAGAGGACTCCTCTCCCCTAGGAGTTCATTATACCAATGAAATCACAGACCCAGTCCTAAACTGTCTCTTTATAAGATCATAGATTTAGAGCTAGAAAGAACCTTTGGAGGTCATCCAGTCCAACTGTCTTATTAGGTAATAGAGGCCCATAGATGTTAAGTGTCTTACTCATAGTTACAAAGGTAGTAATTCATAGAACATGAAAATCAACCCAGATTATTTGGTTCAAGAAACAGTACTCTTTTCTTCTGTGTCATGTTTCTTCCCAAAAAAGAGCAAGCATATGAGTTTAATTCTAACCCTTAATTTCCTTATCTCAAGGTTGATCACAAAATTAAAAGCTCTCCTGACTAAGTAATTAAATTGATTGTGTTTGTGGGGGCCATCCATAGTGATGCATGCCTCCAAGTCCCTGCTACCAAGGACTCTGAGGTTCGTGGATTGCTTGAGTTTGGGACTTCTAAGTTTTAGAGAGCTAAGTACGAAGTCTGCCATCATGATGAGATTCTGGGAGCAGTGAACCATCAGACCACTTAAAGGGACAAGTACTGGCCCACATTGAAACAGAACTTAGAGAACTAGGAAGACCCAGTCTCAAAACAAAACAAAAAAATATCTGGTAGGTTATTGCATATGGTGTCAGAGACTGTCAATAGGTTAGCTTTTTTTGGTGTTAGTAGGCAGGGTTCCCTGGGAGAGGGAGGAACAGGGTAATATGACTGATCTAAAATTAAAGACATCAATAAAACTCAGAAAATAGCTGATATTTGGTTTTCTCTTCATTCAACAGTTATTTCTTCTTGAAGAAATGAGAGAAAGAAAATATGATGGATATGCTCGGGTGATACAAAAAACTTGGAGGAAATTTGTGGCCCGGAAGAAATATGTCCAAATGAGAGAAGAAGGTATATAAATAAATTGATAATGTATTTATCAAGTCTTGAGACTAGATTTGTACCAGATGGTGAATCTTTACCAGGATATTGGCATATAATTCCCCTAAAAGATTCATGTAATATTCTCTGATATTTTCATACTAAGTATTCTCTGATATTTTCATGCTAAGTTCTGTTCTGCCCTTTCTTACATGATCTTTTCTTCCCTCTGTGTTCTTTATTCTCTGGGGGAATCTCAGCCTCTGATCTGCTCCTGAACAAGAAAGAAAGAAGAAGAAATAGCATTAACAGGAACTTCATCGGTGATTACATTGGAATGGATGAGCACCCAGAGCTCCGGCAGTTTGTTGGCAAACGAGAGAAGATTGACTTTGCAGACACAGTCATCAAGTATGACAGAAGATTTAAGGTAGGCACCAGGGCCCAGAAGTCACAAGACTGGCACTGAGCTGCATCTTTTGTTATTCCCCAGCAGCTTTACAAAATAGCTGCTCAACAATTCCTTTCAAGCAACTGACAGTTTACACCAAGTAAGAAATAAGTGTTCATTTGGCTTAGTTTTACTACCCACATAATCTGATAAATAATTAGTGAGTAAACATTTACAAGGCTGCTGAATCCAGCAAAGAGTCTAAAGACAATCTTGCCTGATGAGAAAGAGGCAGATTGGAACTTAATCTAAGGAGGAAACTCTCTAACAATTAGAGCTGTCTCAATGTAGGATGAATGACTTTAGGTGGTAGGAGTTGCTCCCTTGAAAGAGATCTTCAAGTAGATATGGTATGAGTTGGTACTTATGGCTTGCAGATAGCAAGACCCAGATTCACACCTCACTTCAGTCTCTTCCTGTGTGACAGAGCTCTGAATCTCAGGTTCTTTAATAGGGGAAATATAGCACTTTCTTCATAAAACAAAGATAATGTATGTAAAATTCTTTGCAGTTCCATCTAAGTTTTAGCTAACATCACTGTGATATCATAAAGATCTTTGATCAAGAATGAGTAGGAATAGATAGCCTTCTAAATCTGAGAATCTGAATGTTCTAATGTAATGGCAGAGTAAGGAGCTGAATCCAGAGTGCCATACCAGCCTTGGATTTCATCAATTCTCCTAGTTCTTCTGCAAAGTGTTTCATTTTAGGGACAGTCCTCTCCTTCCCTCCCCCCATCTCTCTCTCTCTCTCTCTCTCTCTCTCTGCCTCGCCTCTCCCTCCCTCCCCGCCAGGACTCTTTAGTAAGGATCACTCAAAATAAACAATCAAACCAAGAAATCTTCCACCATCGTCAGTGACTGTATTTGTTTTTCTTGTTCAATAATAGTTCGCATGCATATAGCATTTTGAAGGTTACAAAGTTACCTAATTTGGTCTTCACAACCATCCTGTGAGGTACGATTATTATTCCTTTTTTTCTTATGAAGAGATAGAGGCTGAGGGTTTATGTGAATTAATGCAGAGTTCCATAGAGATTAAGGTAGAATTTGATCTTGGGCCTGCCTGCCTCCCAAGTCCAGCACTGTACTCCATATATGCTGGCATTTTACCCAGGCATAGAAAATTTGGAGTTGATAATTGCAGCTGAGACACCAAAGGTTAATAAAAAAAGATTCTTTCACAAAAGGCAACTTGGTTTCCAGTCACCAAAGACTAGGTTTCTCTCTGTATATCCTCTGCAGCTATAAACAGTTTCCTCATTAGGGAGAAACTGTTTCTACTGTGTAAAAGGCACAAAGAACCTTGATAATTTAGGGAGTGTTTATTCAGTGTTGAGGTTACTATGAATACTCTGCTCCATGGCACCACCAGCAGCCACCTCCTTGTTATTTCACTGCCTGTTAGTCCCTTTCCCAGCGGCTGACTGGAGGAACAGCTAAAACTCAAACCACAGCCTGTGTTCCTTTGTGTAGATGCTCAAGTTTTGGCAACAAAGTATTTTACTTTTTGCCTTGCCATGAGATTTGCTGCCCCGGTACATTACAGAGGATGGGGAAGTAATTATAAAAGCTGCTGTCTTTGGATGCTGATCCAGCTGCTGATGTGGCGCCGTTACAGCCTGAAGTAGTCCTGCAAGCCTCTGGGTAGGCAGGCTTTGGACTATTGTCCCCAGCGTTCTTCATAGGATCTTAAATCTAGAAGATACTTCAGAGATCAATCAGGGATTCTTCTGGGGTCTGTGAACTTTAAAAATAATAATAATAATAACTATATTTCAATATAATTAGTTTCCTTTGTCACCCTGTGAGTGTGTGTGTATTTTACCCTTAAAAATATTATTTTAAGAAGGGGCCTATAAGCTTTTCACTGGACTGTGTCCAAGACACAAAAAAGTTAAGAAACCTTGAGTCATCCACTCTTATTTTTCCAGTAAAGAAAATAAAGGCTGAATAATGACCCATGTAGGAAAGTAGGGACTTGAACTCAGGTCCTCTGGTTACAGGTTCATTGCTCTTTTCATTACATAGTACTCCCTTCTCAAAATATTACTCTTTATATCCTGTGCTACCATACTCATGTCCTTCACCCATGATAGAAAGGGGAGATATTACTTTGCTTTTTCCTAAGATAATCTCCATTGTAGCCTCACATGTCTTTACTAGCACAAATCCAAACCATTCAGCATATTCCTGTTTGGCTCCTTTCCATAAGTGTCATTTTAACTACCATCAACTCTACCCAACCTCTTTCCTGTGTTCATCTTTTATTACAGGGTATAAAGCGAGATTTAGTTCTGACCCCAAAGTGTTTGTATTTGATCGGCCGAGAAAAGGTGAAGCAGGGGCCTGATAAGGGCCAGATGAAGGAGGTGCTGAAGCGGAGAATTGAGATGGAGAGGATTTTGTCTGTGTCTCTCAGGTGAGTGACAAAATCAGTCTAAATCAGGGCTCCACCACCTCCCTGCAGCCTGCCAGGAAGGGTCAAAGAAAAGTTTATGGCTGCTTTCCAGGGTTATTTGGAATCAGAGGCAGAGGTAGTGGGAAGCTTAAAGAATACCTGCACAAATGGTATGGCAGAAATCATTTCTTCTTTTCCTTCTTCCCAAAATGGAAATCTTAACTTCTTGAGCAGCCACGTGGACCTTGGTACAATGGGAACAAAACACCAAGAAGCTATTTATGACTGTGTATGTAATAATAGCAGTTTGCATTTGTATAATGCTTCTTGGTGTAGAATTTTTGCATATATTACCTAATTTGATCCTCAAGAACCCTGTGAATTAGCATGTGTATTATTATCTCTATTCTATAACTAAGCACCTGCCTCAAGGTCATAGAGCTACTTAAATAGGTAGAGCTGAGAGCTGAACCTAGTTCTTTGATCCTTGACCCTGAACAACATTATATCCTCTATTGCAATGCATTAATTAAGTAAGGATGGTGAAAAAGAGAACAAATGATGTTTTGGTCAATCTATAAGCAATTTTTTAAGTGCTTATTATGTGTTAGACATTCTGATAAGAGCTTGAGGATTCAAAGACAGTCACGAAATAATCCTTGCCTGCAGAAAGCTTACATTCTAATGGAGAAGACAACATTTTTTAAAATAGATAATACAGAATCATTGAAAAGTAATCTTAGGGAAGAAGCCTCTAGTACCTGGAGATAGGGGAGAGGAAGAGGAAAGAAAACAGGACTGGAAAAAACCTTCCTCAGAAGATGACATTTGAGCTGGGTCAAGGATTCTATGAGGTGAAGATGATCGGCATGATTCAAAACCACGGAGTGTTTTCCAAGGCCACCCACCAGCCTGAAGGGAACAGGGATTGCTGACCAGTCGTACCAACAAGAGCCAGCTCCTGCAACATGACCTGGAGCAGGGGCTCCCAGCAGCTGCCTTGTAGCCTGTTTGTCGACCTGCTCAAAGATCCTGAAGCCATTACCAAGTAGCCTGGGTTGCCTTTGGGGACTAAAAGCTACACCTGGAAAACCCCTCATCCTCATGAAGCCTTGATGAGAGGAAATAACTCAATGCATGCAAAACAGGAAGACAGGCTTCTGATCCCCACCACTTCCCAGTCCAAGTCTTTCCTCCTTGAGTCATATTTCCGGCTCTTTTTGGAGACTGTTGATCCCCTTCCAGAGAAGCTCTTTGGTCCCCATTTTACAAAGAATGGTGTGGAAGATGAGCACCAGGAATGCAGCTTGTTTAAACAAACCAGGCAGGGCTGTGGTAGGGAGGAAGCCAAGCTCTCAAAATTCTTAAAATCAGCCCAAATAATAGGAATTGTAATACTCTGCAAATTCAAAAGTTCTATGTGCTTAAGTCTCTGTCTCCCTAGACTGAAAGTCCTGGCACTAAAGTGATCAGTTGAATAATCTAAAGCAGACTTCAAATTGTGCCTCTTCTTGTCCGTGTCATCATGGTTTCCAATTCTGTACTTACTGGTCCCAAACAAAAACGGTCTGGGGAACTGGAGAGGCAAAAAATTTTAAAAGATAGCCAGTTCAGGATGTGGTAAAGTTTTTAGGCAAATGAGTCCATCAAGTTCCTGTCTTTGCACCAATTCATTTCTGATATATTTCATCGCTGAAGATTTAACTGGGAAGGCCTGGACCTGTGTCTGGCTTTCAGACGCCCTTCACAGCAGTTATACAAATTACCAATCTCATAGAGAGGGATTTGCTTGTTGCCATTGTCCAGAAAATTGAACAAGGTTTATCAAATGAGACAATTATTACAAAGTGTTCAGCATAGTGCCTGGCACGTAGTGCTACATAAATGCTATTTCTATTATTGTTAACACTTCCTGCTCTCCATACTTAGCCCAGTTCACAATGACTAGAAATCTGCTAGGAAAAAAATCAGGCGAACCTTGGTGTGGAACTGAGGGGGAAACAGACATGGAAACTTGATGTTCTATATTCTCAAAATTATTTTGAGGAATTCTAAAAATAAAGACTTGATAGTTGTCCTATTTATACAAAGGTATGAAAAATAAAATAGTTGCTGAACTTCTTTCAAATTCATAAGACTAATTGTGTTGTTCTGCTGTGGTTCTTGAGCATAAGTTCTGACCAGTCCAAAGGGGCCTAGCCATCAACTGGCATGTCCAGTCTCCAATGAGGACGAGCTTTGTTGAATTGGGATGTTCAGAAGCAGCAGATTGGATACCAAGGACGAATCTTTTAGCCATTTACCCAGGGAGACTCCTACTAAGGTAGATCCCAGATGCAACCTGTGTCCGTGGAAATAAAAACCAACTGAACAAAATCACAGATCACAAAGCTCTTGTACTCAGCAGCTGCTTTGAATGGGCAATGCAAGGGAGACATTTAGATCACTTAAATCAGTGGGGTCAAACTCCACTAGAAATGTGAGCCACGAAACCATACAAACAAATCCCAGTAGGCCACATATTGACCTAGAAAACAGCCTGTTTTTGTATATCTTTCCCTAAGTGTATCGACAATACATTAAAATCAGAGAAGAATTAGTTTTAATCTGGTTCACGCTTCACTTGGGGAGTGTTATGAACTGCATGTGGTCCTCAGACCATGTTTGACACCTCCCAACAACTCATTTTGTAAACAGTAGCAATATGACAAAATGGAACATCTAGTTCACTGCAGATAGTAGCAGGGCCAGCAGCTTGAAAAGAATGTGAAGATGATCCTGTCATCAGAAATGGCAAACCAAGATGGGAAATGAGATATACATTGTCAAACAAGGCCGACAGGTTCATTTGTTTTACATACTTTTTTGTTATGAAATAGCTTTGTTGGGGTTGGAGTAAAGAAGGAAAATTCATTGCAAAATAAATGAAGTTTTCTTTTCAAGATCATCAATACAGCATTTGAGAGAATGTAATTCCTACCTTAGCCAGGATCAGTTGAAATGGGAAGAACCCCCTGACCTAAAATAAAAACTATCTTCAAAGACTGACATCAGCAAATCCAACAATAATGGATGACTTGGCAGGATGTGGAATCATCAGAGGGTGTAAATATACCTACATGGATTTAGTCATCTGCAGATTTCAGGGTTATGGCATGTTTCCTGAATCCCAGAAGACAGAGTCATAACTTCTTATTTCAAATGGCAATTTGACTCCTGGTCCACGCATTGTGCTGATCCAGCTCCTGTAAAAATTCTGACCATTAGTAAGATACCTCAAGCTGTGATGTTTCAGCATCTTTTCATCCCTCTAGTTAGTGTTGGTGAGAGGTACCTTGTTGAACCTTGAAAAACCTATAGGATTTGGATGGGTAAAGGAGGAGAAAGGCCATAGTAGGGAGGCTGAATCCAATTCCATTTGAGAAGCCATTTAGTTCTAAGGAAAATACATTCTGGGTTTGGCAAGACAAAATCTATGCCTGATGACCAGTTGACTGGCAGGACTGGTATGTTTGGGCATGGCCACAGGCCTATATGTCTCAGAATGTCATGGTGTAACTAGTATCTTCTAAAACAGCCTATCCCCCTTTGGGATAGCTCTAATAATTTAATATATCCAGCCAAAAGCTACCTCTTTGCAATTTATATTGAATTGTGCCCTTTGGGGCCAAGCAAAAGCTGCTTAAAGTCTCTCCAGCATGATGATTCTTCAAATTCTAGAAAGCAGCTATCCTGCCCCCCTGTGTCTTCTTCAATTAGCCCTCATTATGGTATGGTCGCCTGTCATTTAAGCCATTCTGCTTACCTTCTTGTCATTGTTCTGCTGTTCAGAAGCAACCATAATATCCCAGATACAGTCTCAGCAAGGGGGAGTATACAGGAGCTATAGAAAGTGTTGAGCATCTATGCCTTTCATACAGACTCAACTTCAATTTATTTTTTTACAATGAAAAATCATGCTGAGCTCAAATTTGGCCTCAGACACTTACTAACTATATGATCCTTCTGTTTGCCTCAGTTTGCGCATCTGTAAAATAGAGATCTTATAGATTAGGAAAAACTGGAGTCCAGAGAAACAGAAAGACTTGGCAAATATCACAAAGATACCTTAGAAATAAAAGAAGGATCCTGAGCAAGTCACTTAACTTCTGATTGCCTCAGTTTCCTTAACTGTAAAATGGAGATAATAGCATCTATCTTAAGGATTGTTGTGAGGATCAGATGAGATATGTGTTTTTTTTAAAGAGAGGAGGGAGTAGCACTTAACACAGCATCTAGGACCTAGTAAATACTAGGTACTATATAAATATTTGTTAGTAGAGCTAGCTTGCTTTTCCCTTCCTTATTCTTTAGTGGGAAAATTAAACAAATTCCACAGATAGAATGAATATAAATTAGATTTCAATATGGAAGGAATCTTTGAGATAATCTATTTCAAAACTCTCCTTTTTGTATGTGGAAACCCATACTTACTTGACTGTACAGGTTATGTCCAAATCAATCAAGAAATAACTGTCCAAAACACCATAACAGTAATGTGAGAAGATAGTAAGACATCATTTAATGCATTTTAATCTAAAAACATTTAGTTGAAAGTTGATATATAATTTCATTTACCTAACGAGCAATTTTAGAAATAAATTCCAACATTGTTGTCAGACCTCCTTTCCCGAATCCTTAATATACCAATGAATTGGTTAAGACCCTTAGTCAACCTAGGTTTCCACCAGGACAGAAGACAGAAGTATTATTAAACAATAATGAATCACCATGACCTTTATTTGATAACTTTGAAAACGTGGGCATTTGACTCATAAATGCCTAAATGGTATAGTGGGAAAAGCATTGGATTTGATGTATAAGCCCTGGGTTCAAAATCATGGTTCTGCCATTTACTACTTATGTGACCAACTAAGACATTTCACTTTTCTTCAACTCAGTTCCTCATCTGCAAAAAAGATAAGGCTACATTAGCTGGCCTTCTGGTTCATAATCCCATAATCCTTTGTACATTCATAAAGGAAGATTCTCTAAAAACCTCCTAAAAGGCAGCACCAGATGGACACAAAGCATAGACTTTGGAGTCCAGGAAGAAGGCTCTGATGCAAATCACATAATCTCTTAAATAAGCCTAGCAACTCATTAAGTCCCTTACCAACAGTTCTAGGTTTATGTAAATTTGTATTATGCAAATTAACTTTATGTCTTCATGAAAGAATTTTTTCCCTTTTTAAAATTTTTTTTTCCTTTGATAGTATTTTATTTTTCCAAACACATGCAAAGATAGCTATGAAGGAATTTTGAAAGGAATCTGCTTTCCAAAAAAGCACCATGTTATCTTTATTGTACAGTATTGTACTTCCCTCTCCTCCAGCCCCAGCCTCTCCACTGTAAAGAAATATCACAAAAAACCTCCAACTGAAAAAGCAGAAGCTCAGAATTATAGAGAGATCACCTCCCCCATAATGAGGGGCTTGGAAAAGAGGAGAGCTTTGCCCCACTCTGTCCACCCCCCTCATAGTACTTTTCCCTTTGCATCTCTCTTCTATCATACTAGGATGCTACACATTTATTCCTGGCCTCCATGTTTTCCTTGTTGGTGTTCTTTTCCAGCCCTGACATTCTGCCCCCAATTCTTGTTTTTCCTGTCAGCTCTACCCAGGCCCCCATGTGGCTGGGCCTGGTCCTCAAATGTTCTTCCTCTTGCTCTCACTGTTTCTTGAGCCCAATCTATGCCACCCCCTTTCTTCCTCTTCAGGCAAAAAGAAAAGACAAATGAGTTTAAATCTTATGAAGATATAAAACTGGGTCATAGCAACAACAACAACAACAAAATTATTTTCACAGTTTAGAAAAATAAATAGTTTTTTTTTTTTATATTTTTTGCTCAATAATTAATGTTCTTGAGGGAGGGAAAAAAGAAGAAATAAAACAATATTTTCAAGTCCCATTAGCCATAAGCCCCAGAGATGAAAGAGAACTGAATACACAGCAAATCAGGGAATAGTAGAGGGCATCTTTCAATACTATATAGTCAAACATCTGTAAGAAATTGCAACTAGAGCATACAAGTAAGACAGTGGTGAGTTCCAAGGATAAGTCTGATTTTTTTAGAAAAAACAAACTTTTAAGTTTTGCTTTGGGACTCATGAGTCTGCACTGAGGAAAGGCAAAAGAGGGAAGACTGGTGTGAAGTAGGATAGCATTGCCAATTTATTCTCCTAGGTCTTGGGAGTGAGGTTTTCCACTGATTTGTTATATACAGAATTTCCAAAAATATGTTGTAGTGGAAAGAGTTCTGGAAGGTGGGTCAGAAGTCCTGGGTTCCTATTCCAACACTGATTTTTTGCTCTTTTGAAGAAACTTACTTGACCTCCTTTGACTTCAGTTTTCTCATCTATAATATTTAAAAGGTAGCTGAAATTATTTCTAAGATCCCTTTCATCTCTGGGATCATAAATAATCTTGTTGCCTTTCTTTTCCTGATAAGCAAACAAATTAAGCCACTCGGGGTTACTTGAATTTGGTTCATTCCCTAATGATGCAAAGATATCTTCTTACTTATATCACCAATCATACTAGAGGTACTTATTTCCATAAATTATCCTGATACAAGTCCCTTAGCAAGAAAGAAGCATAAACATCTATTTGCTCTCATTGCTGAGAATCTAACTGAACCAAACCAAAGAGCATATGTTTTCTTGAATTTGTCAAGAAGGGGTCATAGAGAAATAGACCATTGAATTGAATGAATCTGTTGATCTAGTCTGCTGAATTGCTATAATATGATTCCGACGAGCAAAATGGTTTGAAAGACTTTCCATAGGTTGCTATTGTTTAGTTGTGTCTGACTCTTCATACCCCAAATGGGTATGCCATTTCCTTCTTAAGCTCATTTTACAGATGAGGAAACTGAGGCAAACAGGGTTAAGTGACTTGCCCAGGGTGAGATAGCTAGTAAGTGTCTAACGATATATTTGAATGCACAAAGATGAATATTCCTGATTTTGAGCTCTAGCTACTGAACTACTTAGCTGCCCTAATTAGTCTTTTAATATTTGCCACATCCCTTTATATATTCTCAAAGCACTCCAAGAAAGTAATTAGTCGAGGAATCACTATTTCTATTTTACAGGTGAGGAAAATGAGGTTCAAACAGTTTATGGGAATGCTTGTCCAGGAGGTTTTACAGTGGATTTTCTGCTCAATTACAAGTTGGACTGAGTGGCCTCCTATGTCCATCCATTTCCAGTCCTCCTCCATCCCCCATTTCTTAAATTCTGGTTTTTGCTTCATAGAAAAGGTGATTTTTTTTTTTTACTCCATATTTTAAAATGAAGAGATTAAATAGCTTGCCGATGATCACATGGCTAGTAAATGTTGGACACAGCATTTGAACCTGGGTGGGTTTTTTCCCTGTTTCTAGTGCTATTTTCACTATACCATACTTGCCTCTTCATATTTTCACTATCTTACTTGGGATAATGAGAAAACTGTTTTGTTGACCTTTAAACACTGTAAGAAGAGTGAGAATGCATTAATATAATTGTCTATTATCTATACTGTGACAAATGTGGACCATTTGATCATCATAATCATCCTGAAAAGTTGGTCACAAATAGAAATTCTCAGCATGGGAACTTCATTCACTAATGTAAATATTTCAATCTGTGACTTTGTAGGAAGCAAAGGAAGGTTAAGTGACTCTCCTAGAATTATACAACTATTAGATCGATATCAGAGGCAGAATTTGAATCCAGGTCTTCTCAACCCTTAACAAAATTTCTTCACCTTTTACCAACACTATGCCATGTTATCTGTAAGGGAGATTGGTCTATTATCCCCATTTTGCAGATTTTTCCAGAAAACTGAGACTAAGAGAAGCTATTATTTACCTCTAATAGAAAGAACCAGAAATTGAATCCATGTATCCATGAGGATTTGAAAGTAGTGCCAGTTTGGGGAGAGGGTAAAGTCATTCCTTTTAGTACCAAGAAGGCACAAGTTAGGCTCAGGAATGAAAAGGAGTCCACAACTGGTGGAGGAAAATGCCATTCATGTTCAGCTCTATAGCAAGTCATTCCTTGCTTCCAGATGAGGCTGAGGCAGCTGGGGCAGTCTGAGTGTGAGACAGCCTCAGGCAGCTCTCCATTGCCATCCTTTGGCCTGCAAAATGTGCCATGGAGGTCACCTTTCAAATGTGATCAAGTTCCTTTCCAATCCAATCCAAAACACCCCAGGTTTCAGAAGTTAGTCCCAAAGCAAAGTTTTTGCTTCTGTGACAAAGTCCGCTCTGCTCTATCACCCACCTTTCCTCATTGGATCCTAAGAAACAGTCGATGGATTCCTAGGTGACTACCTTAAAAGATCATAGAGGAGAGAGGGCTACCTTAGTACAATAGAGTCTGCCAGTTGTTGCTGTGGCAACCAGCTCTTGGTTATTTCCTACGCTAAGCCTTCACATTTTCACCTCAACAATTCATGAATACCACATTGCACTTAATTTATTTTTAATAGGAAAAAACAATTTTCTTTTCCCCTGGCAAAATGTCCTTCCCAGAGGAGGCTCATCTGCTGTTACTGATCATTTGTTAAGTGGCACTAGAAGGTAATTGAAAGCACATATAACATGGAGCTTTTGTGAAGTCTTACTGGATGGGAAGGGAAGGGCAGATAGGGGAGATGTTGGTCTGTCCCCGACAGACAAAGAAAGGTGAGGGAGATGGAGAGAGAGACAGACAGACAACAGAGTTGTCTACATCTGATGCAATTTTTAAGTTTCCTCACCTAAAAAACAAATCAGTTGCAGCGTCTCAGGATCATATTGGATCCTGCCCTCCCTCAGCTCTGTTCTTCCAAGATGATGTCTCTTCTAACTCTCCTAAGGATGGTGTCGTAGCTACAACAGTGGACAAGGAATCGCTGCAACTTGGGTTCCAATCCTATTCGAGATACTATTTATGATGTTGTATGACCCTGAACAAATCACTTAAACTCTTTGTGCCTCAAGATCCTTCTATAAAATGGGAATAACAGTGGCAGGGTTAGGCAGTCTTATTAGCTATCATTATTCACCCATGGACACACCCTGTCTGGACCTACATGCCTTACCCCTTGTTTTATAGGACATGAATATGGTTTGAATTTAACTAGTGCCTACCTTGGAAAATAGCAGCTTGTAAGGGAAAGAACATTGGATTTATAGTGAGGAAACCTGGATTTGAATCATGACAAGAGTATTTGTTAACTGTGTGATGTTGGTTGTCTTTTCCCTTTCTGGACCTCATTTTATTCATCTGTAAAAATGAAGAGATGTCAAACGCAAATAGAAACAAAGATCACTAAACCATACATAAATATCCTTGTGGGTATCATACTGATTTAGAAAACCATATGTTAACATGACCTATTTCCCAGTTTCATTTGTGTCTGGTTTGGGCTACAGGACGTGGGATGCTGCCGTATGCTTAACAAGTCTAAAGTCTCTTTCAAATTCTAAATGCTGTGATCTCTAAAGAGTTGTCTCCTTGTGTTTCCCTGTCAGAGTTTAATTTCATAGCTGTGACCAAAAAATTTGTTTTATTGTGGCATTTTTGTGGTATTGAGAATAATTATTTCCTTTCACTAAGTAACACTAGTGCTGTTAATACTTTCATGATTGTGTCTGTTTTAAAAAAAAAATTTTTTTTGGTATGTTTCAATGAAGTAGGATAGCATTGCCAACAATCAGAATTTTTCTTATTGGTTGTATATTCATTCCTCAAACAATGTATTTTAACAAGACTCTTTTAGGAATACCATCTTAACTTTTGTTTTTTATTTTATTAATCTTAAAGACACAGAACATAAAATGAACTTCAGATTGAGTCATAGAACTTTTGTGCTAGAAAGAACCTTGGAGATTCTGTGTTCCTTGCTTTACAATTGGGGAGATAAGCCCTATGAGGATGTTGGTGATTTGCCCAAGTCACATGATTATTCAGTAACAACATCAGGTCTAGAATGAGGATCACTTGTCCAGGGCACCCTCCATGAAACAACACTGTTTTGTTTTAAAAGGAAAGTTTTATAAGTATCAGAAAGATAAAGGGTGGTTTTGCTTTTAGCATAAATATTAAAAACAGAATTTGGTTTTGTACATGAATAGCATAATCATTGTTAATGAAAGATGCCAAACCTCACTGGAACCTGAGAGTAGATAAAGGATAGCTGAAAAATCATTTTGCATATCTTTATATGTTTGGAGGAGTTATCTCTCCTGATCAAATGTAAGTTTCTTGAGGGCAAGGACTGTTTGACTTTTGTCATTTTATTCTCAGTGCCTTAGTGCCTCAGTGGACTTAAGAGTCCAGCTGCTTAATAAATGCTTGTTGATTGATTAGTTTGAGGTCAAAAATCCCTTGATTACTACCTATGTAATTGTGGGTAAGTCACTTCAACTCCCTCAGTTTCTTCATCTGTAAAATGACAGGATTGCACAATATCCCAGTAGTGAAGTCTCATCCACTTTGAGATCTGAGATCCTATAATGGGGGCATTGTCAGAAGTGCAAACCCCTCACCTGATGTTCTGTCTCCTTTCTTTGTAGCACACTACAAGATGATATATTTATTCTCCATGAACAAGAATATGACAGTTTGCTTGAATCAGTCTTCAAGACAGAATTCCTAAGCCTCTTAGCAAAACGTTATGAGGAGAAAACCCAGAAGCAACTACCTCTGAAATTCAGTAATACGTAAGTAGTGGGGCCTGAGAAGCTGGGCTTTTTCTGAGTCTAAGGGATGGTTCCTTTTCCACACAATCCCTGGAGGCAGGGAAAGCAAGACAACTTCCCTGATTTCCTCAATCTCAGCAAAGTCTGCATTCTTATCCCATTCTTTTCCATTGTTCCCTTTGGGAGCCAGTCAAGTGACAATCAAAGCTTTGGATTACTCAGCCTGGGAATGCATTTCTAGGATAATAAGGACAAAATCAAGTAATTTATTTAACCTTTTTTGGAGGAAGAAGAGCAAAATGAAGTGGGAAATAATGGGATTTTTCATGCCAGCCATCCAAAATGTCTATTTTTGTTAATAGCATCATCATCTTTCTGGTATCCCAAGCTCAAAACCTGAGAATTACCTTTCTTTCCCTGCATCCATCCAATCAGCCTCTATCTCTACAATATCTCTCAATACAGTATCTCCTCGCCACTCCCATGCTTTCTCAGTGGGCTATCTTCATATTAGACTGTTGACTAGGTTTTTCCTGCTTCCAATTTATTACCTCTCCATGTCACTTCTCTTCTCAAACATTTTTAATGGCTCCCCTCTGCCTTTCCCCCTCTAGTATTCATGGCCCTTTACAATCTGACTTCACCATCCCTGGCCAACCTAATCTCCTATTACACCTTGTCATGTATTATTTGTGTGGCTGTTTTTTCTCAGTCTCTTTTGCTGGATCATCCTCTACATCTTGTCCCCTAACTGTGGTTGTACCTCAGAATTGGATCCTGTCTGGGCTCATTTCTCTCCCTACCATCTTCTTCAGTGATCTCATCAGGTCTCACAAGGTTAATTCCCACCTTTATATACATGATTCTGATCTTTATAACTAGACCTAATCCACAGTCCCTCATTACCAACTGACTTATAGACATTTCAAGCTGGATGTTCCATAAGAATCTCAAACTCAGCCGGATCAAAACTCTTATTTCCCCCAAACCTACTCTTTTGAAGTTTCTGGAATACAATAAACCATCCTTCCTGTCAACTAGACTCACAATATCCAATCATGTGTCAAGTCTTATCCATTCTACTCCCATACCAATCTCTCTCTTTTTTTTTTATTATAGCTTTTTTATTTACAAGTTATATGCATGGGGAATTTTACAGCATTGACAATTGCCAAACCTTTTGTTCCAATTTTTCCTCTCCTTCCCCCCATCCCCTCCCCTAGATGGCAGGTTGACCAATATATGTTAAATATCCATACCAATCTCTTAGTTGAGATTTTCCCCCTTAGTTTATCATCTCTTTCAGGAATTATTATTATTCCTACCTATTTGGTTTCCCTGTTTCCTGTTTGGGGAGTAGATTGCTCTCCCCATGCCAATTTATATAACTGCCAAAGTGATATTCCTAAAGCCAACAGGTTAAACTCTGATAACTTCTACTCAGAAAGCTTCAATGGCTCCCTAATACTTCTAGAATAAACTATATACTTTGGGCAGTTGCTTTCACAGCCCATCTTCCTGTGCTGATTGTACATTACTCCTTCCATGTACTCTATGGTTCACATAGATCGGTCTCATGCCAATATGCCATCTTCACAATCTTTGCCTTTGTACAACATGTACTCCATGTTCAGAATGACCTCCCTCTTCACCTCTACCCTTAAAATTCCAAATTTCCTTAAAAACTCAGCTTACCACCTATTTATTATAGGAGGCCTTTCCAAATCCTGCTGGCTATTAGCATCAACCTCCTGCCCAGTTTACTTTCTGTTTGTTTCTCTGGTCATGGGCTCTTTCCCTAATATAACATAACATCTCTTAAGAGCACGGAATAAGTTTTTTTGCATCTTTGCATCCCCAGCACAATACCTGACACAATAAGTATTTAATGAATCCTTGTCGATTGATTAACCAGTCCTATTCTCATACTACCCTTTTGCATCTCTGTAACTCTCCTCTATTCCCCAAGTGTGAGGGGGACTCATTCTCACTCCCCAATCTCCATACATTGAAGAAAAGCACTTTATGGCCCAACTCAGCAACCCATCCCTTCATCCTCTGTCCATGGAAGTTTCCATAATCCCTTTCCTCACAGATAATTGTGACTTCTCATTACATTTTCCCTGAACTTCTCCTTTGAATTCTTCTGATGCTCCCTTGTAGCTTAATTATTACTGTATATGATCTTGTTCCTATTAAAATCTAAGCTTCCTGAGTGTAGATTCTTTGTCATGTTAACAGAAAGAGGGGTGGCCAACCAAGTTGGCTTATCTATGGTATAATGATCTAAGCCCCTGCTTCCATAAAATATCTTTGTTTCTTCAGCCTCTACTGTGATAACTTTATCCCTACAGTAGAAGGCTCAGATGTTTGAATGCCCTGAGACTCTGAGACAATGCCCACTGGTTGAGGTCAGCATCTCACTTCTTTCCCTACCATCTTCCTCAGTGATCTCATTAGGTCTCATGAGGTTAATTCCCATCTCTATGCACATCTACTTATAGATGACTTGCCCAGGGTCACAAAACCCTGTAATTCTGAGGCCAGATTTGAACTTGGCTCCTTGATTCTAGGACCACTGGTCTATCCATTTTACCACTTAGCTACCCCAATTTAGTCTTTTTTTTTTTTCCTTTTTAAAAGTATGTGTTTATTTTTAAGCAAGATGTTCACCAATTTTTTTTTTTTATGCACATTAAAAAATATATTCAACCATTTGGCATGAATTGTACTAGTAGATCAGTCCTCAGATTCATTGAACAAACACAAGGTGTTTTTTTTTCAAGTTAGGGTTTAACACCTGTAGTGTCATCTGCACCATACTATCCTGGGTTAACCAATGAAATAAATGTCCATTGGACAAATCACTAATTTGTTTTCTATAAAGGTTTTAGATACTGGCAATTTTCCATCTCCAATAAAACTAGTATTAGCTAGTGCAACATTTTGTGCCATCAATAAGGGCATCCTCTCCAGGCAGAATGACCAGTTCTTATGATGCATGTTAATATGGGAGTTCCTTTTGGGTGAGATTAGAATTAGATAATGGCTCCTGAAGTTTCTTCCAACTTGGAGGTTCCATAAGTCTATACCTTCCAACATAGGATACCCTATCCCTTCTAATAACAATAAGAATCCCTTACTATTCCAACACAATATTATAAAAATGGCACTTGTCACCCCTGTGTAATGGTTATTTCAATAGCTTTTCAAAAGAACCACTGTTTGAATCTGAAGGAATGTTTCATTTTAGATCAGATATTGTCGCTGTACCTCATCATCATAAAATTCTTCTATTTTTTCTTTTCTTCATTTGTAAAACTAACAAATAGGTTCAGTTTAGTTTTCTTCGCATTCTTTTCTATCTGTCTTCCCAGCCATCACAGTTGCCCATCTTGATTCTTTGTCAAACTTGGGTTTTTTATGGAGATGTTCATTGTCCCTCAAGGAAAGTAATGTCCCTCCCCTCTCTTCCTCTTCACTGTTTATTTCAAAATTATTCTTCTTCTGGGATTTTCCTGGGGCAGCATCCATTTCTTTCCTCAGCTAGGAGAGGCAGATCCCAATTTACAGTCTTAATAGAGCTGCTTTGGGCATTGAGAATGACTTATTGTGTATTCAAGTCAAGTAGTGTTAAAGGCAGGACCTGAATCCAAGTCTTCCTAGCTTTGATTCTGGCTCTTTACGTATTATACCACAATGTTTCTACCTTATCTAGTATTACTATTTAGCCATTTAGTTATGTCCAACAATACTATATATGATACTATATATATATATATATATATATATATATATATGATAGAATCCATGGGGTCTTCTTGGCAAAGATCCTCAACTAGTTGTCATTTCCTCCTCCAGTGTATCTCCATTTTACAGATGAAGCACTGAGATAAATAGGGATAGAGTGACTTAGCCAAAATCACAGATTTGCACTCAGATCTTGCACGCAGATCCTGTACTCCAGGACTGGTGTTCCATCCTACCCATAGTAGGTGTTTAACAAATGCTGTTAAATTAAAGTGATGTGCATTTCTGGAGCATCCAAGGTGATCAGGATGATTGTGCTTCAAGGGGGCTAATCCTCACCTTGAATAGAATGTGGAAGCTTCTAATAAAGTGAGCTCCAGCTCCATGGCACATGGATAGAATGCCAGGACTGGATTCAAGAAGTGCCTCAGACATTTAGTAGCTATAACAACCTGGCCAGTCACTTATGCTCAGCCTCTAAAGTCCTTCCCAGTTCTAAGTATATTATCCTTTTGTACTTGAATATGTTTGTTGTATCCCCTGCCACCAGTGTATAGGCTCCATTTCTAGTGATGGGAAAGAAAGAAGGGCCCATGCACATCACACAATGTGTCTGCAGCAAGGAAAACCTCCTATCAGTTAGCTAATACACTAATAGTGAATACGCCAGTACCAGAGCCGGCTGAATTATTTTCACTCGAGTAGCTCAGACAGATTCATGCTGGCATCTCTTCCTTTGCCCCTATTCATTTTTCACTCGGGCAGAAACCAGAATCCAAAGGACCGGAGCTAGAATATCTCTACCTTTGGCACTGAACAAACACTAGTGCTGGCCAAGCCTTCAGGAGCGTCAGGCTACCCCCTGCAGTCCTTGCTAACTTTACTTCTCAGCAAGGACAGACAGGGCTTCCCAGTTCTTGTTGTTCATCGTCTCTGTGTTATTTGTCATTTCACTGGTGTGTGGAACTTCAGGAAAATACTCTCTTCCCATTAAAGACTGGCCAGTGTTCTGTGACTTGCCCAAAGAACTTTCCAGGGGAATTCCAGTCTGATGCTGGACTTGAAAGCAAGGCAGGTCTTCCTGATTCTCATGTTAGCTACAATGTTACACTGCTTCTCTTCTCAGTCATTTATCCCATTTTTATAATGTACTTGTCACAGGCTTGAACTGAAGTTGAAAAAGGAGAACTGGGGCCCATGGAGTGCAGGAGGCTCACGACAGGTGCAGTTCCACCAAGGCTCTGGGGACCTCGCCATTCTCAAACCCAGTAACAAAGTGCTGCAGGTCAGCATCGGACCAGGGCTACCTAAGAATTCCCGTAAGTGTGATTTTCCTTCCCCCTTGCTGAGCAAGAAGTAGGAGGGATGGTTTCCTTCTCTCTCCCTGCTCAGTTCTCTCATACTATTCTTCTGTCTTTGATGTCTAGAATATACCATAGAACCAAGAGGGACCTAATGAAATCAGCTTCTTATTCAGGATTTTCATGTTGCATACATTTGAGTAGATTTTCCAAAATGTACATATTTCATGCTGACCCAAGAAAACTATAAACTGCACATATGTTTTCTTAGACTAATCTGATAAGTATATTGTACCCAGCACAATAGTAATGCCATACTTATATAAAGTGCTTTAAGATTTAAGAAACATTATGTATATGCCATAGAATATGATTCAACTATCTGAATTATTCTCATTATAACCATTCTATGGACTGGAAAACTGGATTGGGAAGACCTGAGGCTCAAATCCTACCTCAGATACTTAACAGCTGTGTAACCCTGGCCAAGTCATGTTTTTGAAGGGTTTGGACTTCAGGGCATTTCAAGCTGACAATTCATGATTCCATAACTAGGCAAGTACAGTGGCTCACGTTTGGTCTTGGTCAAAAAGATAGGGGTTCAAAACCCACACATGGCACTATTAGGCTACCTTGAGGTAGATGTTAACCATTCTGTGCCTCAATTTCCTCATCAATAAAATAGGATTGCAATGATACCTGAAGTTCTAATATTATAGTCTTGTCCCGAGGATCAAATGATATCATATCCAAGGGGCTTTACAAATTTTAAAACACCATGTCACATCATTATCATTGCTGTCCAAGGTGATACTTCAACATTCTTCACCCTGCGTAAGAGTTGCCTCAGTATAGTACACACTATTAATTAGCCACATGAATGAGTTATCATTTGGTTAGCCCTACCCGTTTTCTTTTTACCTAATCTTTCCATTAGTTTCACCAATTGTGCTATGTATCAAGCCCAAGCTTGTCACAGGATCCCCCACACTAATTGAGCTTTTGAAATCCTCAGAATTTTTCAAGTCCTCTGGACCAGATGCTTCAAATATTACTTTGTGAGGTTGTCACATTCCTGCCTTTGACCTTCATGTTACATCACTTCCTGAAAATGTTTTCCTTGCAAGAGCCCATCAAGTTATTGCCTTTCCTTCACTTACATACACTCTTAAACCTGAATCTCTTAGGAAAAGCCCTCCTGTATCCAAAAAGTTATAGCTTTCCTGGATATTGTCCTATATGAGATGCAGATCTCAAAATCATTCTGTCTCTATTGCTAAAAGAAATCTTTCCTTAAAATATGTTTGTATTTTTATAAGTAATATTCACTATTCATAGAGTCCTGAGTAATAATATTAATAGTACTTGTATATTGTTTTAAAGTTTGCATAAATGTTTTACATATACTATCTAATCTGAGACTCACAAAAACCATTTAAAGTATGTTTTATCATCTCCATGTTATTATATGGGAAAACTGAGATGCAGAGAATTTGTTACTTGCTCACTGTCAAGAATAAGAATTTGAACTCATGAGTTTTGTGCTATTGTTACAATATTCCACCTCAAATTGGAGTGATCCTATCTGAAGTGGGATTAAAACATATAATCACTGTGGTTTAAACCTCTACGTCTTCTTCTCATCAGTGTACCATCCTCTCTACTGTAATTTTATGGCCATTTTATTTCCTGAAGCTCTTCCAAACATATTCTCTGCTCTATAACCAAGCTGCCTTCCTCCCTCAGATACAGTATTCATACTTACCTCCTAATCTTTATTTCACTTGAAATGTATCCCCAACCTGACTCTCCTAGTCATTTCCTCCTGGTCAAATCCTGCTGATCAACATCCAATAATTTTTTGTTCAGGATTTTATTGTCTTGTATTTTATTCTATTTCACAGAAGTTAAATCTCATCTCCACAAAAATAATAATGTGAGCTCATTTCAAAAAGCACACATGTTAGCTATTTCCCACAATGTAATCTAGTCTAGGTTCCCAGAAGAATACTTTTATTCCATTGTAAGTAATTTTTTCTGTTGATGTCATCTGTCTTAAGGCAGTAAGGTGCTTTTTTTAAAAAAATGCAATATAAGAGAAGGAACTTCAATGGGAGACAAAAACAAGCAAGACAAATTTGAAACTAATATGTTGGATATCATATACTTTTTATTAAGTTTTTTTTGTTTTCAGTTCTGAATTCTTTGCAACCTGTTCTCACCATCACCCATTGAGAAGACAAGAAATGTGATATACATTGTACATATGAAGTCATGTAAAACATTTCCACATTAGCCATGTTGCAAACACACACACACACACACACTTTTTAAAAGCAAGTGAAATGTACTAGAGATTTCATATCCAATTTTTGTTATCTGTACTTTATATATAAAAATGTGCATGTTCTCTGATGTTTGTCAAGTCCAGAATAACAAAAAAAGTATATTGTTAAAGTCTCCCTAAAAATAAATTTTAAATTTTATTGAAAGATAACAAGAGGCTTGAGAAGAGGATCCCTCAGACCATCACCAAAGAGTTCCATCAGTGAGTGGGTATGCAAGAATGCTTTCTGATGGTCACAGGAGTGAATCCAATTGTTCTCTTCTACAAAGAGCCTTCCAATCATTTTGGTCTTCAAGGTTGCTCACCGGGCTTCTGTTTACATTTCAGTCTTATCTTCTATTGTCTAATGCTACAACCAGTTTAATTTTTTAAAAAAAGAATACTAGAATTCCTAGAATATAAAAGAAAACTTTTGTATAAATACTTTGGCATCAGAAACCTCTCTTTTACACACTAAATTGCATACTCCATTTTTTGGTACTGCAACAATTTAATTCAAACAAAGACAAAGCACACAGTACTATCTAAGAACAAGGGTAATACAAATGAACCATTTGCCAGAAAATGGTAATTAGAGAAATATGGCTCAGTTCATTTTCTTGTACACCTCTAGTCTGTTAATAATGCCCACTGTTTCCACCTTTGTGGAATTGTAGCCCTATATATCTTAGACATACAGTGTCATAGATTCCAAGCTGAAAGGGATCCCTGTGGTCATGGAGTCCAGTCTTCCTATTTTACAAAGGATGCAACAAAGGCCCAAAGAGATTAAAGGATTTGTTGGAGATCACATCTTTCATAAGTAGCAGAGCTAGGATTCCATGGCCTTTGTATCTAGTAATATGGCGCTATTAATACATCCTTCCTTTGTCTTCTGCAAAACCATTTGGGATTTTGGTCTCAAATTCTTCTGGGTGTTTCTTTCTGAAAATCAAATAAAACAGGGGGAAACACCCCACTATCTCTACCTTCTATCCTCATTAGCTGTCTTCATGCTGTATCTTATGTTGATTTTTAGGCCCCACCAGAAGGAGTGTTACCCAACATAGAGGTTATTCCAGTAGTCATCAGAATCCGAACTACCCCATGAGAGCTGCTCCCCCACCTCCAGGTAAGTAGACCTGGTTCTTCTACTTAAACATTGTTTCTTGAGTTAATCCCAATAAATGTGAATTTACTTGTTATATCTGCAAAGCCTATTAGTGAATGAAACTATCCGTAAATACACTTAAAGCATTTACTGCGTCTGGGACTCGGTTTGGAACAATTAAGAACACAGAATCTCGAAAGTTATGACTTCACTGACCACTTGGGTAGCATTTGAATTCTATAGCTGAATTAACTATTTACATTTCATTACCTAACTGAAGGAAAACATTCTTCCATCAATTATAATGGAAGGAAGTCCTCATTCATTACATTCATTCATTTTCCTACTCAACTATTAAGACATAGGATGCTTTCTTTATCATAAGAAAAGTTGACCAGGATTTCATTTATAACTTACTAGTGGTTTACAAGCCCTAATGAGAAGTGAGGAAAATGTCCTTCTTGGTCAGACATTACCTAGAGTACTACAACCTTCCACTACCCTCCAAAGTCCAGGGTTTAAAAGTGAGAGTCAGAATTTTTAGAGGCTTTTGGGGATTTAATAACCAAATGTTTTGTTTTTTTTCATTTCTTAAGAAATAAAAAAATCAATATGCTGCAATTGCAAAATAAATTGAGACTCTTTTCTTTAAAGAATCTGGTTAATATTTGAAAAGAATCCACTATCTGTCTGGGCCTTTTCCTATTTTTATTCCTATTCAGCATTAACACTTCATTTTATAATTGAAACTGAATGCTGTGAAATTATTTCCCCTCCAAAACCATCTGGGTCCAGTGGCCAGATTTAGATCAGGATGACTGGAGACGGCCCTGGATAAGATACCATAAACCTCCCTCTCCCAAAATAAAAATTCAGCAAAAATTTATATTTTTTTATTTAGTTTTTTAAAACTTGTTTTAAAATGTACAAGGACTTTTGAGAATTGGAGGGTTTTGGATTTCAAGGCTAAAAGGGTCATCTTACCAGCTCCTTCAGGGTAAGATTTCACTCATCATCCCAGACAGGTGAATGTAGCCTTTTATTAGAGTTTTCTAGGACAAGTAATTAACAGATTGCTTCAGTCCCCTGCTCCAGCATCCCATATCACATTGGAGTTTTCAACATACACTGTTGAATTTTGAGTCTTGAGTGTGAGAGATTGGGTTCCTGCCTCCTTTTGTCCTGTGCATAGTGGGACCTGTCACTACTTAAAATAGAGGCTTTCCCAAAGATGGTGAAAAGTAGGAAACTGAACGGAGATTCCTACATTGTTCAAGCTGGAAGGGACCTGAGTAAGATCTTGTCTAGCCCAACCTCCCCCGACCAAGTTTTTACAGAAAGGAAACAGAAGTGACTTTCCAATTGTAAGTGGATGACTCAGCCAAGACTACATCTCCTTAAGCATCATGTGAGAACCAAAGTGTATTTTTCTCCTGGCTTGCATATAAATTTGCTTAAGAAGGAATGAAACCCAAGTCAGCCCAGCCTAAGACTGCCCCCTTGTTTCTTCTTCACCCCGAAGCAGGAAGCTGGCATCAGAAGAGGCCCAAGTGCAGAATAACACTGACCCTTTTTGTCTATGGGAAAGAGACCAAGAAAGGCAGACTGGCATTGGCTCAAGGAGAAGAAATCACATAGGGTTGAAATTTGATCTTTTTGACAACTAACTTGATTTGGCTTAGAGTTTTCCCAATCCCAATGGATTTAACCAGAGGGTATTTACCACTGCATGCATCAAGCTCATTTTTAAAAAAAGTGTCCTCTAAAGAAAATTTGGAATCTGGCCTCAGGAGGAATTGTGTGGCCTGCTAGCTAGACAGTGGCCTACTTGCCTGCCTATTTTTTGGCCAGCCCTCTTAGGAAACAGCCATGTATTTTTTTCCCTTTTGGCCACATCAGTACACACACACCAAACAGCTGCAGTTGCTATCCAGCCCAGGCAGTTAGTCTGCCCAGGCTCCCTCCTATTCCAATTCTTAGTACCACCTTATTTGACTGCTTTTATGGAGTCAGTGAAAAGATGGTAACTACCTGATTTTTATTAAACCTTTAAAATGCACAGCTGAAAGTTGGATGTAAATGTTTGAAAGTTATGGAATGTTCTTTAGAGACTTCAAGAAAGAGTGATAAGCTGTATTAATTCAGTTCAGAAAAACAAAGCAGTATTTTCTCCTCTCTCTCCTTCCATTTTCTGTCTAGGATATCATCAAAATGGAGTCATCAAAACCTCCCAGTTTGTCCCCCATCCCCAGGCTCCTGGAAATACAAGGTCCAATCAGAAAGGCCTTTATACATCTATGACACGTCCACCCTTACCTCGACAACAATCGACTGGCTCTGACCGAGTTTCTCAGCAGCTTGAAAGCCTGGACTTCTTAAAGGTCCCAGATCAAGGAGCAGCTGGGTGAGTCTTCACATAGCACTAGCTCAAGAGGGCAACTTGTGTCGCCTCAATAGCAATACAGATTCTGAAACATCTTTGTGTTCCACCTTTACATATCATGTGCCCTTTAAGAAAGATATTACTGGGGTTATAACAGAAAGAAAGGCTGTTGACTGGATCTTGGGGTTTAAGTAATACAACAAATTCCCAGTTGAAGAATTTTCTGCTAATTCAAGATGGCACCTTTCCTGATATTTGGTGATACAGAGTTGTTTAGATCACTACAGGATTACGTAACGTGCCAGCACATGCAGCCAGTCAGTCAAAAAAGCATTTATTAAGCACTTAGTTGGAGCCAGCTTTGGTTGTTGTTCAGTCGTGTCCTAATCCATTTGAAGTTTTCTTGGCAGAGGTATTAGAGTGGTTTTGCAGATGTGGAACATGAGTCAGACAAGGTTAAGTGACTCGGCCAGGGTCACACAGCTAATAAGTATTTGAGGCCAGATATGAACTCACAAATATGAGGCTTCCTGACTCTAGGCTGGCTAGTCCATCCATTTCACCAGCTAGCACCTCGATAATAAAAAAGGCAAAAGATAATCATTCCCTTCAAGGAATTTCCATGCTAATGGGAAAGATACAACAAGATATAAACAGAGTATATGAAGGCAACTTGAAAGGAGAAGTTATTAGCATCTGGGGAGAAAGGCATAAAGGAATACACAGAATTTGAATGAGGATCAGAATTGTCTTTAAAAGTATGTATTCCATTCCATAATCATATGATTGAGAATGATTCAGAGGCTTTTCAGTTTATTGCTGAATCAAAGGACTGAGGTGTGATTAAGTGGTTTTAATCTTCCAAAGAGCACAGATTATGGCCACCTGGTTGTGTGTGTGTATGATACAAAGGAGTTCTAGCCACATAAGGGACAAGGCAGAGGTGCATACAGCTTTGATATATTCAAAGCATTCCTGAGGAGATACTCTTATATGTCTGTTCTTCACAAAATTACTGGTACGTAAGAAGAAACAAGTGCTTGTGTTATGTAGTAAAGAGGTGAGATGATCTGCATAAGAACATAAGAAAATACAAGTCACATAAGTCTTAGTGGTTTGGGGGGGAAAAAAGTAATCACCATATTATTAATTACATTTTTAAAAAACTTATTGGATCCCCCATTTTTAAATATCCATTTCCTGACATTTCCTCACCTATCTTAGAACTCTTCTTTGTATCTTCCCTTACCCCCTCTCCAAAAAAATAAAAAATAAACCACCACTGTTAAGGGAAAATCAACCAATAAAGCTATCCTTACATATGCACATGACCACACATGCCACCTTCTGTGCCTGTGGTTCCCCAACCTCCTTAATAAAAGGAGGGAACCATGTTTCATCATCTATCCTCTGAGAATAAGTGTGGTAATTACATTTAATCTGCATTTAGATGCTCATTAATGATGTGTTTCTTCTGTTGTAGTATGAATGTTGTAGTATGTTACTCTACTGGTCTTGTATCAGTTCCTACAGATTTTCTCACAGTTCTCCGAATTCATTCTGTTTTTTATGATACAAGAAAATTGAGTTTTTTTTTACTCTGGGCTCATGCTTTGGGTAGAAGTACATGACTATGCTGTTAAAATAAGGGCCATGCTGAGTTTTTATCTGAAGTTTCAGTTCCTTAGCTTCCTATCACCTACTTGAAAAAGCCTCTCATTTATTCAGGAGATTCATTTCATAGTGCAGATTGCTACTCATTTATGCCTGCTGTCCAGTGCTATTTTTGTTCACATCCTCCCAAAAGTTAAACCCAAAGTTCCACCCAAAATACCAAAGATCCTCCTTTATTTCTCCTGGCATTGCAAGGATTATCAATGGATCACTCTGGTCTTCTACTTCCTATACTTCACACTTGCTACTGACCAGCCTAGTTTGTTTTCTTACAATTCCTTAGTGACATCTTTTATTCTTGTGCTTTTTCAGAGTTCTTATATATTGCAGTTTTCTGCCACTCAGCACGCACTTGTCCATGCCCATGTGATATTCAACATTAATTCTTCATAATAAGCTAATATTCCATGTCTTGCTGCCATGAAATACCAATCAAATGTTAATATTGAAAAGACAGGTCTTTACTTTCATGAGAAACTATGATTGACTCAGGGTCCTGCTTGCTTCCTCCAACATAAGTTAGGTCCCAAAAATTAACAAAACAAGGATTTTTTTGACTCGGGGTTGGGGCAAGCCTCAAACTGCCTCCCTTCACACAGCTTCAGAGTGGTCATTGCTGGCTGTATGGATGTGGCTTTATTGGCATCTAGGGACAAAGAAGGTCCCACCCATATAGGGTCAGGACCCTTTAGACTTAATGTATCCTGAAAGACCATGTAAAATGAGAATTTGCTCTGTTGAAGTCACCTTTCCATATGGAGATAAAGAGTCCCAACATAACAACTGACATTGCATCTTTGTTGCATATCCTTGCGTCATTGGGGCTAAATAAACCTTCATTTATTAACTGTTCGATGACCTGTGAGTATCTCATGTCACCCCAACAAGAAGCCTG
This sequence comes from Sarcophilus harrisii, assembly GCF_902635505.1. Classification (NCBI taxonomy): domain Eukaryota; kingdom Metazoa; phylum Chordata; class Mammalia; order Dasyuromorphia; family Dasyuridae; genus Sarcophilus; species Sarcophilus harrisii. Next base: position 511,464,965 of record NC_045427.1, on the reverse strand, counting down.
AACTAAGAGAGTGATAAAGACTTGTCCATAATCTGGCCAGTAAAGCAGCTTTGCAATTTCGTTGCCAAAATCTAGCCCACTCTCTACCTCTTCCTATTCATTTATGGGTCCACATCATTGTCCATCTGTATATACATACTGTTGGTCAGACTTGACATGGTGGGTGGAAAAGCCAAACTCTTTTGAATGATTACAGATCTCTCCCAGGATGCTGAGTGTTGATGTATTCAACGTGTCATCCAGAAATAGAACCATCTGAAGGACCTCATCAGGAACCCCCTTTGACTTGAACTCTGCACTTGATTTCTCCCTCGTAGTGGCTAATACCTTTAGAGAGCATTTTTTTTATGACTTCCCTGATATTTGTTGTAAAAGGATTGTTGAACAGGAACTATTTCTATTATTATGCCCTCTTCCAAGGAATCTTAAATGATTTTAATGCATAGATGAGACACTTTGTTGTAATGGAGTCTGTGAGGTGCTGTTTTACCAAATTGAATGTTTTTTCATGATCAAACAAGAAGCATAATGGGATATTATATTCCTAATATCTTTGAGTTGGTGTAAATGTAATTCTTTATTTAATATAGCTTACAAAAGTCTTTCTTATGCTCTGTTAATGCCTTCATTGAGGATGTCCTCTATTTACATAGAATTGATTTTCAAGGACTCTATATAGAAAGCAGAATGGGCATCTAAGTTAGGGAATAATTCTCTCTACTAATGCAAGCCAGATAAATATTCTCAGCTGCCTTTTTTGTATTAAGGTATTCTTGGCTAGTATCTTCTCCTTCAGCACCCTTATAATTGTCTTGCCTTCACAATAGATCTCCTCTATATTTTGTCCAATCTGGCTACTTTTTCTGGCTTGATTCTCCTTTGAGCCTATTCTACTTTCCAGTATCACTGGATCTGGGTTGTTCAACTATAGTGGTTTCAGCATCTTTGATTGGGGGGAGATCATTTTGTTAAAATGGGGAATTTTGTTTTACACTTTTTACAAATCTCCATTTTTCTTCTTTTTGTGGTCTCTCCATTTTCTTTCTGGAATGCTTTTGGATGACCTTACTTAGTTGGATATCTCGCCAAGATTTCTTTGAATTTCTACCCTTTACTGCTTGTTGTTTTGAAACAGCATTTTTCATGTGTCCATATATTTTTGTGTGTGTAAGATCTTATAAACTAATTTATATTCTGACCTAGTGTTGCATTTGGTTTCCATCTCTCTTCCATTTGGCAAGTATATCAGACATTTGCTGACTAAAGCACTTTTTGAGCTCCTCTGATCTCTTTATTGTGAGAACATGTCATCAAAACTTATAGCCATTGTCTGTATTGTTTCTGTTGTCCATTTATAATTTTTTATTTTCAATTCTTGTTTAAGCAGCTTAAAGTTGAGTTTTGTCAATTGTGCACCATATCTTTTACTCATTATCACTCTTTTAAAAACTAATTTTGCTCTTGGCTTTGACAAGTTGATGAGAACTGACTCAGAAAGAATTCCTACATTAATACCAAGTCTTCCTTTTGATTGGAATTTCATTTTTTGATTTTTTTGCTAAGACAATTGGTGTTCAGTGACTTGCCCAGGGTCACATAGCTAGGAAGTGGAATTTCATCTTTTTTGTTCTTTGTGGTATCACTTGATATTATCTATATCTAAGGATCATCAATTCTTTTTTCAAAGAAAGCATCAGAGGTATGAAGCTCCTCTGTGTTCTACAAGTCTCTCATTCCTTTTTTTTTTTTTCCTGAACTATGCCATCCCATGTATTTCTCTTACCTTTCTATGCCTTTGAATTCACTAACCTGGCATATACATTGTTTAAAAGGTTATCAAGTGCTTCAAAGAGCTTCTTACTTTCTTCTTCATCAGTGGATGTAGTTGAACAGTCTGTAGTTGTTTTCATGGTTCTCTTTTATTAAATGTTTATCATCAAAACCGCAACACATAAGGATACACAATATCCCATGCAATAATGTTTCTTGTTGCCTACAAGAATATACCAAAACCCTCTCAGCCAACTCTCTTTTCATTATCTTTCCAAGGAGTATTATTTTGTTGCAATTTCATTCTGCTGGTTTTATTTATAGTGACAATATCTAAATTAATATGATGCAGGTCTTCTAAAGCCATGTATGCTCTTTGATCAACAAAGATCTCACATTTAAAATACCGAAAATCAAATTAAAGTTTATTGCTTTTCTAAAAACTTTAATTCTTCACAAAGACCTGTTCTGAAGCTTCCTTGTAGCATAGCAATCATCCTGGATTCTTGAAGGCTACTCTATTGGATTGTACACTCTTACAAGCTCTACCATTCTGAAAAGACTTTAAATAGACCCTCAGTAAGAGAAAAACCAACATAGCTAACTAAAGAACACACATCACCCACTATTGAGTAAAGACTCAGCAAATCTTTTGACTCTAATAATAACAGCTGTGAAACAGCTCTTCATCTGCTTCCACTTTGTATCCCTTTCTCTGGATGGGCAACAACCATTCATTTAATTTCAAATTAAACTTACACTTGGGTGGCTAGATGTAGACATTATAGTACTTCTTTCCCCAGCACTTTTCTCCCCTGTGTCAAAAACTTTACAACAGGGGGTCCTTAATGGAGTTTTTTGTGCTTTGGCAATCTGGCGAAGCCTATTTTCAGAACAATGTTTTTAAAGGAACAAAAATATATAGATTTGTAAAGGAAACTAATTATACTGAAATCTATTTATTGAGATATTTGAAAAAAAAAAAATCAGTTCCCAAGCCCCTAAACCACTGCTTAGCCAGCTCCTTCTCTGTAAAATGGCCAGCTTTACTGTAGCTGTGTTACAGATGGGAAAACTTGGCCTTAAAGAGAAAATAAATAGTTAGCAGGTAGTCATATTAACTCGCCCAGGAATGGGTTCTCAAGATGGTTTCCCCAGAGTACTCAGCCTAATTAGATGTCTTCTGCCTTAAATTGGGCCAGAAGGTGACTGTTTTCTGACTGGCTGTACTTAATAAAGTCAGGGTTTTTCCTTGTAATGCTGTTGGGAAAGTGAGGCGGCTGACATAGCCAAATGCACACCACTATAAGCTGGAGTTATGCACTTGTAAATCACAATGACGCCAGTTGGGCTTAATGGCCCCTCCCTCCGAGAGCAACCGGAGCTGCCACCATTGGACAGAGCTGTCTTGCCAGGGGCAAGCGCTGGTGCTGCAGGTGAGCCTTTGGGCCACATGTGGCAGCTTCTGTACATGCTGTGCCATTCTAGGGTAGACAGGGTGTGAAAACCAAGCAGTAAATTAAAACAAACTAAATCCCTTTGCTGTCTTTCCTGCTCCCTGCTTGTTTCAAAGTTGGCAGTCCCCAAAATTCCCTCCTGTCCACTTTGCAAGTTACAAGCTCATACACTGGACGAATGGCAACATCTGTCGGCCAAAAGCAGGCAATTTAGAAAATTTGTGTCTTAACCCAGCTGGCACATATGCAGCCTTCAGCTGCCTGGCGCCCCCCTGGGCTGTACAGAATACCCTTTATTTCCTCTGCAGCCAAAGATCATGCATCTAGACTTTAGTTCATTATCTCAGCCACTAACTGTGCCATTAACAGGAGGACTGGTATTTCCATATATTCATTAGCCAATCACTAAGCTGACTGCCTACTGTGTGCAGAACACTATGTGAAGCACAGTAGGGCTCAACATGTTCAGAATCACTATCTTTTTTTCTTTTGTGAACAAAAATCTAATGTAACTGTCCTGTGTCCCTAACAGAGAGGCCACTTTGGCCTGAGAGCAGAGCTTTTTCTAAAATTTTGTAAAAGGACAAGAGGGTGAATTTCTCTCGTTTGAAGCCAGAGAGCTTGTACAGGATATTTCAGAAGTTACAAGATTACCTAAAGATAATAGTTTCTCTTATGCCAAGAAGAATCGAATTTGTCTTCTATTATAGGAGGCTGTTAGAACATTGTCCTGGGCCCAGAATTCCCAGAAGGTAATTCCTAGATCCCATAAGGGAGCCAGATGAGGATCATGATGGTTTAAAATGGGTGCTTAGGTATTATTTCAGAAACAGAAATTCATGCATAATCACAGATAATATTTGTAAAGCATTTTGTCAGCTATATAAATGTGCATTATTATTATTAACCTAATTTTTAAAACTCTCAGGAACAACCTTTTAGCACTTAATATTTGGCAGAACCAAGACTAATACTGCCCTTTTACCCTTTTGGCTCATTTTTTTGTTTTTCTTTAGGAGAGAGAAAAAGTATAATTGGCGTAAACTGATATTCATCTTGGTGGCTCACCCACTTATCATCTGGATCCAATATTTCAAAAGGTCTGCAGTTTCATCAGTGCAGGCACTCCTAATGTTGATTACAGTGCCTTGGTGGAGGGTCTTTGTATATTGCTGTGAGCCAAAATGTTGTTATCTGGTAGCTAATCTTCTGGCACTTGCGGCCCTCTCTAAATTTAGCAGGGTTGGGTTTGTGAAAGCAAATAGGTAGTTTTTCTCTGAGCCTGGACTCAAAACCTTTCTCTTTTGGTCAGACCTGCCTGAGTTTTTGTTCCACAGTGTTACTAAGGTTATCCCTGCTCAACTACAAAGTAAAAGTGTGGGTATCACTTGGTTTCTTCCAAAAAAGCTTAACATTACAAGAGCATTATGTGTGTGTTTAGTCTTTAAAGTCTGTCAGTGACAGGGGAAAATCATGTAATTCTTCTGTTCTTATAAAATTCAATCCTTATAAAAGAAGGGAAAACCATTAACTAGGCCTAGAAAAATCTGGCATAGTAAACAGCAACAATTTGACACGGTCTTACTATAAATCAGAGCCAGTTGGATGAATTAGGAGAATACATTAGCAGTAGTGACAACTAATAGCAAAGGGTTAGACAGGTGGTAGAATTCAGGGATCGGGCCAAGGACCAGGAACAATTCAAGTGTGTAATGGTCAAAAAAGGAAAACCATGGCAGTATAGTAGACTAATGAGCATATGGAATTCAGACTGAGAATGTACAGTAGGTAAAGGATACTAGCCCAAAGGGCAACTAGCTGGCATAGTGTTTAAAGTCCTGAGTATCTGTAATCAGAAAGACTCATTTTTCCTGAGATCAAATATGGCTTCAGAATCTTACTAGTTTGATGACTGGAGCAAGTCACTATTCCCTCAGTTTCCTCATCTGTAAAATGAGCCCGAAAAGAAAATGGCAGACCACTCCAAATGTTTGCCAAGAAAACACCAAATGATCATGAGAGTCAGACACGGCTGAAACCATTGAACAACAAAAAAACAGCCCAAAGGATGAAGCTTGGTACTGAGCCAACCTAAACCTATGGCATAATAAACCTACCGACATGAGACAGGCCATGGCTGTCAGTGAGCTGTAGCTTACACTAAAGAGTCTACGTTTGGAAGGGCAAATTAATCTCGAAAGTAAGAGTTTGTAAAGTTTCTTTTTTGTTGTTTATAGGACCTATAATACGGGCACAACTGGCCGTTAAGTAGCACTTGACCACTTTGCATTTTGTCTTTGCCGGTATCCCTTATCAACTTAAAAGTCAGTTCCCAGAAATACTAGAAAGTCATTGGGGTTTTTTTGTCTTTCTTGGACTATGCAGAGTCCCCATCTAGTGGTGCAAAAAGTAACTTCAGATTATTTGCCTAAATAGGTGTTGGGGCACCTAAGGAAAAGCAAATGAGGCAAAGAGCAAAAGCAAGAAAGGGAAATAGTGATACAGCCTGTAGAGTTAGATCTTCATGAGTGCAAGTCACCCACAATATGGAAAATCTCACTGGCCAAGCTTGCTAACTCGTATCATCCTATGTGCTTTGTTGTTGGAGAGAGCTATTAGTGGTTACACAAAAGGAGATGGATGTTACTTAACTCCATTTCTAGGGGAAAGCCAGCACAAAATAGGGGGGAAAAAGGAATACTCAATAGCTTTCTGCCCTGGGGAATCCCCAGCCGAATAGATATTGACAACTACGCCCATAAAAGACAGTAGGAATCCAAGTCCCTTATGGGGACCCCATATGTAACTATTTGCCAAGTCTTATCATTTCTACCTCCACAACATTTTCCCCACTTGTTCTCTCTGTATTGAAAAAGTTCTATAATTTAAGTAGTCTTTTTTTCTCCAGTTATTCTCTTTCCTACCTACAGCTTCCAAACTGATAGTAGGAGGGGGAAGGAGATATGAGAAAGGGAGAGGATGATGGAGAGGATATTGGGGGAGGTATGGTTAAAAGCAAAATACTTTTGAGAAAGGACAGGATGAAGGGAAAGAGAGAATAGAATAAACAAGAGAGACATACAATTAGCGATAGTAATTGTGAAAAGAATTTTGAAACAAATTTCTCTGATGAAGACCTTTTTTGTCAAACATAGAGAACTGACTGAGTCAAATTTATTTTTAAAATATTTTTTGCCACCATCAAACACATTCATTTGTGCCAGTCCCTCTCTTAAAGATGCAGAGACAAATACATAGCAGTCCTTACCTTTGAGGGACTTACATTTTATTGGAGTGGATAAAATAAATGTATACATAATTTTGTAAAGTTTAAATTCAAAGCCATTTCAAGGAGGCTGCTAACAGCTAGAGGTGGGGAGTAGGAATTGTGGTGAATGTGGCACTTGAATGAAGCCTGTAGAATAGCTAGGTGTTCAAATAAGTAGAAATGCGAGAAGAGCTAACACTCAATGAAGGGGAGATAGCCAGTCCAAAAGCTTGGAATTGGGAGTTGGACTATCATGCATGAAGTACAGCAAAAGCAGTAGAGGTGAATTGTAAAATGAGCCAAGTAAGTTGGAGCTAGATTGTGTAGGGCTTTAAACAACAAAGGAGCTTGCATCATTGAGGTAATAGGGAGACATCAGGATTTCTTAAATAAAAGAGAGGAATAGTCAAATTTATGCTTCAAGTTTTCTAGTTTGGAAGCTGTTCAGAAGAGGGAAGTAGAGAGCAACTTGAGAAAGGCAGACCAATTAGGAGCTATTACAATCACTTAGGTTGAAGGCTATATCAGTGAAGAAAATGGAGACCGAAAATATTGTAGAGGTAGAAATGATAAAACTTGGAAAAGATATGAGTGGTGAGAAAGAATGACTGGATAGAGAGAAGATGAACCTGAGGTCAAGAATAATGGTAGTGTCTTTAACAAAAATAGGCAAGTTTGGAAAAGGAGCAGGTTTTGGACACATTGAGTTTCAAATACAGCCATTCATTTAAAAATTTCTGATAGGCAGTTTGTGCCATGGGATTGGAACTTGGGTAGGAGAGCTGGGAGTTATCTGAATAGAGATGATCTTTGGACCTATGGAGGTTGCCAAGAGAAAATTTATAGTGTAGAAAGAGTACAGAGCCTTAGTTGAGTATATTCACAGCTTAGGGGCTAGATACAGGTGACGATTCAGTGACGTGTGGAAAACCGAAAGAGAAAAGAATATCTATAGAAAACTAGAGTTGTCAATCCTCTCTTGGGAATAACCATACATAACCAAGCTCACAAATTACCCTTTGCTCATATATCTAGTACTTTTGATTAACAAGCATGTCTGTGGCTAGTGATGTTTAGATAAGATCAGCAGGTGGAGAGTCTCTGGGTCAGTGTTCTGTTCTACACTGCTCATCATGTTAAGTCAACACACGGCCATTCTGACCAATACAAGACCCTTGGGCCTGCTTTCTCTTCCATTATGACAGCAAAGTTAAGTGACTTATGAGCAAATGGAAACAAAATATTGTCAGCTCCCCATTATAGTGGGAAGAAGTAAAACTTCAATGATCCAAGGTGCAAAGAGTACCCTGACCTCTGATAAAGTATGATAGACCCCAGTTTCTTAAACCGTGGTTTGTAGCCCCATCTGGGATCTCATAATTGAATGTGGGGGTTGCAAAATTGTGATTTATTATTAGTAAATCTTTGGTTTGTATATCTGTTTTATAGACCCTTATACCTGGGGTCATGTAAAAATATCTCGGGAGAAAAGGGGTTGCAAGGAGAAAAAAGTGACAAATAGAGGAATATATTTAAAAGGATTGCACATATTTAATCTACAACAGATTGCTTGCTGTCTTGGGGAGGGAGGGAGACAAATTGGAACACAATGTCTTGTGAAAATGAATGTTGAAAACTACCTTTATATGTATTTGGTAAAGTAAACTACTACTAACAAAAAAGAAGTTCTGAGCTAGAAAACCTTACCATCACACTGCTCATTCATACTCATTTGATGTGCTGTTGACCAAAGAACATTTCTTTTATATGTATGTGTTGTTTGTATATATATTTTTTGAGTATATCTAATTTCCCTGAGTTCCTTGAGGACTATTGTGATAGTGGGGTTTTTTTCCTATGTAGCCTAATGCTACACATTAATATAGGAGAGGAGACACTTAATAAAAACTTGTTAATTGACTGATAGACAAATAAACGTATCCAGAGGAAAGTCTCTGGGAACATGAGGGGTCTGAAAACCATGATATGACAAACAGAGGAACTAGGGATGCTTAGTTTGAAGAACAGAAGACTTAGGTTAGGGAGCACTTTCAAGTATTCAAAGGGATTTTGTGGAAAAATAGATGTGTATAGCACCAAAGAGTTACAGAGAGATAGGAGCAACTAGATGATGCAGTGGATAGAGCACCAGCCCTGAGGTCAGGAGGACCTGAGTTCAAATCTAGCCTCAGATACTTAATATTTCCTAGTGTGTGACCCTGGCAAGTCAACCCCAAATGCCTCACACTCAAATTACAGGGGTAGATCTGGGGTCAATATAAAGAATTTTCTAATAGCCCAACAGTCAAATGAGCTCCTCGTCACTAGAAGAACTCAAAGACCAAAGTCAAAGTCTAACTTGCCCATACAGCCCACCAAAACTCCCAAATCTGGCCAAATTAAAATATAAGTGAAAAAATGGTTAACAAATAAATGAAATTACAATAAAACACAGATGATGCTAATTTGTGGTTTTCTAAGCTAATAGGCAGCCAAGGGATCTGGCTCCTTTTGAATTTGACACCCCTGGTATAGAGATGACCTGTCAGGGATAAAAAGAATTCTCACCTAGGTTCAGAGCTTAGGTTACTTGACCTCTAAAGTCCTTTCCAACTTGATAAAATTCTGTGATTTTTGTGATCATCCACAAGAATGAAATTTGAGAGATCTGTAATTTTCTAGACTAATGAACTTTGATTTAGTTTAGGAAAGGTACATTCTGAGAGAGTATATAAGAAATAGGCTTCTTGCCTATTTCTATCTAATTCTATCATGGGATAGAATTTGAAAGGAGAAAGACAATAGTGTGGCCAGTACCTGCTAAAAAAATCCAGCAGTGCAAAGTGGAATGCTGTTTGCCCTCTCTCTCTCTCTTCTCTTCCCTTCCCCCAACATATATTTTCCCTACACATTTGCCTGACTCCCTATCAGCATAAACACATGCCTTCTCTCAAGGCATGGGCTCAGTTCAATGGTAAATAATACTCCATTATCTCAAAGCTGTAATGGATTCAAAAAAAGCTCCAGCTGCTGAATGACGAATGTCTTGTTTAGCCAAGTGAAATGACTCAGAACAAAGGGAGTGTTGCAAATCTTAAGTGAAGAGAATGCTTGAGTCATTTTGGTTAAAGTAGAGATTTCGGCTGAATTCTGATGGCTTGTCTCTGCTGCCTTGATTGAGTACATAAATTTTCAAGTTTCTTTTTTTGGGGGGGAGGGGAGAGAGGGACAATAGGAAACTGTCCCAAGGAAGCAAACTGAGACCTATGACTCTCATGCAATTCCAGCTCTCACCTTCCACCACCATCCCCCACCTTTTAGTATACACAAACAGTTCTCTTCAGAGCATGTTGGCAGAGGTCACACTTAGTAAATAAGTGCCTGCCTGCACAGCCTAAAGAAGCTGGTCTGGCCCAAGAGCAGCAAGTGAGTTTTCAGGTGATCTACTTGAATGTTTTTTTATTAAATTTTTTATTATTATTTACCTCTTTGGGTGATAATTTATTAGTATAACCCCCTCCATCTTGAATTCTTTGTTATAAATGAAGTTAAAATGTCAACCATCAGAGGCAATATTCTTCACTCTAAAGGAAGCAAGGGGGTGCATTTTTTCATTTATATTCTGAGAAATACTTTCTTTCATTTATTTTCTGAGATGAGCACTGCATCAATTCGTAGTTCTTTCATGTTTCTTTCAATCCCTCATACTTAAATATTTCTTGCAGAAAAAACAGTATTCCATTACATTCAATACTATAATAGTTCAGTCTTTCCTAGTCAATAGGTGCCTGTTTGTTTCTGGCTTTTTTTTTTTTTTTTAAACCACATAAATATATTGACATGAATGGCACCTTTCTTTCTGCCTTGAACTTCCCTGAGGTAAATGGACAGAAGTTGGAACTTTAGGTGAAGAGTGTGAGCAGTTAAGATTAATTTATATAATTTCAAATTGTTTCATAGATAAGTGGGAAGAATTCACAGCTTTAACTAGCTAATCTTGTAAAAATTAGAAATACTGATTGCTTTGTCAGTGATTGTGTTAGTCAAACCCTTCATTCATACATCTGATCAGTCTTTCAACAAGTGGCTGTAATAGATGTTTTAGGAGATATAGAAGCAGGATAAGATAGTTTTTGTTCTTAAAGGCTCCTGGGGAGACCAGGTGAACTTTTATACATACTCACATGTATGCATGCACATGTGTGATTCCCCCACCCCAATGTGAATTATTCTACGAACCTGTGACATGCTTGTATGTACCCTCAGTGATGGTATATTTGGGAGAAAAACACAAGGCATTCAGAAACAAGTCAGCTGAATAAGATGAGCTATTACAATTAGTGGTATCATTTGGGGTTTAAGGTAAAGCATAATCACAAGAATAAGGAAACTAACTTTTTTCTGAGGTTATGATGTGGCTGGCCCTGAAGGCAGTCCTACAGCGGGCATATCGCATGTGTTTTGAGCCTAGGACCTTCATTGGAATAAATGTAAATTTTTCCAGGGAGACTGTTTTGAAAGGAACAAAATGCTGTCACATGATTTCATGATTGCTACAAATGTGCTTTTTTTTTTGGGGGGGGGGGGGGGGGGGGGGGGGGGGGGGGGGGAGGTTCCTCTTCTTTCACATGCTACTACTGATTCACTATACAATTCAAACTTTCCTCTATCCCAGGCCATAACTTCTGCAAGCTACTAACAGCTTGGTTCCAGTTCGAATAGGTTTCAACTTCTATGTCTGATTCCAACAGCTCCTTCATGTTTTCTCTTCTATGACCTATTCCTAGCCTGGTTTAAGTCTTCATCTCCTCTCAGCTGTTATAGCCTCTGTTCTATCTCCTACTCTTCCATACAGCTGCTGAATTAGTATTCCTAAAACACAAGTCTGACCATTTCACTTCCCTGTTCAAGAATCCTTATTAACTCTACTGTATCTAAGATAAAATAAAATCTTCATACTGGCAATGAAAGGGCTTCATAGTCTGGCCCCAGCCAACCTTTCCAAACTTCAGATTTTTCTTCTTCCGATACAATGGTCATGATACACTAATCTACTATTCTCCAATCTCATGTGACTATTTGCAAAGCCTTTCTTAAAGTGTACTTCCTCCTCTTATGTCTGCCTCTTAAGAGTCCTTGATTTCTTTCAAGACCAGGTTCAGGTAAAATCTCTTCTGCTCCTCCCTCCTATTTGTTAAAATTCTGAATTTCCTTAAGCTCACGGACTAAGAACTGAAAAGAAACATGGACCCTCTCATTTTATAAATAAGATAAATGGGAGGTGGAGTATTATAAAAGGGAGGTGGAGTAAATTGTACAGGGTCACACAGATAGTAAGCATTACAGCAGGATCTGAACCCAGAATCCCTTACTCCAGGGCCACTTTTTTCCTCAGCATTTTTTGTATGCCCAGCACCTGATATGGTGCTTTGCACAAAGAAGGTTCCTAGTATTTTCTGTAGAATTCAGTTGCTTCTAGTTCTCCCTACTTGAGAGAAGCACCAATCAGGAGCCCCGTCAACTTGTGTTAATGGTGCATTTTTCCTGGCATACAGAAGCAGACAAATATTCTCTCTTGCCCACACCCAGTATTTCGTTTGTTTTGTGCTCTCCAACCTGCTTTAATGGAAATGTCAGCTGTATTTTTCTTATAATGGGATTTGACCTTCCATAAGTGGAAAATAAAATAACTACTTCTTAGCTTCTTTCCCACCTCCAGTCCCTCCTTCCTTTTTTTTTATTTGTTATTGCAAAGAAATCAGATGACTCCTCTTAATACCTAGGCTAATGGGCTTTTATTAGTACAGTGCTGACATAGTCTCAATATAAGCTACTTTAATTAAGAAACTACTTACACCGCATACTTTCACAGTAAGCATTTCTCAGAACAGGAAAGCTGGGATTTTCAATAAACATTAACTAGGAAATGATTTAATGCCTGAGATGCATAGCAGGTGTATTTGCCTCTCAAAGGAAAGCAAAGCAATTTGGATGCATGAAAAAGAGGTCAGTTCCAGGGAGTGGATATTGAGTGACCTTTAGGTTCTGTTCCCGCCCCACTCCCGGAACCATTCTTCCGGAATGGAAGGGCCCTGCCACATTCCTGGTACGTTGCCTAAGTTCCAAAGGAATGAGTGAGTCTCACAGTAGGAGGAACATCTCCCCCTGCTGGTTCTTGGGGCTCCACTCTCCTACCCAGCAGCCCTCTCCCTCACCTCCACACCCACCTGTTTGGGATTACAGTGAGCCAGGTGTGCTCACCAGCAGCTTGTCATCTCTAATCTGTCTCCCAACCCCCCAGTTTTCTCTGAAGGTAGGAGCAAAAGATGAGCAGAAACACTTCTCTGGTGGTAAAAAAAAAAAAAAAAAAAAAAAAAAACACACACTTTTATACTGTGCTTCCTGTGCAAGTATGCAGTCAAGCTTTTGCATGCATTTCATCTTATTGGAAAGCACTGATTAAGCGCCTACTGTGTGTTAGGCAGTAGGGATACAATAAACAAAAATGGAATTCTCCTTTTGAGAACCTTACATTTGCTCAAGAAAGCTTGAGCAACAGAGCAGAGGATTTCCTTCTACTTGATTCCTCAATCAAGTCTAGATCATAGGATAGTAATATAGGTTTTAAAGCTGAAAAGGACCCTTAACATCATCTTTTTTGTCTTGGACCCTTCTCAGAACAAGGTTTGAAAATGCATAAAATATGTTGCATGGGATTATAAAGAAAACTCAATTATACCAAAATACAATTATCAAAGTATTTTTATTTAATATCAAATTTTTTGGAAAATGCTATTTTTGTATTCCCCTATGCATAATACATAGGCATTTAATCAAGATTTTTTATTCAATAGTCTCCCCAAAATTTTTTTTTTGAAATTTTTTGTCATTCTGAAGAAAAATAAAAAGCAAGAAACATGAAGATTTCCAGATACAAAGTAATACAGAAAATAAGGATTGTATATGAAATTATGTCTCCGTTACAGAGACATCAATTCCAAATACAAGAGTATATATGCATAAATGTGTGTATGTGTATATTTAAAATTTGTAAACCCCTGTATTATCTAAATGAAGAAACTGATACAGAGGAGGATGCTTATTGTCAAATAGTAAGCTCCACAATATTCTTATAGAGATAGGAAATAGCAAAATTAAGAGGAAGCCAAGAAGTGGCTGGATGGATAGATAGACAGACAAATAGAAAGAATTACATATTTAATATGTGTTATAGGCTAAGTGATCAGTGGATAAAGAATACTGGGCCTGGAATCAGGAAGCCCCAAGTTTGAATCTGGCCTTAGATACTTAGTGGCTATATGAGTCTGAGCAAGTTACCTAATTCTGTTTGCCTCAGTTTCCTCATCTAAAATGAGCTAGAGAAGGAAATGGCAAAGCACTCCAGTATCTTCCAAGAAAACCCTAAGGACAATATCATCCATGTAGTCACAAAGAGTTGGACATGAGTGAACAACAACAATATATTATATACACACAAACATATCCATAAAATCTTTATGTGAACAATATACATATGTATGAGAAGGAAGGGAATTGGGAGGTTTCATAAATGATTTTCTATCAGAAAAATATATTTTGACAACTGAAAAGCATAGAAGCTACAAGAGTTCATGAGATTTATGTTGCTTTTTTTAACCATTTGATTGAGTAGTAAAAATCGGGTGTAAAATGAAATTGTATATCATATAATTTTAGCTGTACTAAAGGCATCAGGCCATCTCCTATGAGTTTGCACAGGCTCGGTATGCACATCCTGCTCCTCTCTGTCTCATGGAATCCCTAGTTTTTCTTCAAAGTTTAGCTTATTTTGCGTTCCCCAGTTCCTTCACCTGCTAGTACTTTTAATTTCCAACACTACCACATCTACTCACCTTTATTTGTTTTGTATGTCCTTCTAGGTATCTGTTACTTTCTCCAAAGGAATTTATGTCCCTTGATGGCAGAAACTGTTTTGCTTTCTTGATATTCCCAGCATCTGGGATGCAGTAGGGGCTTAGTTAAAGGTTTGTCCATTCTTAGAGCCTTGCTGGAGCCCTGAGAGATGATATTTTAAAATATACAACCTATGTCTTTAAGATGAAAGACTTTCAGCCAACATGAAAAAATTAAAGAATTGGATTATGTAATGATTTTCCCTTTTTTTTTCCATTCTATGAATAGTCTGGCAGAAGAAAGATAAGTCGTGATATATGCTATTTTTCAAATTAAGTTCAACTAGTCCAAAGAAACTATATGTGTACGTGTGCACATGCGTGCACGCACACACACACACACACATACTCACGCATAGTGATACCACATTTATCTGGAGACAACAGGAGAACTTCTCTTTATGCTTTCTCTTCCCTCCAGTACTTTTCCTCCCTTCTTGAAGACTTTCCAACTTTTTTCCTAGCCCTGTTGCTGTAACAAAACTTCTCTTAGAAAAAGACTGTCTGCTGTCATTGATTTAAATTTTAGTGTGAATTTAAGGCATTGTAGTTTTTCTCACATATTAAATTTTGGGATGAAGTTTTATCTTTATTTCAGACTTTAATTAAGAGGGTTCTAAAATGACCACTAAGTACTTGCTATCTCTGTCCTATGTGGAAATAATTACATAACCTACTCATTAATGACTGAGATATGACACAGCCCCCATCACAACTAAACAAATTGTATATGAACATCATCAGAAATTATTATACTGTTAAGAAATGACTAATTGAGAGACATGATGAAATAGTAAGCTCCAGAGATTAAAACAAGCAGGACCAGGAGAAGAATTTATGTAATGAACACAATTATGTAAAGAAAAACAACATTCAGAGATATAATTGATTGATGCAGTAATCAACTGTGATGTTAAAGGACTGGTGAGGAAAGCATGTAGTTTGCTTCTCAAAAGAGAAGGTGGTGGGCTATGTGAGTGAAATGAGGAGCCCATTTTCAGACATGGAAAATGTATTAATTTGTTTTGCTTACATATATTTCTTTATGACAGGAAACCATTGGAAAATGACATGTCAAAGGAATAAAAAAAAAAAAAACTTAAACACACACACACACACACACATGGACATGATCTTCACTAAAAATGTGCCTGGTGTGGAGCTGCCTCCATCTCAGAAGTCAGTCATTCCTATGCAGCGAGAATGTCCCATAGACTGTGTATATTCACCATTCTCTTGCTCCTCTCTGCAGTGTCCGGAGACAGACAACAAATCGGCCTCCCCCAGCAGGTGGCAGACCCAAGCCCCAGCCCAAACCTAAGCCTCAGGTACCACAGTGCAAGGCTCTGTATGCTTACGATGCTCAGGACACAGATGAACTCAGCTTTAATGCCAATGATATCATCGATATTATCAAAGAAGGTAAGAGATTGATCATCTGAGAATATTTCTGGAAACACTTATCATTGCATCAAGTTGGGTGGCCGAGATGCAAAAACAAGCTGGGAGATTCAGAACCTGGGATCAGAAAGCCAGGACTGAAGGAATCTGCAGTTACTGGTGCTCAGAAAATGGTGGGTTTTGCAGATGCAGACAGATCTCAAGACCTAAGTCAGGGTGCATCATTTAAATCAGAACATCAGGATATGAAGCAATTTTGCAGTGAAAAAAAAACCTGAGTTCAAATATTCAACTTAAAGAGTTCCTGATTAGACAGAACCTTTTTTTTTTTGGGGGGGGGGGGGGGGGGGGGGGAATTGAGACAATTAGGATTAAGTGACTTGTCCAGGGTCACACAACTAGGAAGAGTTAAGTGTCTGAGGTCATATTTGAACTCAGGTCCTCCTGACTTCAGGGCTGGTGCTCTATCCACTGCACCATCTAGCTGCCCCTATGAATACTCTTTCATTTGATTCCCACAACCACACTTGAGGAGAAGTGCTATTATTGTCCCCATTTTACCCTTCAGGAAATTGAGGCAGAGGGTGATTAGTCCAGAGTCACAGTTGAGACATGTCTGAGATCATAGTGAACTTGATACTCCAGGTTCAGCCTTCTAGCCACTGCTTCACTTACCTACACTGAAAAGAAATGACCAAGTCTTATGAGCATCAAGCGTATGTTACCCAGAAGCAAGCTCACAGTATCACAGAGAGATGGAGGGACAGACCTAGAGCCCTACTTTGGGGGAGCTCACAGAGAGACAGACAGGAGGAGGAAGACGAGGGAAGGGGAAGAAAGGAGATGGACTAGTTACCTCTAAGGCCCTCCCAGCTGTGACGTTTTATGATTCTGTATTTACTAATTCATATTGCAAAACACTTTCTCCTTACATGCAAATGGAACTGCTGGCTCAGCCCCACAGCCAAAAGTGAGGTTTGGGGCCGAATAGCCATGGTAACTTCATCTTTCTTTGAACCCACAGATCCCTCAGGCTGGTGGACAGGTCGACTGAGAGGCAAACAAGGACTGTTCCCCAACAACTACGTGACCAAGATCTGAACACAAAGAGATGCTGGACCATATTTAGGGAGGAGTCCTAGAAACAGATGAAGCACAGAACATCTTAGATGATTCCCCTTCTAAGTAACAGCAAGCAATTTCTTCTCTGTGGCCTGGAACTCTTGACTGCGCCTTCACTAGGGAGCTTATTAAGAAGCCAGGGGGAGGGTGGGGGGATATTGTTAGGAATTATTCTTATCTAAAAGGCAACCAGGTAGACTAAGTCATAGGAATACAGAAGGACAGAGATTTATTTATTGTATTTAAACTTAGTCAGATGGAAGGTGAAGTCCATTCAGTCATTTTGATTTCTGTCAAAGCAGCAAGTCATTTTCCAATGCAGGCCCGGGAAAGTGTTAAAGGCTGTTTGTTGACAAGTGCCTTTTAGTTGAAGTCTCTTTGGTTAAAAAAAAAAAAAACCCAGACAAAACAGAACAAAAACCCCCAAACTTCTTGACACAGTCTTCTCTACACTTCTATGCCAAAGCTGCAACTCTCCCTGGAAGGATCCATCCCAAACAAGGCTCTGGATCATCCTTAGACAGAAAACTGACAATTAAAGAGTATGAGTGAACAGTCTGCATCCAAACGCTGAAGGGGAGGGATGCTGTGCTAAGTCTCTTCAAGCAGATATGGAACAGCTGGTTTGCACTTTGCCCAGAATTGGTTGTAAGGGATGGTCTGGCTGGGTAGGAGCAGGGGGCATGGGAGGGATGGGTTATCCATGTTGCCTTCTTTGCGTCTTAAATTGGAATGTGGCTGGCCCATGTTGGTTTTATGTGTAATGTTGTACCTATTACAAGAAGGATTTCTCTTCCTCAAGCTGTACATTTATAAAAGCAGAACGTATACTGTATATACAAAATCATCAAATGGTAGAAACATGTATGAATGTATAATGTAGTATTCCACTGTACTTAGTTGTGAGTTAGTTTTATTATAAGACTTGCACCAGGTACTTACGAATGTGCACTATTCCTTTCCAATTATAGAATCAGTGTTACTGCTCTAGCCCATGCCTTTCTCCATACCCATTTTGGATGTCTTATTACTTTTTTTATTGGTATCATCTTCATCTCCTTCTCCACTCCACTTCCCAACTCTCCCAAATAAACAGGAATTGGTGAACTGCATTGTTCATTCATAGGTTCAAGCACAGATTTGAATTTCTGTGATTCTTCCTTCCCTCCCCAACTAGGAAATCTCTTGACAGTTGGAAAATCAAGGCATGGATACTATACAGCATGAGGCTGTGACCTGTTTTCTGTTAGAGAAAATAAAATACAAGGACCATGAACTAATATAAAGCACCTTATATCAAGAACTGGAAACATAAAACTTGATTCAATAAATACTTTTTAAAAGCTCTTTAGTTCCATATTATGAGCAGTTAAGGAAAAGAAATAAACAAAAGAGGGAAAGTGAAAATAAGAGAAAGGGGGGGGGAAAGGGACACCCAGAGATAGAAGAGGCATAGTGAGATCACCACAAACTGGAGGGAGGGGTAGGATATTATCCCATCTACCTAGTCTCTTCTTCCTACAATATCCTGCGTCTTGTATACTCTGCTCAGAGGTCAAAAATCAACCCCCTTCCTGATTTCTCTAACTTTACCAGGGACTATCTCCAGCCCTATCAATTCTCACTTCCCAAGGTCTAGCCTTTTTATGCTAGACCCAATACACTTAGTCCAAATGCTTGCCCAGTCTGATCCTGGACCCAATAATCACAAGAACTTCTACTACTAATCCTTAACCTTTGGGCAAACTGCTCGCTATCATCTACTTTTCCTCTTGGGAGTTTGGAGAAAGAAGAAAAGAATATCTTCTTTAGAATAGAAACCTAAAGTAGGGAGGGCACAAATGCATAGTAGTAACTGATGTTTATATGAAGCTTTTAAAGTTTACAGGTCACTTTATCTGCATGATCTCCTGTGTGCTTCTAAACATTCTGTGTATGTTACCTCCATTTTACACATGAGGAAACTGAAGCTCATAGAGGCCACTCATTTGACTCCAGACTCTTCCTAATGTCAAAATCTGTCAGTCCCCTACACCATGTGGAGAGTTATGGGGCCTCAGTCCTTTGTTAAGGCTGCAATGCTATTTCTTTATTGAAATTGGGAGTTAATGCATTCTGTTTGCTCAAATAGGCCTGGGGAAAGGTTGATTCTCCCCATTTCAAAACAGATAATATGGTGATATGAAAATCAATGTCTCTCTGATCAACACTTGATTAGTCCAAATCACATTTCAAGATCTTGATGTGTTAACTGATCTGAATTGATTGCTTCAGGAACACCTCTTCAAAGGATATATAACCTGTGACCCCACTGCTATTAGGTTTCTTTGGTAGAAGAGAGACAGTCAAGTGACCACCCTTTTATTAACTACCTAATAGGCTTAACAAAATAACTAAATGACCCAGAAGAAAAATGGGAGAAAAGGGTAGTACTATTTTAGAAGCTTTATTTTAGAAAATGAGGTAAAATTAAACTGAGGGCCAGCAATTCCCATTCCACTACATTTGAGGAGATCTCTAGCTGGAAAAGATCTAGATTTTTATAGATCTGCAGGCATTGGTTAGGAAAATAAAAGGGATGAAGGATAAAAGGGTTTCTATATAGTAGGCCAAAGTCAACTACTATTTATTTTCTTCAGAGGTTGCTCCTTTCTGTAATCATTGTGTCTGCCTGGTTTCTAGCAGTAGGTACCAGAAAAGAAAGCTGGGTAAAGTACAAATTTAGTCAAGATCCTTGTGATAGACCAGTATTTGGTTATTTTCCTTGAATTTTTTTTTTTTTTTTTTTTTTTTTTGCCGCAGATTTTCCACCAAATTCCAATAAAGTTTATGTTGCCAAACACATGCCATCTTCCATCACAAAATCCCTTGCCAAGCAGATTCCTTCTGAAATCTCAAAATTATTCCCCAGAAGGGGTTCTCTCACAAAATCCTCCCATTCTCAAAGTTGCTCACATTTTCCTTTGTCCTTTTTCTTCTTTCTTAATCTTGCTATTTCTTTTCTTTTCTTTTTTTAGAATATTTTTCTTTCTTATTTCTCCTAGGATTCCTGTTCTGGACTACCTTTTACTTTTCTGGGCCCTACTTTCCCTAGTGATAAGCCCTTCTGCCTTCTTAGCACGGATCACTTCCTCATACAACTTTGTCCTCAACACCCCGTGAGATAAATATCCCTATTTGATGAAAGACACAGAGCAGCCAAAGGGCTGCACCCAAATCACAATTCACTACAGACCAAATCAGAACTAGAACCCTGATATCCAATCCCTTTCCCTCCCCACAGGGCAGAACTACTCTTTGACTTAAGTTCAATAAATGAAATATTTATAGGAAGCTAATGGTTGACAAGCTATAGCTTATAAATTCAGTAGTCTAGAATTTAAAGAAATACTTTCTGAAAACTTAGAAGTTTAATTCATTTAGACTGTTGAAATTTCCCATTTAGACTGTTTGTCCCTGTGAATTTTCTAAGTTAGACCTGGAAAGAATTCTCTTTTATGTAATCTAATTTTTCTTCTTTTTAATCAACTTAGTCATTGGTCTTATACCTGTGTCAAGTAACTGAATTCTTTCCCAAAGTCTATTTAGTACTATATGGATAAGAACCCACTCATTTAGCTAGTTATCGCCAAATTTTAGAATATGAATTATAAGCTTTTTGAGGACAGGGACAATATCTTGTGCATTTCTGTATTTTACACAGTACTTTTTAAATAGCAGATATTCATAATGTATTAGCTAAGTGAATAAATAATTGTGTTCAGGGGAAAGAGGCAACATTTGAGGTAAAGATGTAAAATTTGGCTTAATTTTAAAACTATAGATAGGCAGTGGTATAATCGATAGCAAAGCTAGGAGAGAAGCTGCATCCTGGTTCAGCCTCTCTGATACATCTTACCTATGTGAACTTGAGCAGGAGCCCTAACTAACCCCGAGTTCTCTAAGCAACTTTCTAATGCTCTAAATTGTCAAGCAGATACTGATCTTCCTTAGTAAAGGGTGTTTCCACACCAGGGAGGTTCCTATACAAATAAATTGCATGTCTTATGCTATTTTTGTCCTTTAAAGTCATGAGTGGGAGAGAAAGAAGGCAGAAAAATACTTTTAAGGAAAATTAAAATTTAAACACTGGATTTTATGCAGCCTTATAGATCTGAAGCCATTGTTTAGAAAGATCTAAGTTGTAACTTATTTTGACTTTTAAAAAAATTTATTTAGCATTTTATTTTTCCACAATTACATATACAATCTTTAACATTCTTTTAAAAAAATCTTTTTGAATTCTAAATTCTTTCCCCCTCCCTCCACTGAGAAGGCAAGCAATTTAATATAAGCTATGCATATATAACCATTTGAAACAAATTCCATTATACTTAGAACTACTTAATACCTTATTACTTAATTTAATACCTTCATACTTAAATACCCCCAAGTGGGGGTGATTAAAGTAGGTATGGGAAAACTAGAGGGAACAACTTATTTTTCTGACTTTAAAGTCCTCAGAAAAAGCTCTAAGTTTTCTCCCCCTAGCAATTGTTTACTGAATTTTACTTTACAGATGCCCACTCCAAGTGCTACTCATCCAAAGGGACAGCCCCCAGAAAAAGCTCTAATTTCAAGAAACAAACAAAAAAAAATTTTTGTTACAGAAATAAAAACTACACAAGTGAGAGGATAACAAAAAAAAGGATGAGTAGTTGAGATAGTGCCAGAGCAGCTCAGATCCTGAGAAGTTATCCCATATGGATACCATAGGGCTGTTAATAACACTGGAATACTCTGAAACATGACAACCATCTTTAATTAGGGCCAGCAACAAATGGAGAACTAAGTTGTACTTGAAAATTCCTGTCAGCTATACACGTGTACTGTTTGTTAAAATTTACATCTTGTGTGCTTCATGAAATCCAGTTGCAGAATTGGTCTGCCTTTTATTAAAGAGCGCCAGGTAATAAGTTCTGCCAAGCCACAGAGTATAGTATCAAAGGGAAAATGCTTTTTTTTTTTTTAAACATCAAAATACTTGTTTTGCTTTTCCAAAAAAATAAGATAGGAAACAGACTGAAGAAATAAAATGAGGTGCTGCCATCAGTATTTCTGGATTTCTTGTAATTAAATTGTGCCCATTAGTGACACATTGTTCCTATGGCACTATTATAGCTCAAAGCTTACGCATACCTTTCTCTCACCTAACAGTGTGACTTGGAAAAATCATTCAAGATTTGAGGGATCTCTTCCCACCAAAAATATCCACTAAATGGGTTGCCACAAATTAAGTCTAAAAGATAATGCAACCCCTTTAAAAAAAAAAAAAAGTGGGATATGGATAGGATATTTACCATTTTACAAAAAACTTTTATTTCATGGAACAATTTGACCCTTCTCTAAATTCATATTATTAATGAACTTACATAAAAGGGGGCTCTAGAAAGGCAACCCGGTGTTATACAAGTTTGTCAAAATCAGCAAGGCTTGGGTTAAAATCCTACCTCTGACACTGGCTATCACTGGATGTCACAACCTGAGGGCTACAAACAACTAAAAGAAAATAAAAATCAAATACTTGAGACTTTTACCCTTTTGAGAGAAAAGGATGTGTGAGCATGGAGTATTAGGTAACTCCACTTTATTAAGTGGAAAAGGCAAGAAAGGAAGCCCTTAGGAGCAAGCAAAACAATCAGGGAGACCATAGTGTAAGTATTATCATTATACAATGATGACCCTGATCAGCTTTCTAGGACAGGAACAGTTCACTTTTATAAACCACTGTTAAGCTGCCTTCTGGATGTGAACCTATAGCTGTTTCCCCTGTTAGCAGGGGAAAGACTGTAGGTCACCCTGGTTCTCCATTGGCTGACGGCCAAAGGCACTGAGATTACCTCCCCAAACCCATTTAGAAATTACACTCCTCTACTACTGAGAACTGGGCAGGCAGAGTAATTTAAAGAGTTCAGAGATTTCTGCAGCAATGTTGATAAAGAGAAGTTCGCAGGCTATGTGGAAGATAGACCTGAAGTTTTCCTTTTCTTTGTACAAGTCATAAATAATTTTCCTCAGATCATCCAGAGTGATCAGGCTCTGATGAACCATTTCATAATACTAAACTCACAAAAGACTCAAAAATAAAGCAAAATGGAAATTTATTGATTTACAGAGGGAAACATTGGTACAATATACCCTTCATGGTGGAAAAGTCTACTAGAAAAATCAAATTACAGATCAGAAGGTTGCTTGGTGAATGGAAGATCAGAGTGAAGAGGTAGACAGTTCTTATATTTTCATCAAGATGAGAGAGAGCCAGGATTTTCTTCATCTTCAGGATATTTGTCCTAGAACAACTAGGATTAGTTGCCTACTCCTGCCCTGGACAATGTGCTAGGGACAAATTCCTACCCTTCTCTTTCTGTGTTCCAAGCACACCATCACCATTCTCTTTGTACTTTTCATTATCACACTCCTCCTCTTCATTTAAATATGCTTTAACAACCTAGATTGTTTCCAAGTTTATAATTTATTTACACTGATCACATTTTAGGTACATTGCCTCACAAAAAAAAAAAATATATATATATAAACTATGAAAGGACCTTTTATTTCTATGTCCTGAAACTAAATTAGTCCTGAGACAGGCTAAGTAATATTATATGAAAAATGTTTTTGAATAACCTTTAAAATTTGTTTCATTTGACAGTCTGCCCATAAAATTGATCAGTACAATATGGAGAGCAGTATCAACAATGGCTAGATAAATAATCTTGCTTTGATTAAAGACCTTTTAAGAATAAATGCATTTCCTGATCACATACATTTTGACTTGGCAGCAAGAAAGTTGCTATGGTATTTTCTTACCTACTCATGGTTTTTGCCAAGTTAAAAAAGGAAGAAAGTGACATTTTAGATTTTTAAAGTCTCCATAAGATTTACAAATGATATCAAGTGAACCTTCAACTTGCCACTGAAAGCTCAAATTATTTTGATCTGCATAAAGTAGAAAAGGTATTGGAGAGCATGCCCAAGTCAGGACCCTTATCTACACAAGCATAATTATTCCCTTTTTGGATTCAAGAACTAAGGAGGAAATCTTTATTTTGTGATTAAAATAAGAAAGAGGGCTTTGAAATTGTTATTAGTCCATTCTTGGCACACAGAATGATTTTTATCCTATTTGTGACTCTAATGTTCATACAATCACACTGTCACAGTAATAGAAAAGTCCCAAACTTAGTGATTACATTCCCAAAGTTCATATTAAGAAGTTATTTGGAGCTTAGAAAGTATTCCTGTAGAAAAAATATAATTTAAAAAGTGGTTAGCACATAAATCTTTTAATAAATATTATTGAGAAACATTATTCTAAGTTCCAAAGCTAAAATGTGCAATACATTTCCCTTTTGCAAAAAGGGAATAATGCCCCTAATCACCTTAAATGTTGTATCTGCTAGCTATCCAACACATGAGGAACATAAAAGCCATTCATTCCCAACTCACTCAAGAAAAAAGCTTCCTGCATACTTTCCTCCTAACTGCCCTTATGCTAGCCATTTCTATATGTAAAATCAGAAAAAACTAAGCATGCCTAACTGAAATCTTCCTGCTTATTCCATATTGAACTGATCAATAGCTATAGCAAAAATCTGTTCACATACAAAATTTTTTTTAAAAAATTCAAACCTTTATCCTGTTCAAAAGGTTTTGAAATTCAATCATCTTTGGGAGAATAAAAGGAAAGTTTGTATCAGTTACTCCTTAATTTGATACCAAATCAAAACAAGTTTACAATGATTGAGCATTAAATTCTGAGGGAAAATATACACAAGTTTCCTTAAGGAAAATTATGGTTTTATTTTTCCTCAATATACATTGAGAAAATAAAATAAAAAGGTTCCACAAAGCAGGCCGAAAGATCACGTACGAAAGCAGATGTGCCAAACGAATGCCGACATACAAGACTGTGTGGACTGAGGATTCTTCCAACTTGAGTCCAATCATCTCATGACCTTCCCAATAAAGGTGAAGCGAGGTCTTGGACAATTTTTGAATTTAGCTGAGGAATGGTGCTGATCTTCATGAGTTTGCTACTTGCATATTTATTCTTGATGGCCTAAATGATTTCAAGTAAAGTAATGTCAAGATGTTAGTTCTGGTCATTTCCAAAAGCAGCTGATAAAACATAAAAATGTGACCTAACATTGATTCTCCAAAGAGGACTATTATCTCCTGAGAAGGGAAATGTGGAAGCTCTAAGATGTAAGACAATAGTCATTTTTGTGGTGCTTTATTTATAGTTATAGGATCAGTTACTCAAAAATGTTATTCTGTTTAACCCTTACCCACCACTTCAGAATCACCCTGTGGGCTCAGTAACACTAAATATTCTTGGTTCTTCCCATATTTGTTAATAGGAAGAAAAAAGGCTACATATTGTTAATGGAGATAAAGTGTTTTGGGAATTCAAAGAGTAAGGTTTATAGATTAAGTATAGTTTCAGAACTGTCACAGTAAGCAGTAAAGACCAGCAAGCTAACGATCAATAGGTCAAAATCATCAAGGACCTGGATATGACTTGCTAGCACAAATGAGACCCCAAAAGGGACAACATTCTGCCCCACCAGTGCCTGATATTCTAGTCAATCTCATATCCAGGAAAGTGAATCAGGACTTGGGGCAAGTAGCTCTTTTCCTTGGGTAAATTAGAAGAAAATAACAAGAGGCCTTTTAAAGAAAAGATTCTTGTTTGAGGAAAACAGACTGCAATGTGTCCATACAGACAGTAGAGGGATCCGCTGACCTGCCTTAAGGCAGCCACAAAGCTCTCCCAGCTACTTAGGAAGCCTTCCATAAATATTTCTGGTTACTCATCCTTCACATAGTCCCATCTTCCTTTTGATCTTTTCTTTTAGAAGTTCAGGATGGTAAAGTGGTATAAGGATAAATTTTAAAGAAAAACAACTGGAGGAGACCCTTAGAGAACTAATCAAAACCTCTCGTTTTGGAGGGAAATGGAGCTTAGTGAAGTCACGTAGGTAATTGGAGGCAAAGTCAGATTTCAAAACTAGGACTTCTGATTTTGAATAATGAAGTATCCCTCTTATGAAACTAACTAATAAGTCCTAAATATTTCCAGAGCTGACTAAGTACTACCCCAAAACTATATTACAAATACATAAAAAAATTTTTTGTAGGAATTGCCTTGCATATCTACTGAGTAAGACATTTATTTAACAATCCCAAAACTGAAGAAGAAATAATACTTACAATAAATTTTGTCAAGTTTTCATTTACTTTTACTATGTTCTTGGCCATATGCTGCATCACTTCTAATACATCATTCTCTAAGTAGCCAGTATAATACTGTTGCTTTAAGCTCTAGAATATACAAGTAGAATAAAGAGGTAAGTGATGGCCTTAAGAAAGGAAATCTGTTAACACTTCAACATCTTAAAATAGCTCATTTTACAAAGAGAGTTTAGGTGATTTTCTAAAACAAGAATCTCATCATTAAAAAAAATAGGTCCTTAACACTGATTAATATGGTTGGACTGTGAGCTTAAAGACCATCTAAGCTTATATCCCCTCAGCTTATTAGGACTATGTTTTTACTCTGAGGCCCTGAACTAAGTGAAATTCTAATATTTTTAAATGAATTAATTCTTTTCACAGAATAATACAGAACTATTTTTCTATAAATAAAGCTTTCATCTTAGATGAAGTACGTCATGTGGAACAAAAATCAAAAGGCAAGGTAGAGTTATGTTGAATCCCCTTACATAAGAAGTATCTCTACTTCTATAGCTGAAAGTTGAGGTCTCTTGTCAGAAATAGGAAATAAAATGTTGCCAAAAGCAACCCACCCATTGAACTAAATAAAATGTTACCCTACAGGGATTTTTATTCTACTTTACTTAAGGCATAGTAAACAAGACACCACTAGACCAAATAGCTAAAATTGGCTTTTAATTTAATGAATGTTATTAATAGGACTTATCAATTTGGATCTTAAGATAACTTCTTAAAAGCCAAAATTCATACCTTCATCCATAGAGTAAATATAAACTCTGAAAATTATACAGAAGCAAAGAAAAAGAGTAGGATTTTTGAAACAAACTAATGAAGCATAATGAAAATTTGAAAACTAGCAAATGTATATTCCAGAAGGGCAGTTACACAAAATTTGAAGCAAGTAAGCCGAAATGAGCACACCCAGGAAAAAAAGAGTTGCCACTTTCCTCCCACCTCCCACTGGGAGACCCTAAACTGTATCATAAGCTTCTGACAAAATTCTGCACTCACCCATTTCCCTCGACCTAAAACTTTCTGAGACAAGCAAGAAGCAGCAGCAGCAATCTGAGAAGGATGATAATGCACCATGTCATAATCAACAATCGTTAGCTCCATCAAGTATTTGGCTAAGGTATGCTGTTCGGCATCTGCCTGTGAAAGAATCACATTCATTATAGCATCAGCGTTGTTAACTTCAAAAAAATCAGTCAAGTGAGAAATCATGGTATAGTGTATAGGGGACCAACAACTAGGACAAAAAATCCTACCGCTTTCAAAATACTGACTGTGTGACCCTGGACAAGGTTCTTAACTCCTCGTGGTCCCTGGCAACTCTAGAAAATTAATATTACAGAGTAGCTATATAACCCCAATGAAATTGAAAAATCAAAAAATAAATAATCCAGAGTAAAGCTACACAGGCACCCCACCATTGCTGGGTACTGAAAACTGTTGCATGTTCGTTAGAAAAAAAAAAAAAAAGAAAAAAAAAAAAAAGAAAAGCAATGGAAAAGAAAGGTAAAGACACTTCCTAGTAAATTCATAATTTCCTATCAGATAAATGGATGTAAGGTAGTGTGTTATTTTAAATGTCAAAATAGCAGTTAGTCAAAATCTTAATTGGTAGTGGCAGAATTGAAGACCCTTACCTCACCAGCTTTTGATGCTCTTCTTAAGAAATGGAGTGGAAGTGGCCGACCCAATTCAAATTTCAATTCTTTCAGAATCAAAATTTCCATTTCTCGAATTTGAGAGCTAGTATATGCATTATCTGTGATATAAACAAAGTCCTCAACATTTGGAGAGAATATCTCCTCATACTTGGAAGCCAAAAGCAAAGCTGTAACTCCAACCAACTGAAGCGTCTTCCGAGAGACTGGTTGAACCTACATGAACAATGTTTATTCTATTACACACAAAACAACAAGAGACCAAAGCCTCCCTCACACATTTGCAAACCCTACAAATTATTGAAATGGATTCTAGAATCTAGGACACCTATGTAGAACAGACAATGGAGAAAAGGACTTCTCAGAAGTGAAGAATTCCTACCCATTCCCTAAGGTGAATCAAGCTGGAATACTGAGAGTTAAGCCTGAGGTGGTTGTCCCTGCCCTCCTGGATGGTGATAGCTGGGGATAAAGGAAAGAAGTTTTCTTCATTGTTGCAAACCTCAGATCAGTCCATTCCCCTGGAGTAAATCATATTTATAAGTTATGGGGAAAAAAAAGAACATTCTACAGGCGAGAAACTCTTAATATATAAATATTACAGAAAAATATGCTATAATCTTTGGAATTACTTTTAAAATTATGATGTATTTAACTTAATTAAAACTTTAAATAAAATGTGGTAGCACTATTCATCTGTTTTCTCAAACTAAAAATTTTAAGTCATTTTTTCCCCTAGCAAAGAATCATACAATTTGATCAAAAAGACATATGTATAGAGCAGCTAGGTGGCGCAGTGGATAGTGCACCAGCCCTGAAGTCAGAAGGACCCAAGTTCAAATCTAGCCTCAGACACTTAACACTTCCTGGCTGTGTGACCCTGGGCAAGTCACTTAACCCCAATTGCCTCAGGGGGAAAAAAGACATATATATTCTGGTGAAAAAAATGATTCAAGTTGTTTGGGTTATTACTTTAGGAGTTAAAGCTTTTAAACTTCCTTAGCTAAAGTTTTCAGGCCTCATCTTTAAAAACTATGGAGATCCAAATGTAGATCCAAACTTACTTTCTAATTTAGCAAATATTTACTAAGTACCCACTGTGTGTAAGATACTATAGATTATGAATACAAAATATGAAAATTCAGGTTTCTTTCCAGAAGCAGATACATAAAAGATAACAAAGTAGCCCAAAGAGATTAACAAAATCATTTATATGAAATTTCTAATGCTATACCTACTTGTAAGAAACGATCCATGATAGCAATACACATATAAAGAGTTTCCTGCAGAAGGTGAAATTTGGAATGGACTTGTACCAACCAATCAACAAGGATTGCACGCATCCGCCCATTGATGTCTTTTCCATCTAAGAAATGTGGGTTTATAGATTGCTGAA
Organism: Sarcophilus harrisii; assembly: GCF_902635505.1. Classification (NCBI taxonomy): domain Eukaryota; kingdom Metazoa; phylum Chordata; class Mammalia; order Dasyuromorphia; family Dasyuridae; genus Sarcophilus; species Sarcophilus harrisii. The sequence goes on along the minus strand of NC_045427.1, from coordinate 511,435,650 downwards.
CCTGTAAAATTTAAAAATAATAATTCTATTGTCATCTGTTACTCTGGATACAATCCTCTAAAGTAACACAATATTCTATACATGTAAACAATTCTACCTCAAGTTGTCTCAGATACTGGTAAATATCCTTTACATAGTCACTACAAAGCTGAGGATTCTCCCAATCTTCACTATCAATATCTTCTATCTTGCATAATAGTGCATTAGAGAAAGCCTGACACAGATCTTCTTCCTTCATGGAAACATCCATAGGGGTTGGAGACAGACCCTAAAACAAGAGAATTTAAAATTATAAGGTGCACAAAAATAAAATGTAAAATAAAAAATATAAACAGATTTTACATTCAGACCATAAGAGGTTTTTGTTGTTTTTTGAAACCAAAAAAAAAAAAAAAAAAAAGGAAGAATACCTCTTTTTTAGTTCAAATTGAAAATATGTAAATGAACAGTAATGGCATAAAACAATTGCAATAAGTTTCCATGATAAGGTTGAATCATTCAGGTAATTATTTGCTGATGAAGATTGTTTTTAAAGTTATACCAGAAAACTGGAAAACGTCATCTAAACATCTGGATTCAGAGACTACCAATGTAAGAATCCAAATCAACAGAAGTAGCTTCTGCAGGTAAAGAAAGAATGTTATCTTGTTAGACTAAATCATTCTAAATTGAGAAATCACTTGAATCTGAAAGATTAGGAAAATTTGCTTTTCTTCTTCCAATATAAAGATAAATAAGAGGAGGAAATAGCCTGCATAATCTAATATTTTAACTTCAAATGCTGATCTAGTTGGAATTCTCTTTTATCAAGAAATTAATACAACTATCATTTTTTTAACTGAAATCTACATATGTCTAGCTGAAATTTTTAAAATAAGTAAAATGATAAGTAAGGCCTAAACCTTTAGCTACCTGATATAAAACCTTTATCTATCTGAGGTATAGAAGAGGCAGTATAGTATATAGAATAGCAGTATAAAGTTATGAGTAATATTCTTTACTTATTTAAATTTAGCCTAGCAATTTAAGTCTATCTTAAAACTCAACAATTTTTTCATTCATTTTATGACAACATAAAAGAAATACTAAACATAAAAATCAACAGCTGACTATTTTTCCATTAAAGGAAAACTTTAGCTGAAAATTTATTTATTTTACACTTTAAAATATAGTGGCCAATCATACATACACCGGAAGATCTAGTTATCATATATAAAATACAATATGTTTTTAAGTCTTGATTTTTTTTGGGGGGGGGTCAGTCTCTTGAAATAAAACATCTAGTCAGATTTAAGCCAAAGTAACCTTAGTTAACCACAGATATGTCCACAAAAGGCCCTTTTCAGATTTCTATCACCAATATTTCTTCTCACACACTGTGTAGAAAATAATTTCTTGTCTACCTCCAAAATAAAACTTAAATACTTTTAAACTCAGCCTTCTATTATTCTTTTGTTTCTCCAATCAAAACAATCTCATTCAAAGATGAAATTGATCTATTTTACCAATTGTGTGACTTTGGACACTTCTCTAAACTTCTTTCCTCATCTGTAACATGGGAATAATAGGAGTTGCCCTTTCTCATATGAAGTGTGTAATAATAATAACAGACAATAATCCACTGATAGGCTGGTTATCCAAGAAACACATGTTTAATTGTGGTTGAGTGAACTAATCTACCTCTATGAAGAAACTTCAATAGTGTCCATATACCAAATTGGCAGAGAGTAGACAGGACATTTCCTGAGCTCTCCCCATCTTCCCCTCAGAATCAACACTAAAATCAAGCCTCTGAACAGATTTGAGAGTGACAGAATCCACAAAAATTTCAAGTGTAATAATTTTCCTGCTTAAGATATCTTGGAAGGACTTAAGGAAAGATTTGTCTCAACTGAGCAGAGGGTTAACTAAGCCCAGTACAATTGCAGCAGCACAGAGAGGCCAGGTGTATGAAGTCTAGCAGGAGGCTCTTAGCAAAAATACAGCATCTTTAGCTACTCTATCCTGGATCAGAAGGCCAGCAAGTCAGCAAACTAGCTGACACCTCTAATGCAATTACAGAAGGCAAATTGTGAGCCCCCAAACCCAAGCACAACAGGCAGGTCTTGGACAGGCCCACCCAGCACAGTGAGGAAGCCTGCAGGCCCACCAACCCTAGCACAGGTAGTGAGAAGCTCCAGTGGTTCTGCAGAGGAAGCTTGGAACAATCTCCCCTGTGCCCTCAACCTTTACAAATGAGCAAAAAAGCCAAAAGAGCTCTGTCTACAAAGAGCTACTATGGAGAAAAGGAAGATCAGAATGTAAACCTAAAACACAGCAAAGACAAAAGGACTTCAGGTAAAGCTTCAAAGGGGGATATGAAGTGGTGTCCAGTTCAAAAGGTTCTCTTGGAAGAATTCAAAAAGGATTTTAACAGAGATGGAAGAAAAATGGGAAAAAGAAATGAGAGCTATGCAGAAGTTATGAAAATTTCTGGGCGGAGGGGAGGGGGAAGCAGAAGCCAACACCTTGGAAAAGGAAACACTGAAGTTAACTGAAGAAAACAACTCCTTATAAATTAAATTTGGCAAAATAGGAAAAGAAAAAATTCCTTAAAAATAAGAATTGGTTATTATTTTTCTGTAAGAAATGACCAGTGGGATGATTTCAGAAAGGCCTGGAGAGACTTGCATGAACTGATGCTGAGTGAAATGAGCAGGACCAGGAGATTATATACTTCAACAACAATACTATATGATAATCAATTCTGATCGACGTGGCCCTCTTCAACATTGTGATGAACCAAATCAGTTCCAATAGAGCAGTAATGAATTGAACCAGCTACACCCAGCAAAAGAACTCTGGGAAATGCCTATGAACCACTACATAGAATTCCCAATCCTATTTTTGTCCACCTGCATTTTTTATTTCCTTCACAGGCTAATTGTACACCATTTCAAAGTCCGATTCTTTTTGTACATCAAAATATCTGTATGGACATGTATACAAATATTGTATTTTAACTTATATTTTAATATATTTCAGATGTATTGATCAATCTGCCAATTGGGGCAGGGGAGGCAGTGGGGGGAAAGGAAGGGAAAAATTGAAACAAAAGATTTTTGCAATTATCAATGCTGAAAAATTACCCATGCATATATCTTGTAAATAAAAAACTATAATGAAAAAAATAATAAGAATTGGTGAAATGGAAAAAAAAAAATCCACTGAACAAAACAACTCCTTTTAAAAGTGCAGAGTATAGTTGGTATTTCCACTCAAATGAAAAAGTGTTCCAAATCACTATTGATCAGAGAAATGCAAATTAAGACAACTCTGAGTTACCACTACACAACTATCAGATGACAGGAAAAAATAATGATGAATGTTGGAGGGGATGTGTGAAGACCGTGTATTTTTAAAACAGCAGGAGGCAGGAATTCAGGTTGGGGAAAATCGTCAGTCTTTATTCTCAGTGAAGAAGGATCGGAGGTGGAAGAGAATCGGCGATAGCAATGTGTGCAGCTGAGTCAAGAAGTTAGCTAGACCAGCAGCCACACGACCAGCAGCTAGGAGTATGAAACCCAGGCCCAATCTCTCCCAGCTTCTCTTCCTGTCTCTCTCTGCCTCCACCCACCAAAATCATCATTTCCTATACAACACATCAGGACTTGCACGGAGAGTGGGCAGGGACCATTCTTTATCCAATCATGTATATTAATAGAGTATAGCCCAATTACTATTTAGCCTCACGTACTTGGGACCTCAGTGCATCAACTCAAACATCAGCCCATTACAGGGATGCGGGAAAACTGGGACACTGATGCATTGTTGGTGGAGTTGTGAACGAATCCAACCATTCTGGAGAGCAATCTGAAATTTTGCCCAAAAAGTTATCAAATTGTGCATACCCTTTGATCCAGCAGTGCTACTACTGGGTTTATACCCCAAAGAGATACTAAAAAAGGGAAAGGAACCAATATGTGCCAAAATATTTGTGGCAGCCCTTTTTGTAGTGCTAGAAACTGGAAAATGAATGGATGCCCATCAACTGGAGAATGGTTAGGTAAATTGTGGTATATAAATGTTATGGAATATTATTGTTCTGTAAGAAATGACCAGCAGGATGAATACAGAGAGACTTATATGAACTGATGCTGAGTGAAATGAGCAGAACCAGGAGATCATTATATACTTCAACAACAATACTGTATGAGGATGTATTCTGATGGAAGTGGATTTCTTCGACAAAGAGAAGATCTAACTTAGTTTCAATTGGTCAATGATGGACAGAAGCAGCTACACTCAAAGAAAGAACACTGGGAAATAAATGTAAACTGTTTGTATTTTTGTTTTTCTTCCTGGGTTATTTTTACCTTCTGAATCCAAATTTTCCTGTGCAACAAGAGAACTGTTCGGTTCTGCACACATATATTGTACCTAGGATATACTGTGACATATTTAACATGTATAGGACTGCTTGCCATCTGGCGAAGGGGATGGAGGGAAGGAGGAGAAAAGTAGAAACAAAGTGAGTGCAAGGGATAATGTTGTAAAAAATTACCCAGGCATGGGTTCTGACAATAAAAAGTTATAATTATTAAAAAAAAAAAAAAAAAGAAAGAAAGAAAGAAAGAAAGAAAGAAAAGTACAGTTGGCCAAATGCAAAAAGAAGTTTAAAAAAAAGCTAACTGAAGAAAATAATTCACTAAAAACTAGAATTGGACAAATAGAAGTGAATTTTTCAATGAGACATCAAGAATCAAACAAAATCAAAAAAATGAAAAAATTGAAAAGATTGAAAGTACCTCGTTGGAAAAACAACTGACCTGAAACATAGATCCAGAAGAGACAATCTAAGAATTATTGGACTACAAAAGACTATTGGAGTAAAAGCCACAATGCAAAAAAGAGAGCCTAGACAGCATCTTTCAAGAAATCAACAAGGAAAATTGCCTTGATGTCCAAGAATAAGAGGGTAAAATCACCACTGAAAGAATCCAATAATCATCTCCCAAGATTCCAAAATTAAAATTAAAAGGTATATTGTACCAAAAAAAAAAAAAAAAACAAAAAGTATATTGTAGCTCCTTATTAGATTAAGGGAATATACTCAAACAGCCAGAAAGAAACAATTCAAATACTTAGGAGCCATAATTAGGATTACCTAGAACCTAGCAGCTTTCATATTACAAGATTATACCGCCTGGAATATGATATTCTAGAAGGCAAAGAAACTTGGATTACAGCCAATAATCAACTCCCTAGATTATTAAGCATTATCTTTTGGGAGAAAAGATGGATATTCAATGAAATAGGGGACTTTATATTATTTCTGATGAAAAAACCAGAGCTAAACAGAAAATTTAGTCTCCAAATACAAGACTCAAAAGAAATATAAAAAGGTAAATGGAAGGAAAAAAAAAAGATTTTTAAAGGAAAATGTTTATACTCCTACACAAGAAGATGATACATTTAACTCTTGAGAACTGTATCTTTGTCAAGGCAATTAGAAAGGGTAGACTTAAGAGGTTGTAGGTTATTGGTTGACTTTAATGTGATGATATAAAAAAGAAATTAGAGGAGAAAAAGGGATTGTACGAGAGAAAAGGTGAGATAAAGGGGGTAAATTACATCATATGAAGAGGCACAAAAGACCTATTACAGTTGAGGGAAAGAAGGAAGGGGGATGAGCATTGTTTGAACCTTAATCTCATTGGATTTGCTTCAAAGAGGAAATAATATACATACTTAGTTTGGTACAGAAATTTGTCTCACCCTATAGGCTAACAGAAGAAGAAAGAGGAAATGTAAAGGGGAGGCTAATAGAAGAGGAAGCAGAAGTAGGAGGATAAAGGCGGGGAGGGGGCTGAAAAAAGGTAAGATTGCGGGAGGTGGTGGTCAGAAACAAAACACTGGTAAGGAGAGAAAGGGTAAAAGGAGAGAAAAGTGTAATTTGGGGAAAATACAATGGCAGGAAATAGAAAGTTAGAAATCTAAACTTTTATGAAAAAATAAAAAGAAATAAACAGAGACTAAAATCCTAATTTGAGCCCCACAGTTCCGTGAGACCACTGAGCCAACTATTCTTAGGTAGAATTTCTGCTAATCAGAGAATGTAGGTGCTTCTGGAAGATCATGTCAACCAACTACAATTAAAAGTGCTGTTGAAAGGCCAAATTTGAGTAGTAGCATATCTAGCATACTAATTCAAGTGCATTCTGGAAGATGATTGAATGAGTTACAAGAGGCTCATGGTTGGCAAGAATCTTAGTAAGATCATGACATCATAGATCTAAAACTGGAAGGGACACTATCAATCATGTAAGCCATCTTGCTTTTTTTTTTTTTTTTTTTTTTTAACAGCAATGAAAAAAGGCCCCAAAAGGTTAAATAATTCAATGTTACAACAGCAAGTAAAATGATTTTACTTGCTGGATTTGAACACAGGTCCTCGGCTACCAAATTCAACATTCTCCATTTCATTAGGTTTGCTTTTCAAATATAGCAAAAAGTTGTAAGAATATTACATATATTTATTGGTTATTGCTTATTATTTTTGAGTCATTAATTATCTGATTCATCACAACCTCATTTGGAGTTTTCTTAACTGAGATACTGGGAGTGTTTTGCCATTTCTTTCTCCAGCTCATTTTACAGATGAGAAAACAGAGGCAAATGGGTTAAGTGAGTCACACAGCTAGTAGATGTCTGAGACACTCGGGTCCTTCTGACTCTAGGGCCAGCACTCTGATCGACTGTGCCACCTAGCTTACCTGATTACTATGCAGAAAATAGGAGTATAATACAAGAAAATTTGTGAAAATCAAAACAAATAAAATATGATAGTTTTGATATAACAGATTTTTCCTTTAATCATTAAACTGGCTCTATGTTTACAACATCGAAAAAACTGACTAAGAGCCATTAAAAAAAGTTGTCTATAGAGATCTAACTCGGTTTCAATTGATCAATGATGGACAGAAGCAGCTACACCCAAAGAAAGAACACTGGGAAATGAATGTAAAAAAAAATTATTTTTTTGTCTGTATTTTTGTTTTTCTTTCCGGGTTATTTTTACATTCTGAATCCAATTCTTCCTGTGCAACAAGAGAACTGTTTGGTTCTGCATACATATATTGTATCTAGGATATACTGCGATATATTTAACATGTATAGAACTGCTTGCCATCTGGGGGAGGGGGTGGAGGGAGGGGAAAAGTCGGAACAGAAGTGAGTGCAAGGGATAATGTTGTAAAAAATTACCCAGGCATGGGTTCTGTCAATAAAGTTATAATTATGAAAATAAAAAAAAAAAAAAGAAAGAAAAAGTTGTCCATTCCCAGGGGCTGCTTCTTACATTTTTACCATTAGAACAAAAAGAAGTCACTGGGAAAACAAGTTAATGAGATGTTATTAACAAAAGGATAACTTAAAACAAAGATTCTCAACTTGAAGCCCAGGAATGTATGAAATGAATAAATTATAAATGTATGAAATTAATAAATGAAAGGAATGTATGAAATGAGATGTATGAACTTTAAAAAAAGAAAAAGAAATACATCTTTATTGTCACCAAAAACTAGCATTTCCTTCTATTACAAATGAAGGCAACAAACATAATGAGGGATCCAAAGATTTCACCAGATTACCAATAGGTGCCATGATGAAAAAAAAAAAAAAAAAAAGTTTGAAACTCCAAATCTAGAATGATTTAATCCCACTAAATAAACTAGAAAATTTCCTCACAAAGGCATCAAAATAAATGGATTCCAATCATAAACCTCCAAGCAAAGCCTCAAGGAATAGCAAACTGAACACAAGTTCATCAAGAATTCCTACAAGAGCTGAAGAAAGTTTAAAAAAAAAAAAAGAGCTTTTTTTTTTTTTTTTTTTAAATCAACGAAGAGCAGTCAAGGAAAAACTGGAGAAAGAACTGAGAGGTATGCAAAAAAATTACAAAAATATAATTAACAGCTTGCTTTTTTTTTTTTAAGGCACAAAAAATGCTAAGGGAAATATCTACTTAAAAATCAGAATTGACCAAATGGTTTAAAAAAAAAAAAAAAAAAAACACCTCACTGTGAATAACTCTTTAAAAATTAAAATTGGTCAAATGGAAATTAATAACCCCATGAGACATCAGAAACAATAACAAGTCAAAAGACCGGGGAAAAAAAGTGAAATATTTCACAGGAGAAATAACAACCTAGAAAAATAGATCAAGGAGAGAGAATTTAAGAATTCATGGTTCATCTGACAGTCATGAGCAAAAAAAGAACCTTAAGATAGCATTTCAAGAAAATATAAAGGAAAACTGCCCAGGTATTATAGAAGTAAAGTATGAAATTGAAAGTAAAAAAAAAAAAAAAAAAAAAAAAAAATCAAGTGGTTGCCTCCAAAAAAAAATCCCAAAAAGAAAACTTCCAAGAATATTATAACCAAAATCCAGATCTTCCAGGTCTAAGAGAAAATACTAGAAGTGGCCAGAAATAAAGAATTCAAATAACAAGGCATCACAATCAAGTTCTCATCAGATTTGGCAGCTACCATGTTAAAGGAATGGGAGGCTTAGAATGATATTCCAGAAAGTAAAGGAGCTAGGAATACCACCAAGAATAACTTACCCACAAAACAGCATAATCCTATGGCAAATATATATATAAAAAATGCAATAAAAACATTTCAATCAAGCATTCCCAATAAAAATAAAAAACAAAGCTGAATGAAACATAGGCTTTCAAGAGAAGCTTATAAAGATAAAGATACAAATGAGAAATCAAAAGGGACTTAAGGTTAAACTGTTTACATCCCTTTATCATATGACATGACCCTTAAGAACAATCATCATTAGGTCAGCTAGAAGAAGGTATAAGTGTGAAACTTTTGTGTTGAGATGATCTCAAAGGAAGAACAGAAGGGTGAGAAAGAGTGCAGAGGGAGAAAAATGGGGGAAATTATCTCACTTAAGAGGACCAAAAGAAAGAAGTTATATGATGGAGGAAAAAATGGGGGTAAGTGGGCAAAGTTTAAAATGGAGAAAAACACACACACACCACCCCTCTCTGTTACGGGGAGAAAAGAACACCCCCCCCCCCACACACACACACACACAAACACACCCTCTCTGTTATGGGCCAGAACTCTGTATTTGAAACAAGGATTCTAAAAAGGTGCTAACTCACTGAATTGGTGGCTGGCCTCCTGCACTTCCCCACTGAGACCAAGGCCGGTCTGAAAGGCTCTCCAAAAAGCTGTCCAGCCCCAGGCAAGGAGACAATAAAGGATTTGGACTTTAACTCCTGGCTATACTTGTGGTGATTACTCAACTGAAAGGAAGGCTGCTCCAAGACCTCCAGAAAACCAACAAAAACACTACACATATCGGATATTGAAATTTATCTTACCCAAGAGGGATGTAGGAGAAATGAGGGAAGGGGAAGAGAAGATAAAAAGAAAGGTACATTAAAGGGAGGCAGTAGTCAGAAATAAAACAGCCAGGGGAAAAAACATAAATCTAAATATAAGAGAATAAGATGGAGAGATATTTATATCCTAATCATAAATATAAATGAGATGATGTCACCAATAAAATAGAAGATAATAGCAGAATAAACTAGAAACCAGAATTCAATAATATATTATTTATAAGAAAGAGATACACTTGAAATAATATGTTAACACATAGCATTAAAATAAGGGGGATGGAGTAGAATCTATTATGCTTCAGTTAAAGTTTAAAAAAAGAAAAAGATAGCATTCACGATCTTAGACAATACAAAAGCAAAAATTGTTATAATTAAGAGAAATGATCAGGGAAACAACAATTTGCTGAAAGCTACTATAGACAATGAATATCAATGTTGAATTTATATGCACCAAAAGACAAAGCATCTAAATTCTTGAAGGAAAAGTTAAATAAATTACAAGAGAAAATAATAAAATTATACTAATGGATGAGGGAAGGCTCAATTTGCCCCTTCTCAGACTCAGATATATCTAACCATAAATAAACAAAAATGAAGTTGAGGTAATTAATAGAATTTTAGAAAAGTTATATATGAGACATCTCTGGAGAATGTTGAATGGGAACAAAAAAGAATATACTTATTTCTCAGCATGGCAGCTTCACCAAAAAGAAAAAAAAAAAAAAGAACATATGTCAGGGTATAAAAATCACACAAATAAAGGTAGAAAAGCAGAAATATTAAGTGTAATTTTTTCAGGCAATACTGCAACAAAAATTATAGCCAATAAAAAATGTTTGAAACATAGGTTAAAAATTAATTACAACTAAATAACCTAATCCTAAGAATGAGTGGATCAAAGAACAAATCATAAAAACAATCAATACTTTAATTAAAAATTATGGCAATAGGACAACATAACAAAATTTATGGCATGCAGTCATAGCAGTAGTAGTTATGAAAACATTTATAACTCTAAATGTTTACATCAATAAAACTGTGAAAGAACAGATCAACGAATTGGGTATTTCAACAAATTAGAAAAACAACAAATTTTAAATCCCCAATTAAATGTCAAAATATAAAAATTAAAGGAAAGATTAATCAAACTGAAAGAAAAAAAAATCCCTAAACTAATTAACAGTTAATTTTATGGAATATAAATGAAATTGACAAACCACAAATTAATTTGATTTTTTAAAAAGAAAGAACGAAGCCAAATTACCAATTTCAAAAATGAAAAGGTGGCACATTTTTTGCACACAATAACACAACCAATGAAGATAACATTAAAGCAATTAGGAACTATTTTGCTCAATTATATCCCAACAAAACTGACAATTTAAATGAAATATAAACAGCATAAGGTATAAACAGAAATTTCATTTAAAATAGCTGTAGACAATATAAAATAATTGGAAGTCTACCTGCCAAGACAAACCTAGGAAATATATGAACAAAATATACATATAAAGACTGATCTAAACAACTGGGAAAATATCAATTGCTCATGAGTTGCACAAGCCAAAATAATAAAAATGATGATTCTACCTAAACTGATCTATTTTCTCAGTGCCATACCAATCAAATTGGGGGGGGGGGAGGAAGTTTTCTTTACAGAGCTAGGAAAAATAGTAACAAAAGATCAAGAGTATCAAGAATATTTGTGGGGAAAAATGCCAAAGAGGGTAGCCTCGTCAAACTAGAACTAAAACTGTAATAAAACTGCAGTCATCAAAACCATTTGGTACCAGCTAAGAGATAGTGGGGGGGATCTATGGTATATGCTAGGTATACAAAACATAGTAACCTAAAGACTTCAGCTTCTGGCATAAGAACTCACCATGTGACTAAAATTACTGAGAAGACTGGAAAACTATGGCAGAAACCATGCATAGACCAACATCTAACATCTTATATTAAGATAAGGTCGAAATGAGTTCATGCTTTAGACAATAGAGTGATACTATAGGCAAATAAGAAGCACAAAGAATAGATTACCTGTCAGATCTTTGGGGAAGGGAGGAATTTATGACTAAACAAGAAATAAACAAAATTATGAAATACAAAATGGATAATTTTGATTATATTAAATTAAAAATGTAATCAAAATTAGAAGGAAAGCATAAAGTTAGGAAACAATTTTTATAGTTCAGTGTTTCTGATAAAGTTCTCATCTCTAAACTAAATAGAGAATTGAGTCAAATTTATAAGAATATAAGTCATTCCCCAATTGATAAATGGTCAAAGGATGTGAACAATTTTCAGGTGAAATTAAAACCATCTATAATCATAGGCAAAAACACTCTAAATCACTATTGATTAGAGAAATGCAAATTAAAATAACTGTTAAGTTAATGTGCAATGATCAACTATGAAAGACTTGTTTCTGCTAGTGTTTCAGTGATCCAAGGCAATCCCATTAAACTTTGAATAGAAAATGCCATTTGCATCCAAAAAAAAAAAAAAAAAAAAAGAATCAGCCGGAGTCAGGATAAGCAAAAGTTCTTGGTCTTTAGACACAGGATAGAAGCAGAATCTCTGCAACCGCCTTCTCCCTTGTCTACCGCAAAAGAGTGATCCTGGCTAGTCTTACTCCACCCCTTAGTCTCTCCTACAATCCTCTGTATACACCAATCATTGAGCCAGTACAGCATAGTGGGAAGGACCATTTTTCAAGCATATGCCCATAGAGTATAGTCCAATCGGTAGTTAGCCTTAAGTACTTGGCAGTCCTGACCTCAGTGTATCGACTCAATAGTTTCAGCCCTCTACAGAGATTGAATGTAAATCGATACATGCTATATTCACTTCTTTGTTCTCTTGGGGTTTTTTTTTCTCCCATAAGTTTTTCCCTTTTGTTTTGATTTTTCTCTGCCACATAACTCATAAAGAAATGTGCACTAAAAATAAATAAAAATTTTAAAAGGGGGAAAAATCAGCTTTAAGGTACTACTTCACACCTGTCAGATTAGCCAACATGACAGAAAAAAGAAAATAATAAATGTTGGAAGGGATGTGGTAAAACTGAGATGATAGAATTGTGAACTGATGTAACCATTCTGGATAGCAATTTGGAACTATGCTTAAAGGGCTATAAAACTGTGCATATTAACAGACAATTCTCAGATGAAGAAATTGAAACTATTTCTAGTCATATGAAAAGAGGCTCCAAGTCATTATTAATCAGAGAAATGCAAATTAAGACAACCCTAAGATACTACTACACACCTGTCAGATTGGCTAAGATGACAGGAAAAAATAATGATTGTTGGAGGGGATGCGGGAAAACTGGGACATTGATGCGTTGTTGGTGGAGTTGTGAATGAATCCAACCATTCTGGAGAGTAGTTTGGAACTATGCTCAAAAACTTATCAAACTGTGCATACCCTTTGATCCAGCAGTGTTACTACTGGGCTTATATCCCAAAGAGATTATAAAGAAGGGAAAGGGACCTATATGTGCACGAATGTTTGTGGCAGCCCTCTTTGTAGTGGCTAGAAACTGGAAACTGAGTGGATGCCCATCAGTTGGAGAATGGCTGAATAAATTGTGGTATATGAATATTATGGAATATTATTGTTCTGTAAGAAATGACCAACAGGATGATTTCAGAAAGGCCTGGAGAGACTTACATGAACTGATGCTGAGAGAAATGAGCAGGACCAGGAGATCATTATATACTTCAACAACAATACTATATGATGACCAGTTCTGATGGACCTGGCCATCCTCAGCAACGAGATCAACCAAATCATTTCCAATGGAGCAGTAATGAAATGAACCAGCTACGCCCAGAGAAAGAACTCTGGGAGAGGACTAAAAACCATTACATTGAATTCCCAATCCCTATATTCATGCCCACCTGCATTTTTGATTTCCTTCACAAGCTAATTGTACAATATTTCAGAGTCTGATTCTTTTTGTACAGCAAAATAACGGTTTGGTTATGTATACTTATTGTGTATCTAATTTATATATTAATATATTTAACATCTACTGGTCATCCTGCCATCTAGGGGAGAGGGAGGGAGGTAAGAGGTGAAAAATTGGAACAAGAGGTTTGGCAATTGTTAATGCTGTAAAGTTACCCATACATATAACCTGTAAATAAAAAGCTATTAAAAAAAAAACTGCATATTCTTTAATCTAGCAATACAACTACTAGGTCTGTATCCCAGAAATATCATAAGAGCCTACATATACAAAAATATTTGTAGCAGTTCTTTTTGCGTTGGGAAAGAATTGGATTGGAAGAATGCCCATCACTTGAGGAATAGCTAAACAAGTTGTAGTATTTGAATGTAATGAAATACTATATTGTTCTAAGAAATGATGAGCAGGCTGATTTCAGAAAAAAAATGGAACTACATGAAATGATGTTGAGTAAAATAAGCAGAACAAGGGGATCATTGTACAAAGTAATAACAATGCTGTATGATGATCAGTTCTTCTCAGCAATACAATAATTGCTGAGACAATTATTGCATTGAGACAAAAAAGACAATTCCAAAAGATTTTGATGGAAAATGCCATCCATATCTACAGAGAGAACTATGAGACTGAATGTGGATGGAGACATACTATTTTTTTTTTTTTTGCTTTTCTTTCTTATTTTTTTTTTATCTTTTGGTCTTATTTTTCCCCCCACAATATGACAAATATAGAAATGTTTAAAATGATTGTGCACAATGTATATAACCTATATCATATTGCCTGCTCTCTTGAGAGGGAAAAAAAAAATTAGGAGCTCAAAATATTACAAAATTAATGTTGAAAACTATCTTTACATGTAATTGGAAAAATTAAAATACTACTGGGGGGGGAGGAAGGAGGGAGAGCTTGTAATGGAAAATGTCATCCACATCCAGAGAGAGAACTGAAAGCGAATCAAAGACCTGTCAGATTTTTGAGGAAGGGAGGAATTTATGATCAAACAAGAAATAGAGAACATTATAAAATGCAAAATGGATAATTTTGATTACATTAAACTAAAAAAGTTTTGTACAAACAAAACAAATATAACCAAGGTTAGAAGGAAAGCAAAAATTTAAGTAACAATTTTTATACCTAGTTGACTATTTTCATTTTTTTATTTGTTTTTTCTTTCTCAGGATTTTTCCCTTTTATTCTGATTCTTCTTTCATAACATCACAAATATGGAAATGTTTAACACAACTGTGTGTATATATATATATATATATATATATATATATATAGAGAGAGAGAGAGAGAGAGAGAGAGAGAGAGAGAGAGAGAGAGACTGAGACTATATCAGGTTGCTCACTGTCTTGGGGAATAGGGAAGGAATAGAGGAAAAAAAATTTGGAACTCAAAATCTTAGAATAATGAATGCAGAAACTATCTTTATATGTAATTGAAAAAAATAAATATTAAGTGGAGGAAAAAAGACTACAATTAATATAAAGATTTCATTTATATATGTATACACACACACACACACACACACACACACATATATACACAGACACATATAAAACGTACTAAGCTTATTTCCTCCTATTATCTGTTTCTATGAAGGTGGATAGCATTTCCAAACTTTTTGAAAATCAAGCACCTCACAATTCAGACCACTTCTAATGGTCTTGTGATAGCGAGCCATCTGTACCCAGAAAGAGATGTGGGAACTGAGTGTGGATCACAACATACTATTTTCTTTCTTTCTTTTTTTTTTTTTGGTTGTCATTTGCTTGTATTTTGTTTTCTTTCTCATTTTTTTCCCTTTTTGATTTGATTTTTCTTGTGCAAAATGATAATTGTGGAAATAAGTATAGAAGAACTGCACATGTTTAATATAAATTGGATTATTTGCCATCTAGCAGAGGAGGTAGGGAAAAGGAAGGGAGAAAAAAATTTTGGGAACACAAGGTTTTGCACAGGTGAATGTTGAAAACTATATATGCATATGTTTTGAAAATAAAAAGCTTTAAAAAAAAGAGAGAAAGAGAATCAACTAAAAAAGAAAAAAAAGAAAGAAAAGTTCCAACTCTGTCCAGATAATCTGATTCTATAAATTGAGAGTGGGACAAAGTTGACAAGATAACTCTTGGAATTTTTTTTTTTTTAATGAAATAAAAAGTCTACTTCTGGGGAAAGAAAAAAAAAACCCAACCAACTCATCATTTCCTACAAAACAGCAATATTCCAACACAATCACATCCTATCTTTGTCTATAAAAGTTCCCCCCCCCCCAATTTCCTGCATTCTTCTATATAGTTACATTAAGTTTTACTTATACAAGAAAATTTTAACTTAAAATAATTGAAATTATCCCTTTTACACTTCAACTATGCTTTCACCTTATAATATAGTTTAAGATCTGATACTGTTAAATCTAGTTCCTTTACATCTTTTTTCCCTGGTTTCTTTGAAGTTTCCTGATCTTTTATTCTTCCAAATGAACTTTGCTATCACTTTTTTTCTAATTCAGTACAATAATTTTTTTGTAATTTGATTGGGATGACATTGAATAAATAGATTAGTTAGGTAAAACTGTCATTTTAAAAAACTATATTAGTGTTACCTACCAGGAACAATAAATATTACTTCAGTTATTTAGATTTAACTTTATTTGTATAAAAAATATTTTATGTTTTTGTTCACTTAGCTATTTTGTCTGTTTTGGCAAGTGAGCACTCAGGTATTTTATTTTATTATTTTTTTCTTTTGCTGAAGCAATTGAGGTTAAGTGAACACTGCCAGGAAGTATTAAATATCTGAGGCCAGATTTGAACTCAGATCCTTTTGACTTTAGGGCTGGTGCTCTATCACCTACACCAACTAAGTGCCCCTCAGATATTTTAAATGGTCTAATACAAAGCCGAATAATATTGCTAACAGGCTATTTTCTCTGTTTTCACTTTTGATTAAATCTATTTTAACTTCAACTTTGAGATCATGATTATAATCCCCATTTTTTTTTAACATACTAAATTCAGTTGCTGCTTTTTATTTTATCTTTGTGTATCTCGTTTTTAAATTTCCTAAAAGTACTATACTGTTGAATTCAAAATTTTAATTTTTTTGTTTCTTTTATGGGCAAATTCATTCCATTTACACTCCAAACTATTGTCTTGTTGTCCATTTTCTTTGTTCCTATTTTTTCTCACTATCCTTCTCACCCCATCCTTCATTCCTTTGCTTTATTTCTACCTGCTACCTTCTCCTACTATTCCTTAATCTTATCATCCTTCTAAAGAATTCTTCCTTTATCCTCTCCTCCCACCCTATTTTCTTGCCTTCTTCTTTCTGAAATTAGAAGACTTTTATATATATATATATGTTTTGTTTCTTCTTTAACCTGATGAGTTAAGATGTCAGCACTACCTACCCTCTGCCCTACTAGCTTCTTTTGTATTAATTTTTCTTTTTATGCCTTATTTATATAATTACTGCTTTTTATCTCTTCCTACATCATTTTATTTTTTTAGAATTACCCCATCATAGTCAGCTCAGCCCATGCTTTTCTTTCAAATTACCCAAATAATGATGACAAACATAAAGAGTACTGTTAATATTTTAACACATATGAAGTGAACAATTCGACATTATTGAGTCCCTTATAATTGATCTTTAATGTTTACCTTATATTTTTCAAGTATCTTATATGTTGAATTTTCCCTTAAGTTCTGAAATTTTTGTCACAAAAACCTGAAAGTCCTTAAGTCCTTTAAATATCCATTTCTTGTTATTGTTTTCCCCCATTCAATATTATACTTAACTTTGCTTGGTAAATTACCCTTGATTGTAAGCCCAGCTCTTTTGCTCTACAATATATAGTTTTCCAAGATCTATGGTCCTTCAACATAGTAGCTAATAGGTCTTGTTTAGTCCTTGTTGTATTTCTATGATATGTAATTTTTTTTTCATATATATACACACATATACAATTGACCCAGAAATATCACTACAAACTATAACTCAAAGAGATCAAAGAAAAGGGAAAAAATCCACATGTTCAAAAATACAGCAGCTAAGAACATAAGAACAAGAAATTGAGAGAATATTGTTGTAATGGGCTGAGGTTTGAGTTGATG
This sequence comes from Sarcophilus harrisii, assembly GCF_902635505.1. NCBI lineage: Eukaryota > Metazoa > Chordata > Mammalia > Dasyuromorphia > Dasyuridae > Sarcophilus > Sarcophilus harrisii. Next base: position 511,418,146 of record NC_045427.1, on the reverse strand, counting down.
CACTGAGGTCCCAAGTACGTGAGGCTAAATAGTAATTGGGCTATACTCTATTAATATACATGATTGGATAAAGAATGGTCCCTGCCCACTCTCCGTGCAAGTCCTGATGTGTTGTATAGGAAATGACGATTTTGGTGGGTGGAGGCAGAGAGAGAGACAGGAAGAGAAGCTGGGAGAGATTGGGCCTGGGTTCGAGACTCCGAGCTGCTGGTTGTGTGGCTGCTGGTCGAGCTAGCTTCTTGACTCAGCTGCACACATTGCTATCGCCGATTCTCTTCCACCTCCGATCCTTCTTCACTGAGAATAAAGACTGACGGTTTTCCCCTAACCTGAACTCCTGACTCCTGCTGATTTAAAAATACACGATCTTCACATATTGTGATAGATGATTAACCAGATCTCTATTTTATTCCAATCAGTATTAACCAGTTCAATATGATTTCAAAGGGGTAGTAATTATAAGTTATGATAGTAGGTCTCAGAGCTGTGAACTGAAGATTGTAAGTTCAGTTGGTTATTTTTATTTCCTCTCCATCCCATTACTCTATTGCCCAATATAGATATGAGTACATAGCCAATGAGTAACCCTGGCTGCCAGACTGTGGCCTGCTCTTCTACTGGTCCACTGGTCCATGGAGATGTTTTGACAATCCGCTTATCAGCCCAACTCCATGAGCCCAATCATTATCTTAGTAGGAACTTCTGGAAGATCAAAATAGTTCTGTTAAAGTCTGATCACTAGACTGTTTGTCAACCAATGGCAGTCTGTATATTGTACCTTCTCATAGAAGGTAATGGGTACATTCTATCTACCAAACAAAAATACAGAGTATTTTTGGCCTGCTCTACCTCTAATGGCCAAGTATTAAGCACTATAAAACTAAGGCCCTAGAGAAAGGAGGCATCTCAGATGATAAGGAAAATCTGAGGTCTGCATTATTCAAGTTGGCCATGGACCTTTTCATAAAATGTAATTAGCTCAGAGTTCTGCTCAGTTTGTTTTTCTTACAGACTGTGCAATTTTGAAAACCCTCACAATATCTATCAATTAAGGAACGGCTGAACATGTTACATTATCTCAATATTATGGAATACTATTTTCTAAAAAGACCCATAGGAATTGATGCAAAAAAATAAAGTAGAGTCATAACAACAAAGTACACAGTAATAGAAGTATTATAAATACAGTCAACTGTGAAAGCCTTAGTAACTCAGATCAATTCAATAATCTACCAAAACTGCAAAAGACTCATGATGAAAAATGTTATCCACTTTCAGAGAAAAGTGACAGACTCGCACACAGAATTAAACATAATTTCTCCTTTATTTTTCTTTTTTTTTTTCCCTTGAAGATGGCCAAATGTTTTACATCACTTCATATGTATAATGGATAACCAATTTCTTGCTTTCTCAATGGATTGGCAAAGGGATGAAGGAATGGAAAGAATTTGAAAGAAAAAAAAATTTTTTTTTAATTTAATGAAGATGCAAATACATCTGAATCCATGTTCCTCAGATCAATTTCCAGTGAGAGGAGGTAAAGGAAACATAGGTATAGTGAGGTAAATGAAATGATCCTAAAATATGCTCAAATTCAACTCCCAGTCTTAGTAGAGGTCCTACAATACGTTTTGTTTTCATCATAACCATAAGGTTTTTATATTCTTTCCCTCTACATCATAGGAAATTTGATCCTTATTTATAGTAGGTCAAAAGTGTCTTTCTTGTACTAAGAGGATACAATATAAGCTCTCTTAAGAGATTAAGGATTGAAGTAGTAGTAAATTAATAAAAAATTAATATTCCCGCCATACTCTACTTTCTTAGATCAGATTTGTAGAAATGTATTCATTTCTATGTTTTAGGAACAACATTAATATGCTGAAAAGTTTATTCCATACTATAAAGATTAGTGAAAAGGGTTCCAATCATAAAACTTCAATCATGTCAACCTAGGAACTGGGTTTGGAAAACAAGTGTGGTATGATAACCTGTTGAGGGCTGGATCAATTGCAAAGGGCTGAAAAGTGTACTTGAATCTAAGACAGCAGAGTACGTAAGGCTAAAGTACTATTCAATGTAAGATAATGGTTCTATAAACATAAACTTAGGTGATATGGCAATGAGATGGCTCTCCTCATAATTGGGCCTGAGGAATGTGGTGTAGTGAGGTAATCTTAGGGAAGGATTGGAGGGCTGAGGGAGAGGGTCAGAGGATCTCTGCTGCAGCCTGCACAGCAGGGAAGATTTCAGGTTCCAGACTCCAGAGTCCAGGATCCATCTTTGACAAGCCACATACAGCTTGCCTGTCTCCTCCATTTCTCCTCCTAAAGACCAAGGACTTTGACTGATCTTGACTCTGACTGATCCTGAAACCCTCCAGAGAGCTAACCCAGACATTACAATAACCCTCAAATATATGAAGGGCATACTCCAAACAAACATAATTGAGGAGAAGAGGCAACTTCTAGATATAGGAAACAACATGAATGACAAAAGTGGTTAGGATAAGAATGAGGAACAGAACTAGCCCAGATTGGCTGTAACATAAAGTATGGGAAGATAAATTGTATAAAATAAGATTGGAAAGGTAGATTAGAGAAAATCTGTGGTAGAACTTAAATGCAAAGACAAAAAAATATTCAAGGAAATTTGTTCCCCCCAAAATTAAAGGATTTGTCCAAGACCCTATAACTAGTCAGGAGAAAAAGCTAGATAGATCTCCTAACTCTCAAATCCAGAACACAAAACTTCCCCTAACATATTTCTGCTTAAATCAGATCTGTAGAAATGAGTTCATTTCCACGGTTTAGAAAGAACATTAATAAGCTGAAAAGTTTCTTCCATACCACAGCAAGGTTAGTGAAAGGGGCTTTAATCATGAACCTTCAGTCATGATCAGTTGGCTTGGAACTGGATCATGGGCTTGGAAAAAAAAAAAAAAAGTGTTGTATTTGATAAACCTCAATTTGTGTACATGAAGGGAAAAAAACCAGCTTTCTCCTTGGCCTCATTAACATTTTAAGAAGAAAGCCGTTTTTTTCCCCCTTATGTTAACATAAATGGCAAAATATTGTTGTGACTTTGCAGAACTACAATATTTTGGCACTAATATTAAGGTTGGCACAAAAATTTCCCCCATTCTGAAGTCCTCATGGGTCAGTTTAGACTTTCAGCAGAGTTGTATCCATTACAAACAATAAAAAATTGTATTTTATTTGTTTTGAGATTAAAAGTAAATATGATCCTAACATCAGCTCAAAGCATGACAAAGAAAACTGTGGCTTTGGAATAAAAGGAACCAGACTCACAACTTTTCTGGGCCTCATTGATAAAATGAGGAGTGATTCTTTTTCAGCCCTAGATCAACAATCCTATGATCTTAAATTACCACAAATATTAATAACTGATTTCCTTTGAACTACTGGCATAAAAGAACCAATTCAACCATTCTCAAGAGCAATTTGGAACTATTCCCAAAGAGCAACCAAACTATGCATACTCTTTGATATAGCAATAACACTACTAGGTCTGTATCCCAATGAGATCATTAAAAAGGGGAAAGAACTCACATGTACAGAAACTTTTATATCAACTCTTTTTATGGTGGCAAAGAATTGGAAATTAAAGGGATAACCATTACCTAAGGAATGCTTGAACAAGTTGTGGCATATGAATGTAATGGATCTAGTATATTGTTTTGTTCTAATACTTCTTTCATAACATGATTAATGTGGAAATACGTTTAACATGATTGTATAAATATAATCTATATCAAAATGCTTACTGTCTTGAAGAAGGGGAAAGAAGGGAGAGAAAGAGAAAAATTCTGAGGTCAAAATCTTACAAAAATGAATATTGAAGACTATCTTTACATGTAATTGGAAAAGTAATAAAATACTCTTAAGTAGGAAAAAAAAAAAAGTATCACCATTGAGGATTATCTAGGTTTCTATGTGGTTATCCATATGTTTATGTTTGCTATCTTTTAGCAAAGTGAGAGTAGAAAAGAAAGTTTAATTTTCATTATTTGAAGTTGGGAGATCATGTGCCCTAGAAAATTTCCATTAATAAAGTCCAGTTATTACAATGGCCCCCTTCATCTGGAAAATCCACATAAAATTTCATACCAAAGAAGTCTGAATTTTTTTCTTTTTCTTTTATAGAGTGTTTACAGTACCTTATTGAAAAATTTGGGTTGATATTACATAATACTATGTGTTTATTTTATGCCTTTTTGAGTTCCTAAAAATTTTCTGTATTGTCTGCTGATCTTTGCATGTCATCTGTGGCTTCCACAAAATTCCCATTTAATTCCTTATGTCAATCTGCAATATATTGAAACTGAGATGGGAAAAGTTACAATGTAGAAGGGATAACTGTATTCACAAAAGTAATTAATGTGGAAATTTTATTAGGCAGCTAGGTATCACTGAGAAAAAGTTGCTTACCCTGTTTGCCTGAATATCCCCATCTATAAAATGCAGATATTAATAAGACCACCCTCCAAGATTATTATGAGAATAAAATAAGATTTGTAAGGGACTCTGAAAAGATGAAAGTGTTACATAAATGCTAGCTATTATTATTTATCATAATCCTACTAATTACTTTTTTCTTTTTCATAAGAACAACCATCCACGGTGCACCTAGCAAACATTCAGCATGAATCTCATAAAAAATTTGAAATGTTTGCAATAATAATTTGACTAAAATGCTCCAAAATGTAATGGGTGACTTTTTGTCACTTTAAATCACAAAACTTCTCAATTCAATAAAATACAAATATTTGGTTTGTGTAGACAAAATAAATAGTTGCTTCACAAAAAAAAAAAAAAAAAAAAATACTGGCACAAAGCAGGGATCTGGCTGTCAATTTCCATTTTTCTATGGAAAAAATTAGTTCAAAATAGCACTGACAATGATGATGACATAACATTTAAGAATTTATAAAATACTTTCTTCAAACCCATGTGAGATTGCCATAAAATAAATCAAAGGCAGAAAATCAAGAAAAAGATGGATCATCAAAAAGATGACGTAAAAGAAGTAGAGAAGCAGACAGGGTTAAGGGCACAATAAGAGGAATGTTAAAGGGCATAGGTGTAGTTAGTTATATGGAAGATAGGAGAATACTACTAGAAGTTAAACAGATTAAATATTATTTTAGTTTTAGAAATGAGGAAATAACCAAAGTCATATTGCTAATATCAGAGTCAGCACCTGAACCTAGATATTTTGATTTCAAATACAGAACTCTTATTTTCTATATGTACTAAGATATATATTAAGGAAAATCAAGTATTTTGGATAAAAATTAGCCAAGCTAATAAATATCATTCCTACCTTTGGAGCTAAAGTTTCCTTTGGCACTGGTTTTACAACAGCAGCAGGTTTTACTTCTTTCGGGATATTTGTGGCTTTGGGTTTTTTCACAAGCACTTTGGTTTTCTCAACTTTCTATGATAAAAAAATTAAGGCATTAGTGTTAATATCAAGCTTTTCCAATAATTAAAAACTATACATACATAGTAATAAAATTACCTTAGCTACTTGTGTTCCCCTGGTTGTAACTTTATTTCCAATTTCTTCAAGAGCAGCTCTTCTAACAGTAACTTGCATTGTGGCTTTTGAATTAATTCCTTTGTTAACATCCTCCAAAGCATTAGACACCTAAAGAAAAAAAATCATTTAAGCTTTTGAGACAATGACATATTTGGCAGTTGGCAATCATTAAAAACCCTCCAACAAACTAAAAACTGTTTAATTATAATGTTCTTAAAAATAATAAGAAAATATTCCCCTCACTTTTTTGGAAGGAAGGTATCAGTTGGGAAGGAAGGATCAGTGATATGTTGATTATTTGGCTAAATGATTACTTTTCCTTCTTTTTTTTAATCTATGTTTAGTAAGAGATGGCATTCAAGGTAGAAGAAAGGTAGAAGATATTCAGGTAAGAATGTAATATAAAAACAAAAGACCAGTAAAAATTATTTTTCAGTAGGAAATAAGAAATGACCTTTTCCCTTACTATACTTTTCCATGTTAAGTTCCTTACATTGCAAGGATATTTTGAAGATTCAATAGGGTCTCATCTGTAAGAGTATTTGAAGGCTTCATAGAAAAATGATTATGGAATATAGAACTTAAGACATTTGTTACAAATCCTTGAGATATAAATTGTGATGACTGCGTATTTTAAAATCAGCCAGAGTCAGGAATTCGGGTTAAGGGAAAAATCTTCAATCTTTATTCTCAGTAGAGGTAAAGAAGGATCGGAGGTGAAGGGGGATCGGAGGTGAAGGGAGGGATTGTGATAGCAATGTGTGCAGCTGCGTCAAGAAGCCAGCCAGCCGTCTCTTCTGCTCTTCTCTCCACCCCTCTGCCTCTACCCACCAAAATCGTCATTTCCTATACAACACATACAACACATCAGGACTTGCACAAAGAGTGGGCGGGGGCCATTCTTTCTCCAAGTATATATATTTATAGAGTATGGTCCAATTATTATTTAGCCTCACGTGCTTGGGACCTCAGTGCATCAACTCAAACTTCAGCCCATTACAATAAATGTTATTAATTTAAAGTCTTCCTTTTCAGAAACCCCATTTAGAAACAATATTAGAAAGCCATTCTGTTACATTATTTAAAAGCAGGTATTACTTTATTACACTTAATTCTGCTTCTTATCAAGTCTTTCCAGGCACCAGAAATGTTTGACTTAAGTGGACCATTTAAAGTTACAGCACTTTTACAGCTTTCTTACAGAAGAGTAATATTTAGAACTGAATTTAATGTCTGAATTTCTATTTTAGATATCAAAAGATATGAGAATTAAATTTTCCTATATTCTATAAAAATATAACCTTGTAATCATCAACTGAATTGGTTCTAGACCAACTTGTTTAGGGGAAAAGAAAACAAAAACTTCATAATGATAAAGATTTACTTTAAAATACTTTAAAATTATTAAGTTACAATATCACTATCATCAGTTATTATTTCATAAAGACATGTATGATGATGGTCCCATGAGGGCTCAAAAAGCTTTTCTGAGAATAGATTTTGATAAAATGACCAAGATATATTTCAAGACTGAGGAGAATCAAGCTAATCAGTATTCAGGAATTTTGGCTATTAACAATGTTATGAAAAGATGTACCAGTTTTTCTTCTTTGCACAGAACAAGGGGTATAAAAAGATGGAACTTTGCATGTGATACTAGACACAATCCTGTCCTCAAACTAGAGGGGATTTCAATATAGATACTGATGGAGGGTGGAACCAAATGACAGAGAAAAGCAGGGCTTTGCCTGAGCTCTCCCAATTCCCCTCCAAACAACTTTAGTGAATTTTGGAATGACAGAGAAGTCCACAAAAGGTTTGGGATGTAGCAATTTTCCAGTTCACTTAAAAGGTTGGCAGAAAAGGTATGTCACACTGGTGTGAGAGTGGAACTCAGTCAAGCACAGTCTGTGCCAAGCAAGCCAGTATCTTGGCTTTGAGACCTGGCACAAGCCAGCAGTGTAGCACTGAGTCAGCCTCTGTATCAGGCAACTAATAGCAATCATAATAGGTATAAGCAAGCAGCAAGCATTGGGGCCCACTGGCAGCTTCCACAGGTTTCAATAAACAAATGGTAAGGAATTGGAAAACTGGTCAGAAGAAGATTATAGGCATCCCTTAGCTGGAATGGAGTACAAGACTTTGTTGCATTGTCCATATATAGTTCCAAGTTGTTGTTCCAGGGTGAGGAGAAACCCTAGCATACCAGAGCTTGTGGGAGTAGTAGAGCAGGGACCCTGGTCATAGTTCTAGGGTAAAAAAGAGTGCTTATGGTTATTCACACACCAGAAGAACAGTAACACCTCTCCTTAGATCAAACCACCTTGAAGAACTGAAAATTTATAAACCTACAAAACTAGCTCTAAAAACAGCTACATAAAAACCCTGTAGCTTAGGACAGTGCTCACTTCACCTCAAAAGCAAAGCCCCACTTAATATCAAATTAAAAATCAAAAAATAACCTGAAACAAGAAAAAGAACATGACCCAAGAAAATTACTATGGAAACAGAGAAGATCAAAACACAAATTCAGAAGAAGACAACAAAGTTAAACAAGTATATGCAAAGCCTCAAAGAAAAATGTGAATTGGTCTCAGACCCAAAAAGAATTACTGGAAGCATTCAAATAGGATTTTAAAAATCAAAAAAGAGAAATGAGGAAAAGTTGGGGAAAGAAATGAGTGAGATACAAGAAAATCATGAAGCTTGGTAAAGGAAGCACAAAAAAGAAAAAAAAAATAACCTTTAAAAAAAACAGAATTAACTAAATGGTAAAAGCACAAAATTCACTGAAAAGAATTCCTTAAAATTGGCCATATAGGAAAAGATACACAAAAAATTCAGTGAAGAAAAGAACTTTTTAAAAAGCAAAACTGGCCAAATGGAAAAGAGGTAAAAAACTCACTGAAAAAAATAATTCCTTAAAAATTATAACTGGGAAAGTGGAAGCTAATAACTCCATGAGACATCAAGAAATAATCAAACAAAATCAAAAGAATGAAAAAAAAAAAAGAAGACAATGTAAAATATCTCACTGGAAATAAAGCTAACCTGGAAAATAGATGCAGTAGAGACAATTTTAAAATTATGACTATCTGAAAGTCAGGATCAAAAAAAAAAAAAAATTAGACATTACCTTTCAAGAAATCATCAAGGACAACTGCCCAGGTATTCTAGAACCAGAGGTTAAAATAGAAATTGAAAGAATCCAGTGATAACCTCTTAAGAGAGATTCTACAATGAAAACTCCCAGGAATATTTGAGCTCCAAAATAAAAAAGAAAATATTGCAAGAAGCCAGAAAGTAACAATTTAAATATTTTGGAGTCAAAGTCAGGATAGATAACACAAGATTGATTTAGCAAATTCTACATTAGAGGACTGGAGGGTTTAGAATATGATATTCTAGAGGACAAGGGAACTATGATTGCAACCTTGGGGGGTGGGGGGAGAAAGGATATGGATAGGAATGAAAATAATAAATTATTTATTATTCCTACATTCCTATGTTATTCTTTTAATAAAAAATTATTATTATTCATATATATGAATAAAAATTTGACTTTTAAATACAAAACTCAAGAGAAGCATAAAAAAGTAAACAGGAAGGAGAAATCATAAAAGATTCAATAAGGTTAGACTGTTTACATTTCTACATGAAAAAAAATTATGCTTGTAACTCCTAAGAACTTCTTTATCATTAGAAATATACAAAGAAAGTCCAATTCTGAATTTAATATGATGGAATGACATCAAAAGAAATTAAATTAATGAATAAGAAAGAAGAATGCACTGGAAGAATGGGAAAGGGATAGGAAGAATTCAATAAATTATTTCACATAAAAGAGAGGCAGCAAAAGAGCTTTTACAGTAGAGGAAATGTGAAGTTTGTTGTAGGGCGTATACTGGGGAGCCTTGAGCCATACTCTTCATCAGAACTGACTCAAATTACATAGTCAGTTGGATACACAAATCTATCTTAACTTACAGGAAAGTAGAAGGAGAAGGGGATAAGTGAAGGTGAAGGATGGGGATGGCCATAGAAAGGAAAGTGATTTAGGGGAGGCAGGAATCAGAAGCAAAACACTTTTGAGGATGGGGTAAAAGGAGAGATAGAGTAGAATAAACAAGGAAAATAGTATAGAGGTCAGTTAAAATTATGAGAAAACTTTTTGCAGCAACTTTCTCTGATAAAGGTCTCATTTCTTTTTTTTTATATAGCTTTTTATTTACAAGTTATATGCATGGGTAATTTTTCAGCACCGACAATTGTAAAACCTTTTGTTCCAATTTTTCCCCTCCTTTCCCCCACCTTCTCCCCCAGATCAGGTAGACCAATACATGTTAAATATGTTAAAGTATATGTTAACTATAATCTATGTATACATATCCATAGTTATTTTGCTGCATAAGAAGAATTGGACTTTGAAATAATGTACAATTAACCTGTGAAGGAAATCAAAATGCAGGTGGACAAAAACAGAGGGATTAGGAATGCTATACACTGGTTCATAGACATCTCCCAGAGTTCTTTCGCTGAGTGTAGCTAGTTCTATTCATTATTGAACAAATGGAATTGATTTGGTTCATCTCGTTGTTGAAGCGAGCCATGTCCATCAGAATTGATCATCATATAGTATTGATGTTGAAGTATATAATGATCTCCTGGTCCTGCTCATTTCACTCACCATCAGTTCATGTAAGTCTCTCCAGGCCTTTCTGAAATCATGCTGCTGGTCATTTCTTACTAGAACAATAATATTCTATAACATTCATATACCACAATTTATTCAGCCATTCTCCAATTGATGGGCATCCACTCAGTTTCCAGTTTCTAGCCCTACAAAGAGGGCTGCCACAAACATTCGTGCACATACAGGTTCCTTTCCCTTCTTTAAGATCTCTTTGGGATATAAGCCCAGTAGTAACACTGCTGGATCAAAGGGTATACAGAGTTTGATAACTTTTTGAGTATAGTTCCAAATTGCTCTCCAGAATGGCTGGATGTATTCACAATTCCACCAACAATGTATCAGTGTCCCAGTTTTTCCACATCCCCTCCAACATTCAGCATTATCTTTTACTGTCATCCTAGCCAATCTGAGAGGTGTGTAGTGGTATCTCAGCGTTGTCTTAATTTTTATTTCTCTGATTAATAATGACTTGGAGCATCTTTTCATATGGCTAGAAAAAGTTTCAATTCCTTCATCTGAAAATTGTCTGTTCATATCCTTTGGCCACTTATCAATTGGAGAATGACTTGATTTCTTATAAATAAGAATCAATTCTCTATATATTTTGGAAATGAGGCCTTTATCAGAACCTTTGACTATAAAAATGTTTTCCCAATTTAGTGTTTCCCTTCTAATCTTGTCTTCATTAGTTTTGTTTGTACAAAAGCTTTTCAATTTGATAAATCAAAATTTTCTATTTTGTGAGCAATAATAATCTCTAGTTCTTCTTTGGTCACAAATTCCTTCCTCCTTCACAGATCTAAGAGGTAAACTATCCTATGTTCTTCTAAGTTATTTATAATCTCATTATTTATGAAAGGTCTCATTTCTTAAGTTTACAGAAAAGTAAGTTAAATTTATAAGATCATAAATTATTCCCCAGTGGTCAAAAGATATGAACAGGAAGTTTTCAGTTGAACTAATCAAAACTATTTATAGTCATATTTTTAAAAATGCTTTAAATAACTCTGACTAGAGAATGCAAATGAAAACAACTCCAAGATATTACTCCATATCTAACAGATTGGCTAATATAAAAGGATATTTTAAAAGGAAAATGTTTGGAGGGGATATAGAAAAATTGATATAATAGTGCACTGTTGGTGGAGTTATGAACTGATTCAAGCACTCTGCAAGTAATTTGGAACTACCCAAAGGGCTACAAAACTGTATTCCTTGGGGCTCAATATTAGGTCTATATCATAAAGAAGGAAAAAAAGAACAAAAAAAAAAAAAAAAGAAAAGAAAAGAAAAAGGGGCCCATATGTATAAAAATATTTATAGCATTTCTTTTTGTGGTGGCAAAGGAACAGAAATTGAGAAAATGCCCATCAAATTAGAAATGGCCTAATAATTCTGGTATATGATTCTTATGGAAATATTATTGTGCTATAAGAAATGATAAACAAGATGCTCTCAGAAAAATCTGGAAATACATGATGTGATGCAAAGTAAAATTAGCAGAAACAGGAGAACATTGGATACAATAACAGTAATAGTTTACAATGATCAACAGTGAATGATTTATTCTCAGCAATCCAAGACAATGCTGAAGGACTTATGATGAAAAATGCTATACACCTACAGAGAAAGAACTGATGGAGTCTAAATGTAGATCAAGGAATGCTTTTTAAAACTTTACTTTTCTTGGTTTTGTTCAGTTTTTTGTTTTTGTTTTTGTTTTTTTGGTCTGTCTTCTCTCATAACATGACTATTATAAAAATGTTCTGACAAAATACATATATATTACATATATATAAAACCTATATCAAATTGCTTGTAGTCATTCTTTTTTTAATTTATTTTGTTTCCAATAGTATTTTATTTTTCCAAATAAATGTAAAGATAGTTTTCAATATTCATTTTTCTAAGACTTTGCGTTTCAGATTTTTCTCCCTTCCTCTTCCCTCTGTGCTTCCCAAGACAGTAAATCTGAAATAGATTTAAAATGTGCGATTCTTTTAAACATATTTCCATACTTATCAAGTTTTTCAAGAAAAATCAGACCAAAAGGGGAAGACGCCCAATAAAGAAAAAAAACAGACAAAAAGGTAAAAATATTATGCTTCCATCCATATTCAGTCTCCTTAGTCCTCTCTCTGGATGGGGATGACATTTTCCATCCCAAATCTATTGGAATTGTCTTGACTCACTGCATTGCTAAGAAGAGCCCAATCCATCACAGTTGAGCCTCATATAATTTTGTTGTTACTGTATACAATGTTCTATTGATTCTGTTCACTTCACTCAGCATTAGTTCATGTAAGTCTTCTAGGCTTTTCTGAAATCAAACTGCTCACCCTTTCTTATAGAACAATAATAATCCATTACATCCAGATAACTTATTTAACCATTCCCCAAATGATGGGCATCTACACAATTTCCAATTCCTTGCCATTACAAAAAGAGACACTTAACACTTCATAGCTATATAATCCTGGGTAAGTCACTTAACCCTAATTGCCTCCAAAAAAAAAAAAAAAAAAAAGAAAGAAAAGATTTTAAAAAAAGAATCCCAAAATTCCTTTTTCTCACCATAATCTTCTATTATTTGAACTGTCTTCATGCCGTATCTAAACCTATTGATTCTCATTATGACCTCGAGCCCTCCATCCCATAGTATACTTTTTTGGGTCACTAGCACTACTCTGGCTAAATACAGTCTCTTCTCCTATTCTTAATATCTTGAAAACCAATTCAACTCTATACTACCTCTCTTGAATACCTTCAACCTATTACCAATCAAATCTCACCAAACTCCCATCCTTAGAGTGCTCTCACTATCTACTTACTTCGATCAGATTTATTTCATCAAAAGTCTGAACAGATCTAGCCCTTCTGGAGAACAGTTTGGAACTGTACCCAAAGTGCTATCAAACTGTGCATACCCTTTGACCCAGCAGTGTTTCTTCTGAGCTTATATCCCAAAGAGATCTTAGAGGAAGGAAAGGGACCCACATATGCAAAAATGTTTGTGGCAGCCCTCTTTGTAGTGGCTAGAAACTGGAAACTGAGTGGATGCCCATCAATTGGAGGATGGATGAATAAATTATGGTATATGAATGTTATGGAAAATTATCGTTCTGTAAGAAATGATCAGCAGGATGATTTCAGAGGGGCCTGGAGAGACTGACATGAACTGATGGGAAGTGAAATGAACAGGACCAGGAGACCATTATATACTTCAACATCAATACTATATGATGATCAGTTCTGATGGATGTGGCCCTCTTCAACAATATAATGATTCAAATCAGTTCCCATGGTTTGGTGATAAAGAAAGCCATCTACACCTAGAGAGAGGACTGTGGGAATTGAGTGTGATCACAACATAGCATTTTAACTCTTTTGTTGTAGTTTGCTTACATTTTATTTTGTTTCTCTTTTTTTTCTTGTTTGATTCGATTATTCTTGTGCAGCAAGATAATAGTATAAATATTATGCATATATTGGATTTAACATATATTTCTTCCATGTTTAACATATATTGAACTACTTGCCTTCTAGGAGAGGGAGTGAGGAAAGGAGAGGAAAAATTGGAACACAAAGTTTTGCAAGGGTTAAATGTTGAAAAATTGTCCATGCATATATTTTGAAAAATAAAAAGCTTTAATAAAGAAAAAAAGTCACATCAAATTCACAAAACCTTGCTTGATTGGATTCACTACAAATTTACACAATCTAATATAAATTAGAGCCCTCAAAGCAACAAAGCAATCCTACTTGCAAAGGAAATTGTGATTTTTATATTCATCAACATAATATGTATAAAGAATATACTAATAATTTAGATTTTTAATTGCACGGCAGATGCAGCTTAGAATTATTAATCAATTCTTGCCAATGTTCTCACAAGCACCACATATCTGTGTTTGTGTACAATAAGTGAAATGAATCAAAGACTGCAGAACCTGTTCCCACCACAGAATTTAGTCCTGTACCCCAGCAAGTAAAAACACCCAAGAATTTAAAAAAAAAAAAAAAAAAAAAAATCACTTTGAGAACACACCTGTACCGTTTTGAATTTGTGGGCTTGTTGTAGGAAACCACTTAAGCTGTGGGAAACTACTCAAGCCCTGGAAATGATTTTGTTGTAGTGTACCTTCCCTCCCTTTCCCACTTGTGATTTATGTATATAAATTGTGCCTTCATTCTAAGCATGTGAAGCTCTCCTTCTCAGGAGAACTTCAAAGGTTTGAAATTAATTAATTAAACCACTACTTCACTCCTGACACACAGATCTCTAACCTGCTTTGTCTCTGGCTATTTTCAGGTTAGAAAGAGGTCCTGGACTACATTTAAAACTGTTAATATATTCCTTTCCTCATTTATTCTCTATCCCTCCCAACACAAATGATGCTCCCCTGAAGACCTCTCTCAAGCCCCAATGACATACCTGCTGTTGTGTGAACTCTCACCTAAAGATCTCCTCATACTTTACCAAAAAGCTTAAGTCCATCAAAAAGACCTCTCTTCTCATTTCCTTTGAATGTTTTCTTTTAGTATCTCCTTCATTCTCATTGTCTCAAATGAAAAGGTGGGCTTTCTGTCAAGACAAACCCCAAATGCAGACCCTCCTATGTGTTTTAGAAGATTGCCCACACAAGAATCCACTGTCTTTCAAATCTTCCTATAAATACTGGCTGCTATCTACAAACATCTCCATGCCTCACCTTCCCTTATTTAAAAAAAAAACAAACAAAAAAAAAAAAAACACTAAATTCTGACCTTATCACTCAAAGGAAAATATCCTCTTTAAAGTTACCAATGATCTCTTTATTCTTTAAAAGTTTTCAAAGTTCTTTTAATTGACAAATCTAAAGACCTCTTCTTAATCCTTCTTATTGGTCTTGATCTCTAGAATTCTGACATCTTGGATTACCTCTTTCTGGATATTGCCACCTTTAAACACTTCTCCTTTCTAAGGCATGCCTCTTCTTAGTAGTATCTTTTGCTGATTTTTCTTTTAAGTTAAATCAACTAATTATGTTATCTGTGAAGGATCTGTCCAGGACCTTTTTTTTTTGTCTAAACTTGGTGATCTCATCAGGTTCTATAGGTTCAATTTTCATCTTTATGCAAATGATATTCAGATCAATATATTTAGCTCTAAATTGTTTCTCAAGTTCTAGACAAGCAGAAGCTACTTTGGGAAATCTTGAATTGTGTATTCCACAGATAAATAAAACTCAAGATATCCAAAACTGAACTCATTACCTTAAACTCTCCCTTTTTCCAAATTTCTACATTATTTTTGAGGGCACCAGACCCTTTCAGTCAAGCAGATTCCCAACTTCAAAATCATCCTTCAGTCTTCACTCACCCCAAATATCTCATCCATTTTCAAGTCTTGTCATTTTTACTTTCACAACATCTGGCACATATATTCCCTTCTCTCAACTAAAAAACCACCATTCTATCTAAGGCTCTCATGATCTCTTGATCTCTTGCCTGGATAATTGCAATTACTTTCCCTACTGGGTTGCTAAGGTGATTTTTTTTCCCCCTAAAACGTAAGTTGACAATGTCATTTCCCCTGTCCCTTAAACTCCAATCAAATATAAATTCCTTTATTTGACATTTAAAGCTCTTCATACCATATCATCATCCTACTTTTATAGTCTTTTCACATTTACCCCCTTCCTTACACTTTATTAAAGCCAACTGGCCTATTTGTAGGATCATTCCACCTTTTATTTCTGGGACCTTTCCTCTCAAGATTCAGTTCAAATCCTACATTCTGCAGGCCTACTCTAGATTCATCTTATAAGTATCTAGTTATTAACATATTATATGTTTCATTCAAATGTGAGTTCTTTAAGGACAGAGGCTTTTACAGCCTTTCTTTGCATTCCTAGTGTACAACTGCTGGCACACACTAAATGTTTGCTATCTCCTCTCCTCCCCCATGTCCAGCAGATTGCCTTCACAGTCATCCTCCCTTTCTCTCCAAAATTCATTCTCTCCTTAGATTTCTTTACACTGCAAAATTGTTCTTTGCCTCCTACAACAAGACCTGGATTTTCCTGAACCCCTGCCCCAAACATTGGGAAAGTTGAACTCTTCACCTTTAGAGCTCATTAAGCTCTTCATTGGAGATCAAAGCAGCTGATTGGTGACTGGCGGGTGTCCAGGTCATGCAACAGCTTTACATGCCTTAGGCTATTCACTCAGGATGTCGCATAATCTTCCAAATTATATTTGTCTCCACATTTTCCTAAGTCTATCTATCTAGACGATCGTTTTTAGAACATCCAATCCCACATCATCGACTACATGCTGGGCATTTCAAACTACATGTCCTCTAGCACATTTCCCCTCAGAACCTACCCCTCTTTCAAATTTCCCTGTTACAGTCAAAGGTACCAAAATCCTTTTCAGTTTCTCAGGTTGACAAATTCAGAATTATTTTTGATTTTTCACTTTCATCATACACAGCTAATCAATTGCAAAAATTTGTCATTCCCCCCACACACATACACACACACACATCTTTCATATTTGTCCTTTTATTTCTACTTAATACAACTACTACTTAAGTCACACCCTCACCACCTCTTTAGTGAGCTACTCCTATAGCCTCTTAATTGGTCTCTGTAATAGGCTGAAGCTGAGTGGTTGCACTGAGGTTCCTCTTAGCACTTGAGGCTAATTACCAATTGGACAATACTCTATTTATATATGCTTGGAGAAAGGATGGCCCCGCCCCCTCTCTGTGCAAGTTTGATGGGCTGTATAGGAGATTGCGTAGACGATTTGGGGTGGAGTATGCCAGGCCCTGCTGGCGGAATTGGTGTCCCATGTGCTCTCACTTCCTAGCTCCATTCCCCTTCATCTCCACAAAGAATAAAGATCAAGCATTTTCCCTTATTCTGACTGCGGCTGATTTTAATATACTCTGGGTGCTAAACCAGGTCATCACAGGTCTCACTACTCCACTCCACTGTACCTTTCTGTAGAGCTGCCAGAGTGATTTTCCCAAAGAACCAGTTGTTCACTCACCAGCCAACAAGTATTTATCTATTCAGGGCTTGGCCCTGTATTAAGACCCGAGTGTATAAAAGAATGGCAAAAACACGGTTCCTGAGTTCAAGAAGCATCCTGAGCCCTTCCTCACCTGCAGATTTACTTGGCAACCTCAAATACAGAGGGAGGAGAAGCAGCCCTTAATAAGCACCAAGCATTTAACTTAATATATGCCAAGCACTACGTTAAACTTTACTATGCTCTATAAACATTATCTTCTATGATCCTCACTATAACCCTGTTAGACGTTGCAAGTGAAGGAGAAGATCAGTGATTTGCATACAGGATTACACAGCTAATTAAATTTGAACTTGGCTCTTTTTGATGGGGCCTAGCACTCAATGAGGGTACAAAAACAAAACGGTTAAATGCTACGTAAATGGAAAACAGTGTCAGAAGTACAGCCCCAGCCCTTTTTGTAGTGGCTAAAAACTGGAAACTGAGTGGATGTCCATCAGTTGGAGAATGGCTGAATAAATTGTGGTATATGAAAATTATGGAATATTACTGTTCTGTAAGAAATGACCAACAGGATGATTTCAGAAAGGCCTGGAGAGGCTTACAGGAACTGATGCTGAGTGAAATGAGCAGGACCAGGAGATCATTGTATACTTCAACAACAATACTATATGATGACCAGTTCTGATGGACCTGGCCATCCTCAGCAACGAGATCAACCAAATCATTTCTAACGGAGCAGTAATGAACTGAACCAGCTACGCCCAGAGAAAGAACTCTGGGAGATGACTAAAAACCATTACATTGAATTCCCAATCCCTATATTTATGCACACCTGCATTTTTGATTTCCTTCACAAGCTAATTGTACAATATTTCAGAGTCTGATTCTTTTTGTACAGCAAAATAACGTTTTGGTCATGTATACATATTGTGTATCTAAGTTATATTTTAATGCATTTAACATCTACTGGTCATCCTGCCATCTGGGGGAGGGGGTGGGGGGTAAGAGGTGAAAAATTGGAACAAGAGGTTTGGCAATTGTTAATGCTGTAAAGTTACCCATGCATATATCCTGTAAATAAAAGGCTATTTAAAAAAAAAAAAAAAAAAGTACAGCCCCAGAGCAAAAGAGGGCGAAGGCAGGGAAAACCTCCGGCAGACAGACAGAGTGGGATTGGGAATGGAAGAAAGCCGGTTAGGGTAACGAGGAGACGCCGGGTTCCCCGAGCAGGGGCTTGTCCTTTTGGCACGTTGGCCTGGCGTGGGCAGAGACTGGAGCCGGGATACCTCCCACTAAGCTACGGCAATCCTCCGGGCCTAGCCGAGGGCGGGGGAGGGGGGCGGCCTTTCGGAGCAGTGTCGGTGTCAGAGGCCGACAGGGGCTGCAGCGCGCGGGAATTGAGTGGAAAGGAGGAGAGGATGACGCCCAGCCCGTGAGCCGAGGCTGCTAACGCGGCCGGAGAGTGACCGACCCTCGATGAGAGGAAACCCGGAGAGCAGAACGTCCCAGAGCTCTGAAAGGGAAGAGCAGGGATTCGAGCCTGGGCTTTGGGACGGCCCTACATCAGCAACCCCTCGCCCTCAGGAAGGGAGGGAATGAAAGCGGGAGGGCGACCGCCTGGGGGGCGTCTCCGCGAGTGACAGAACGACAGGAGCCAGGGAAGAGCCGCCACGCCACCAACTCACCGCGGGGCGTCGGAACAGCGCCATGGTGCCAGGGGTAGGCCAGAGCCGGAGCCGCAGGGTCTAGGCTAGCGCAGAGAAGCGATAAGACGCCTAACCCCCCACCCCCCCACCCACAATAGAACCCGGTCCCAGGATCACGCCGCCGCAGGCCCTCAGTCCTACGGCCGGAATTCAAAAACCGCACCACTAGCGCTCTCATTGGCCCTTCCGCCTGGCCATGCGCGCTCCTTATTGGGCAGGCTGACGAGACGCATCTCCCCCCGCTACACGTTGATTGGCTGTTTCCAGGAACCTGTTGGGCTGTCATAGCAATTGGAGATTGTTTTCCTTCATGTATGTGGAGGTTTTTTTAAGTCAAAATAATACATTTTTAAATTTAAAAATGGCCGAGTGGAAATAGAAACAAAATGGATCCGAACCGAAAGACGGAAATAAAAAACTGACAAGTTTTCCATCCATTCGTATAACTCCAAGACCCGATGACATCTCGCGATGTTTCTACCAGATTTGGGCGGAAGTTGGAACTGTGAAGCATTCTAAGAGCTTCAATTCCTTCCTCTGTGACCTGAGCCGGAAATGGGTGTGCTGAGTTTGAGGTCTTCCTTCCTAAATGACGTGCCTGTTTCTTTGTCCCCGTGTGAGCGAGGCAGGTGAGGGTCAGGTTGGGCGGCACCTTTTTCAGTAGCCTCGCCTGGGAAGAGGGGTGGAAGGGAGGAGGCCCGTGAGGAGCCTGCCCGCACCTAAGCATGTGTCCGCCCGCCTCCGTTCTTTCCGTACCGCCGGGAGAGAGGCTAAAATGGGACTCTTTTCCGTCCAGAGCGAGAGAGGTACTGCTGGGAGATTCCTCCTCCCAGCCACGAAGGCGCTAGCTACCGTGAGAGGCGGAGGAGGGCCAGATGGGGCGCGGAGGAGAGGCGGAGCGCGCAAAAAGCTCAGTGCAACCTCGGTTAGCATCGATTGAGTGTCTGGGGCAGGTGCTGGTTAGAGCTAGGCCGGAGATAATCGGAAGGAACCCAATAAACGAAAAAACTCTCCTCAAGGAGCTGAACGTTATTTCGAGGAAACCGCTAGTTCGGCCGTTGGGTAACAAATTATGCCCCAATTCTCAGCTCCAAGCAGGTCCGTGTTCTCCAAATGCCCTTCTTGTAAAGGGAATCGTTTTTGTGCCACAGCCACTTTGTTGGAGGGGAGAGGAAGGGAGCGGGGTTAAAAGCTGTGGGGCCGTAAGATTGGAAAGTCATTTCATCTTTCAGCCTATTTTCTGGTCACACGGGGGATAATATTCGTGATTTTTACCTACGTTAGACTTTTTCCCGACGCCTAATTACCTTGTGTAAGATAAAAGCTATTTCTCGTTTCCAGGCAGAGTAGATAAGAGCAATAGGACAATAAATCAGGGAACAGGCTGATCATTATGCTCTGAAAATGAGCAACAGTCCTCAGCTTAGATTAAAAACCTTTCAAAAATAAAGGAGAGGAACGGCTAGGAGGTGCAGTGGATAGAGCACCAGCCCTGAAGTCAGGAGGACCTGGGTTCAAATGTGACCTCAGACACCCAACATTTCCTAGCCGTGTGATTCTGGGCAAGTCACTTAACCCCAATTGCCTCAGCAAAAAGCTAATATAAAATGAAGGGAAAAGCCTTACTGCCCTTCATTCCCAACTCCAAGAATCTTACACTGACAGTGTTAGTATGATGTATATTATGCAAAAACAGTTCAAATAAGTAGTAGAATGAAAAAGATGTACTACTAAAATGTCACAAGAGTTTTAAGGAAGGAAAGGTACTTTCTCCTTAAGGCTTAAACAGAAAGTTGCTATGCACAGCAGGGAAATGAATGGGAGAAATACAAGACTTTGCCTATGGGAGAGAGAAAAGGCTTAAAGGAGTATAAAATGTTTCAGAGTCTACTCGTTTACTTAGTTTACTTATTCAGTGCCATACCCATCAAACTACCAAAGTTATTTTGTAGACCTAGGAAAAAATAATAAAATTCATTTGGAAAAGCAAGAGGTCAAAATATCGAATCAATGGGAAAAAAAAAAAAAGTCAAGGAAAGCTCCCTAGAAATACCAGAATCCAAACTATATTACAAAGTAGTAATCATAAAGATAAGTTGGCACTGGCTAAGAAATAGTATATGTGATATACTGAATTAAGTGACTATTGTAATCCAATGTTTTATAAACTCGAAATTCTAATCTTTGAGCGTATAAACTTACTATTTGACAAAAACTGCTAGGAAAACTGGAAAGCAGTCTGGCACAAACTAGACATAGGCTGAGATCTCACACCAAATACAAAGATAAAATTAAAATGAGTATATTTCTTTTATATAAAGAGTAATGTCGTAAGTATATCTTGTAAGCATGGGGAAAAATGATCTGTCACCAAAAAATGTTTTTGGTTTTTTTTATTAAACAGATAAAGACAATTATGGAAGGTGTCATTGAAAATGACTAAGAAAAGGGATGAATAAATTATGATCCACAGCATTAGAAGGAATATCACCAATCAATAAGCATTGTTGGTACAAAGAAGGTAAAAACCCCAAATAGGCAGTTATCTACATTAATAAGAGCTTTGATCTGTTGAGGCACTGAACTATACTGGCATAGGATATAAGAGAGAGGAGACTATAAACTCTAGTCTGGACTACTAGATCTGTATCCCAAAGAGATCACAAAAAAAGTAAAAATTCTTATTTGTACAAATATATAAGAGCCCTTTTTGCGATAAAAATTGGAAATTGATGGGGTGCCAATCAGTTGAGGAATGGCTTTACAAGTTTCAGTATTAAAGGAATAATGTTGTACTATAAGAAATGACAGATGATTTCAGAAAAGCCTGAAAAGACTTAACATGAATTGATACAAAGTGAAGTGAGCAGAACCAGAGTTTTGTACACAGTAACAGCAATATCAAATGATGAACTATGAATGACTTAGTTATTCTCAGCAAAACATTGATCTAAGGCAATACTATAGAAGCTCATAATGAAAAATGCTATTGACCTCCAAAGAAAGAACTGATATCTGAATACAGACTGTTTTCTTTCTTTCCTCTTGTACAAAATGACTAATATGGAAATGTTTTGCCTGACTACACATATATAAATAATATCAGATTGCTTACCATCTCAAGGAAGGAGAATAAAGAGAGAATAGAATTTAAAGATCAAAACTAAAAAAAAGTAATTGAGGGGAAATCAAAATATTAAAAAACAAAATAAAAACTTCTGGCCTGGGAAGCAAAAACAACTAGAAGGGTTTGATGAGGTTAGTGGCAGTGCAGAGTTGTGGGAACTCCTGGTCAGCACAGCTTCAATGTGAAAGAATTCACGAACCTGAAAAAAAAGACTGGCAAAAAGAAATTTATTGGCACTGAGAAGTCAGCTTTTGCTAGGAGGCTGACTTCCTCAGTGGCAAGGTCCTGACAGAGAAGTAAAGGTCTAGCAGAGAAATTCTGGCAGAGAGAGGGGTGTTAACACTGAGAAAAGGGTATCCTTTTCCTAGGATCCTAGCAGGCAGCTATGCCAAGGAGAGAGAGGTTCCTTGGCCTAGCATAGTCCTGCTTTTGGGCCTCTGCAAAGAAATGAGTCTAAAATTGCATGTGTTTCTAAGGAAATCTGAAACTGAAGTTTCAACCAAAGGAAATTCCCTCAATGCTGTCACTGTCCCCAGGCCTAGATTTCGGATTGAATGAGTGGTACTGAGCCAATTTTTAGCTCAATCTAGATCTCCAGCTAAATGAGACCACTTAAGTTCGGGCTAAGTAGGAGTGATCCTGGGCTCAATAGAGGGGGCAGTTAGTCCCACCAAGATAACAGAATGAAACCACTTTATCTTGATTCCCTGAGGCAGGCCTGTCCCAGAGGAGAGTTTCTCCAAAGTTCAAGGAGAATTTCTATCCCCCAAAGTCAGGACAGTTTCAGAGTTCCCCCATCAGGTAGTGTCATCAGTTGAAAAACAAAGTTAGGAGAGGGAACATTTATTCAGTCATTTTCATGAGGAAAGAATGTAGGTCATAAGTTCAGTTTAGAAATGCTGTGTGAGGGGCTTGTGAATATTAAAGTGGGCATAGATAGTTGGCAGCTTGAAAAAGATTTGAGAATCAAAATTTGAAAAACAGACAAGAGGGCTGAAAATGCTATATTAGATGGTTACATAATATGGATGGGGGTAAACCCTGAAACTGTCCCCCCTTTAATCTGTAAAAGAAGGAGATTGGGGGTCTCGGGCTTTTCCCCTGGGAAAGCATATCTTCCCAGAAAAGCCCTTCCCAAGTTAAGTAGCTTCATTCAATCAGAGATCTTGGTTAAATCACCCTCCATGGAAACGGAGATCCTTTGTGGGTGGCCAGGATCCTTTTCAGGGAATTCCCAAAATGGGGGAGTGGAGGGAAGAGGAAGAGGAAACCTTTGAACTCTCAGTTAAGTGATTTTATTCAATTGGAGATCTCTGTCTGATGGTCCTTTATTGATTAGCTCAGACAGTTCCCAGCCCCAGGTCAATATTTGCCCATATAACTAGGGATCTGTTAACACACCTTTGCCAAATTCCTCATTAGGAGTTTTGCCCACTAAGAGAGCTCTTTCTTAGTGAACAATAAACTTCCCTTTTCTGCCACTCAGACTTTTCAGGTTTGTGAATTCTTTCACATTGGACCTACACCGACCAGAGGGGATTCCCTACCCCAATTCTTGAACCTCTTCACTACCACTAACACCTCATTAATATCAGAGGAGAAGAATGATAAAGGTATCAATAGAACCAAGAGATTACAGATGTGTAAGCCAAAAGAGGAGATAGTATCAAGGAGTGAGTGATTAGATGGCTCAAATGGTTGACAAGGAGGATGAGGACTGAAAATTGTTGCGGTATAGATTTGGAATATCTAAATGAAATTAGGGTTTAGTTGAGGGCTAGTGGCAGGTTCGGGGTACAGGGAGCCAAATGGAGCTCCCCTGCAATCCCCCTGGATTTGGCGCAAGGATATGGTGGTAAATGAGGTCTACTAGCGGCACGAGTCCCCAATAAAGGCATTTATTGGCCCAAGAGCTAGACTGATAAAAGAGGTTTATTATTGGGTTTGGAAGTAAGGAGATAGATAGGTGAAGGTAGAGATAAGGAGGGCAACAGAGGGTCCAGTGAATAGAGGGTCCTCACATGGCTAGCATGTTTGGGATCTCTGTAAAGGGGGGGTTCCCAGTGTGGCCCTTTTATAATAGGAGATTTTAGCTAGAGGGATTTTTAGGTGTAGCCCCAAAAGTTGGCTCAGATCTGGGTGGGGCTGGGACAAGCCTGCATCTTCTATTGGAATACAAAGGGACCAGGATTTGTGAGTTAAAGGGTAATTATATTAACTAGAAGGGGGTGGGAATCTAGAAAGGAATCTTTCCCACATCAAAAATGGCATTGGGTTTGGCAATTAGGAAGTTATTTAGGACCTCCTGGAAAATGACTTCAGTCATGGAGAAGCTAGAAACTAGACAATAGAGTAGGCATCTGCCTACCAAATTGTCTTGCATATAAAACAAAATGTTGATAAATTTTGAATTGAAATAATTTTTTAAATTACAACCCTGAACTTCCATTTCCTGTTCCTCATGTGACAATTTCCCCTTCCTCTTAAGCTAAAGAATCATCTTGTCTGGAGTTTATTGAAGGTAAGAAAGGAAAGACATTTCCTTTGGAGAATAAGATTAGAAAGAGGCAAAATCTCTTGAGTTACTAGTGGGATAATGAAACTTTGTAGAAACCTGGTAAGGGAAGATTATGGAATTAGTAGAGGAAAGAGGGCTGGAACAGGATTAGTTTTGTTGAGGTGAGAGGTTGAGACATCCCCTGACAGCAGTGGGATCCCCGGCAGGTCCGCAGGTGTTGCAAAAGAATTCACAAACCCCAATGAATACAGGCTCGAGATTTGTGGCAAGAATGGGTTTATTTCACAAAGAAAACAGCTTTCTTGGTGGGCAAACTCTTATTAGGACTTTTCCAAAAATGGGTTTACTCTGAGAAGCAACTCAGCTGGTATTCCTGATTAGGAATTATCAGAGAAGGATTGACAGGACTTTGGTTTGTTTTGGCCCAAAGCTGGGGGACCTTTCTTTTTTTTTTTTTTTTTTTTTTTTTTTTATTTAATTAGCCTTTTATTTACAGGATATATACATGGGTAACTTTACAGCATTAACAATTGCCAAACCTCTTGTTCCAATTTTTCACCTCTTACCCCCCCCCACCCCCTCCCCTAAATGGCAGGATGACCAGTAGATGTTAAATATATTAAAATATAACTTAGATACATAATAAGTATACATGACCAAAACATTATTTTGCTGTACAAAAAGAATCAGACTCTGAATTATTGTACAATTAGCTTGTGAAGGAAATCAAAAATGCAGGTGTGCATAAATATAGGGATTGGGAATTCAATGTAATGGTTTTTAGTCATCTCCCAGAGTTCTTTTTCTGGGTATAGCTAGTTCAGTTCATTACTGCTCCATTAGAAATGATTTGGTTGATCTCGTTGCTGAGGATGGCCTGATCCATCAGAACTGGTCATCATCTAGTATTGTTGTTGAAGTATATAATGATCTCCTGGTCCTGCTCATTTCACTCAGCATCAGTTCGTGTAAGTCTCTCCAGGCCTTTCTGAAATCATCCTGTTGGTCATTTCTTACAGAACAGTAATATTCCATAATTTTCATATACCACAATTTATTCAGCCATTCTCCAACTGATGGACATCCATTCAGTTTCCAGTTTCTAGCCACTACAAAAAGGGCTGCCACAAACATTCGTGCACATACAGGTCGCTGGGGGACCTTTCAATAGAGAGTGTTGATCATGCCCCTGGCAAAGATCTCCAATTGAATAGGAGATTACTATCTAGGAGGTGAGGCCAGGAGGGTTTGAGACTCAGGAGTACCCTTCACCCTCCAAAATTAAAGGGTACACAAGTTTACATCAGGGCCTTTCCAACCCTTCTCTCCCCCTCCCCAGAAAGATCAGGGGAACAGTTTATATCAGTTTCATTCTCCTAAGCTTCATTTAGTTGTGAATATATTTCTGAATGGGACATGTGAAGATCAGACCTGAGGCCTAAAAGTAGGAGTGGGAGAGGCCAGGATATCAACACATTAAGCTATATGTGAACAGGAATTGTAGAAGCAGAAAAAGGGAGATAGATTTTCCTTTATTTTGCTGGTACTTTTCCCTTCAATGGGGCTTCTTTAAAAATGATTTTTTTTTTTTTTTTTTTGTTCTTTGCCCCTAGCTTTCCACTGTTATCTTCCCCATCTATAATGGAAGCTTCTTGGGACAGAGAATGGATTGGGTGGAAAACATCCTACTTTGTTTACCATTTCATAGCCTCAGACTTAAGAACCTCATTTTTTAAAAAATAAGTTGTGCTTTAGAAACCCCAGGCAATGAGGAAAGGAGCCAGGGAGTTGGGGAATAAAGAAGACAATGCCCTTTGCCTTTATGCATGTCTCTAAAACCACACTTTGTGTGTCAGAGACTGTGCACCCTTTCTCATGAGGAAGAAATATTTTCCTACTCATAAAAAATAAAAATGATACATTTTTAGAGTTTAGAAATGCAATATGTTCTATAGACAGCTAGATTTCCATTTTTGCAAGATAATGGTGATTTGACTGATCTAAAAATAACTTCTGGAAAATTATTTGGAATTATACTAGAAAAAGCCACTTTGATCCAGCATTACTACATGGTATATATACTTTAATGATGCTAAATTCTCATACCTGTAACATATTATAGGGAAAAAAGTTGTTGAGGCAGCAAAGAACTGGAAGGAAATGAGTGCCTATCAATTCTGGAATGGCTGTGCTCAAAAGAGTACTGTATGGCACAACAGAATTTTCTTTTTTTTGCCCTTAAGTGTTTTTTTTTTTTCCAATTCCATTGTAAAAGATAGATTTCAGCAATCTTTTTTATTAAAGCTATTTATTTTCAAAACATATGCATAATTTTCAATATTCACCTTTGCAAAATCTTGCGTTGCAAATTTTTTTCCTTTTCTTCCTCTATTCCCTCCACAGATGGCAAGTAATCCAATATGTTAAACATGTGCAGTTCTTCTATACATATTTCCACCATTATCATGCTGCACAAGAAAAATCAGATTAAAAAAATGAAATGAAAACTATAAAAAAAAAAAAGTGAAAATACTATGTTGTGACTCACACTCACTCCCCACAATCTTCTGAGTACAGATGGCTTTCTCCATCACAAGACCATTGGAACTGGCCTAATCACCTCATTATTGAAAAAAAGCCACATCTATCAGAATTGATCATATAATCTTGCTGTTGCTGTGTACAATGTTCTGGTTCTACTCATTTCACTTAGCATCAGTTAATTTAAGTTTATGCTGATCATTTCTTATAGAATAATAATATTCTATAACATTCATATACCATAACTTATTCAACCATTGTCCAACTGATAGGAAGCCACTTGGTTTTCAGTTTACCACTACAAAAAGGACTTCAGCATTCATTATTGTATGATTTTTTTGTTGGAATCCTTACAAAGTGTT
Source organism: Sarcophilus harrisii (assembly GCF_902635505.1). NCBI lineage: Eukaryota > Metazoa > Chordata > Mammalia > Dasyuromorphia > Dasyuridae > Sarcophilus > Sarcophilus harrisii. The sequence continues at coordinate 511,390,608 of NC_045427.1, read as the reverse complement.
AAGTCATTAGAATTGATAGACAATAATTATCTAATTTAGCATGGTTCAGTATGATTGATCTGATCCTACAAGATGTTATGGGCCAGAATTTGAAACAAGGTACTAAGTGGAATTGAGGAGACAATGGTTAAATCTAGTTTAGCATTGATTTAATCCTACAACAAATAATGGTTTCCCAGTGATATAATGATTGGTGTGTACTCAGTGTACAGCATATAAGCAAGAAGCTCTCAGGGCCAGAGAGCACTCTGAGAGATTGAGAACCAGGAGTGAGTGGAGGTGTCAGTTGAGGAGATTCAGAGAGAGCTGGAGGCAGAAGCTGGCAGACAAGCTGCAAGAGCTCTTGGAACCAAGGAGTGAGATAGGCCTCTAAGAAAGCTAACTAGGCCCAAGGAAAGAGCTAAGACTGGAAGGAGAAAATAAACGTTTGGATTTTATTAACTGGCTGCATTTGAAATGATTATTACTTTGAACTGAAACAAAGGCTGCCTTCAGAAACCTCCCCCGAGAAACCTGCTCCCAGAAAGAAGCATTATATATATTATAAAAAAGAAGAGAACACCACATTTTGGTGCCGAATGTGGGACTGACAGGGACCCTGATCTCGGGGTATATTATGTAGGATTCAAGCCCAAAGCAATACACAAACAGGAGCTATTGTACAAATCACTTTTGACCAACTAGCTGGTGAAGGTCAATATGGCGAGAATTCAGAACAGATTTATTATCCCATACCAGTGTATGAGCAAATTTCTAAGGCTGCAATAAAAGGTTGGGGTTCCCTCCCAGGACAAAAAAATCAAGGGGAAGCCTTCACAGAAATAGAGCAAGGTCCCAATGAACCTTTTGCAGATTTTGTGGGATGTGTGCAAACAGCTGTAATCAGAACCATTGGAGATAATGCAGCTACAGAAATAATGACCAGACATCTGGCTAAGGAAAATGGCAATGAGGTTTGTAAAAGAATTATATGGGGACTAGACAAAGATGCTCCTTTAGAGGAGATCATAAGGTGCTGTGCCACAGTGGGCACAAATGCTTATAATACCCAAACTATGATGAACATGGAAAGACAAGGTCCCTCTTGGCAAGGGACTTCTAGAGAAACTCATCGATGTTTTCAGTGTGGAAAACTTGGACATTTGAGAGCTCATTGTAAATATGGAGATAGAATGAGAAGACAGGGTGAGAGAAAACCCAAAACCCCATGTCCAAAATGCAACTGAGGCTTTCACTGGGCCTCTGAATGTAGGGAAATGAGTAGCAGGGCCCAGCTTCAGGGCCCCAAATGGGGCAAGATGGCAGCCGAGGTTACACCCAGAGAATCTTTAGAAATTTAATATTAAGACATGATCAGTCAGCCAAAAGGCAATCAGATGGAAGAAAGAGATTACATAATCAATCAGCCAAAAGGCAATCTGAAGGGGAAAAGGGATTGCAATTAGCAAAAACAGAGTTGTATGCAGTAGAGACTACTGAGATATTCCCTGGAGAGATGAAATCTGTTCCTGTCCGGCCTATGGATCCCTTGCCTCCAAGCACAGTAGGCTTGACCATTTCACCTCCTGAGAGTACTTACAAAACAGTGTTCATCCATACACTGATGTGGGAAACTGGAGAATTTGTAGCTAATATCCCAGTCACTAACACAGGTAGTAACCTGTGATTTATCAACCAGGAGTTGTAATAGCATCAGGTTTACTGTTACATACCCCTAATAGACAATCTGATGATAGTTGCCCAGATTATGACTTTAAGCAGCAGAGTTCGGGAATATTTTGGACTGCAGCTATGACAGCTGACTGACCTATGCTCACTATTTATGTGAATGGAATACCATTAGAAGGATTGGTAGACACAGGTGCAAATTGTACAGTCATTAGAGGTGCCAGCTGGCCCAGTCACTGGCCAAAGATTAAGGCAGACACCTACATGTCTGGTGTAGCAGGATCAATAGCAGCAAAAGTTAGTGCTGCCCCTATGAAATGGACATTTGAAAATGAAATGGGAGTTTTTACTCCTTTTGTGGTTGAAAAAAATCCCCATCATTCTGTGGGGAAGAGACGTTTTACAGCAGATAGGATTACAATTAAATACTTTGGCTTTTTAGGCAGGGCTGCTGTTGAAGGCCTGCCAGCACTCTCACCGGTTCCTATTCAGTGGAAAACTGATGCACCTGTGTGGGTAGAACAGTAACCCTTAACAAGCGAAAAAATTCAGGCCTTAGTAGATATAGTGCAAGAGCAACTTGACCAAGGACACTTACAACCTTCTCTAAGTCCTTGGAATTCCTCAGTATTTGTTATAAAAAAAAAAAAGAAATCTGGAAAATGGTGGGTATTGACTGACTTAAGAAAGGTAAATGAACAGATGGAAACTATGGGAACTCTTCAGCCTGGGCTTCCATCTCCTACTCAGTTGCCTAGAGAATGGCCTCTTTGGGTTATAGACATTAAGGATTGTTTCTATTCTATCCCTCTGGATAAGGAGGATATGAAAAGATTTGCTTTTTCAATGCCCAGTGTTAACTTAGCTGAACCTTATAAAAGATATGAATGGACAGTTTTGCCACAGGGAATGAAAAACAGCCCTACTGTGTGTCAAATGTATGTTGCTGCTGCTCTTAACTCCAGTAAGAAAAGCATTTCCAAAAGTAATATTGTTACATTATATGGATGATATTCTGGGGTGTGCACCTGAGGAACAAATGTTAGAAGCATGTCTACAAAAGACTATAGAAACACTAAGGAACTACAAGCTTCATGTCGGTACAGAAAAAATTCATAGGCATGTTCCTTTTCAATATTTAAGATATGAAGTATATCCTAAGGCACTTACATTACAAAAACTTTCTTTAAGAACAGAGAAGTTAAACACCTTAAATGATTTCCAAAAATTAATAGGAGATATCCAATGGATGCATCCAGTGCTAGGCTTAACTACCAATCAGTTGCAACCTCTATATGACATTTTAAGGGAAGACACTGCTTTAAATTCACCACACCAGCTTACAAAAGAAGCACAAGAGGCTTTGAGAGAAGTTGAACTGGCTTTATCCAATGTGATTGAAAGACTCACTCAAAAACTCCTGGAAATATCAGTCTTTACTACGCAAGAGGCACCCACAGCAGTCCTTCATCAAGGAGACAGTGTGATAGAGTGGGTGAACCTCCCAGCCCAACCATAACAAAGCCTTATTCCTTACCCAGTGCTTGTGGTTACAATTTTATTAAAGGCTATTAAGCTAGTGCAATTATCTAGGATAAGACCTGACAAAATATACACATTTTATACTAACGCACAAATTAATGTATTCTGTGAAACCATCCCAGAGTGGCAAATTTTATTGGCCATGGCTCCAAATTTTGCACATGGGTCTCCCTTAAAGATAACCAGACTATTACATAATTGGCGATGGATTTTTGAAGAGGTTTCAAAAGATCCTCTTAAAGGACCAACTATCTTTACAGATGCATCCAAACAAAATATTTCTGCTGTATACTCTCATGATTTAATCACAGAGTAGTCAGAACTCCTTTTCAGTCCACTCAGCAGAATGAATTATATGCAGTCATGCTAGCTCTTACTTATTATCAAGGAGATATAAATATAATATCTGAATCAGCCTATTCAGTAGGTGTGGTACAAAGAATTGCCACAGCCCAAATAAAATTTGCAGCTTCTAATATATATATATCAGCTCTTTAAGGAACTTCACGAGCAAGTGAGAAAGCATCCAGGTAAGATTTATATCTTGCATGTCCATTCACATAGTGGATTTCCAGGTCCTATTTTTTGATGGAAATTCAAAGGCAGATAGCCTTTTTAAACTATGTTAGCCAGTACTCCTTTATTTCAGGAGGCCCAGGAATCCCATTCTAAATACCATCAGGCTGCTCTAGCTTTATGTTTACAATTTGGGATAAAAAAAGAGGAAGCTAGGAGCATAGTAAAAAGCTATACAGCTTGCCTTCCTTTCCATGCTTCTACACTCCCTCCAGGGAAGAACCCTCATGGTTTGAGACCCATTGAAATGTGGCACATGGATGTGACCCATTATAAATCTTTTGGTCATCTGTCTTTTATCCACGTTATGGTAGACACCTTTTCAGGATTCACTTTTGCAATGCCAGCAGCAAAACAGGCAGGCCGAGTGGTCACTGAATTCCTCATCCAAGCATTTGTAATTATGAGTGTGCCACAAGAATTAAAAACAGATAATGGACTTACTTATACTTATAAACATTTTGAACACTTTTGTGCACAGTATAAGATTTTACACACGATTGGCATACCCTTTAATCCTCAAGCAGGCAATCATAGAAAGAAGAAACAGAGACATTAAGATACTCCGTCAAAAAACAAAAGGGGGAACCATGGGTAACCCTAGAGAACTTCTAAATTTAGTTCTCTATACCATTAATTTTTTAATTGTTGATAAAGATGCACTGGCTCCGGCAGACAAGTTTTATAACCCACCAGAAGGGCAGTGTCCAGTGCAAGCAGCTCCACTATCTTTAGTTAATCGCCAGGTGATTGGAGAGATCCAGAAAGTGGTGAATGGAAGGGACTAGATAGGTTAACTGCTTGGGGAAGAGGGTTTACTTGTATTTCTACAGATGGAAAAGGAATCAGATGAGTGCCAACGAGTCATATTCGCCTTGTCCATCAGAGAGAAACAGAGAGAAAAACCTCAAAACAAAGGAGATTTAAGAAACATCTGACACTGAAAGAACATGGCTGACAATGAGAACTTCTTCAGAAAATTTCAGAACTTTCTTCAGAAAATCTTCAGGAATCATTGGATTCCCTAACATAAGATGAGACTGTTTCAAGGACTTGAAAACCAGCAGGAATCCCTGGATTCCCTGAGATGAAAAATTGATGAGACTATTGCAGTACATCAAAGCTTACAGGAATTATTGGATTCCTGGCACATGAACTAATGGACAATGGATTCCTTTTGGACTATTTCTAGGACTTATGGACAGGTATAAATTCTCATATTGATTCATGTTATTTGTTACATTACTACTAGCCTGTGTTATATTGCTATGTGCTTATGTAATTATGTGTAATGCCTCCCATATTGATGGATTTATGTATACCTATTTCAAGTGAGTCCCTTCAGAAACCTGCTAATCTGATTTGATTTCCCATTTCCTTTGGTGTTTTCATTTCCCTTCCTGAGATGTCAGGGAGGGTGTGACCACCTTCTTTTTATGGTGTTTTCATTTCTTTTTTGAGCAGTCAGGGAAGGCGTGATCACCTTTTTGGGGTTCTCATCTCCTTGAGAAGTCAGGGAGGTCATGACCACCTTATGTTCTAAATCAAAAAAAAAAAAAAAAAAAAAAGCGGGAGATGTTGGAATCCTTACAAAGTATTAAGTCATTAGAACTGATAGACAATAATTTATCTAATTTAGCATGGTTCACTACAAGGAGATGTTATGGGCCAGAACTTGAAACAAGGTACTAAGTGGAATTGAGGAGACAATCTAGTTTAGCATTGATTTAATCCTACAACAAATAATGGTTTCCCAGTGATATAATGATTGGTGTATACTCAGTGTACAGCATATAAGCAAGAAGCTCTCAGGGCCAAACAGCACTCTGGGAGATTGAGAGCCAGGAGTGAGTGGAGGCATCAGTTGAGAAGATTTAGAGAGAGCTGGAGGCAGAAGCTGGCAGACAAGCTGCAAGAGCTCTTGGAACCAAGGAGTGAGATAGGCCTCTAAGAAAGCTAACCGGGCTGAAGGAAAGAGATAAGACTTGGAAAGAGAAAATAAACGTTTGGATTTTATCAGCTGGCTGCATTTGAAGTGATTATTACTTTGAACTGAAACGAAGGCTGCCTCCAGAAACCTCCCCTGAGAAACCTGCTCACAGAGAACCATTTTATATTATAAAAAAGAAGAGAACACCACAATTTTTGAGTTCCAAATTTTTCTCCCTCCCTTCTCTCCCCCTCCCTAAGATGGCAAGCAACCTGATAAAGACTATATACTACATTTAGTCATATTAAAACATATTTCTACATTGGTCATGTTGTGAAAGATGACTCAGAACAAAAGGGAAAAACCCTAAAACCAAAAAATACAAAAAATGAAAATGGCAGAAGTATTTTAATCCATACTCAGACTCAATAGCTTTCTCCTCTGGTTGTGAATGGCATTTTCTTTTTTCTTTGGATGTGGATGGCATTTTCCATCACAAGTCTTTTGGAATTGGTTTGCTGAGAAGAGCCAAGTTTATCATAGTTGATCATAGCACAATTTGCTCTTGATTGTGTTCAGTGTTCTGGATCTGCTCACTTCACAATCAGTTCATTTTTTTTCCAGGTTTTTCTGAAATCTACCTATCATTTCTTATAGCACAATGGTATACATTACATTTATATACCACAACTTGTTCAACCATTCCCCAACTAATGGGCAATCCACTCAATTTCCAATTCTATGAAAACTGGGGGTCCTTATACTACTTTTGAAGACCAATGTGATGAGTAGATCCTAAGAGAAAGGGCTGGATTTACTCTTCAACTCTCCTTGGCGATTCATTTCAAGATAGTAGGAAATGAAGCACACGAAAAAAGATACCAACGGGTACAGTTCTTTATCCAAGTTATTCCATTGTGTGGGCATGAACTTGTGAGCACACATACATATGTACACACCTTTAGTCTATGTGAAGGTTCAGATCTGTGATGGGTCAGATCCCCATTTAGAACAAGTTATTTACTGCCTTACCAAGAGATGAAGGGCTGACCTTTGAGCTCCCTTCAGAGCTGATCCATTGCTACTTCAGATACCTAGAAACTGAGGTCTGAGAAAATGGGGAGGGAAAGCTTACATGTCAGATAAATGTATCTACAACATCATGGTAGATCATGTCTTTGGACTGAATCAGTGATGAAATTTAAAACAAAAATGTTTATTTTCCCCCAATTTTAAAAAGTATTTTTATTTAAAGTTTTGAGTTTCAAATTCTATCCCTTTGTCCCTTCATTCCTGCCCCCCCTCTTCTGAGACAGTAAGCAATCAGACATAAGTTATATATGTGCAATTATGTAAAAAATTGCCATTATTAGTCAAGACTCAAATAAAAGAAAAAATAGCCTGCTTCAGTTTATATTCAATCTTTCTCTGGAGGTGGATAGTCTGCTTCATCACTAGGCCTTTGGGATTGTCTTGGATCATTGTATTGCTGAGAATAGCTAAGTCATTCACAATTCAAGGACCAATATTGCTGTTAGTATGTACAGCATATTTTCTTCTGGTTCTGTTCACTTCATTATCCATCAATTCATGTAAGTCCTTCCAGGTTTTTCTGAAATCAAAAAAGATGAAATTTAATGTAGATCTACCCTTATACTTGGGTTAAAAATAAAATACCTTTCTAATATAAAAGAGCAGAATGGGAATGGGACAGGAATAGGAAGTTCATCTGAAAAAGATCTGGAGATTTTAGGCTAGAGATCAATTTAAGTGGATATGGATATGGAAGACTAAAAACCTACTTCCAATTTAAGCAATACTAAAAGATATTTAGTATTTATAAATGTCAACTCTTATTATGTTTGCCATAAAAGTATATATTGGGAGGGAAATTGATTTGGGTCATGCCCTTGAGTCATAGATGTTTGGATAATGTCTTAAGGAAGACCAAAGAGCAGTTTGAAAAGCAGATGAGTTTAAAAGAAAAAAGAAACAGGAATTAGGATTTTTTTTAGTACAGTTTAATTCAGAAAGGGGTTAAAAAGTAAATAAAGTTTTGGATTGCTTTTTACTAGGCTTTTTTTTTTTTTTTTTTTAAATAAGTTCATAAGAACTTTATAGCTAAAATGTAGCTGTATTAAGTCTGGGGTGGGAGGGGGGGATTATTAGACATTGATCTCATAGTTGTCTTGAGTATTCATTGTGATGTTATGCCGTAGAAACTTTTATTCTAGATCTTTGAATTAATTCCATGACAAGAATATTCCCAAAGTATCGTTTCCCAGAAAGAGGTTTCGGAGAAATAGATATTTCTGGGTGGCAGTGGAGACATTTTCCTTTCAAAGATTCTTCTGGTGAATTTGAATATTTCTTCATTCTTTGGTGCCTGATTTGTCAGCACTTTCCCTCTGATTTCCTCTGGTCCAGCAGTCATCTTTGTCTGTAGTGGGGTACGGAGGAGAAAATGGTAGTGCAGAAAAGAGCCCTTATTTCTAAGATCCCTTTCTAATGATTCCAGGTTCTCAATAGTGTTATTTATAGAAATTAGAGCTTGGTCCAGAGGGGGAGCTTTACTTCTTAGGATCTTAAGGTTTCAGGCTAGAAGAATACTTACTTATATATCATCATCTAATCAAACCCTCTCATTTTACAGATGAGGAAACTGAGATGATGATTTGCCAAAGGTCACATAGGTACCAAGAAGCAAAGGTGGGAATTCAAACAAAGTTTTGGGCTTAAAACCCTAGACTAAGACATCTCTAGTTATTGTCTGTTGAGAGTGGAAACAGGATTTGTGAGGGCATTTATTTGAATTGAATTCCTCAAGAGAAAAAAAGATTCAAATTCTCCTTGCAGATTAAATCAGGCAGATGAAGGAGTGTAAATTGGGACAGGCATCCTGGGTCAAGTGGAGGAGAGATTAGCAATTAAAGACCAGTGAGTGTGCCAAATAAAGGGTAGTAGCAATTTATAAATAGGGAAGAATGACACTGAGATAAATTGTGGTCAGAGGTAAAAAACTAAATAAAAATCTTGGAAAAAGAACAAGGCAGTGTAATGGGGAAAAATCAAAATGGTACTGGGGGTTGGGGAGAACTTAAAAAAATCGATCTCAGGTGATTCATAGATGAGAAATTTGTTCAACAAATTACCTCTAAGTTACAAAATCATACCTTTCTGAGTTTTATGTTGTTTTCTCTCAAAAGTTCTCTCTGAAGGCAAGAACTATTCCTTCTTTTCATGCCCACTAGTAGATAGAGAACTGGCTCCAGAACAAGTACTGGAGTTTTGTCTCTCAGATACCGGCTGTGACTGGGCAAATCACAACCTATCAGGACTATAGGTGACTCTTAAGTTGTAGAGAAGGTGCTGATTTGCATTGGTAGAGGGAGTTTTTGCTTCTCCCTCCTTTTTTGCAATATGACTTTTTCATCTATTATATGAATTATTTCACATGATTTCATATATACAATTGGTATCATATTGCTTGTCTTCTCAGAGGATGGAGGGGTGAAAGGGAATTTGGGATTCAAAATGTAAAAAAACCCAATGTTTAAAATATTAAAAAAAAAAAAAAAAAAAAAAAAGGTAAAGAAGGAGTCCCAGTTATTTCCGTATCTGGGAACTCCTTCTACCAGGTCAGAACCAAACTGTATCTAGAAATCTACTCTCCACCTATTCTTCTCCCCACTAGTAAGCAAATGCTTGTTGAAAATAAAAATTAATTGCTGCAAGGCTATATAACCTATTCCTTGGTAAGAATGAGTCCTTTTAAAGCAATTTTCATTGTCCAAGAAAATAAGTCTTGGAAAAGAGTTCTCTTATGGATAATACAGTGAGCGTAATACCACCATATCTTTCTGACATTTTAATTTTTTTAATTTTAAAAAATTTTTAAAATAATTTATTTTTTTACAAATATACTTAAAACATTTCCAACATTTATTTTTATTTTATAAGATTTTGTGTTTGAAATTTTTCTCCTGACATTTTTAAGAGTTAAATTTGACGTTTTACTCATTGGGAGAAGTAAAAGGTAATGGGATTGTGGTTCAGCATCTAATTCTATGAAGGGCTTCCATTTGTATAAATATATGGAATGTATACAAGTATAGGAGTTGGTCCCATAAGGAAAAAGCATATTCAAAAGAATTGGATGGTAGTGGAATTAATGGGAAAGGTTAGATATTAAACATTGTGGGGTTCGACAGAGCTAGGGGTTGGAAAGGTATTGGACAAAGTGAAGATGAATGGCCATGAAAACTAAGCCTGCTAGAAAAAGAATGGAAAGCCAGGCTAAAATTATATATATATATTGCTGCATTTATAGTTACTAAAACCCTGGTACAAAGGGTGAGTTGGACAGGACAAAGTGAAGTTCTGATCCTCATAACCATTAAATGGAACACTTAGCTAGGCACTTGAGAAGAGAAGGAAGTCAGGATTCTATCACCAGACTTAACTGAATCCTAAATGAGTACAGGAGCTGGTATAACAAATGAGAAAAAATTAGAGAGGTCTAGTGTTGGGATTTCTAATACACTTAGTAGGTTGATCAATTAAGGATGACTGGGACAAAATCACTACCATCCTCCCATTGTCATTTTCTGCTCCTTATGCTAATTTATATCTCCTCTCCACTCATACAGCTCCCTCTCCCCCCTTCTCCATGAAGCCTGATTGCTTCAAATCAAGTCTATTTCAATAGCTTTCTGATTAATCTCTTTGCCCTACTTCAATCTATTCTCTACTCAATAGCCAAAAGTCATTTTGATAAAGCACAGATCTGTTCATATTTCATCTCCTGTACTCAATAAACTCCAGTGACTCACTATTACTTCCATGATCAAAAATAAAATCATCTATGTGGTGCTTAAATATTTAAAGCTTTTGCTACCTGGCTCTTTACTACTTCTCCATTCCTATTTCATGGATTCTACTATTCACCTATCTACATAGCTTCATTACTCACCAAGTGCAACCCTACAACTTCCATTCTGTGTTCTTTGAAATGCTCTCTCCATTCAACCACTGCCTTATGTCTTCAAGAATCAGGCAAATCCCACCTTCCTCAGAAAGCCTCTCTCCAAAATTAGTTGAACATTATTAAATACTTAACGTTGACTTTCGCTTTTATCTTTATTGTAAAATGTTTTGGGGCACTGTGTCTTCCTCATTAGAATGAGCTACTTGAAGGCAAAGACCAAATTTTTGCCTTTCCTATTGTATCCTAAGCTTTTAGCATAGTACCTTATAAATACTTAATGAACATATCCACTGTATAAGTGGGATGGAGAGAAAAGAAGAATATTCATTTAGAAATGAAATAGTGATGTAAAGGTCAAAGAATACAATCTTTAAAAAACTATGTTTTATGAAATTTGAGCATAAAGAGGCCATTATAGATCAACTAACTTGACCCTTTCAATCTAAAACAGTGTTGGGAAAGGTTAAACTTAACCAAACAAATTGCAGTTTGTGTCAGAGACAGGAGGATGATTTGAGTCTTCCAACCCATATCCCTTCCACTAGCTTTTTGAAGAACATCATGATCTCATTTATCAGTGTATTTGAGCAATATCTGTCCTATATTTAAATTTTTCAAAACACACACACACACACGTATACATACACACAAAGACAGATTTATGTACATATATAATGCAAGAATCCATTTAGAATGGCAAAATTGGCTATCCTCATCCAGATGAACTTTAATCTAAGTTCTAATATTTATTTCTTAAAGTGCAAGCATTTTTTTTGTTCTTGTTATTATAATGAAAAAGACCTGACAGGGTAGGAGAAAAGATACAGGACAAATTGTATTCCAAAACTTTGCAGATATGTTTTTTTGGGAATATCTCTCCTCAGAAACAAACTTCCCCCATACACAAAGAAAAAACTGATAATAAAATGCTAAAAATAAGTGGAATAATTTAATATTGTTTAGTGTTCAAATTTCATAAACCATTAATTTTAATATCATTAACAATTAACATGTTCAGTTGGGGAAGTCTGCAAGCAATTAAAATGAAAAAAATTCAAGTGGAGGAAAAATGTCAGGTCACATAAGAAAACAGTTACTGATCTATACATAGTTGTTTTCCCATTAAAATGACAGATGGCCATTCTTACGACAAATTTCATTTTGAAATTATTGGATGCAAGGAAATGAAAGGCATCAAAATAAATAAAGCACAACAAAGTGAAGGAAGTCTTGCAATATTTTCCCAGTGGACAGTTTTCCTCGAAGGGCAGCATTTTAATGAGCTCCAACATGAATAATAATGAAAGATAATTCCTTATAAAAATTATTTTATGATAAATAACAATGTTATGTTTAAATAATAATAATAAAAAATCAACAGTAGCCATTATCAAGTCAAAGTGTTCCTAATTCTGCATTTAATATTATATAAACACTTTAGCCCTTTACTGGGAACCCAGGTTTTCTAGTAACCAGAGAATATTTTCCCACATCTTTTATACTATCACAGAAATAATATATACAGAAAGGCCACTCGTCCTTTATTCTGTTAAGATAGAAGTTTGCCTCCATCTTGTACTTTGTATGCAACTGTAACTTAAAACTCAAATTTTGTCTCTGAAAATATGTATATTACCACGTGACTTGTCTCCACAGAGCAATTAAATTTAAAAAGTAGGTAACAATCAGTTTTCAGTTTTCCCTCCCTAGATTTCAGGCATCAAAGTGAAAAAAATATTTATAATGTGCTACAGATTAAAAAAAGAATTTGGCTGAATTTTGTGGAATTGACAGAGGTGGAATATTTTCACTGGCTTGTTGTGGTAAATCCTTCCACCAATTCAGCTCTTCAGCACTCAGTAGCTCTTTTTATGTTAGGAGACTTGCCTAGGGAACTTGACCATAGTCAAACAGCTGATAGGCATTAAAGCCAGGTCTTGAACCAGGTCTTCATGATTTTAATCTGGCCCCCTTATCCCCACTATATCTTAACTGTAAAAACTGCTACTGTTCTCCCTCCCACCCCAATTCCCACCCACCCCAAAAAGAGGATTAAGAAAAGTTAAGTAACCTTAATTTAATAAAGATGAAACACCAAATTGGGCAGATTCAAACATGAAGTTATAACACAGTTTTAAACGCATTCTTTATCCCATGATTTCTGATGTTGTTTTTACATACATTATGAAAAAACAAGGACAATGGAAATTGAAGGTATTTATTAATCAATCCACTTACAAAGCAGGTGGCTTAATGCAAGCTTATTGACATCTTCACATATGATCCATAGGAACATGTCTTCCACATTATGACAGTAACACTGTCTGGATGCATTTGCAACTTGGGGCATTACTGAGCACATTTAAACAAATAAACTATGCTATTCTGTAATATGAAAGTATTTTGATAAGGAATTTGCATCCTGAAGTGGATTAAAACTTCCTCCAAAGGAGAAATGTTAGTACATTAACTTAACTCTATATACTATATTATTCAGCAAATCTTAACTATAGAAATTAATATTTTTAAACCAGTGATTGACTGTTGGCAATGTATACAGTGGAATTCTATAACCAGAGCAACACTAGGTAACAGCATAATTTGTGCCTCACAGTATCTGCAGATTTATAGTTTTTCAAGTTTAGTGAGAAATAAAACAAGAGACATGTAGATTTAGCTAACTTTATTAACTTTAAACTAATAAAAATCCCTTGAAAATGATCCTGGGACCTTTAGAAGTTCTATGAATGCATGGATACCTGCCAACAATTGCAATTCTAAATCTTGATTGAATGTGTTTACAAAACCAATGTAAGCAGATATCTTAACTAGACGTGCTTTAGCTGAAGACTGAAGAACAAAATTCTACATGTCTTTTTTCAGTTTCCCTAAAAATTCTTTAAATCTGCAAGTATATACAACCCAGCTAATGGAAATTAATATTTAGTGTTCATTAGAGCTGTTTTACAGCAGGGAAAATTAAATCAGGGATCAAATTTCTAGACAATGTAAGAAAAAAGATAAATACAATCAGAACAGCAGTGTAAGTATATAACATCGATATTCATCTATATCTGCATTGTGCTGAAAGGAAATTTAAAAGGATACACCAAAAAGGTTCAAATCGATCACTCTGGTGATGAGTATGCCACCTGCATCTGACTGAATATAATTTGTATTCTGTTCCCAGTATTAAGGATGGTTTTTAACTCAGAACTCATATTGTAAATATACAGCAGCCACTTTGTCCTACTTAAGGAATGTCTTAATACACAATATTATCATTTTCTAGTTCATCTCTATACAATAAACTAAAATACATGATTGATTAAATTAACAAATTCAAGGTTAGTAATGGATGAAATCATAATTCTCAAAGCTTGGTACTATTTAAAAACAAAAAGACCACACAATTCTACTACCTAAAGCAGCTAATCTTGCCTGCAAGTTTAGGGTCACAAAGCCCATAATATGTGCAAAGAAATGCAATCAATACAAGGAACCATGCAAAAATACAGTAAAATAAAAAGGGAAATGTAAAATCTAAAAAAAAAAAAAAAATCTTTTATAAATACATTAAATCAACTGTATACACAAACTTGTAGGTCTAGCATTAGTTGTACCATGTAGCAGAGCCAGCACTCTTTTAAGTTCAATGCTTCCAAATCTGCGCAGGTAAGTCATGCCATCTTTGGTTGACTGCAGTACCAGAAAGGACAGGAATGGGAGGGAAGGCAAGAGTTCTGGGAAAATGGTGTCAACTTTCACTTGGCAGCTGAGCTTCAATGTCCACTCTGCAAATGGGGCACTTCTTATTAGTTATTAACCACTGGTCAACACACACTTGGTGGAAAAGGTGCATACACGGAAGGCGCCTAAAATTTAAAAATAAAAACATTTATGTAATGATGAATACAAATGGCATCTCTACAGACCATATATGTTGTTTCAAGACCATTAGGAACTTATGTTTTCATAAAGACAAAAAGGATAAAGACAATATAATAAAAATTACAAAGATTAATTTCTATGGATCTAAGAATGCTCTTTCCAATTGCATAAAATCCAAAATTTATTATGATAGTATAATTTTTCTATATCTTTTATAGCAGTAGTTTCCACAAACAAATAAAAAGTGTTCATTTTGGTGAATCAAACCTGGTTTTTAGTTAACAAGTTATAGGAGCTCAAAGAGGATTTTCACAATACTAGGTAAAATGGATAAGCATTAATCTATTATTTTAAGAAGAACTTAAAGATTCCCAGTAGGTAAAGCATTGACATTGAGTTAATTAATAATTAGACCAATTTTAATTCTTCACTCAGACTTCTATTTTTATGAAACACAAAAAAAGGATGCAATTTATTTCTATACCATTAATTTTTTTTTCAATTAAGGCAGCTTTCCTATGAGTTAGCACAACAAAATGGACTTTAGTGGGGTCCTGCCATCATCACACAACACAGATCACTGCTTTTAACCTTTGAATTACTGTGACAAAAGTGGGGGGAGGAGAGGGAAGGAGAGAAAAATCACATAGTGGTCATATGAGATGAATCTCTTCCAATACAAGGATGGTCAAAAGATGATATAGAGTTCATTGCCAGGTCTAGACCTTTTAAAATTTCAACCCTATCTGTAGGCTTGCAATAGGTGGCAAAGCCTCCAAAAACCAACATAAATACCACTACTCCAAAGTGAAGCCCTGAGGAGGATTTCATTATTGGTAACAAGAAATTATTCTTTTAATAATAATTTATCTGAAAGCTTTCCCAAATGACAAGTGAGTTCATTACTGTAAGCTATCTTCAGCTCAAATTCTGAAGGATTACACTTTTGCTATCTAAGTTCCTGAAAACATCATATTATATTGCACTGGGAAATCAAGAGACTATGAATTTTATTCACTAATTTACTTCAACATAATGGACTATATATTCTATTTGTAAAAGTGAGTTCAACTAATTACAAGAAAGTTTTGTATGGAATCAATCTTTAGTCTGTTCAGCATTGGGCTGTCCTATCTCTGTTCCTCAGTTTCTTAAATCTATAAAACTAGCAAGATAGATTAGATGATATCTAATGTACCTTTCAGTTCAAAAGTTATAAAATAAATTTTGTTGTTCTGGAACTTTGAAAGATAAAACAATATGGACTCCACAGGAGAGGGAAGAATATTCTAATCCAGATTCTCTAAGAGTCAACTAAAATAAAAACTTACTTGGCAGGAAACAACTTACTATTTTTATTTGTCAAAAGTCCAGCAATCAGATGTGCTAATATGACATAATATCACATATGTTTCTCTAAATTTTGAAAACACAATGTGTCATTCACAATTTTGTGAAGAATGTTAGAGAGATTCTAGAATTCCTGTTTTCTTACAGATTAAAAAAAAAAAAGACTTGGGCTCTGAGAGGTACAGAGACCTGGGCCACAGTCACAAAGCTCTTAAGTATCTAAGGAATGTTTGCAAATATTCACAGAGAAACAGGAAAAAAGTCATGGGAGTGGAAGGGTCCAAGAAGGCTCTAATACATGAGTAAATAAAAATGCAGACAAGTGGCAATGATTCACCCAAGGTCAAAAGCCAATGCATGAACAGCAGATCTGAAGGCAGAACTTGGATTTCTCAACAACTAGTATAATACATTAATCCTATTATCTATAGAAGTATATACTCTTCTTTCCCTCTGCTATCACACACAACCAAAAAGCCAGGTTGGAAAAATGGGTTTAAAAAAAAAAAAAGTAAATCAGGCTTAACATTTGGTTTTAACTCTTTTATAAATGCTGGCAATTAAAATAATCTGATTAACATTTAATTACCTCACATCTTCACCTTCCTCTAAAATAGACAAACAAATGGTACATTTTTCCTCTGTGTCTTCCTCAGTTCCCTCTTCCCCATCTTGTTTGCAGTGCAGTTTCCTCTGTGAGAACCAATCAGTTGTTACCTTATTAGTAGAGATGACAGTATTGAACAACTGAGTAAAATTTGTTGTTTTTTTTTAAATCAACATCACAACATCAACAAAACAATGACATTGAACAGTATCAAACAAGATTTTTTAGAAAACAAACAGCTATTGTTGGCTAATAAACAGGTGTAGTTTAAAACAGTAATGTAAATAAGTCCTAGGGGGCTAGCACACTTTTTTTGGCTTCAGGATTTAACAGGTTAAAAATATTATCACTAATTTGGTGTTATAAAGAAGGCCTTTATCTTAAAGGTAGTATATAAACTTAAAAGGTACAAACGTAAAATAAATATATAATTCTATAATTTTAAAGAGTCACAAAATAATGGAAAAAACTTTTAAATCAGACCTTGTCCATTTTGAAAACTAATACTTATTTTAAAATACTGTGCATATTTATTGATGTTGCCAACATCAATGGATGATGGGAATGAGAAGAAATAGTTCTAAGTTGTAGGAAGTGCCAAAAATATTAAATGATTTCTTATTAAGCCCTTAAAATTCAAAATTAAAAAAAAAAATAGGGCAACTATGGTCTTATGTCTACTTTGTTACTCTTTTATAGCAAGATTCATCTTTAGGAGGTTCTTGTGGGATCCTGATGACCATGTTTAATTTATATAGTCCCATCAACCCCATGCGCAAAAAAATTAAACAAGCCCTAGGACTAAAGTATAAGAAATTAAATGATCTCCATGTAATTTCAGAGAATTTGAGAATTGCTTAATTCCTAATCTTTACAAATACCAAAGGTGCTGCTGTCTTCATGACACCTATACATGTTGCTTAGAAGTGGTACCTGCGAAATCCACATAGGTTGAGGTCTTATAATTTACAAACAAGATTATTTTCAAAGTTTCAAATTAGTATGACTCTAAGTAATTCTTGACCAAATGCTACAGAAGTATATCATTTGACCAAATGACCAAAATTTATCTCAGGAAAGCAATTAACTTGAAACTAATTCTAATTTTAATTACACTTAAAGCAAGAACCAGGTGGCAGTTCAAGCCATGAAAAAGGTAGCAAAGTTAACTTAAGAGCTTTCAAATTCCCCACCACCAAGGCAATTAAAAGAAATTCTTACCTTTTTATATTTGTGTGGATATGTACATCTTTCAATTGTTCCTTGGGAAGCTCCACGATTGACATTTCCTAATCGCTCTTCCAAATGAATCAGTTCCTAAAAAAAAGGTGAAAATATCAAAATCCAAATTGGCATCTCCATGAATCACAAAGAAAGTGATTTCAGAAGGGGAAAAAAATACCAGCAATGATTTTACTTAGTCATATTCCAATTTCTCTAATGTTACAATGTACAAAACAATAGGCACACAGAAAAGGTTGGATATGTTTTATTACAATTAAAAAGCATGAAATTAGGATTTTCATACATGACAAGAAAGCAAAAATTTAAGAAAATCCTAATATATTTTCCCCCTGAAGATTACATGACAAAGAATTTTTAGATCTGAAACAATTGTTTCTGGATTTGAATTCTGGGAAACAAAGTAAAATTTTTTTTTGGATATTTATGTTATTTTGTTCATTACAATATGAGGATACAGAGATATTAAAATGGTTCACAAATCCATATGTGAACCAAAAATTGTCAATATGTAATTAAACTTAGTTTAACATAAAAGAAACCAATTTCTTTTGACTTCTATTCAGTAAATATCAGCATTAATTAATATAGATGCAGTCTTTATATTTGAAAAATGTGCGAAACAATGGACTACTTTATCGTACAATTAGCTTTATTCAGTTTCTGCTGAATGCTTTACTCCTCTTTTAACAAGAGAAACATGTTGAGATGTAAAGATTTAAAATAAGGAAACCCATGCTGTAGCTCTTGTCTTTCCCCTGCCCTAATTTAAGCTGTGCAAATATAGGTCTTAAGTTTTTTCACCATTAGAATGAAGGTACCAGATAAGTCTATGTTCCTGTCTCTCAAATTATGTGAATTATTAATTTTCTCTCCTCCCCAATATATATATATATATATATATATATATATCAACTACAAATTCATACACAACAAATGCTAAAAATTATCTTGAAAATTAGGATAGTTTGCATGCATTATTTCCTTTTGCATTGAAATGCAGTACGTATAGTATAAGTATAGTACTCAAACAGATGCTAAAACTAGTAAGTTATATATTTTGCCCTTTATTAAATACATTTTGGCCAACAACCATACTTATTTTATTACAAACCTCAAAATTGCCCCTGAAAGGGCCTCTAAAAGATGTTCCATCCAATCCTGATGAAATATAACGGATGTGAGGATAGCCTGCCATGTCTGGAACCTATTTAAATAGAGACAAAAATTAAAACTATTCAGAACATTTCTTTGGCTTACTTTTCATGATGGAAAAAAAAATTGTATATTGGTGCCCCAAGATATCAAGCAGTTTGAAATAAGGCTATCTGCCAAATCCAAGCTTCAGCCTGCTTTTATAGATTATATATATTTACATATAAGATTAAGACAATCTCGATCGGATGATTTTAATGATGAAGTGGGATGAGTGTCATCTCAGCTCGTCCTCATTACAGCATCATTAGGAGATGAAATTTATTTTCAGGCAATATGAGTAGTCCTCAAGAGGACCTTGCCCTGTACTGTAGTTTGGCTAAACATACTACTCAAAGTTTGTGCAAAGTTAATCTGATTATATTTTGTCCAGTGGCCTGACTTTGCATAACTTCTTTGGGGCTAACTAAAATCATGATACAACACCACTTTTTTTCTTTTTTTTTTTAAAAAAAGGAACTCACAATTTATTTTTTGGGAGGGAGGGGAACTTACAATTTGTGTGTGTGTGTGTGTGTGTGTTACAACACTACTGTTATTTTTCAGTCATATCTAACTCTTTGTGACCCCTTTTGGGATTTTCTTAGAAAAGATACTGCAGTGATTTGCTAGTTCCTTCTCCAGTTCATTTTACAAATAAGCAAAGGAAGCAATGGGATTAACTGCCTTGCCCAGAATTACACAGTTAATAAGTGTCTTGAGGCCACAGCCCAGATGTGAATTCAGAAAGATGAGTCTTCCTATATCATTCCTCTATCTTCACCTGCATCATTGCTCAGGCCAAATCAATTTGAGTAAGCATTAGTGGCTATAAACTTGAGGACAAACTTGCAACAGGAAACAAGTGTACTATAGTTATGAGTATTACAAAATCCTAATTTCATGTTTTTTTCAATGTCATATCCCTTAAGGAGATAAACCTTGTTAAATAGGATCTACTGGAAGACTAAGTCAGGTTACATATTAAACCACTTACATAAGCTTAGCATATACTAAGTGAAGAGGAGGATTTATACTATCATCGTCATGGACAAAACACAATAAACACCATAAAAACAAACAAAACAAAACATGAATACGATAACAATCATCAACATTAAATAATATCAAGTCTCCTTATAATCCAGTAACCCAAACACAATGTTCATTTAATCAGTACATTTTATATTGAGTCTCAGATGTCCCATATATTCATCTGGTCCCTGGAAACATTTCACTTGGAATATTCTGGAACAGGCCCTTCTCAGGAAAACTCTCAAGAGAACTCTTCCTAGAAGATCTGCTTCTTTGGTTCCAAGTCACATGCAGAAATTCTTAGGTAACTCAGCTATATTTGCCAGTAACAAGACTCAATACAAAATTTAGTACAACCTCCCAAATATGTTTTTCTAGTAACAAATTCACGTGGTGAAAACTAACACATCCATATGGCTCTACCCCTCTTGGAAATAGACCTATAAAAAATAAATTAGGAACCCTATAATTTACCTGAAACGTCAAAGAAAATTTTTACATATCACTTGCTCTTTCTATTTTTATCCAAATTCCATACTTGATATGGACAAAGGTATCCACAGGATACCTTCTAAGGATCTACCTTAGAAAATGAGCCCTCTTATCTCTTATATTATCACAAAGACACTTTAAAATAAGAAATATGATTGAAAATTCTTTATCATTATTAATGAAATTTTATATGCAAAAACCTTAATCTAATTTTGGGAATTTATTACTAAAACATACTCAAACCTACAATTCCTGTGAGAAACATCTGGAAGTCAATAGAATATATACTTAGATTTCTAACATTCTAATCCTATTATTTTCTCAAAGTTTACTATTCTTTTAAATCTAAAAACTTTTTATCTTCATCTTATCTGACTTTTCTGAGGATACATCTACAGCTCTCTCTTTCTTCCTACCTATTTATTCCTGATTATATATACAAATTTGCTATGAAAGGAAAAAGGACAGACCTGGTTATGACAATAGCAAGACTGTCCCAAGACTGTCCCTTCAAGGGAAGAGATTGATGTGACACATTTAGCTCTGTTTGATTCCAGGCAAAATTCAAAGTTAACAGTTGGTCACACAGCAAAGTTCCACATTATTCACAAGGTAGCATAACCAGTCTCAGAATTAAACAGGTGGGAAAATTTCTTCTTCAGAAAGGAAAAAGGACCATGGGATAATTTAGTCAAGAGAATCTGACCTTCACCTATGTAAGGTAATTTCTTTAAGTTTCTCCAGGGAAACAAAACAAGTATAGTACTATCCCATAAAATTTTATCTCACATAATATAATTACATCAATTGCAGCCTGGGATAAATAATTATTATAGCAATAAGTACATGAAGGATATTTCATTTATAAATTAAGAATAATCACATTCTGGAATCTCACATATGCACCAAGTACATGATAGCTGACACTAAAAGATCCCGAAAATCTAGCCACTGTAAGACTTCATAGTAAATGAAATCCATATTGCTTATTAACCCCCAAGGCAAAATAAAATCTTAGAATTATTATTATTAAATTGGTTTAAAGGTATAACTTCAATAAATATTAATGGATATAATTTTATAATTTTTATAAGTGGTAGCCAAGTAATCTCAGATGAAACTCATTCTTCACTATAAGCAAACTTGTAAACTCCCCCATTCTGGCTGGATGTTGTACTAGTTTCTCAAACTTCAGTTCTTTATAATTTTACAACATGTTGTCAACAATCGATAAGATCTTATGACCTTGCCCAAATAAAATCCCAAGGAACTTCAACTTCAAGATAAGGACAGCTAAAGAAATCTTTGCTAGTTTTTCATCAAATCAAGATTTTCAGAACCCAAATGAAGGCAATGTGTTGCATTACTATAGTTGATTAAATGCTATGTGGTCCCTCAATTTTCATATCTTATAAGGCATGTTTTATTAGGATGTACCTCTCCTTCATGATTAGCAAAAGAGTAACCTGAGATATTCATTGTATTATGAGTTAATGTTTAATCAAATGGAACATAATTAGTATGTCATAATAAATTGTGCCCTGTTTCCTCTTCTCTAATGTCACCTTTGTACTTCAGTAAAGAGAGCGCCCTTTTCTGGTTTTGTGGTGCTCATGGAGGACTGCTGTTCATGCATTTAGAAAGACTAGCACCTTTCTATGAAGAGAAGCTGGGGAATGTGAGTGACGATTTATTTGGATTCTTATTCTATTCCAATTGGCAATAATCAATTTGATAGAACCATATCAAAGTTCTGCATATAAGGCCCCAGCTGTGAGCTGCAGACTTCTTTTTGCTTCATGGTGACCAAGCCCAGCATAGCAGGAGTGACAACTACATGAAAAATCCCAAATATTTTTTGTATGTGAGGACCAATCTCTTGTCCAATAGAAGCAGATGACCTTCTTATGACCATTTAAAATCTAGTATTAACTCAATAAAGTAATAAGGAGAAACTAAAAAAATTTTTTTAAACAGAATAGATTCTAGCATGAGAAAATTAATAAGTTTCATTATTACCCCAAATCAAATGAACATCTGATTAATTTAAAACTAATATGAAATATATATGCTCAAAAAAAAGGCTATGCAGTAAGTACTGTAATAACTAAGCATTATAGAAACAAAGGTGAAAATACAATCCCTTGCTATCAAAAAGCTTATTATTTCGAAGCTCATGCCTATTAATACTGAGTCAGAAGTAATAACAATTTCATATATGAAGGAAAATATGTTAATATCCCAAAACATCAAATTTTTAAAGATGAAAATTAAAGGAACAAATTGTAGCAAATAAACCTAAATTACTTTTTGCAAAACATTTCTACTCTACATTTATATAATAATTAAAGCAACTTTTACAAATTCTCTGGAAACAAAAAAACTTCAACATTGCATATATTTCAAGGAATTACTTAATATCAAAAAGAACATTTTAAGAAAATTATTATTTTTTTCCCTTGAGGCCATTGGAGGTAAGTGACTTGCCTAGGGTAACATAGCTAAGAAGTGTTGTTAAGTGTCTGAGGCCAAATTTGAATTCATGTCCTCCTGACTTTAGGGCTGGTACTCTATCCACTGCACCATCGAGCTGCTCCATAAGAAAATTATTGTAATAACAAAACATTTACAAATTATCTTACCATTACAAATAATCTTACCATTAATGGAAGAGCTCCTAGTTGTAAATGATGAAGTCGAGGAGGTGCATGGTAATGAGCCAAGTGAGGATGCAGTGCACCTGGAGGATATGTCCCTGCAGTCACTCCAGCTTCAATTCCCAATTCCCTGTCAAAAGCAAAATCATTTAGGTGCCATTCATCTCTATTATCAATCAAAGAGGAGAACATTTCTTTGTACCTTTCCAAAACTAATTTTTTTTTTGCTTATCAACATATTTAGTTCAAAGTATTACCAAAGAATTCTAATAGTTCAAAAGATTAAATTTATCTCAAAATAATACTGTTATAATTTCTAGTTCTATTTTATTTTCAATATAGACCTATGACTTCAACTATTCAGAGAACTTCTACTTTTGAAACACCACCAATGTAGGTCAAAATTTCTTTTGTAACTTAAGTGTCAAAGAGATGCCAGTGGGACTAAAAGGTTAAAACAATGATATCCCCAAAGCCAAATCTCTATATATGCCAGATTTTCCAGACTACAAATACATTATCCATTAGGCTACACTGTTTTCCTAGGTATTAGTATTTAAATAATATTAAGATATGTGTAAAAGAAGCAAAAAGAAAAAAATCAGATTCTATCTTTAAAAATATAATCTAAGGGCAGCTAGATGGTACAGTAGATAGAGGTCCAGCTCTGGAGTCAGGAGGACCTGAGTTCAAATCTGCCCTTAGACACTTACATTCCTGGCTGTGTGACTTGGGAAAGTCACCTAACCCAAAATGCCTCACCAAACACACACACACACACACACACACACACACACACACACACACACGGACATCAAAATTATTTCATTACATTTGAAGTTAATGGACTTTTAGTTTTTAGTTTTGTTTTTTGTTGTTGTTGTTGTTGTTGTTTTTAACATGAACAGAGTTATTTAACTCCTTTGGACCTTCATTTTTCTCTTATAAAGTAGAGATTAGATGATACCTAAACTATATTCCAGTTCTAAAAGGCTATATAGTTCTATTGAGACAATATACATAAATAGTATTACTTTGTTTAAATATAGCATTTAGTATATGCTATACTCTAAAATAAAGCAGTTTTTTGATTCTACTAAAGACTATGTTTTCCATCTCCCTGATTCTGTATCTCACTCAACTTGTAGCACACACAATGAAATAGAAAACATAATGGCCAATCCAAATCCTATTCATTAAACAGTATGATTGCTATGCTATTTACATCAGGCTGGGCAAACACATTGTATAGGTCTTTGCACTTAACAAAATGAGTTGGAATAAGATGAACCAGAACATTATTATGACACGCTACATATTCAAAGACCCGTCAAAGTGTTAAAAACAAAACTCTAACTTAAAACTAAATTTAAAACAATTTTTGTGATCTTCATAATACTGTGATAGACAGTGAGGTACATGCTATATGATACACATTTTAGAGAAGGGAAAACTTGACTCTTGAGAATAGTTAAATGACTTGCCAGGATCACAAAATTAGTGCCTTTCTGACTGTCACACATTAAAAGTCAAAGCCAGAACGCTGCTCTTTCTACTAAATCACAGGGCCTCTCTAAAACATGCAATTTTCAAAAGCTAAAATGCCCAAATTCAGAGTGTGCAATTCATGTGGATAAACACAGAAGAAGTCCTGTGAGAGAGAATACCTAGCCTTTAAATGGTGATTTAGGTATGCAAAGAGCTTTACCTACTTTTCCACATCTGATCCTCACAATTAACTCCAAAAGCTATGCAGTTCTTTAAGGGCAGTAACTGATATTACTTAAATGTACAATGTACACAACTTTTGAGGAATGATAAAGTATAAATTACGGCTTTGCAAACTTGCCTAAATTGTATGTCTAGTTTCATTTATTCACTCTCATTTTAGGTTTTGAATAATTTCCTCAATACCAAGAAAAAAAACATCAATATGGATTAGGAACCTCAAAGTTATCTTAGGGAACTGAAGAGAAATTTAACTAGAAATAAGTTTATATTTGATTGGAGAAGACAATAGTACCCAAATAATTTTCATAAGATAATTTAGGGCATAGATATACAGACTTGAGGAGAAATCACAGGTCTGCCACTGAGACAACAATCCTCATAGAAGACAACTTACCAAGCAGACCTCTCTGGAGCTTGTCGGGGATGGGAAGACATTGTCTGAGGCACATGGATATGATGCCCGTGACCATAGTTTGGGTGCATCCGATGTGGATGGGGTGGAGGGCGCTCATGTGCCCTCCTGAAAACAAAGAGAGACAATTAGAAATAATTCAATACTTTCCAAATTATTCTTAACAAAAAAAAAAAAAAAAAAAAAAAAACACACAAACAAAAAAAAAGCATAATTCTGAAATCATCTTCAAGTTATTTAGACAATTAAATCTCCTGGTTGATTGCATCATAGTTTTACAGAGATAAAAAAAGCTAAGAGATGGATTATCTATTCTAACATATGTTTTTGAGATGAAAGAACTGAGGTTTAAAGCCCTTTAAGTGATATATGTCCAAGATTCAAAAGGTAAAGCATAAAGGTGGAATTTGAATCCAACAGTATATCACGTGTAATCCATCTGTGCCCTATATTCTTACACAGAAAAATCACTATGCTTTAATAAACTTAAGTAAATAATTATATATCCAAAAAGTACAACAATATTTTTACTTACTTATCCTTCCTTTATAATACTCTCTTCAAAATATTTCCAAAAATAGTTTCAGTACAAATTTAGCTAACTTCTGCTGTATTTAACATACCACACACACACACACACACACATTTACATATAAATTGTGTGTGTATATATTTATATATGTGTGTGTGTGTATTTATGTGTATGTAACATTTCTGAAGATCTTTTCTTATTTTTAAAACAGTGAATATATGTGTGTATTTACAATTATGTAAAACATTTCCCTAACACTAATTTTGTACCTTGAAGAAAAAAGTGAAAGAGAAAAATAGCATGCTTCATTCTATATTTAATCAATATCAGTTGTTTCTCTGGAGGCAGATATCATGCTTCATCATTAGACTTTTGGGATGGTCTTGGATCACAATATTGTGAAGAATATCTAAATTGAACACAGTTACTATGTATAATATTTTCCTGATTCTGTTTACTTCACTATGTTTCAGTTTATTTAAGTCTTCCAGGTTTTTTGGAAATCACCCTGCTTGTCATTCCTAATAAATAGCACAATAATATTCCATCACAATTATATACTACATATTGTTTAGCCAATCCCAATTGAAGTGCATTTTTTATTTCCAATTCTTTGCCACCACAAAAAGAGATGCTAGGCTGATTTCAGAAAAGCCTGGAAATATTTCCACTGATACTAGCTAAGTGAAGTGAACCAAGAAAACATCGTTCAGAGATACAATAAGATAATGTACTGATCAACTGTGATGGACTTGATTCTTTTCAACAATGTGATGATTCAAGGCAATTCCAATAGACTTGTGATGGAAAGAGCCATTAGCATCCAGAGAGAGAACTACTGAAGACTAAAGGTGGATCAAAGCATAGAATTTTAACCTTTATTTGCTGTTTGCTTGGGATTCCTCCTCCCCCATTCTTGTGTTTTTTTTTTCCTCCTTTTCATTTGATTTTTCTTGTATAGCATGACAAATACAGAAATATATATTTTTTTTAATTGCACATGTTTAACCTATATAGAATTGCAGGACTGTTTGCTGTCTAGGGAAGGGAGTAGAGAGAAGAATTTGGAACACAAGATTTTGCAAAGGGGAATATTGAAAATTTTCTTTAATATAGTTGAAAAAATAAAAAACTACCAAGAAATCCCTTCCCCGCAAAAAGAACTACTAAAAATTTTTTATACAAATAGGTCCTTTCCTTATTCTCAGTAGTACAACCATCCACAACTACTCTGAAACACTTACAATGAAAAATTCTATCCATACCCAGAGAAAGAAGCATTCTCTACTTCTCTCTTTTTAACTTAATTTTTCTTGAGGGTTTTTATTTTCATTAGGGTGGGAGATCTATGTTCTCTTTCACAACTTGACTTTTATGGAAATGTATTGCATAATTTCACCTATGGTTTCTTAATTGTGCATGGGGATAAGGGAATCTTATCTCAAAACATCTCAAAATGTTTAAAATTGTTTTATTTTAGTTAGATCAGTTCACATCACCACCATGGCAAAGCACATATATACTGAATGTTTTAAAGATAAGAAACTGAAAGACAAGAGACTAGAGAGATTAAACAGAAGTGATACAAACAAGAAACCATACATATATATATGGGGAGAGACTAAGATTAAAGAAATAAAAAAGAGAGTTCAAGATGGGAGTAGTTGAGGGAAAATGAAAAAACACAACACAATACAACAAATTTAAAATGAAAACTTATGTTCATAATTTTTAAAATCTACCATTCAACTTAAAAACAAAAACAAAAACAAAAACAATCACCTCCTTAAAATGTTTATACTATTTCTATTCCTATTTGCTTTTTATATTCCTCACTATACTGAGGAAAACAGCAGCATCTCAGGAATGGAAAGAGCAGAAAGTCTAGAGCCAAAAGCACAAGGTTCCTATCCTAACAATGATGTTTGTTACCTATGTAATCCTGGGCAAACCACTTCTGTCTCCTAGACCTCAGCTTCATCAACTATAACAGAAAACATTAGATATACCTTTTTCAAGATCCTTTTCAACTCTAAAGATATGATCTCATGACGACTTTTCTACAGGCGTAATTCATAAATGGATACAAATGTCCACAACATTCTAAATAAAACAAAAATTAAAGGATACTTTTGCACCCTCATAGACTTTTGTTAGTTTGTCTTTATTTTCAGTTAGATATCATCTACCAAGATGAATCTCTATGATCATTTTGATGATTTTATAACCAACTACATTTTAAAGCTGTATTTTGGCACCAAAAAAGACTAAAAATGGCTTCTAATATTAACACAAGACAGTAAATAATAATCATTTCATTGTTCATAGTAGAGAAATGAAATAAGCGATTCAAAATTTTAATTTCCAACCAATTAAGGATTAAGTATAACCTTTAGTTTCAATTTTGTAAAAAGCCAACTATTTTGTTGCACTTTCTTACTCAGTTGTATTGTGCTAAACATTTTTTTATTGAAGCTGTGCTACTTTAAGTCATTCTGAATATTTAATAAATACTCTGTGTCTATGTGTGTGTGTATGGGTGGGTAGGGGGTGTTAAGAAATTATACACGTTTTTACACATCAGCTTTATCTCTACTGCTGAAGTAAATTATTTGTCACCAAGATCTCAGGTCTTACATCTGCCTATCATTGAGTCCTACAGTCTAACCACCTCCTTCCTAACTGACCCTAAGAATGGATCCTCAGGTCTTCTCATCTTCCCTGAAGCTAAACCCTTCTCTTATTTGTGCTGTCTCTATTAGAATAAAAGTACCTTTATTTTGCTTTTCCATTTGTATTCCCACATAAGACATAGTAAATGCTTTTCTTTTCCTTTCTCTTTTTCTTCCATTCATTCATATCCTAATCTTGAAATGTAGATCAGAATTTATACTCACTTTTAAATATATTCCTCAGATAAGATTATTGCATGACATACATTTTTTTCACATAAAAGTTATCAATATGAGAGTAGTTAAGAAATGATTAATGGAAATTTGTAATTAATAATTAGTACATTATGTCTTAAAATTTTATGATTTTGAAGACTTAAAAAGACAAAAAGAAAAAAAGTGAATAAGATTTTTCTTTTAAACAAATTTACAGCTTACGTTGGATGTTGCATCATTCTTCTCCTTTGAACCTCCATCCTCTGGATCACATCATGAGGATGTAATCTCTGTGCTGAAGGTGCTGTAGCAGGGATATGGTGTGAAATTGGCTGGTGTGTAGGGGGGAGATGCTGAGGAATTGGAGCAGCTGTACTGCTTAAGTGGTGAGTTGGGGGTGGAGGAGGCACAGGGTGAGATGCAGCATGTGACGTCATCTGCGTATGGAAAGGATGTACAGGATGAGGAATAACATAATCCACTTGAGTTGGGGGTTGAGTTTGAGAAGGAGGGTTCCCGTGAGAGTGGGGACATGCAGAAGCTTGATGATGAAGTGGTCTGGTTAAAGAAGGATCTGAAAAATATAATTTAAAGAGCATTTACATATAGGTACAAAACATTCTTTATTATCTGTTATTAACAAAATTTAATTAAAGTAGCACCACAAAGTCAGAAAAATTGTTCAAGTCCTGCTTCTGAAGAGCTGTGTAGCCAAAGGCAAGTAAGATATCAATCAGTTTATTGATCAATTTCTTAACACATAAGGTACAGATAAATGATTGCTCTCCATTGACAGAAGGCCTTGTCTATACACTGATGGAATGAGATGGGGCAGAATGCTTACAATATACTTTGGCCACACCCTTCTCTAAATTGGATGATATGTCAAGAGTTACTTGCCCAATTCTATTATTATGTAACTGTAAGTTACTGTACAAGTTATTTGTGATTTGGATTCTCTTATCTAGAAAACAGGGTACTTAAATTAGATGACTATCAAATCTTCCATTTCTAAAATTGAGCCTATGTAAGTAGATAGAATGATTATAAAATAACAAAATCATTCCAAATATCTAGAGCTTCTATCAGCTTCTCTTTGAGATCTTCAGACACACAAAAAGACCGCTATTACTCAAATGACACTGCTCTTTTCTACTTTTATATCCCATTTTTATTTCAACATGAGATATATCCTTCTACATGCCACAGTGGATATTATGTATAACTGGATAATCTTTAAAGTAATTCTGATAAAAAGTAAAACATTCTCCAATGTATTTCTGCTATGAGCATTTTCCCTCTGATTTAATAAGCTACACATGAAAGTAAGTAACAGCTTATACCCTGTTATACCCTAAATACCAAATGGGATAGAAAGGGGTACAGGGTGATCACTAATGAAAACAACCAGAATAAAATTCCATGTCTTAAATCCTAGTTTCTCATTCTCTTCACTAAATACTGTGACTACAATTGGCCAATCAATATGCTAGAGACAGATAACAAGGATTAAGTACCAGAGGAATCTAAGTGGCTCAGTGAATAGAGCCCCAGCCTTAAAGTCAGTAGAACATGAGTTCAAATCTAGCCTCAGATACAACACTTCCAGGCTGTGTGACCCTGGGGCAAGTCACTTAATACCAATTGCCTCAGGGGAAAAAAAGTAAGTGACTACTATGTACCAGATACTGTGCTATTAGCTTTATAATTTTATTATTATTTTCATTTTACACCTGCGGAAACTGAGGCAGATAGCATTTAAGTGATTTTCCCAAGGCTACAAATCCAGTATATATCTGAGGTCAGATTTGAACTTGAGATTTTCCTGATTCTAAAGTTAGTTTTCTATTCACTGAGTCACCAAGCTGACCTCTAGGTACTCACAATCAAAGCAGACACTCAAAAGTAAATGAGTGTGAGTGTGAGTATATGTGTGTGTGAAAGATTAAAAGGGTTGATAAAGTAGTATAAGATATGGTCGCTATGATTAGTATGATATGTGGGTACATAAGATGAACATAGAGAACAAAATAAATAAGTTGAATTATATGACAAGAGGTCAATTGTTATGCCACAGTTCTCTTTAACTGTTCTGAGTAGGTTTCCCTGCACTAGTTTCCCTTGTCTCAGTTTCCTTAACTGTTCTGTCTCAATCCCCTAAGCTGTAAAAACCCACTCTGGGGTCCATTAAGACCGAGGATTATTTGCTCTAAGGTTGTAAATTGTTAATGCAAGCAAGATAAACAAGAGAGTAGACCTCCTGACTCTTTCTGTCCTCAAGAATTTACAATATCCCTCTCTGGAGGCTGGCCACTGGCTACTGGCTACTGAACGCTGGATTCCTTGAGATGACAGTCTCCTCCAGCCCTGGGACCAACATGGATTCCTTGGTCCCAGTATATCTTTATCTCTGACTGGATAATTTGAGACTTATACTCTCCAACTAATAAAATATTAAAAAGCTCTCATCTCTCTCCTGCTCAGTTTCTCCGGCATTACAAATGACAATGAATAGTGAAAGAATGATTCAAAAGAATGGGTCTTGAAAGTACTTCAGAATTTTTAAAGATGGGAGAAAATTAGAGGTAAAGTTAACTAGTTAACTTTGCTTATGCAAAGGAAGAATAAAGAGAACATGTATTTATGGCATGTCAAGGAATTGAGTCGGCATTCATCTAATGAATACAAAGGATAGAATCATCCAATTTTAGAATTGGAAGGACTATTAAAGATCATCAGATTCAAAACCCTTATTTTATAGTGAAAAACTAAATAAATACAAAATGACTAGCTTTATTAATAACCCTTTCAATTTTCTTTAAATATTATAAATATATTAAATATTACATTAAAATTCAATCAAAAATTTGTTTAAATATTATAACATACATTTTTATTGATTAAATTTTACTTTACTACCTCAGAATGGATCTTGTCTATTTAAATTTTGCATAATCTTTAATATTCAGGACACCAATCCATTTTGAATTTACTGTGCAATATAGTACAAGAAGTTGGACTAAACCTAATTTTTGCCAAACTGCTTTCTATTTCCCCCCCAAAAGATATTATTGAGAGAATTCTTTCTTACGTAATTTATGTTTTGGAGTTTATAAAACACTGGATTATTCGAGCTCGGTTAGGCTTAACTGCTTTCCCTTCTCACCTCTGCTTACTGGCTTCTTTCAAGGTTCAGCATAAATCCAAAGTCTGTATACAATAGAATTTTCAAGGTCATTCTCCTCAAACCCCCACTACAAGTGCCTTCCCTCTGACATTACCTCAAAGCATGTAGTCTCAATCAGAATGTAAACACTTTGAGAGTAGGGACCATATTTTCAGTTTTTCCTATTGCTAATAGTGTGTCACATAATATACTTAATAAATGCCTATGGATTGACTTTCATTCATCTTATTTTTTTAACCAGTACCATGGTTTTAAATTCCTTCTTTACAATACAGTTTGAGGTCTGGAAGCACTTAATTTTCTTTTCATTCCTAGTTTTCTTATTATTTCACATTTTAGATCTTTTGTTCTTCCAAATAAATTATTTTGTTTAGCTCTGTATTCTTTTTACATATGTAATTTGTTTGTCATAACACTAGCTATATAAAAACTTCTACAAGCTATTATCTCTTAGCTCCCAGATGATTCTTCATCTCTTCTCAAATTTAAGTCCTGACTTAGGCCTAATGTCCTACCTTAACTCCTGCCCTGATAATAGGAGATTTCATCATACACATTGATGATGGCTCTTCAGTTACAATGACTACTCTTCCATTTTACCTCAGTCACACAGAGCATTCCTAATATATCCCCATCACACGCAAGTGTTCAACTTCTAAGATCAAGAATTCTGAAAATACTTTATATGACCATAACTTCCTAAGATTCCATTTCTCCCTAAACTTCACTCTTCAAATAATAATTCTTTACTGATAAGCAATTTTTCCCTTCCTTGGTACTGTCCAAAACTAACATCCTTTGGTCTAGCCTCACTTTCTTCCCTTTAAAATCTCTAATCCTCCAAGTAAATTAGTTCACTGTTACAATTCTTTCCCATCACTGCTAATTTCTCTCCAAAATCATGGATTGCTTGATTCCTACCACCTTGGTTCTTCCATATTCTCAGAAGACCTATCCTTATACATTTTTACTTTAAAAAAAAAAAAAAAAAAAAGGTTACTATTAACTGAACTCTATTCTCTTTTCAGTATATTAAATCTCAAAATTCCTTAACACCATTCCCTATTTTCTCTTCTTTTATTCTAGTATACAACAAAGAATCCATTTTGATCAAGGTTAAAAATCACTGCTACCTTCTCTTATCTTTAATCTCATCTTTTCTCTTTTTAGTATATTAAATCTCAAAATTCCTTAACATTATTCCCTATTTTCTCTTCTTTTATGTTAGTATACAAAGAATCCATTTTGATCAAGGTTAAAAAGCACTGCTACCTTCTCTTATCTTTAATCTAATCTATTGATTCCTTTCTTGGATGTTTTCTCTGAAAACATGTACAAGTCTACCTCACCCTTTAAAAATCCTCACTTGATCTTAACATCCCCCTCAAGCTATCATCTTTTAGCTATCCTCAAACTCACTGCCTAATTCTTTCTCTATACTCCTGTTCTGCTTGGAATGGATATCCTCCTAACCTCCAGTTTTTATAATTTACATGAATTCTTTTTCTACTTCTACCCTCTTCAGCACCAGATATCAGAGACAGCTAGATTAACAGAGCAGAATAGGCAATTTGAACATAAATGCCCTATAGATCTGTTAAGTTTTTTGTTCATTTCTTATTACTATAGCTAACATTTCTAGTACGATGTTAAATAATATTGGTGATAATGGGCATCTTTCTGTCATCCCTGATCTTCCTGGGAATGTGTCCAGTTTCTCTCTATTACAAATAATGCTTGTTTATTACAAATAAAATTATTTAAGGAAAAATCCTTTTATCCCTTTTTATCCTTAAAAGGAACTTTCATCCCTATGCTTTCTAATGTTTTTAATAGGAATGGATGCTATATTTTGTCAAAAACTATGCCCTATACATCTCAATCACAAAACCACATCTTCAAGAGTAAGAGGGGGTGTATCTTGGACAAGAATTGTTTTGATTAGCTGCATAAGTCTTAGAAAGAACCCTATATGCTTATAAATAATACTGCAGTATATTTGCAGTTACAGTTTGCCTTATTAAGTGAAGAGGGCAATAAAACAGGGGTAAAGGGGAAAAGTAGACCAATTAAGAATCTTTTTCTAATTCTGCCAGTTCTAGTCCTTTTTACTTCTACCTCAGGCTCCATAAATTCCCTTGGGATCTTGTTTCTCCTAACCCCTACCCTGACATTCCCTAGCCCCACTGGCTGAAAAAGAAATCCTAAGGAATTTATAACCAAAGAAGAACTAGAGATCATTACTGATCACAAAATAGAAAATTTTGATTATATCAAATTAAAAAGTTTTTGTACAAACAAAACTAATGCAGACAAGATTAGAAGAGAAACAATAAACTGGGAAAACATTTTTACAGTCAAAGGTTCTGATAAAGGCCTCATCTCCAAAATAAATAGAGAACTGACTATAATTTATAAGAAACCAAGCCATTCTCCAATTGATAAATGGTCAAAGAATATGAACGGACAATTCCCAGAAATTGAAACTATTTCTAGCCATATGAAAAGATGCTCCAAGTCATTATCAATCAGAGAAATGCAAATTAAGACAACTCTGAGATACCACTGCACACCTGTCAGACTGGCTAGAATGACAGGGAAAGATAATGCGAAATGTTGGAGGGGATGTGGGAAAACAGGGACACTAATACATTGTTGGTGGAATTGTTAATAGATCCAACCATTCTGGAGAGCAATTTGGAACTATGCTCAAAAAGTTATCAAAATGTGCATACCCTTTGATCCAGCAGTATTACTACTGGGCTTATATCCCAAAGAGATTTTAAAGAATGGAAAGGGACCTGTATGTGCAAGAATGTTTGGCAGCCCTTTTTGTAGTGGCCAAAAACTGGAAACTGAGTGGATGCCCATCAATTGGAGAATGGCTGAATAAACTGTGGTGTATGAATGTTATGGAATATTATTGTTCAGTAAGAAATGACCAGCAGGAGAATTTCAGAAAGGCCTGGAGAGACTTACATGAACTGATGCTGAGTGAAATGAGCAGGATCAGGAGATCATTATATACTTCAACAACAATACTATATGACCATCAATTCTGATGGACCTGGCCATCTTCAGCAATGAGATGAACCAAATCAGTTCCAAAGGAGCAGTAATGAACTGAACCAGCTATGCCCAGCGAAAGAACTCTGGGAGATGACTAAGAACCATTACATTGAATTCTCAATGCCTATATTTTTGCCTGCCAGCATTTTTTTTTTTTAATTTTCTTCACAGGCTAATTGTACAATATTTTAGAGTCCGATTCTTTTTGTACAGCAAAGTAACGGTTTAGACATATAAGCTTATTTTGTATTTAATGTATTCTTTAATATATTTAACACGTACTCGTCATCCTACCATCTAGGGGAGGGGGTGAGGGGAAAGAGGGAAAAAATTGGAACAAAAGGTTTGGCAATTGTCAATGCTGGAAATTACCCATGCATATAACTTGTAAATAAAAAAAAAAAAAAAGAAAGAAATCCTAGCTACACAAAGAGGTTTAAACTCACTTTCCTTGCCTATTTCTACTATTTCCCTACAAACCAAATTCACATTTAGTCATGGTAATTATTATTTATGGCTATTGTCACACATATAAGTCCAGTTAGTTCCTGAAGATTTAAGGAGTGAGGAAATAACCTAGCATTATTTAAGCAATTCTTAAAAGAGCCTGTTGGGATATATTGATATCTAGAGATGGGAAGCAAGAGAAACTAAATAAACCCTGCTACTAGATCATGTATATAAGACAATTGAGAGCTTAGGAAGCAATGAAGTCAATCTGGTAGTATCTCTGGTTATAAGACCACAGAATTCTGTGGTACTAAAATGTATCCATGAAACACTTGATAGACTAGAAGGAAATAGAGTTTAGCTTATTGTTCCTGGAAGAAGTAATTTAACTTGGGAGAGCTAGTAGCGTTACCAGTAGCATCTTTAATTATGAGGCCTATTGCTTAGGGATAAGCCAATATAATTTAGCAGTGTCTGGAACAACTATTCCATGTAGCCCTTACAAGGATATTATCAGATATGTCGTTTGCAGATGTCCCCAGACAATTCCCATTTATTTCTTATCAAAGGAAGTTAAAAAGAACAGAAGAAAAATCAAGAGCGTTCTCTAATAGTAAAATTCATCTTTGAGATACTTGATGATTCAATAAGCAATAAAGTTGGTTTTACTATATATGGAAGAAATAACTAAAGCTGGAAGGTGGTTGGGAGAATTGCGGTATTACACATTCTGCAGAATGCATGGTCTGAATAATTCAAGTCAAAAATTCCCTATGTGGGAACTTTCAAAAAAGGTCAAGGAAAACAAAAACATTAGGATGTGATCTGGTTGGCTTTGGGTCTTTATCTGCTGTGATATCCTTTGTGTGTTGGGGAGAGGGGAAAGGTAGAAGAAAAGGGAAGAAGAATTCTCCATTTAATCAATCTGGTGAAAGCCAGAGGAACATTATGTGTATTTTCAGTGAAGGAAAGAAAGAAGAAATTTTGGCTATGGATTCTTACCACCAGAAGGTTAAGGATATTTTTTAAAAACAAAAAAAACCTGACATGTCCTCCAGAAGAGAGTAATTAATATTGATTAACTAGAAAGAAAGGGACACTAGAATAATGAGGGACTAAGATAAACTGAGGTAAGCCAAGAGTTAAGAACAGCATGATCCCACAGAGAATATGAAAGGCCTTCAGAGGAGAAAACAGGCCTCTCTAATTGAGATTTTTCATTTTATGATGGGTATTAACTTGGAAGCAAAATTCCTGGCCCTTAAACTAAAACTGTTTTGATGGTAGAGGCTTGGATTAGAGGCATAACACAGTTCTTTTGGACAAATTAATTATCTTTCTTTCCTTTCCCCAAGCATAGTAGACCTGGGCCTGTGAATAGATGATAGAAAGAGAACAAAAGTCACTTTATTTTTCCTTTTATTTCCACAGACTTTCCAAGATTTTAAAGACGAAAGAATAAAAACCTAGATTAAAAACTTTAAAGATTGTATATCAAGGAGGAAAGAGCATGTATATGCTGATTCAGGAAGTTCATGACTGAAAGAAACATAAAGAGGGCTAAAATATGTATTTAAAAAAATTTTTTTTAATATTTTAAAATCACCTAAATTTCTGGATTCTCCTTTATCCCCATTCACAGAAAATCATTCCTTGTAACAAGGAAAATAATTCATCAATAATACTAAAACATCAACCAAGAATATTTTTAAAAACTATTACATAACATAATGGTTCATAAAGAAAATCCCTCAAGTTTTAGAGAAGTAGAGATTTTAAATTACTTAATTAAAGGTTTTAACAAAGATTTTAAAACAGTTCTAGTTTCTTGGCAGATTATTCACATATGAAATGTCACCTTTTTTTTAGTAAATGAAAATACATATTTTACTTCAAAGCAGGAAAAATGACTAAGAAGTCTTTTCTTTTATGACATGCCTTAGATAAAGAATGATATTTTCATCTATGGGATAAATTAAAAATTTCCAAACCTATTTTCATATTTAAGAAACAGAATACTGGATAGAATACTCAATGTGGAATTAGGAAAGATTTGAGCTTGATTTCTGTTAAGGATTACTCCTAAGTGTGAAGGAGCAGGTTGATTTTTCTGAAAGCCCCCACAACTGTGAATCATAACACATATGAAGGAATTGCAAATCAGCATTTACTGACTCAGATGTTGCTTGTGAATTGGGAATGAAATAAATAGGAGGCAAAAGGGAAGAGAAGAGATCAGAGAATGCAACTGCCTCTCAGTCTCACTGTATCCTTATCATCCTCTTACATGAAGGGATCTGTTCTGCTGATCAGAATTAGATCCCCAGCAGCCACTAGCAGGTTGCTCCCATAAGAAATGGCGCCCGAACATGAGCACAAGAAATAAAGAAGCAGCAGCAGCAATGCTCCAGAGCTGTTCGTGAGGATCCTCCTAGGAGAGTTCCTTTGGTAACCCGCAGGGAAGGAAAAGGAGAAGAGACCTAGTAAGACTTTTTCAATCAGGGTAATTAAAATGGACCAACGCATCAAAGGGCTGAGCCAGGAGATTGATGAGAGACATGAAAAATGTCTGTTCTGACTACGGTCCTCTTCTCTGTCAGAAAGTTTGCCTCCATGACTGACATATCACAAGATTCAATACTTTCTATAGTGTCTCACCCTGCAACCATCCAGAGGAATAGGAGGAACAGACTTTGACAGGGCTGTTTGCATTCTTCAGCATGCAGACTAGATAACAGCTGCTTCACAATATTGGATAAAACTTACTGACCATGCTGTTGGAGGGAAAAATAATTGTGTTCCCATAAAACAAAAAACAGGGAATTGTTGATGACCAGACCTAACTGTGAAGGGGCAGTTCGATTCTCTGAAAGCCCCCATAGCTGTTAATCATAACACACTGGAAGGAATTGCAAATCAACCTTTACTGATAAAGATGTTGCATATGGATTGGGAATGAAATAAATCGGAGCGAAGTAGAGAGAGGTCCGAGGATGTAACTGCTTTTCTTATATTATATTCTCATATGGAAGGATCTATTCTGTTAGTCAGCCTTAGGTCTCCAGCAGCCACTCGCAGGTGGCTCCCATAACAGATTCCTAACTCAGATACTCAATATTACTAGGACCATGAGCAAGTAAGCTACCTGATTTTCCTAAGTATCAACTTAATCAACTGTAAAAAATAAACAAAAGCTGTAGCATCTAGCTTAGAAGGTTGTAAGACTCCAGTGATATGATGAATTTACCTTCATAATTCTAAAGATACATAAATACCAGTTTTTAAAATGTGATCTAACACTTTTTCCTGTTTTTTAAAATTTCAATTAAAAAATTACAATCACATGTAAAGAATTTTTAATATTTTTTAAAAAATTTTTTATTAAAGCTTTTTAATTACAAAGTGTTTCAACATTGACCCTTGCAAAGCCTTCTGTTTCAAATTATCCCCTCCTTCCCCCATCCCCTCCTCTAGATGGCAGGTAATCTAAAACATTTAACATTCATTTTTAAAGATTTTGAGTTTCAATTTTTTTTTTCTCTTTCTCCCTTATCTCTCTCTTACTTCCCTTTCCCCAAGACAAGCAATCTGATATGGTTTATATAACACTCTATTTTTCTTGCATTTTCCTAAATCACCTAAATTTTCTAGCTGTCAGATTTCTTAAAAAAATTAATTTAGACCCAAGAATATTCATAGTAAGTAAATATTAAAGTGCTGATAAACAGCCCCATGGAATACACAAGTAATATTACTATGATTAAAATGTGACTGGGTAAATATATGCACAGTTATAATTATACTTACAAGGGGGTGGCATATAATGTCGACATGATGAAAGGGAGGCTTGTGGAGGAGCCTGGGGTTGAGGCTGTGCAACCACACTTGATCCATAACCATCCATTGAAATTGGTTGGCTTGGGCCAGCATTGGCCTGGTGGGCAAAAATTGCAGCTCGTGAAGAAGAAACAGGGCAGCAAGGATCAAAGGCGGATGCTCCATGAAAACCACCATTTCCATGGCTTCTGATACCATTGTTGCTCAGGTCTACTGGTAAAGCCTGCTATATAAAACAGAACTATGTCTCCAAATGATCTTTACAAAAGAATTTCAAAACAATAGCACTTTACATGTGAATTTAGTAATAATTTAAAGTGATCTATAAGGATGTATCAAATCAAGAGACCGAAAATTTAATCAACCAAAGGGAAAAACTAAGGAAAAAAGCAAACAAACAAACAAAAAAAAAAGTGAAAATACTATGCTTTGTTCCACATTAAGTCTCTATAGTTCTCTCTCTGGATGCAGATGGCATTTTCCATCCCACATCTATTGGAACTGTCTTGAATCACAGCATTGCTAAGAAGAGCTAAGTCCATCACAGTTGATCATCACATATTTTGCTGTTACTTTGTACAATGTTCTCCTGGTTTTGCTCACTTCACTCAGCATCAGTTCATGAAAGTCTTTCCAGGCTTTTTAAAAATCAACCTGCTCATTTATTACAGAACAATAATATTCCATTACACTCACAGGCCCTACCTAATTCAGCCATTCCCCAATTAATGGGCATTCACTCAACTTTCAATTCCTGTCTAAAAAGAATGTCTCCCACTGTCTCTCTTTTTCTCATTCACATACACAACTCAAATGATACCCCAAAGGACAATGTGTACATAGGAGTAAAATCTGCAATTATTTACATAGTGGTATTTGCAAAAATTTTGAGTACAACAATGAGACTATTGAATATTCCATGAAATGATATTTTGGGGTTTTTTGGAAATATAGCAACTCGTGAAATTTGACACAGTTAATATTGTTGTCTTAAAGAATGATATAAAAGTTGCATTTGCATTACTGAATTTAATTAAAGAAATTTTCTTTATGGTTACTATAAGATAGCTGAACTTAGGATATATGGATATAGTGAAATATCTTACATCAAAATAAGTAAATGAGGTTTTCATAGAAACATGGACACGAATACTTGTATGAATTGATAAAGAGTGAAAAAAGTAGGATGGAGAAGTAACATACACTGACTAAAATAACGTAAAGGAAAACAATGCTTAAAGAAAAAAGCTAAACTCAAGACTAAATGTATCTAGGTCTTAGAGAAAAGATAACGAAACATCTATTCATCAAAAAAGCAGGATAGTGAATAAAATATGATACAGTCAGAAAAATATGGTCTGAGAGTCCACCTTATGATACTCCTTAGCTACAAACCTTGGGTAATCTATTAGGCCTTAGCTTCCTCAATTATAAAACAAGGGAATTGGACTCAAACAAAGAGTTTCTAAGGTCCCTTCCAAATCTAAAGATACGACTATAATATATGATGCCGTAAACTGTGCTTATGAAAAAAATAATGTCCAACAGTTTTGTTTACTAAGGGAAGATTATATCGTAATAATGATTACTGGAGTAGGAAGGATAATAGAGAAATGGTGTAAAAAAGGCATCAATAAAATTTGAAGAGAAAACTATATAGAAAATTTGATTATTTACCTAGCTTAAAATAAACCAGCAACATGCTAATAGGTTTCATATACACAAATATATTTATGGCAGCATTTTTTTAAGGCAGCAAAGAACTAAAAATAGACTACATGTGATTGGAGGATGATTGAACAAATTATAGTACTTAAGTTTAATGGAATAATTTACCATAAGAAACAAATATGAAGAATTGAAGATAACATAGGAGGACTTCTCTGAATTAATTTAGAAATCAGAGTATTTTAAAGAAATCAAAAGAAAAATTTATATTGTGATCATAAAAATATAAAAAGACAACATCACCACTGAAAGGCATCAAAATGCTAATCAATCTGGTCATTTATGATTTCAACAGATGTTTTCCATTTTTCAATTAGAGGCATTAACATGATTTATAGTTGAAGACATGACTAATGTGTTGATTTGTCTTGTTTACCTATATATCTTTGTTAAAAGGAAAGTTCCATGGGGAGGAGAGGAGGAACTATAATTAGGAAATGATAGTGATGTTTAAAATAGAGAACACTAGCAGAACAATTCTTAAATTTTTAAACACTACTGTTATACAATTAACAAATGGTCCTGAATCCCAAATCTTGGACACTGAAAGCTAAAATAAACCTGTCCTTTAATTGTTTTTTTGTTCACCATTATACATAAATAACCTCCCTTCAAACCTTGATTTCTAATATAAGCTAAATAAACCTGGAACTAGTCTCCTCAAGTGGTTAAGAGCAGGACATGAAAACTCTCCTGCTGTGACTTTCTTGCTATCATAAAATGGGTAGCACTTATACGCTCTGGTTAAATGTAATTTAGATATAACTTATCTAGGATTTGAAAAAACCCTACCTAATGAATACCTTTCTTCATCCTTTTAATACTTTCTTCTCACGTATTTGAATTATCTTTTTTTACTTTATTGCAAGACTGCTTCCTCTATCTCACATGTTAACTATGAAGAGAAATGGCAGGAGGGAAGCCTGCCTTCCCTCCTGAGGAAGAAAAAATTATATGTTTAATAAATATTTCTTAAATTAGTTAAAGTGCTCTCAGAAGAAAAAAATACTAAAGAGAACTCTCAGCAAAGGACAAAGAGTATATGAAAAAAGAGTGATGACATTTAGAGGCTGTGCTAAAACTTGGCAATTCTCTCAACCTCTCAAGGTGCTTCAGGTAGGGTGCTAAGTGCAAAACAGATCATTTGCTGTGTGGCAGAGCACGCTCCTGACCAAGGATAAAACATTCTTTCATTTCTCCCAAACTGCATTCTTTGGATTGGAATCCATCATGGCTCCAGAAAAACCAGGAAATTGATGATCCTTTGAGACTGCATTGGTTTTGGTACTTATGACTCATAAGTAGTCTCAACACTCTGCCCCTATGATTGGAGGATAAACAACTTTTTTTTTTCTTTTCGTTTCTTTTCTTTTTTTTTTTTTGCTGAGGCAATTGGGGTTAAGTAACTTGTCCAGGGTCACACAGGACAAACAACTTCTAAAGCCATTTAAAGAAAGCTCCAACTCCTCTTAACCCCTTAGATTGGATTTTATCATATTCTCCCAACTCCAAACTCCAACTCATGTCCCTGCTTCTATCCCCTTCTTCCTTTTCAGTTTTTGTGTGCTGTCTTTGAAGAGACTTTCTTATTATATTTATATATCTTGTGCCTAGAACAGTACCTGGCATAAACATTAAATAAATGTTTACTGACAGACAAATCTGTTTCTCTGCCTCTTCCAATGCACACAAAAAGTGGCTTTGAATCTTTTTCAGTTTACATACATGTATGTGTATTTATGTGAGCACATGCCCCTATATTTCACTTGGTTTAACACAGAATAAAGAAAAAAGTATGTGATCATGCTGACCTTAGTCACTCTATTTTTATCACCTAAAAAAAAAAAAAAATTGTGGTGGTTTCCAGAAGGCAACCTAGGTATATTGGAAAGAATTTCTGGCTTAAGAGTTAAGACAGAAGAAATACATTTTATATGATTTCACATGAGTAATTAATTGATATCATTTTACTTGCCTTCTTGGTGAGGGAACAGAGGGAGAGAATTTGAAATTCTACAGTATTACTTTAAAAAAATAAACTATTATACTTATTGTGTATCTAAGTTATATTTTAATATATTTAACATCTGCTGGTCATCCTGCCATCTGGGGGAGGGGGTGGGGGATAAGAGGTGAAAAATTGGAACAAGAGGTTTGGCAATTGTTAATGCTGTAAAGTTACCCATACATATAACCCTGTAAATAAAAGGCTATTAAATTAAAAAAAAAAAATTTAAAAAAAGAAACTATTAATCATAATGCAAGAGAATAAAAACTCAATGCTCAAGGCTGTTTTTCATTTGTCTTTATCTCTCTACCACTTAGTATAGTCCTTCACAAATAAAAAAAAGAGTAACTGTAAAGGGCTGAAACTCCTGAGTTCATGCACTGAGGTTTGGACAAGCAAGCACTTAAGGCTAATTACTTACTGGACAATATTCTATTATCATTTGCTTGGAAAATGGCCCGCCCCACCATTCTGTGCTGGCTCCAATTGGTTGGTGTATAGAGAGATTGGGAGGAGGGATTAGAAGGTGGAGTAAGACAAGCCAGAGTGATGCCTGGCCAGATTCGTGTGGCCCTTCCTTGGACTTGGACAAAGAATAAAGATCAAGGACTTTTGCTTATCCCGACTCCGACTGATTCTAAGGTATCCAGGGTGCTGCACAAGTAATAAATCTTTTTTTTCCCTCTGAGGCAATTGGGGTTAATAGGAAACTGGGGTTAAGTGATGTGCCCAAGGTAACACAACTAGGAAGTGTTAAGTGTCTGAGACCAGATTTGAAATTCGGGTCCTCTTGACTTCAGGTCTGGTGCTCTAACCACTGTGCCACCTAGTTCCAAGTAATAAATCTTTTTTGAATTAAATTAGCAATCAAAAACAACACTGCAATTATGAGATGGGCTACATAAATTTAATTAACTATATATGAAAACATGAGAGCAATCATTTTTGAAAGCTTTTATGCATCTGGAGAAAAATTAAGTAACTGTTAACAAATTATACATACCTGGTCATGGTAGCTGGTAGCAGAACTACTACTTGCTCCACATGGTGCCTGCACTTGTGGAGGTCTTTCCACGGGACAACTAGGCTCACTGAACGAAGGAGAAATTGGAACAGCAGGGTGAGGAGTATGGTGGTGGTGGTGATGATGTTGAAAGTGGTGTCCATGTTGTTGAAAACAACTTGTATGCGGATGCCCTAATCCATGGAGATTTTGTGATGATCCTCCACATGGTGAGTGCTGAGGGCAACAGGAAGGTAACCTTGGCATTGCAGGAGGGCCAGTCTCCATTACAGCACTAGATGTGGTTCTCCTTATATCATCTTGAAACAAAAAAACAATGCATAAGATAACTTAAAAATAATTACCAAGTATCACTCTGAAACTAGAACTGACAGTTGAAGAATTAGCTGACCTAAAAAACTCTTAGTAAATACTGAATAATAATTCAGCAAATTGATATTATGAAGATATGTTTTTACAACTTATTAGATGTTGCCATGGCAAAAAAAAAAAAAAAAAAAAAAAGTCAAAACCATTTTATGTCAAATATTAACAAATCTAAGTGGAAGGGGTTCCCCAATAATTTTTAGGAATGCATCCTGAAATCAAAAATTTTGAGGACTCTTGATTTTAAACATTTTAAGCCAAGCACAAATCATGACAGAGAATTATAACAATGTTAAAAGGCAAAATATTTTGTTTGTATATCAAATTGTATGTCCATAGGATAGTTTAGATGAAAGCAGGTTTCAGAAAAAAGACATTCAGAAAAATACCTAACAATAGGCAACTTTCAATTTTTTCAAAAAAGAGAATACTATTACTTATTTGTTTTCACAGTGGAAATTAGGAGGAAAGAATAATAAAACTGATGGGGGGGGGAGAGGGGAAATGAGGGGAT
This sequence comes from Sarcophilus harrisii, assembly GCF_902635505.1. NCBI lineage: Eukaryota > Metazoa > Chordata > Mammalia > Dasyuromorphia > Dasyuridae > Sarcophilus > Sarcophilus harrisii. The sequence goes on along the minus strand of NC_045427.1, from coordinate 511,345,691 downwards.
AAAAGGCTCAAACTAAGGAATTCTTCCTTCACCGGGCAAGTCAAGCAGTTATTCCTCTGCATCCCAATTTGAAAATTTCTGGTCTGAATAGATGATATGAGAACCTTTGTCATCTTAAGTAAAATTCCAGAGATCAAAGTAAAGCAGAATAAGGTAAAAAGGCTATGAAACATCAGCTAGGGGGGTTAGGGAGTATTTTACAAAGCAACAAAGGTTCGGAAATATGTTGAATATCCTGTATAAATGAAAACCTTTCACAAATGAAGCAAAACTTATTCAAGTCATAGTCTGCCCATATAAAGGCAGTAAAGAAAAAGGGCAAATTGTAGCACTAAGGTAAAGGGTACTGAGGCCTGAAAAAGGGATAAAACAGGAAAACTAAAGACTTTCTAGATGAACTACTTCATCTAGAAAGAGCCAAGAGCCCTAACTGATAAGGACATATTCTAGAGAATAGTTTTACAAGAAAAAGACTGTTAACTGTAGAAATGAAGAAAAAAATGCTTGTCACTCACTGGCAAGACAATACCAAGATCAGAATATTGAATGTTGGAAAATTTTTATTTTTAATGAAGGAACTCACCTTTTTGTTCAAGGCTACACCAAAATCATCATCATAGGTAAGTCTTTAAAATGTGGCCATCTTAATCAGATTGTTTAAAAAAAAAAAAAAAAATCCAGATAAAAATAGTAAAGGAACTTTAAAAAATCTTCCATATTTTTGGAAGTCTTGTCCTCATTGAAGAAATGCTGAATTCTAATAAATATACTGATAGGATGGCAAGGAAAATTTTTAACTGATTTACAGAAATTCACAAATGGAGGAAGACTGCTTCATGGTCATATAAATATTTTCACACTCAGGAAAGATTAAGAAATTCATCTAAGAAATGGAGACAGACATGTTTTGATGATCTGGGAAATCAAGTGATTTAAGAGCCATTGAAACTTATAAAGCTTTATTATTTTCAGTCAATTTCCAGTTGTGTCCAATTCTTTGTGACCCCATTTTGAGGTTTTCTTGGCAGATACTGAAGGGGTTTGCCATTTCTTTCTCCAGCTCATTTTACAAATGAGGAAAGTGATCCAAACATGTTTAAGTGAGTTGCCCAGGATTACAAAGCTAATAAGCTGAGGCCAGGTTTGAACTCATGAAGAGGAATCTTCCTGGCACCGCCTGGCTGCTTTAAGTTTTCTTATACCAAGAAATATAATTATTTTATTTTGCCCAATTAATCTGCATAATACTGACATTTTAATGCTTTACATATAGTTATCAAAAAAACTGTTTCCCTTACTTATCTTGATTCCATGCCCATCTCAAAATATTATTCAGTTTTATTATTACTTTGTACCTATTATTGCTTTTCTTTGACCCTTTAACATAAGTAAAGAAGCCATAGTGAATATGAAGTGTCTGTTAAATATAAAAAAAATTGTAGAAAAGGATCCTCATGGAAACATGATATCTTTTACACAGGCTCTGTCCCCCATGGCAAAAGGATGCAATGTGTCAGAACCCTATTTTTCCTAGTAACATTCAATCATTGAGGACAGATATAATTTGTAGAAGATAAAAAGTTCTACTCATACTATTTTCTTAATTTAACACACATTTTTTAAAATGACAACCTTTCTGAGCAAAAATATATTAAAAATAACTGCCCTAAAATTTTACATTATTTCTACTCAAAAATTTTTCTACTGTTCCATCAATAGAACATTAGCTACTCTATCAATAGAACACCAGCACTTCCTATGCATACTGAAAATTCACCAGTGTTCAAATGTCTGTTAAATAGCTTTCAAATTAGTTTCTAACATGTTTTAATATAACTTCTTTGTCTCTTAAACATTCAATGCCAGGTAAATCTCTAAGACTAAAAGGTACAAAGCATATACCTGCTGAACTGCAATGGCATAAAGTTTACTGTACTGATGCAATTCAACATGTATCTCCTTTTCCCTTTTTTATGATCTTTTTGGGACACAGACCTAATAGTGGTATTGCTGGATCAAAGATCCTAATGGATATAAACAGTTTGATTGCTCTTTGGTGCCAAATTTTCCAGAATGTTTGCCTTCTTAATGAGGGAGATGGGGAGAAAGGAAGGAAGAGAATTTGGAACTCAAAGTTTTAAAAACAAATGCTAAAAATTGTTTTTACATGTAACTGAGAAAAAAAAAAACCAAATAAATTTTTTAAAAGTAATAAAAATGCACCTACTTGACAATGAAGGGGTGGTCAAGTAGTGACATGAGAAATAGCCTCTATGTTACAAAAATTAAAATTCAATATTGTGTTAGACTACTTAAAATAATCAGATAGTGTAAGATTGGAATATTGCTGTGGTGTAGGAAATGAGTTGGTGGAGTTAGAAAAATATGGAAAGACTTAAGACTTTTGAAAGGAAGATGTTATAACAGAGAAATAAGAGGAAAAATGAGCATAACATAGTCTTACTTAAAATCATATGAAAGTATATGTGTATGATTATAAATATGTATACATGTTTACACACACACACACACACACACCCCTCCATATATCTCTGTGTTTGATTGCGGCCTTCTTATGGAAAAGGGAATAAAAGAATGAAATAAAAAGTACTTAGCAAAGAACAAAAAAAACTTACAAGGAAATTAAAAAAAAAAGATAAGACAGTTCTGAACACAATGCATGGTATTTATAATAGGTTTTCTTAAAATTGAAATTTATTGCTTTACATTTTGAATCCGCTCACATAGCAGTGTTTTTTTTTTTTTTTCCTTTTTCTATTTTCTATTTAGGTTTAAAATTAAATAATAAATGGGGGAAGAAAACTAAAATCTAACATTTCTTCCCCCCATCATATCTGGGGGATCCCCTATGGAAAATTTATCTAAACATATAGATAAAAATTGCACTGAATGGAGTGCATAGAAAGCTAATAGTCTGTACCAGTGGAAGGCAAACCTAACTCAAAGAAATCATAGAATACTTCCAAATCATAACCAGTTACACAATATATATTTCAACATGAAATATCAAATCTTTTCACATTACAGAAACATGCCTATACTTGAGGATTCTTTAACTTTCTGTTAATGGACCAGAATTCCCCTTTAATCTTTGAGCACACTCTAAAATGTCATATTATTTTCTTTTTTTTTTTTTGTAAACTTTTATTTTTATTTTTTTATTATAATAACTTTTTTTGGACAAGTCATATTATTTTCTTAAAGACAGTTAAAAATTATGATTTTATCAATAAAAGAAATTATTAAGCATCTACTATGCCAGGAATTACATACAAATACAAAAAGTCTGTTGAGCTAATAAAACATTTTAGTCACTAGCTAAAAATATATTCTTTAATGTTAAATCTCTAATAACTTCTAACTACTGTCCAACAAGATTGAAATCTGTACCAATCCAACAAAAGTAGAATACTGATATAACTAAATTTTCTTTCATTTTTTAAAAACAGTCCTAATATTTTCATTAATAAAAAATCAGTGAATGAATTTTATTGGAAAAAATGAAATCAACTGAAAAAGAAAAAACTGTATTTAACATACCTCCTGTTGAAGTACCAGCAGTGCTACTGCTGGGAAGAGTAGAAGTTTCTGATACTGCAGAGGGCTGGGTACTGGAGACAGCTGAAGTAGCTTCAGAGGCCGGCTCTGAGGTAGACGCATTTGAATTGTTATTGGAAGAACTTACAACCTGGGATTCCACTCTAGCAGAGGTGGTTGGTACTACTGTGGGTTCTATGAAACAGCATAAAATATCAATTTATTATTTCACATTTTTTAAAACTGTTAATTTCTTTTAAAAAAATAAGCTAAAATGTTTTCACAAATTTAGATTTAATAAGATTAATTATATAAATATACCATTTTAGAAAATATAAATTTTCTCAAAGTATACATAGACATGGTAAAGAAAAATCCCCTAAAATTAGGCAAGATCAAATGAAATAAAGCAAAAAAAGCAGAACTAAAAAAATTATTTGCATGATGTCAACAAAAATGTAAAGAAAAAGAATACAAAAAGATTTCACAACTTTATTTGTAGTGATAATAATTGGTAAACAACGATTGATAATTTTTGAATATGGCCAATGTGGTGATTTGTTTTAACTCTACTTATTTGCTATAAGGAATCAGTAAGGGTAAAAGATTCAATAGGAAATGGGAATAGTATCATAAAAAGAATGTTCATATTAATAATTATCAATAATAAAATATTACCAGAATAAAAATGTCTCTCAATTCCATTTTATGATAAAATACTAGACAATAAAGGTGGTCACAGTCATTTCATAGTTAATAAGCACAAATATTTCCTTCCTTGTTCCAGCAGCACAATTGAGAAGAGGCAAATGAAACCAAAGTGTAGCTTTCTTCCACGCTCATCAAATGTTACATAATGTCAGGAATGAAGAGTTAAGACTACATCTCAGTAGAATATAATCTGTGTTTATCTTCATTTTACTACTACTTACTTGATTAGGGGAAAAAACTCAAACCCAAACCACAATCCCCAGCTCATAAACAAAATATCTATCAAGTTCCTTTGTAATTTCTTCAAGATAATTAGAAATGTCCCTACTCTTCAAAACTCCTATACATTTTCCCATTCACTTTTATTTAAATTTCCGTATGTTAAAACTCCAGCATTAAAAATAAACCATTTAATTTCATTTTTCTATTTAACTCTTATTTGTGATGGAATGTATTCTTTTCTACATTATAAACTTCATCTACCATGAATTCGATTTTAAGGAACTCTATCATAAATATTTATTTCTGGAAAAAATATCCCATAAAAAATAAACTTTCAAAACATATTTGGTCCATAATATGGGTACAATCTGTACCTCAAACATAGATACAATCATATACACAGGAAAAATGACACCATTTTTGCACGCTATAAATATATACGCATAAATTCTTACTAAAATATTAAGGGAACTTTCAGCTCAAACACAGTCCCTTCATATATAATAGTATTAATACTATTGCAACTTACCATCTTCATCCACAGTAAGGTCCACCACTTCTGCTGCATTCTGCCTCAAGGGCTGTATAACTGTAGAAATTCTACTACGGTTTCGTGGCTCCTGTGACCTAGTAGTATGAGAATTTGAGCCTTGGCCCCAATGAGATCTGGAGTGTCCAACTGATGAACGAGACCTTTAAAAAATTAAATTTCATTAAGATGAAATTAATGTGATTTACAAGCTCAAATTGAAAAAACAATTTGTTAGTTCATGTTAGTTCAGCATGAAATTTTGTTTTTTTGTTTTTTTTACAGATTCTACCAAGCAAGATCTTCCCACTAGCAGGTGACAAATCTATAATTAAGGGAAATCAGAATTCACTAAAAAGTAAATGAGATGACTGAGTTTATCAGGCATCTACCAATCTACCAATAACTGTTTTATGTGATAACTCTTGATTGAAATTTATTTACAATAGATGAATATGGTATGATAATAATATAGCTATAAAGGTTCAGGATCACAGAAAGAACACCACTTGTACTCATCATTACAGGTCAGAATGTTGAAAACTAGAGTACTATAAAACAAAATTAGGTTTATCTATGTCTTAGCTTGGAGATGAAAGAACACAGAAAGGAACCAGAACTCCAGGGATCAGAAGATTTAATATTAGACTTAAATATAATGGCCAATGTGTTAGTTCCAGAGCAAACAACTATTCTGAGCTTTAAAGAAGCTTTAAGTTTTGGATAAAACTTCTCATGATATTAGGCTTCTTTACATTTATTATCTAGTCAAAAAAGAATATTAGAGAAAACATCAATTAAATCAGTCAACAAATTTAAGTAAAAAAATTAAGTATTCACTATATGACAGGCCAGGCACTAAGGGTTTAGGGAAACAATGAAAGGCAAAACCAAAGTCATGGTCCTCAAAGAGTTTACAATCCAATGGAAGAGACAAAAGTAAAGAACTAGGTAATTAAAAGGCTGTAGATGGAAGGCTCATTGAGAAAGAAAGCAGGTGAAGATAGAGGGGTAAGCCTTCTGAATTATATGGGATTTGAGCTCAACCTTGAAATCAGAGAAAATAAAAGCCACAAAAAGAGACCTCCATTTTATAGAAGTATCTAAGCTAGCCTTCATTCCTCCCTAGGTAGTCTAGGGTTCTTGACTCCAAACCATGTTGTTTCATTCTGGAATTTGCCACAAAGCCTAGGACCTCTCTACCTTGGAAGATCCAATCATTCCTGTGGCCTTCACAACATGGATATCCTACTGTAAGCCTTGTCTCCATCTTCCATTCGTGAGCTCCTCCTGGAACCATCATTTTGTGTCAGGGTCCTGACTGATCTTAATTTTTGTTCTGAATTATTTTGGCTTCTGGACTTCAAAACTATGCCCTTGTACTAGTTTCCTTCATTCTCTCCATACCACCTTTGAGTTCCCTTTTATATGCTATCTTCCCTTATTAGAACGAAAGTCCCATTGCCTAGCAAAGTAAAAGTACTTGGCCAATAGCAAGTGTTAATAAATGCTTCCTTCCTTCCTTCCTTCCTTCTTTCCAAGATGTAGTGATAATAAGAATAAAGTCAAGGAAGAAAGAGAATGGATGGCATGTTCCTATTGCAGAATTATAGATAAGTCAGTATTTCTGGAACAAAGAAAAATGGAGTAGAATAAAGTATAAAAAGCTTGGAAAAGGAAGAGAGAAAAATGTGCATCTCAAAATCTCATAAAAATGTATGATAAAAAATATTTTTTCAAATAACAGAGAGTAAGATATATACTTTTTTTTAAAAAAGGATAAAAAGCAAGAGGCAAGGATGAGCCATAAGTACTGAAACAAAGCAGTTTATATTTGACCTCAAAGGTAGTAACAGGATACAACTGGAGTTCACTGAATCTTGGAAAAATCACTTTAACAGATAAGTGGAAGATAGATTGAAATGGGGACACACAAGGTAGGAAACCGAACAGAGAAGTATAAAAAGGGCCCGAGAAAGAGATGATAAAGACCTAAATGAGTGTTGTATCTTTGTTATTGGAGACAACAGGATATACAAGAAAGATGCTACGAAGGTAGAATCAATAGGTCTTGGCAAATGAGTAAGGAGAGTGAGGAGTCAAGGACTCCTAAGTTTTGAGCCTGGGTAACAGACAGGATGTGGTACCTTCAAAAGTACTAAAAAAGTTGGGTAGGGAAAAAATTTGGAGGGGCAGAAATAACAATGAATTTTCTTTAGTGTATGATAATTTGAGATGTCTACAGAAAATTCAATTGGAGATGTCCAAACAGCAAGTGGTGAGACAGGAATGGAACTCAGAAGACAAGTCTAAGGTTTAACACGGATTCTGGGAAACATCTCCACAGAGATGATAATTGAACACCATCAGAAAGTGTAATATACTATCAGCTATGGTCTCTGCATCAATTGTTTTATTAAGTTAGCAGGATTTTAATCTGTAAGATTGACTTTTCCCTGAAAATGCTGAAATATGTTCTCCCAAAACTTCTCCTTCATTATAAATTCCAATATAAAGTTGCTCATATGCCCTAAGTTTTTCATTTCAACATTTCATTTTGTCTACTTCTTCATTGCTGATTATAATCAGATCTAAAACAATGATCTCACTCAGAGGTCCCTCTGCCTTTTTGATCATTAAATCAAGCCAGAAATTTATTAACTACTCTGTTTTGGGCAGGAAATTACAGCAGATACCTAAATTATTATGCCATTGTTACACACCCCTCCCCATCATTTCCAAATCCTTATATAACTGGCTTGACATGATTCCTGAACTTCTCATCTATTTTCTTCTTTCCAAAATATTTGTGATTTCAGATGATAATATTACATATTTCTCTATTCACTCATCTTCACCCAAATGCCTTTCTTACTAGTTGTCCATCTCTAAATTATAGAATTTCTCAAGAAAATTTTGGAGCTTATTAAGATTTTTGCCCAGGTTAATGATTACTTTCTTTCTTTTCATGAAAAAAACAAAAAACACTACTCACTGAAATTTATGCCCCCTAAACTAGATAGAACCTTAAAATTAAAACCACTCACAATGAAAAATAATGCTTCAAAATCAATGATACCTTACAACTATTTTTTAAAAATGTATAAAATTAAGAATCATTATCATATCAATTTTCCCAATCTATGAACAATTTGTTTATTTACTTATATGTGCCCTGAACACCATAGTTTTGTATCCATTAATTCCATATTATAAAAATAAGACATATTAGCTACATAAGACAGCATTCTCTTACCGGTAGGTTTCACCAACTGTTACAATCTCCACCTCACTGTCAGTTGAGGTAACATTAATTTCTTCATTGGCAGTGACCTGCGGAGTGGAGGATGCTTCAATCACCACAACATCCTCATCAATATTTCCTGGAACAAAAATGAAACGTTTGAAAAAGATGTGCCTGTTCAAAAAAGTACTTTAATTTTAAGCGTTAAAAAAGGGGAAAAAGCTAATTACAAGTTTTTAAAAGAATATATTTAAATAAAAGTTCTGTTTTGCTTTTTAACTTGACACTGAACTACAACTAGGTCAGTCTAATAAAGGAATAAAAAAATGTGACATCTTATTCCAAAACAAAACCAAATTTAAAGTTTCAAACTAGTGAAACATTTCCAATAAGTAAAACATTTACAAACAAAGCTTGAGTCAAGACTGACAATATTTAAGTTTGGTACATGTGAAAGATAATAGTAGAAGGGAAATATGAATTCCTGTAGTCCAAGAGTCAGGTTTTACCTGTATTGTTATTATATGGGAGCTGCATTATATTCTCAAATGTACACAAAAATAAAGAGCATTAAGATTCTATTTTCTTGTATGGTAATAAAAAGGAACCAATTCTTTATAGTTTTTTTAACTGACATAGTTCACTAGATTTCCAAAAGCATTTTGTTTTTCTATATGGGTAAAATAGAAACCCAAGAACAAACACTGACCTAGGCTCTGAAGGAGAATATAAAGCAAGAAAAAAGATTTAAAATAAAAATATATGACTACTTTCCCTTATATCAGTATACCCTTTACAATAAACTGATCTGTGAGCATCAAAGTTTAACATGGAATATTCTTTGTTATTTGGACAAAAATCAAGTCCAAATTTTAGCAACCAAAATTCAGCAACAGACAAAAATAAATTGTGAAAACTCTATGTGGCTACAAGAGCACATTCTTGATTATATTTCCTTGCAAATAGGAAAAATTCACACTTATCATGAGATATTTCCAAATACTTAGAAACTATCAGATGCTACATAGCAAAATGGGAAGCACTAGACTTGAAGAAGACATGGATTCAAATCATGCCTTAGAAACTAACTAGTTTTAACTAGAGAGAATAGGAATAAATTCTGTTTTCCTTAAGATGATCATTAGCATCTATCTAAAACTACTAGCAAGCATCATATGTACTGGAGAAAACCAGAAGCATTCCCAATAACATTGGGGTGAAACAAAGTCGCCCACTATCATATTACTATTCAATATTATATTAGAAATGTTAGCTTTAGCAATAAGAAAAGGAAATTTGAGGAAATAAAGTCCATAATGAGGAAAGCAAATTATCCCTCTTTGTAGATGATACAATGGCTTAAGTAATGGCTTACTTAAGACAATCCTAGAGAATCAACTAAAAAACTACTAAAAACAATTAACTTTTAGCAAAATGGCAAGATACAAAATAAATCCACATAAGTCACTAGCATTTCTTTATGTTACCAACAAAATCCAGCAGTAAGAGATACAAAGAAAAATTCCATTTAAAATAATTGTAGATAATATAAAATATTTGGGAGTCTATGTGCCAAGACAAAGTCAGAATCTATATGACTACAATTGTAAAACACTTTCTACACAAATAAAGTCAGATGTAAACAACTGGAAGAATATCAAGTGCTCATGGTTAGGCTGAGCTAATAAAATAAGAACAATTCTACCTAAATTAATCTATTTATTCAGTACCATATCAAATTGCCAAGAAACTACTTTACAGAGCTAGATAATAATAGAAAAATAATAAAAGTTCATTCATCTGGAAGAACAAAAGGTCAAAAATTTCAAGGGAATTAATGAAGAAAAAAAAAAAAAAAAAAAAGCAAATGAAGGTAGCCTAGTTGTACCAGATCTAAAACTATATTGTAAAGCAGAAATCATCAAAAGCATTTGGTTTGGCCAAAAAGAGTAGTTGATCAACAGTGAAATAGGTTAAGTTCACAAAACACAATTGTCAAAGACTGTAGTAATCCAGTGTTTGATAAACTCTAAGACCCTAACTTCTGGGATAAGAATTTACTATCTGACAAAAATTGCTGGGCAAATTAGAAAATAGAATGACAGAAATTAGACATTGATCAACACTTAACACTCTAGACCAAGATAAGGTCGAAATGAGTTGATGATTTAAGACAGATATAAGCAAATGGCCAAAGAAACTAGAGTACAGTGTGAAATGCAAAATGCATAGTTTTGTTTATTTTAAATTAAAAAGTTTTTGTACAGACACAAACAATGCAGAAAGGAAAAAGAAAATGGGGAAAAAAACCTCTACATCCAAGGGTTCTGATAAAGGCCTCATTTCTAAAATTATATATAGAAAATTGACTCAAATTTATAAGACACAAGCCATTCTCCAATTGATAAATGGTCAAGGGACATGAAAAATTTTCAGATCAAGAAATTAAAATCATTTCTAGTCACATGAAAAAATGCTCTAAATCACTAATGAGCAGAGAAATGCAAATTAAGACAATTCTGAAGTACCTCTATACACCTCTCAGATTGGCTAAATTCAAAGGAAAAGATGATAAATGAAGGAATGTGGGAAAACTGGTATACTACTTGGAGAGCAATTTGGAACTATGCCCAAAGGGCTATCAAACTATGCATACCCTTTAATCCAGCAGTATCTCAGCTGGGTCCGTATCCCAAAGAGATTACAGAAGAGGGAAAAAAGACCACATACACAAAAATGTTTGTAGCTGCTGTTTTTGTAATGGCAAAGTAGTGGAAACTGAGTGGATATTCAACAGTTAGGGAATGGCTGAGTAAATTATGGTAAATGAATATTATAGAAATTATTGTTCTATAAGAAATGATCAGCAGGATGATTTCAGAAAGGCCTGGAGAGATTTACATGAACTGATGCTAAATGAAGTGACTAGAATCAAGAGAACATTGTACATGTCAACAAGATTATATGATGGATGTTGCTCTTTTTAAAAATGAGGTGATTCAGGCTCATTTCAATAGACTTGTAATAGAGACAGCCATGTGTATCTAGAAAGAGGACCATGGAAACTGAATGTGGATCACCACAGTTTTTTCACTTTTTTTGTTGTTTGCTTGCTTTTTTTTCTTTTTTGATCTAATTTTTCTTCTGGAGCATGATAAATGTGGAAATATGTAAAGAAGTATTGTACATGTTTAACATATTGGATTACTTGCTGTCTAGAGGAGGGGTGAGTAAAAGGAGGGAGAAAAATTTGGAAGACAAAGTTTTACAAGAGTGAATGTTGAAAATTATCTTTGCATGTATTTTGAAAATAAAAAGCTATTATATAAAAAAAAAAAAAAGCTATTATATATAAAAAAAAAAACAACTAATTTTGTGACTAAGCAAGTTATCCAACCTTCCCAGCCTCAGTTATCTCTCATCTGTAAAATGGGGAGAGGGTGGAGAATGAGATCCAATAACTTATTTAGGTTTAGAAATTTAACAAGACATGAAATTCCTTTGGTTAGGAAAAGTGCTATTACTGCTTATCACACTGTTCTCAAGAAGACAGAATATTTCACTACAGAATAATTAAAATATCACCACATGGTTTCATTTCATTTTCTTAAAGGATACTAGATTTTTGTGTTTTGTTTGCTTTGATGGCCCATAAAACAGAATGGCAACTAAGCTGTAGTAGTAAAAAAAAAAAAAATAATAAAAAAATATATATATATAAAATAAAAAACAACAGTTTCTCTCAACCCCAACGAGAGAAACTTCAGTTTGAGGAAAAACTAGTTTGAAACATTGCTTGCAGTCCTCCAATGAATAGCCAAAGATATAAAAGGGAAATAGGCATAAGACCATTTTATTTTAAAATTTTTAATTTCCATTTCATTTTGAACCTCTGAAAACTGTTTAATTAAGCAGGAAAAAATATCCTAAATTCTGGAAGAATCTTTAATGAATTTCACATGTTGATTAAAAAAGCAGAAAACTATTAGTCTTTTTCTAAATGTGGGTAAGTGCATGGTGTGGTATATGACCGCAGGCTTAGAGTCAGGAAAAGTTCAAATCCAAACTCAGAAACTTATTAGTTGTGAAAACCCTTAGCAAATCTCTTAACCAATTTGCCTTATTTTCTCCATCTATAAAGTAGTAATAAAAATCCCGCATTTTGTTGTTTGTTTTTGGTTTTTTTCTGAGACAATCGGTATTAAGTGACTTGCCTAGGGCCAGGGTCACACAGGTAGGAAGTGTTAAGTGTCTGAGACCACATTTGAACTCAGGTCCCCCTGAATTCCAGTCTGGTGCTCTATCCACTGTGCCACCTGGCTGCTCCCCACCCCCAACTGTTTTAAGGATTAAGTGAGATAATACTTGCACAGTATATTTTGGTAAACAATAAAAAAATCTATATACATGTAAGCCATTATTAGTATTATCTAAGAATTTTGTGTGTTTAGAACACTCAAAATATTTATAAACATTCCAGAAAAATAATCATTATTTTATATTATATATTTATTATTATTTATAATTTATAATATATAATTTTAACCTATAATATATAATTTAACCTATAACATATAATTTTAACCTATAACCTATAATATAATTTAATTTATAATATTATTTATTTATATATATATATTTATTATTTATATTATTATATATTATATATAACCAATATTGCCAAATACCTGATAAAGAAAAATAAGTGACAGTTTACAAAGTGGTCAATTTAAAAGACTACTATGCTCTTAACTTTCTGATTAATATTACATTCACAAAAAAGATCCTAGCACCTAAATAGGTGCTTTAAGTTAAAGTACAGAAGCTTGAGACTATCATCCTGATTCAGAATGATATTTTCAGGCAAATCATTTCGCAGAGAGAGAGAACATGAAAAGAGTTTTCAACTACCTTATCACAAGTACAAATGGTTGTTTAATAACAAAATAAGTAATTTTATAATAAAGTATTAACATAAAAACAGTTATTTTGTGATTGCTTGCTGTTCAGTCATTTCAATCTAGTTAAATTCTTCATTACTCCATTTGGGCTTTGCTACTTCATTCTCCAGCTCATTTTAAAATGAAGAAACTGAGGCAAAGAAGATTAATTATTTAATTTCAAAGTCTATTAAGCTAGAATTTTCAAAAAATACTCAATTTCTTTTATATTGACAGCAATTTTTTTTGTTAAAAAGAATAAAATGCTAACTATGCATTTTTTAAAAATCCCAGTTTGCTTTTGTCAAAGCAAATACAGCATCTCTGAGCAACAAAGAATTTAAAATCCTAGTACATTTAAAATGTAATTTACAAAAATAACATTTCCAAACATCTTTTCAGGAATGTAGTTACTGTGATAAGGTAAAAATAAAAAACGAATGAATGAATCTACCGATATTCTATTACTTTACTGCCCAAACAATAGTTTATAAAAAGCAACACCTTTAACTTATTCTTAAAATTCAGTGAGTTAAATAAGGCTTTAAAAATTCTATAGTTGTATAGAAATACATTTAGAAGAACTGTAATATATATTGGATTACTTGTCATCTAGGGAAGAGGGTGAGGAAGGGAGGGAGAAAAAAATTTGGAACACTAAGTTTTGCAAGGGTGAATATTGAAAACTAAGCATGTGTTTTGAAAATATAAAGCTTTATATAAAAAATAAAGACTAAAAGTTCAATAAAGAAATTGTATACAAGAATATCAATACATCATTCAACAAGCATTTAATAAGCACCTATTATTTCACAGGCATTATAGAAAACCTGGAAACAATAATACATAGAATCAAACTCCACTTCCAAGGATCTTATATTAATAGTCTAGATAAATACAAATATAAACATATAGAGAATGTAAAAGAACAAATACAAAATAATTAAAGCTAGTTTGAGAGTAAAGGCACTAGCAGTTGAGGGAAGTCAAGTTTCAATATAGTATGGTATGGCAGATGAGCCATATCACATACTTGAGCTATGTCTTGAAGGAAGAGAGGGGAACTTTAAGGTGGAGAAGAACCAATGCATTCCAGGTTTGTGGTACCATTGGACCAATTCAAAAGAATGGACATGCCTGTGCGAAAAACACAGGATAATTTGGTTGGACTGCAGAGTGAGAGGATAAATAATATTCAGTTAAGTTGGGATCAGATTATGAAAGGCCTTATAGGTTAAAGCACGGATTTTCTGTGTGATCAAGATGAAAAAAGGAAGCCACGGGTGTTAATGAAGTCAGAGAATAACATGATCAGAAATGCCAGTAAGGACAATTACTTTGAAGCAGTAGTGTAAAGATTGGACTACAATGAGGAAGATCTTGAGGAAGGGAAACCAAATAGAAAACTACTACAATAATTTGTGCAGTAAATCATGACAATTTAAATAAAAATAGAGAATGTGTCCAATGTGAGAAATGCAGTTTTGTAAAAAGGCCAAAATTCAGCAACTGAGTATCAGATATGTGCAGTGAGAGAGAAAAAAAAAATTTAGAAGAGTATTATCCCTGTCCACAAAATAAAGAAGACAGAAAGGTTACATGGCCAAGAAGAGCTATAGTGATTCCTTCATTAAGCAGAAGTTGCTATCAGAGACAACAGCACAAAAAATACCTTAGAATATTTTCTAAGGCAAGAAACCATTAAACTCAAATCCACATATAAGGAATGAAGGATAAAATCAAGATTCAAGATCACTTCAAAAGTCTATAAAAACACACTAAAATACCTAATATGAAATTTATAAGGAAAGATGTCAAATCCTATCTTTAGCTCTTCAAAGAAATTCACTATCCAAAGTACAACGTAAGAGAAATAACTTGGATACACTTCACATAAAAAAGGGCACATACATGATGTTTTGCAATCTTCGTATAAACTATAATATTTGGAAAAGTATGATGGAACTGCTCTTTAAAACCTATTACATAAATGTAGCACACCTGGATCATTAGAAATAATACTTTAAGAATTATGCAAATAAAATGACTAATATCTATATCCTTTGGAGACATCAACTGCCAGTCACATGCCCAAGGGAGGTTAAACAATAGTCTTAAAAGGTCTCATATAACCTAAAATTTCCAATAACACTTTTTATAGTAGCAAATAAAGTAGAGACCCAAAGACTGGGGAATGATATAAGTTGTGATACAAACATGTAATAGACTACTACTGCACTATGAGAAACAATGGACATATGAATATCAAAAAGCATGGGAAGACTTGATAGTCCCATGATATTCTTAGATCACATGGATGATAATTGCTTTCAGTTCAATTCTGCTAGTCATATTTTAGGAAGTATACTGATAAACAAACCTTCAGAAAAAGATAACCCAGATAGCAAAGTATCTCAAGATATTATTTTGGAATGAAGTGATAAAATTGGGTTTTATTATGTTTATATCCTAGAGTTTAAAAGTAATGTCACAGTTGTCTTCATTTATCTGAAGAACTGTCATGTAGAAAAAAGATTACACTTCTGTTTGATCTCAAAAAGGAGAAAACTGAGCAGTGATATAGACATAAGATTCAAATTCAATATAAAGAAAAACTGCTTAACAATTAGACTTCCAAAAGGTGAACAGGAGAAGCTAGGAGATTTACTCTGATGAAAAGTATTGAAGAAGAAGTTAAATGAACACCTGTAAGGTTAGTTGTAGAAGAGATTCTTTTTAAAATCAGGACCAGATAGCCTCTTGAGGTCCTTTTAAATGCTGAGATTTTCTTAATTTGATTCCTTCCAAAGAAAGTGGTCAGAAGGATATAGATTTCTAGACAACCAGAAAAATGCAGAAAATTGGGGAATTCACACTGAGTTTTAAAGAAGACTAAAGAGAAGTATTAGAATGATAGTGAATAAGAACTAGAAGAGTCCTTAAAGATCATTTAACTTAATCTCATTTTAAAGAAAAAAAATGAAACTCAAAAGGTCAAGCACCTTGCTGAAACCCAGACAAGTAGTGAACGGAAAATGCACATAGAAGTCTTCTTAAAGGTCTTTCAAAGTGCTTAACTGCTTTAAAAAGTGCTTAACTTAGTTAAGTTGACTGACATGAAAAAGGGAACCAGCGTTTTGCCCCAAAGAACAGCTCTAGGATCAGTGGATGAAAAATACAAGGCAGCAGACTTGAGAACAAGAAAGAAAATTTAAAAATTTCTCAGCTTACCTTTACAACCTTATTTTCATTACATCTTTTCATACACAAGGGATCCAGCCAAACTTCTCTTCTTACTTTTCATTACATATAACACTCCATCTTCTACCTTTGTGCATTTGCACTGGCTGTCCTATGTGCCTAAAGAATGTACTCCCTTCTCATCCCCCCCATCTAAAAATTCCTAAGATAAAAGATTCAGTTCAAGTACTTCTCTCCCTTATCCCATTTTATCATTTTGCATCTCTTTTGTGTGTGTGTGTGTGTGTGTGTGTGTGTGTGTGTGTGTGTGTATACACACACACAGGCATCCTTTCCCAAATGGAATAAATTCCTAAAGGGCCTATTTCACTTGTATTTGTTTAGCCAGTACCCAGCACCAATACTTGGTTATCTTCTATATGCTTAATACTTGTTAATTCAATCTAGAATCATACTTTTTTCCAGTCCTCTGAAATCCAGTGACACTAGTCTACTTGCTGTTCTTCTCACACTATCCTCCAATCTCCTGAAACTAAGCAATTTGTTTTTTTGCTTGGAATGGTCTCTCCCTTTCTTGTCTTTGGCTCCTAGATTCCCTGCTTTTCTTCAAATCCCTGCTAAAGCTCCTCATTCTGCAAGAAGCCTTTCCTATCTCTGAAATTACTCCCAATTTATTCTGTGCTATCTTGTTTTGTACAAATCCACTTTCATGTTGTCTCTATCATTAAATTTGTGAGGTCCTTGTTAGGAAAGACTGTTTTTTTGCCTTTTAAAAAAAATTCCTACATATTTAGCATTGTACTTGAAATATAAGTAGGTATAAAATAAATGCCAATTCTAGTTGACTGACTAAGCCATAAAGGTTAAGAACTGCTGGGCACAATGAGTCATGCTCTGTCTCAGCTTTTGTGTTTTTACACAAAGAAAGATAATCTAATTTTAATTCTTTCCATAATTTTATCAGTTTTGCCCAGTTTTTACTTCAAATGTTTTTTTTGGTTTTTTTACCCCAGACATTGCAGGTATTAATTATTTTAAAAATCTACTCCAGTTTTTTCATATTAGGAATATATAACAGTCTATCATAGCAAGAGCTAATGAAATTTTATAAATGGCTGTTTTGTGAACTCCATGTACTTATCCCAATAATTACATGAAGATTAATAACCACAGTTGTGTCAGATTATTTTGCATAATGATCAATATGAGAATAAAACTAACTGAAACCATTTGGACACTAAAGAGCCTGAAAAGCAAAATGAAAGTATTCATTAAAAATCTGTATTTTTGTCAATATAAAATAAAATTACTTCCAGTTAAGGAACATTATAGTTTATAGGAATGGCATTCTTCTCTTGAAAAATTCATTTTCTTTATATCTCTTGCCTATACATTACAGATATCCTAATAACAGCAAATATTCAACATGGATTAATTTGTAAAACTTCAAGGCTCCAGTCTTTGGGGAGTGAATTGATTGAACCAAAGAAGGGCTTATGCTTTTCAACAGTAAAAGGCTTTTTAGTATGGAATCATTCTAAAATATATTTATATGCTTCCTTGCCAATGGAAGAGTTTATAAAATATAAAATTTTTCTTGATGACTCAGGATTATTATTAATATCAATTATAACATATTGTAACAATGATGCTTTTAGGCTTAATGAATATACAGGCTAACTGACCCCTTACCAAATGATTCCATAATGCTTTTTTCACTGAGTTCCTGTGTCTTTTCATAACACTCATTTCTTCTCTTTTTAAATGTCTATCAATGATCACTTATTATGGCTACTATGTGTCTGCCTGAAGAAGCAGCCTTTCTTTTATAATCTACAATTCACTTGGAACCAAATTATTGAAATTTACTAGGTGGTTTGGTTGCAAGGAGCTCACTAGAGAATTAAGCAAATATGTGAATTCATCCCATGACATCCATTTGAGCTGCTTAGAATGTTTTTTTTTTTCCTACTGAGTTCTGTGTAGATAGGCCTGAGTATTAAGAGCTTATCAATGGATCTTTGATCTCACTGTGTATTATATCCATTGGGCAGAGCAAATGCCACCTTACTCCTGAAGTCACATCCTAGACAAGATTCATCTATTTGTTCCCACATAGATTAACAGATTTATTGAAGTATGATGAACACAATACCTGCATGAGTTCTTTCTGGCTTCATTATTTTTCTCTTCTGTCACAGTAATCTCTGCTCTTTTGAATTTTCTTCTCATATGTTCTTGGTTACTTATGAATTCAAACATGTAGCAACAATTGCACTTTCAAAGAAAGTCAGAAGTTCAGTGATATATGAGGAAATGAACCAATTTTTTAGTGGCACCTTGAAGCGAAAATCATTTTTGGATAGTTTTCTTCCAAAGAACTGGGTTTTTATATTTAAGTACTATTCTGTCTAACTCAATGCATAGGTTAATTTTACTGAAAGATAAATGAGGTCAGATTAAAAATGCTCATTTGTAGCCATTAGCTGTGATAAACAAAACTGTCTCCTAAAACCACAGCTACTATATGATTTTAAAAATCCAGTAGAACTGGTAAATTGGTGTCTTTTAAATTTTTTTTTCAAAAGTGACTTCAATTCTGCAAGAAAAATTTTTAGAAGACGAAAGCATAATTCTGAGTGACTAGACTTAAGGGAAAACAGTACAAGCAACATGCTTGCTATATGAAAAGACAAATGGAAAAGAATTAGGTACTTTACCTAAGTGGCAAGGAGCACAGTTCCTCTATAAACTATATATGAAATGTTCAAATCAAATACTCCCTATATAACGCCATTCTATAAACAAATTGGTCCCAATAGAATAATTTCTAGGTAATTTTCAAGATTAAAAAGGACAACATACAAAGGTTTTTGCCAAAATACCTAATTTTTGTAACAACTAATATTCTTAAACTTTAAGATGTCTGAAAGCTAAGCTATATCAAGCTGGTCTAGGAAACACAACTGAGACAATTATTTACAAATAATTTATAAGTAATAAATTTATAAATAAACCACAATGGGCCTACAAGTACTTTACAGACTCATAGTGGTAAAAGAAAATCATTTTATCTAATGGAAATCAATGTTCCCTCTCCATCTAAATGCTAATGTTATCTTTCTCTACCATTTGTTTGGCTATCTAATTTACCTAACATTTGATCCCAGCTCAAATGCTACTTCCATCTTTAAGACTCCTTTAATCCCACCATTTGGTAGTTTTTCCTTTCTAGACTTTAGATGGTATTTTCTCAATTACTCAATCACAGTACTCTTGTCATTCACTTAATTCTATGCTGCTTTTGTGTTTTGTTATTTGGGTATGCAATATCTATGGCTACTAACCTGTAAAGTCTATAATGACAGCCATCATATTTTATTCTCTGTATTTTGAAGATCCTAACACAGGAGACTGCACAGAGTAGACACAAAGAGTGTTTACTGAATCAATCGTGCATTGCCTTATAACATTTATTCTACTGATGAAATGCTATTTAAATCTTGTATTACTAGCTTTTCACAGTGGCATCAATTAAAACAGATTTTAAGCTTCTGAAGGGCAACAACTAAATTATTTGTGTCTTTGACTCCTTCAAAATTCTAAGTAAATATCTTTTTACTTGAATCTATATGCAGATAAAACCAGAATATCCCAAAGGATATTTGTTTTCATTCTGAATCTTAAGATTTGTGTCTCCAGAGATAATGCTTGTCACTTGCAATATATACAGATGAGAAAAAATATTCAGATTACAAGTAGTCAATCCACTACTTACCAATGGTTTGTGTTCCCAAAGTTAATTTATAAGTTGGCTGTTTGGAACTTAGAATGCATTTTCCCATAGCAACAAAGTTATAAATGGTTGTTAGGTTCCCAGAATACCCACAAACACCTATGTAACCCATAATGTGGCTGGAATACTATGTTATCAACAACTAATAATAACAATACTATTTGAATACTAGAAAAATGTATTACAAAAACTGAACAAAATAATTTATATGTATATTAAAGACTGATATTCTAAGATATACTTAAGCCTCCTTTAGTGAAGTAAGCTTTTCTCTATTAGTTGAGTCATATACCTTCCTATGTTGGCTAGCTTCTCCCTCCCAATCAATAACAGGGATCTGAATTATAACATCTTTCAGCCAAAATTAAAATTAAAATTAAAAAAAAGTCTCTGGACCTATGGATTGATTCATATTCAAAGTATATAAAGACCTTATCTACTACCCTACTTAGTAGTTTAAGTCAGGCCCAGAGCTTTTGAGAGTGAATCCATTTTCTGACCAAATGGGCACACAGAGTTTACTTTTAAAAATAAGGCACATCCCTTTCCCAAAGATGGATTAAATAATGCCCTAAGATTCCTTTCAGCTCAAAATTTATGTGCCTATGATCTTTAGTTTTTTTTCCCCCACTTAACATCTCCCTCAATAAAGGGATGGTATATAGTCAGAAAAGCATATACGTATGGACATACATATCTTCCTAGGCCACTCAGTGTGTTCAAAAAAAGTCTTGATATGAAAATGTTTAAATGATTATATATGAAAAATCCATATCAGATCGCTTGTTATCTTGGGTTGGGGGAAAGTAAGGAAAAGAGGAAAAAAAATTGGAACTCAAAATCTTACAAAACTGAATGTTGAAAACTATCTTTACATGTAACTGGAAAAATATTCAATTTTTTTTTAAAAATTGGGGGCATTTCAGGGTTTCTTAGTGTCTTTTGGTTACTCAGAGAAATCACTGAGCATCAATTTATTAATTGCCAGCTAATTTAATTAACAAATAAAGTATTATTAATTACCCGGGGGGAAAAACACTTTTGGAAGTGGGAAAAGATAGAACAATAATGGGGCATATCCGAAACCTAAAGAAGTTCTCCTTCCAGAGTTAGCTGCTTAAGTATAAAAATAGACTAACAGCACTCATGAGGGAAATAAAGGGAGCTAGGAAGGAAGGTATAAATGTAAGAAGGGAAAAGTGATAATAAAGGTCCTGTTCAGAGATAGGATCATTAAAATCCTACAAAAATCTAGAAGTCCAGATTCTGGACAAAAAGCAAGAATGAGGACTAAATTCAGTGAACGAATATTTGAGAATTAATCATTTCACTGATGAATTCCAGATATAGCTCTACTGTATATATTGTCTTTAATCACTTTCAATCATTTACATAGTAGCTTGCAATTCTTATATGGTAATAATATCAATTAGCATTTATAGCTCTTAAGAGTTTACAATGCTCTTTTTATTTTACATTTGAGGAAACTGAAGTTGGTCAATTAAGTTTAATTGCCCAAAGTCACATAGTAGGCATCCCAGGCAAGATTTAAACTCAAAGGCAAGATTTAAATTCAGAACCCTGGCACTCTAAAACCAATACTCTGGGGTCCACTGAACCACCTAGTAGTCTCTTCAACTTTTATTATGTCTTAACATGGTGGAAAAGTCACATAAGCAGTAGCAAGAGAATGTTATAATATTGACTGATATTCACATGGAAATGTACATGGGTTTTTCAGGTTAACAAAGTAAAATTAAATTAAGTTTAGGAAAAATAGTTCTTTTCCTTATTCAATTTCATTTACATTTTTTGAGTCTGAACCTCTGATAAGCCTGGAGATACAAGAGAAAGATATTAAAAAATTATGATTCAATATGGCATAATTCCCCAAGGTCCAAGTTTGACTGTCAAATTGGTAATTCACTTCCCAAAAGATTTCACAAGAATCTATTTTGGTTAACTTTGATAAATGAAATAAGTTATACAATGCTCTTATACAGCTATAAAATTCATCTGGACAAAAACAGAGTGAAAATATATAAATTTTGAACCATATGAAATCTAATTCCTGAAAGTTAACAACAAACAAAGAGTACCTGTCTGTAAAGGGTTTTAAAGTCTGGCTGGGGGAGATAATATCTAAGGGAAATACAAGATTGCCTGAAAACATTTTAAAGTGGCACTTAGGAAAAAAAAAACAAAAACCCTTCATTGCTATATAACAGGTAACATATTTTATGGTCTTATAATTCAAAATGCACAAAATACCATACAACTTCCATTGTTTTCCTTATTTTATGCAGTCAACAAGCATTAATTAACATAATTAAAAATTCACTTCAAAACTATTTTTTATCAACAAGCAATAGAGTAACTAAAACAAGTATAGGAAGATTTATATCAACTAATACAGAATGAAATAAATAATCAGAACCTATAAAAACAACATGCACAATAACTATAGCAATGTAAATTAAAATATCGCTAAAAAGCCAAATTCTGAGAAATTTTTAAAAAATTAACAGTTCTGGCAGTGGGGAAGGACTACAAGTACAGAAATGTCGAATCCATTGTCAAGACAGGTCACTTCATTGCCTTATTTTGTTTTTGCTTCCCCGCTTTTCTGTGTATCAACAAAACGACAGGGATATAAAAACAAAAAAGTTTTTGTTAAAAAAGTCATTAAAACTAGAAAATATATACACTCACCTTAAAGTTTAATTTATAATTTGCAACCACTATGCTTATGTATCAGAGCACTGACTAAAATGCATCTCATGATACTGATTCTCTAATACCTTTAAAACACACTAAAATCCCTTTTTAAAAACACATACACACATGCACTGGTAAATTATAACAATTCAACTACTCCAATGTTTTGTACTCACTTGAGTAAACAGAATCTTAAATTTACCTGAGGGAATGGTTGCACTGTTTTGATGGTTTTCACTGGTTGACACAAATAAGTCTTCCTCTCCTTCAGTGGAAGAACTAGAAGAGGATTCACTACTGAGGTCATTCTCACTAGAACTGCTAGAGCTAGGAAGTAATGCATACTTTCTCCGAACCTCCCGTTTTTTCCTCTGCATTAAAATTCTCTCCTTTTGTTTCTGTGTCCGCTGCGAAGAATTTTTCACAAATCTCTTTCTACATGGAAGTCTCCTTAATGAATTTGTATGAAAACAGGGCCTTTTCATCAATAATCCTGAAACAGATTCTGTCTCAGTCCGAGGCCACTTTTGTGACCGGGAACCATGAGTTCTACTTTTAGCATTCAATATTGTCTGGGAGTGCCTAACAGATACTTCCTTGTCTTCATCAGATGTTACTGTGTCAGAATCTCCAAAATGCAGACTAGATGAAGGGGAAGAAACACAATCACTAAAAGAGGAATCATTATCCTCATCGCTTTGTGTTTCTAGGTGTTGCCTCAATCCTAACATTCCTTGGCTTTCTTTAACACAGTTTTGGGCATACGAAGGGCCAGCCTGCTGACTCTTGCGTTTTTTCCGTACAACAATGCCTTTTTCTTGGTCTTGTTGGTTACTATTCATGTCTTTCTCTTGTTTTTGAGAATCATCACACAAGTGAGAGAATTCATTCTCTACTTTACTAGCGATCATCTCAACTTCTGTAGGGAAACTTTTGGCTGCCCCAATGGGCTCAGGGTGCAAGAGGATCCCTTTTAGACTCTCCTGTGTCTTTGGTGCATCAGAAGGTACTTCACTCTTCATATCCGCTTTTAAGGTATAAAGTCTGTTACAATCAGGAGTCCATTGAGTCATGGGAAATTATAAGTTAGTCCTAAAAAAAGCAAAACAAAATATTTTTAAAATGTGCTTTATTATACTGGAATTACAAAGATGATAAATTCTGCTAAAACATTCTCATGACAGGGTGTCACTATCTTCTAATCCTTTTAATATTTTTATTACTAGGGTGAAACAAGGTTGCCCATTATCATTATGATAACAGTATTGTATTAGAAATGCTAGCTTTGGCAATAAGAGAAGAAAAAGAGATTAAAGGAATTAGAAGTAGGTAATGAGAAAACCAAATTTATCACTTTTTGCAGGTGATATGATGGTATACTTAGAGAACTCTAGAGAATCAGCTAAAAAACTATTAGAAGTTATCCACAACTTTAGCAAAGTTGTAGGATACAAAATAAATCCACATAAATCATCAGCATTCTTATACATCACTAACAAAGTCCGACAGCAAGAGATACAAAGAGAAATTCCATTTAAAATAACTGTTGAAAGGATGACATATTTGGGAATCTGCCAAGGGAGGGTCAGGAACTATATGAGCAAAACTACAAAATAAATAAATAAATAAGCAATTGGAAAAATATCAAGTGCTCATGGATAGGTTGAATGAATATAATAAATATAATAAATGACAATACTACCTAAACTAATCTATTTATTTCATGCTATACCAGTCGAACTCCCAAGAAACTATTTTACTGATCTAGAAAAAATAACGACAAAATTTATCTGGAAGAAAAAAAGGTCAAGAATTTCAAAGGAATTAATGAAGAGAAAAGCAAATGAAGATGGACTAGCTGTACCAGATCTAAAACTATACTATAAAGCAGGGGTCATCAAAACCTTTTGGTACTGGCTAAGAAATAGAGAAGTTGATCAGTGGAATAGATTAGGTTCACAGAACAAAATAGTCAATAACTATAGCAATCTAGTATTTGACAACCCAAAGACCCCAGCTTTTGGGATAAGAATTCACTATCTGACAAAAACTGTTGGGAAAATTGGAAACTAGTATGGCAGAAACTAGGCACAGACCCAACCCTAACATTGTATACCAAGATATCGAAATGGGTTCATGATCTAGACATAAAGAATGATATTATAAATAAATCAGAAGAACATAGGATAAGTTTATCTCTCAGAACTGGGAAAGAAGAAGAAATTTATGACCAAAGAAGAACTAGAGATCATTATGGATCACAAAATAAATAATTTTGGTTATATTAAGTTAAAAAGTTTTAGTACAAACAAAGCTAATGTAGACAAGATTAGAAAGGAAGCAATGAACTGGGAAAACATTTTTAATTTCAAAGGTTCTGATAAAGGCCTCATTTCTAAAATACATAGAAAATTTACTCAAATTTAAAATAGTTCAAACCATTCTCTAATTGATAAATGGTCAAAGGATATGAACAGACAATTTTCAGATTAAAAAAACTGAAACTATTTCTACTCATATGAAAAGGTGCTCCAAATCACTACTGATCAGAGAAATGCAAATTAAGACAACTCTGAAATATCACTACACATAGGAAATAATAAAGACCAATGTTGGAGGAGATGTGGGAAAACTAGGACACTAATACATTGTTGGTGGAACTGTGAACGGACCAGCAAACTGGAGAGCAACTTGGAACTACATTCAAAAAGTTATCAAATTGTGGATACCCTTTGATCCAGGTATTTCTACTGGGCTTATATTCCAAAGAGATTCTTTTTTTTTTTTTTTTTTTTAAATTTAATAGCTTTTTATTTACATATATATGTATGGGTAACTTTATAGCATTGACAATTGCCAAACCTCTTGTTCCAATTTTTCCCCTCCTTCCCCCCACTTCCTCCTCCACAGGATGACCAGTAGATGTTAAATATATTAAAATATAAATTAGATACACAATAAGTATACATGACCAAACCGTTATTTTGCTGTACAAAAAGAATCAGACTCTGAAATATTGTACAATTAGCCTGTGAAAGAAATCCAAAATGCAGGTGGAAAAAATATAGGGATTGGTAATTCAATGTAATGCTTTTTAGTCATCTCCCAGAGTTCTTTCCCTGGGCGTAGCTGGTTCAGTTCATTACTGCTCTATTAGAACTGATTTGGTTGATCTCATTACTGAGGATGGCCAGGTCCATCAGAATTGATCATCATATACTATTGTTGTTGAAGTATATAATGATCTCTTGGCCCTGCTCGTTTCACTCAGCATCAGTTCGTGTAAGTCTCTCAGGCCTTTCTGAAATCATCCTGTTGGTCATTTCTTACAGAACAATAGGAGATCATTGTACATGGCAACAACAAGATTATGTGATGATCAATTCTGATGGACATGGCTCTCTTCAATAATGAGATGATTCAAACCAATTATACAGTGATGAAGAGAGCCATCTATACCCAGAGAGTGGATAGTGGGAACTGAATGTGGAACACAACAAAGTATTCTCATTCTCATTCTGTTATTTGCTTGCATTTTGTTTTCTTTTTCTTCCTTCTTGATTTGATTTTTCTTGCACAGCAAGAGAACAGTATAAAATGTGTGTGTATATATATATATATATATGTATATATATATAAAATTTAACATTTAAAATATATTGGACTACCTGTCATCTAGGAGGGGGTGAGGTGGGGAAAATTTGGAACACAAGGTTTTGCAAGACTCAATGTTGAAAAAACTGCCCATGCATATGTTTTGTAAATAAAAAACTTTAATAAAAAAATCTTTTTAAAATATATTTTTATTACTGTACTAATACTTTTTTTTTTTGCACAATACACACTGGCACCTTTTACTAGCATCACTAATTTGATCAAAATTGGCCTATTTGCTTCAAAAATTATCATGAAATAGAAATAAATGAATATAAAGGCTTAGCAACAGAACTGAAACTAAGATCTCAATTTGGTATGAACTTCCCTCTCAGTGTAATCTAAGATGGTATATATTTAATAACAACCGAATCTGTTTCTCAATGTCTAAAAAATACATAATATTCACTATCACTATTAAAAAAACAAACAAACACAAAAAACCCCTACTATTATTATAGCTCTTTTTCTCTACCTAACTCAAGAGATAGGTTATTTCATTTATTCTCATGTCATCATTCCTGAAAATATTATCTCATTTTGCTTTAGAGATATAAATAGGAACATAGTAGAAAAAGGATACATTCAGAAATGAAGGTGATGAAAAAATACAATATATTAATTTTTTTAAAGTACCCATGTTCATGCTAACTATATTAGAAACAAAAGAAAATCCATGTAAGTATGGATACAAAGAATAGGGAGATCAAAAGGGAGCACAAAACAAAGAAAAGAAAGGAACAAGTATTCATTAATTGCTTGACTATGTTAAATATTGTACAAATAGTATGTCATTGGATTTCATGATAAACCAGTAAAGATAAGTGCTACTACTAAGCCCATTTGATACTTGAAGAAATTGAGGCATATGAAAAGTTTAAGTGATTTACCCAGAGTCACATAGCTAGTGTTTGAGGCTTGATTGGAACTTAGGTCTCCCTCAATCTCTAAACTGGTCTGCAAGACCAGCATTTTAACCACTGTGTCATCTAGCTGCTTAGAACAACTAAGTTAAATTTTATTTTGTAATTTTTTTAAAAAGTGAGATATCTAATTGATGCACTTGAAATAATAAAATTTATAAAGTGCAAATGGTTAAAAGATCTATATACTATAAGCATCTCATTTTAAAATTATATGCTTAATTATGGTAATTTTCTTTCTTTCATTTCTACAATGTATAATATAACATAATAATAACTTATTTATGCACAAGATTAACCACCTCAAATCAAATTGTGTTGATTAAAAAAACCAACCAATGATCTTTGTAGAATTTAAGTGCTAGAAAGGAATCTCAGAAATTTCTATGCAACTCCCTCATTTAATAAAACAACAAACTAAGGATCCAAGAGGTTAAATTATATTCCTTCAGCTGGATGTTTAATTGGTAACAAGAGCCTAGGCAAATTGAATATTGAAATTTGTTTTCTATCACAGTGTAGATATACAAATACTAAGGAATGAAGATGAAAAAGCATCAGTTTGTGGCACAAAGTCCCAAGACGGGGCCTCTCAGTTAGTGGTAAAAAATCTTTGAGCTCACCTTTTCATGTGCTCCTGAATATCCCTCAGGATGTCGCAAAACTGCACTGATGAAGATGAAGCGAATAAAAATTTATATTATCTTATCTCAACTGCAATCTTAAATGCTATTTGACCATCCTTTATACTCTTCTGAGATAGCCACAACCCTAAGTGATACTTCTATATAGCAGTCCACTATAAGTAAAACTTCTTCCAAATTGATATTGAATTATGAATGACTACTCTTTGGATATTAGTCAGTAAACCAATTCCAAATTCATCTAACTATAGCACCACCATATATATTTTTTGTAAAAGAATAGCATCTGATGCTCCAAGTCATTATTAATCAGAGAAATGCAAATTAAGACAACTCTAAGATACCACTACACACCTGTCAGATTGGCTAAGATGACAGGAAAAAATAATGATGATTGTTGGAGGGATGCGGAAAACTGGGACATTGATGCATTGTTGGTGGAGTTGTGAACAATCCAACCATTTTGGAGAGTAGTTTGGAACTATGCTCAAAAGTTATCAAACTGTGCATACCCTTTGATCCAGCAGTGTTACTACTGGGATTATATCTTAAAGAGATTATAAAGAAGGGAAAGGGACCTGTATGTGCACGAATGTTTGTGGCAGCCCTTTTGTAGTGGCTAGAAACTGGAAACTGAATGGATGTCCATCAGTTGGAGAATGGCTGAATAAATTGTGGTATATGAATATTATGGAATATTACTGTTCTGTAAGAAATGACCAACAGGATAATTTCAGAAAGGCCTGGAGAGGCTTACACGAACTGATGCTGAGTGAAATGAGCAGGACCAGGAGATCATTATATACTTCAACAACAATACTATATGATGACCAGTTCTGATGGACCAGGCCATCCTCAGCAATGAGATCAACCAAATCATTTCTAATGGAGCAGTAATGAACTGAACCAGCTATGCCCAGAAAAAGAACTCTGGGAGATGACTAAAAACCATTACATTGAATTCCCAATCCCTATATTTATGCACATCTGCATTTTTGATTTCCTTCATAAGCTAATTGTACAATATTTCAGAGTCTGATTCTTTTTGTACAGCAAAATAACGTTTTGGTCAGGTATACTTATTGTGTATCTAATTTATATCTTAATATATTTAACATCTACTGGTCATCCTGCCATCTAGGGAGGGTGGGGGTAAGAGGTGAAAAATTGGAACAAGAGGTTTGGCAATTGTTAATGCTGTAAAGTTACCCATGTATATATCCTGTAAATAAAAGGCTATTAAATAAATTAAAAAAAAAAAAAAATCTAGGTTTCTTAGGATTCTAAAAAAAAAAAAAAAAAAGATACAATTATATACAGAAAATATAAATAACAAATTAATACAATATAGTTCAAGAGAGTGGACACTAGCAAGTAGTATATTAGAGAGGGGAGAACAAGAATCATATAAAATAAAGGTTCTTAAGCTGGGGAAAAAAAAAAAAAAAGAATAGCATCTGAGATTTTATTAAATGCTTTGTTAATATCTAGGGAAACCATCTACAATTTCCTGATAGTTCAGTAACATTGACAAAAAAATGAAGTTAATTTGAAATAAGATAAATCTGTCAGGATCTGTACTCCTAAGGAAGAGACATATACAATTCAACAATAATAGTATATGAGGATCAATTCTGATAGAAATGGCTTTCTTCAACAATGAGATGATTCAAACCAATGACACTTGCTCAGTGATGAAGAGAGCCATCAGCACCCAGTGGGAAGTGAGTGTGGAACTCAACCTAGCATTTTCACTCTCCCTGTTGTTATTTTCTTGCATTTTGTTTCTTCTTCAGTGTTTTTTCCTTCCTTTTTCATCTGATTTTTCTTGTGCAGCAAGATAACTGTATAAATATAAATATATATGCATAAATAATACATATATTGGATTTAACATATATTTTAATATATTCAACATGTATTGGACTATCTGCTAGCTATGGGAGAGGGTTAGGGGAAGGAGGGGGAAATTTGGAACAAAAGGTTTTGCAAGGCTCAATGTTGAAAAATTATCCATGCATATGTTTTATAAATAAAAAAAGCTTTAATACAAAAAAAAAAAAAAATAAATGGAGGCTGTTACATAATGGGAGACTTAAAGGTTAAGGTCTGAGTTCAAATACTGCTTCAAAATTTGTGACCTTGGACAAACCCAAACTATTTCCTCATCTGTAAAAATGGGAATAATGTTAGCACGTATCTCCGGGTTGTTTTTAAAGACAAATATAAAGTTCTTTGCAAGACTGAATATGACATTTAAATGCTACATGTTATAGGTTATTATTTATTTCAAGGATCCACTAACATACCATTTATATGTCTAATCAATGCAGAGGAAGTGACTCTTCATTCTCCCAAGTCAACAGTACAGAATAAAGACAAATCTGAAAATCTAAATAGTGGGTACAGTAGCAGCTGATTGTGGCAATTCATATCAGAACTTCTACAAATTTATTTTTTTAATATATTGGGAACTCTCAAATGAGGACTTCCCTCCAGAATTTCAGATCAGCACCTTGGTCTGACGACACTTGCCAGAATGCAGAGAAGTTAACAACTTACAAAGGATAATACAGACAGGATGTATGTATGTTAGAGGGGGGGATTAGATCTCAGGTCTTACAGGGTCTGAGGCAAGGTGTCTATTCACTAAATCAAGCTATAATTTGTAGAAAGTAGAAGAAAGGGGCAGCTAGGTGGCACAGTGGATATGGCACCAGCCCTAAAGTCAGGAGAACCTGAATTCAAATTTGACCTCAGACACTTAACACTTCCTAACTGTGTGACCCTGGGTAAGTCACTTTACCCCAACTGCCTCAGGGGGGAAAAGGAAAGGAGAAGAAAGAAAGTGGTAAGGAAAAAAAAATCAAATGTTTCATTTATAAAAGAATCACCAAAGAATGGAATAAATAAAATGAAAGGAATGCTAAGAAAAGAATTTCTTCAGGTGGCAAAACAGGAAATTTTTCAGCAAAACATACAAGAGGCATTGAAATTAGTACATAGTACAATTTCTCTAGAATATTGATTTCAAGGGAAATCTCATAATAATAATTTGAATAATTTTAAATTTAAATCTACTATTGACAAAATTCTAAATTTTCCTTAAAAAACATTTGGCAAAACAAAATTGCCTAAACAAAAACAAAGGGAGCTAAATATCCTAACAATTATCTTTATTTACATAATAATCATGACTGGTATGTCACCAACAAAAGTGATACTCAATATCTACAGAAGAATTGTCCCCAACCTAGGGTAGTCAAGTTTTTCAGAAAATTACAGTTCTCTATAGGCTTAGAAAGCTTAATGAGATCAGTTCAATAAATGTAAAGAGAGTTTAATTCTTTCAAAAAATTTATTTGTTTAAAGAGGAGCAGTATTTCAATTCCTCATCCCCACTCAACCAAAGTGCTCAAAAAACAAAACAAAACAGTAAATGGGATCTTAAAACCAATGCTCCTTTATAGGCAAAACTTTCAGTAATTCATGAAATATGCTTGCATATTTAAAAATAGGCTTTGAATTTTAAAAGTATCTTTCCAAATGGCAATGCAGGAGTTTGTTTTGCTTAAATATGTAAATTTGTTACAAGGGATTTTTTCCTCCAAGGGTGAAAGTGGGAGGGAGAGAAAATCAATTTCAAGTGAAATTTTTTAATTTAAAAATTAAAAGATAGGCTGCAGTGGAGAGGGCACCAGCCCTGAAGTTAGGAGGACCCCAAGTTCAAATCTAAATCTAGTCTCAGACACTTAACATAGTGTATTAACATAGTGTCCCTAGCTGTGTGACCCTGGGCAAATCACTTAACCCCAATTGCCTCAGCCAAAGTAAATAAATAAAGGATCTAATCAGTTACAGCTATCCTTCCTGAGGTATTCCACTGGAGACTTTCTGCCCAACTGACACTAAATCATTAATAAGCACATCTAATTTGGGGGAAATTATCTGCCAAAGAGTGAATCAGAATGTCAAAAGGAGAATGACAACATATGGTTTACTCTAATGCCCTACAGCAAAATCAAACTAACCCATATGTTAAGAATACTTTAGTCTTCAAATTTCAGCCTCTCCTTCAGAAGTGGACATAAGTAACATTCCCTCCTCTCTAAGTAGGAAAAAAGAAGGATCATACATATATGAATTTCCAACTCTTTATTACCAATACAACCTTTGAAAGAATTTCTCACTCCAAGATAGTTTAAAAATACATACATATTATGGAGCTATTGTTATAAAAATAATAAAAAAGTAGAATTAAGGAAAGTTACCTGAAATTTTCATATCTAACTTCTTCATTTAAGATTGAGAAAGTGATACTCAAACTTGTTACTTTCTTAATGATGAAAACTCAACGTGCTTCAGGATATCAAGTCTTTTTAAGCTTTTAAAATTTGAAATTGCAATAAAAAAAAAACCAATTGTCCTTGTTAAACTACAGTTCTAAGAACTGAACTCAATATTCTATGTGAGATCTGAAAAGATATATTGGTTTTATCACCACCCAATTCCTGTAAATTATATCCCACCGCACATCTCCTATCCCCAATCCATGCATTAGCTTTTTTGACTGTCCCATATTACGACTAAAACTCCCAGAGATCCTTTCCAGAACTGCTGTATAATTGTGGATCTTCTCTCACTTAATTTGTAGAGCTGATCTGTGCCTAAGTGCATTTATCTACTTGAATTTCATCCTATCAAATTTAACTCGGCATCTAGCCTGTCAAAATCCTTTTGGAGACCGTCACCGAATACACCTATCCTTCCTGAGGTATTCCACTAGAGACTTTCTGCCCAAATGACACTGAATCATTAACAACTATTCTTTAAGTCTGACAATCCAATCAGTTCTGAATATATTTGATTTGTGTTATCTATCCATCTCAATCTTCTGAAATCCAAAGCAATTGTCCAAAGCAATAATATAAACTTTATCAAACAACTTTATCAAAACTTTTGCTAAAAATCTAGGTAAACTATACCATCAAAAAAGGAAATGATGTTCAACTGGCAAGGTATTTTTTTTTCCTTGATTAAACCATTTTGATTCTTTGTAACCACTTATTTCCCTTTCTAGATATAAGCCAATCATCTCTTTAATGGTTCTTTCAAGATTTTTGTCAATAATTAAATTCAAACTCACCAGTCCATAGTTTGTAGTTTTTCCTTTTTTGAAAATTGGGGAATTTTCCCTTTTCCAATCATTGATGTACATCTCTCATTTTCTAAGATCCTTCAAATAATAGTGTAGCTCAGCAATCATACCTAATAAAGACCTGAAGATATCTGGGCCCCATGCTTTCTCACTATCTCCTTACTTATCTTGAGTACCCACTCCAAAGGAAAAGTTTTAAGACTATAGTTTAAATTGTTAAATACTTGCTGACATGACTATGGGTAGCCACAATGAAATAGAAGTGCATTTGCTCTGATGTGAGAGGACCAGGTTTCAATTCCTGCTAGTGCTACCTCCTGTATGACCTTGGGCAAAAAAAATCAAATCTTCCTAGGTTTCATTTTGTCATCTTTAAAATGAAGGGATTGATTATACACTTCAACAACAATACTATATGATGATCAATTCTGATGGATATGACTTTCTTCAACAATGAGATGATCCAGACCAGTTCCAATTGTTCAGTAATGAAAAGAATCAGCTACATGCAGAGAGAGACATATGGGAAATGAATGTGGACAATATAGCATTTCTACTCTTTCTGTTATTATTTGCTTGCATTTTTGTTTTCCTTCTCAGGTTTTTTTTTTTTAAACCTTCTTTATAGATCCGATTTTTCTTGTGCAGCAAGATAACTGTATAAATATGTACACATATATTGTATTATTTTATTTAACATATACTTTAACATACTTAACATGTATTAGACTACCTGCCATCTAGGGGAGGAAGTGGGGGGAAGGAGAGGAAAAGTTGGAACAGAAGGTTTTGCAAAGGTCAATGTTGAAAAATTACCCATGCATGTTTTGCAAATAAAAAGCTATAATTTAAAAAAAAAAAAAGAAGAGGAGATTGGAAAAGATGGCCTTTGAGTTCCCTTACAGCTCTAGATCTAAGAGTACTCTATGATCCCTGATCTTAAGATTGCCAAACTATAACAATCCAGAGACCTGAAAAATAACAAATTTAATGTTAGAAAAAGTGCTTAATTCACTATGTATGTGCCAACCACTATAGAGATACAAATACAAGCAATTAAGACAGTCCCAGAACTGGAAAAAAAGAAAATAGAATTCTAATAGTAGAGAAATGGGATTCTGATGTCTCTCAGAGATTAATGTTCTCATTTGGAAAATTACGGGGACTGTCAGCGCATTTTAGGAAAATATACTGAAACACTCCTTCCAACAAGTATTTCATGGATCATATAAATTTGAAATTTTTTCAAAGTTTTTGACAGAATATATTACAAAAATGCTCAATTCTTAGAATATCAATTAAGATTTAAATTTCAAGCTGTTCAATTCAATGAACAATTATACTATGCATAAGACATAGGATCTCTAAAAAACGGAAAAACAATAAAACCCTAAAAGCAAGGACTTTAGTAGTGTAAACAATACAGGCACACAAAACAATGCTACCTACATTAAACTGGATGATAATTTATAAGTGAGATTTAAACTTTGTTCTCTAGATAGGAACGTATTAATATTTTTGAAGCTTGCCAAGTTCATATTTTTTAAAAGGAAAATAATTAAATTATAGACAACTGAAATAAGGTAGAAAAGGGGGAAGGGTAAAAAAAGAGATCTCAACAAAGTATTATTAGAAAGGGATAACTCACTTTCAGTTGAGAAATTTATGTAAGTCTTTATGGAGCTGCACTTGGTCAAGATTTTAATAAACAGAGATGTGTATAAAGTATACTTCAGACAAGATGGGTGGAATACAATAAAAAATGAGAAAAAGACAAGTTTTGTGAAGAGATAATCCAATTGGAGTAGCTAGGTGACACAGTGGATTAGAGTGTTAAGCCTGAAGTCAGAAAGACTCATTTTCCTGAATTCAAATCTGGCCTCAGATATTTACTAGCTGTGTGATTCTGGCAAGTCACTTAACCCTGTTTCCCTCAGGTCTTCATCTGTAACATGAGCAGGAAAAGAAAATGGTGAACCATTCCTGTAGCCTCTCAACTCTAATTAGCTCCTCTCAGAATATCCATTTAAGGAAAGGATAAAGGCTACAACTATGTGCTCATTCCTCTTCAGGTTGGCCCTCTGGACTTTTTCTACCATTTCCCCAAGCATTTTCATTCTCATCCTATATTTCTCCCTTACCACAATCCCAGCTCCTTTTAAGTGTAATAATCCCCATTATAATGTAAGCACAATGCAGGCAGAAGTGCTTAAAAAAATGACGGTTGCAGACTGATGGGGAATAGTGTAAAAAATAGTATATCCGGAGAGGTGGGTTAAAGCTAAGCTGCAGAAGGATGGCTATGGGACTGTTGTTTTGTTTTTAAATTCTATAGACAATAGACCATTAAAGGTTTTTAAGCAGTAAAGTGATCTGGTCATACTTCTTAAGCAGAAGATTATTTTTTTTTTGGTAGCTATATAAAAGACAGAATGGGGGGGGGAGTTAAAACCTTTTAAAATTATAAATAATACAGGATGGTGGCAGTTTTAGTGGAAAAAATAAGTGACACGAGTTATTATAGACAAGACAACTCACTGGGAGTGAAAAAAGAGAAAGAGGAAATAACAAAAAATTCTCAAGAGAACCAAAAGTTTAAAAATTCATATGAAAGGCCAAAGTCATGAACACCTAAAAAAAGGACTAAGAAAAGGGAGTGGAATTTATGCACAGCCTTGAAAGACAGGAAGTATTTCAATAGGAGTTAAATAGAGAAGGATTATACTGTAGAAATGGAGCACAGGACATGAAAATATAAGAAATGGGTGAGAAGGCAAAATTTAAGGAATAATTTTATCTCAGTTTGGCTGAAATGTGAAATCAGTGAAAATGAGTTTAAGATTGGAAACAAACCTGTGATTTTCCTTACTAGAGGGAACTTCCAAATAAGGAAACTTCTACTCACTAACTCAGGCTGAGAAGTTCCCTGCAATTTACATTCTGAGTGGCTAATCTAGAAAAATTGGCTAAAGAAATAAAAAAAGAAATTGAAGCAATAACCACAGTAAAAAAAAAAAAAAAAAAAAAAAGGCCCAAGAGTTCACTAAAATTAAATGAAACAGTTGATTACTACCAAAATTTCAGAAAAGTTACATGATAATAAAATTTATTATAAATCTTTCCAGCACTAAATGAATATAGAAAAATAGTTTCATAGAAGTGATCAAATGAGCAATAAGGGAAAAAACTGAATTCAGTTGCTCACCAAGAACAAGTAATGCAAGAAGGACTCCCTAGTGGTGGGAAAAATAGAAAGCAGTTGGCTTTTTTTTTTCTTTTTGACCTGATCTTTCTTGTGCAGCTTGATAAATGTGGAAATATGCTCAGAAGAACTGCACGTGTCTAACCTATATTGGATTACTTGCTGTTATGGGAGGGGGAAGAAGGGAGGAAAAAAAAATGTAACAAGGTTTTGCAAGGATGAATGTTGAAATCTATCTTTGCATGTATTTTTAAAAATAAAAAGCTATTATAAAAATTATAAAATAAAAATAATAATTAAGAAAAATTTTTAAAAATAGAAAGTAGTTTGGCAGAAAATGAACTTAGATCAGCATCTTATACCATAATCCATAATAAGTTCTAAAGAATATACAACCTAAATATAAAAGATCACATGATTTTTTTAAAAAGGGGAATCATAAAAGGTAGTACTTTTCAAAATTATAGTTCAGAGGGAGAGGAGAATGCTTTCTTTTAAAAAAATGTTATTGATAATGTTATGTTTTATAGCTGAATCCCTTCTCCCTCTTCTAGAGAATAATCCCTAATAACAATTAAGGGGGAAAGGAGAGGAAGAGAAGGGAGAAGGAAAAAATCCAGTAAACCTATTAGCAAAAAAAAAAAAAATCTAATAATAAATGAAATATTCCATACCAATGAATACAATTCCTGAAAGAGAGTGGGGAAAATAAATTTGGTCTTTGTAATTTTGCAACACAGATGTAAGATTTTTTGAGATTGTTGGGTTTTTTTTTTCCTTTACATTGCTACAGTTACTATGTATATTGCTTTCGGAATCTGCTTACTTAATAGTTTTCAGTTCATGGAAAGTAACTATTATGCTTCTCTGTATTTATAGTTTTTTTTAAACACAGTAATATTTCATTATATTCATGTACCACAATTTGTTTATCCCACCCTCCTATCCTGGTTATATACTGTGTTTCCAGTTCTTTGTTACCACTAAAAAAGTGTGGTTATAAATATTCAAGTAGATATGGAATCTTTTGTCCATAACTTCCTTAAGTTATAGCCTAATAACAAAATCTCTGGACATTTTATGTAAATAATTGCAAGTGATTTTTCAGAATGGTTATCCACTTGTATTTCTATAAATAATGCACTAGTATGCCCATCATCCCACAATCCCTCCAATGTTGATATTTGTCAGCTTTACCAATTTTCAAGGGGAAGGGAGGAAATTAAATCTTGTTTTGATTTGTATTTCTCATTAGTTATTCAGAGCATCCTCTAACCTCTGCACTAATAGGGAGAAATGGGAAAATTCTTAACCAAACAAGGGAAAAAATAGAATATGCAATAGAAAATTGTTAAATCTGACTATACATTTTAAAAAAAACGTTTGGGGGCAGCTAAGTAGAATACTGGATAGAGCACCAACCCTGAAGTCAGGAGGACCCAAGTTCAAATCTGGTCTCAGACACTTAACACTTCCTAGTTGTATGACCCTGAGCAAGTCACTTAACCCTAATTGCCTCAGGGGGAAAAAATTGCACTAAATCAATGCAGCTACAAAGGAAACTGTCAAATGGGAAAAATAAAAATAAAAAATCTGTATATAGAATGTCTAATATATCCAAGATATATACTGGACAGAGAATTAATTCAAATAATTAAGATCAAGAATCATTTTCCAAGAGATTAAGTAATCAGAGAATATGAACAATTTTCAAATGCAAACTATCAACAATACAATGAAAGACTACACCAAATCATTAAAAAGAAAAAAGTAAATGTAAATAACTCCGTGGCTGCATCTCACAACTAACAATTTGGGAGTACTACATTTAAGACAAAAAGTTAATGCATTGGAGTTTTGGAAAGCCAATTATACTAACACATTGTTGGGGAAACTGTAAATTGATCAGCCATTCTGGAAGTCAATCATGTTAAGACATTTTGGGTTCCACTATAAAAATCACACAATCATATCAGAAAATCCCATGAAATTATACAAGAAAATCACTCAATAATTCAACTTCTTTGACTTTTGAGATCTTACTACTGGCATATTTCCCAAAAAGGTCAGATAGACAGATCCTGTATATACCAAAATATTTTGTATTAATAGAAAATTAATGAATAAAGGAAAGGGGCATTTGAAATAAACAGGAAAAAATTTCTATAAAGTGAAATAAACAGAACAAGGAAATAATGTATATAATAATCAAGATAATATACATGTAAAAAAAAAAAATTGAAACAGTGCTGAATGTTTTAGGTTTGCAATACCTAATCTGAACCCAAGAAAGAGAAAATTTACCTCTTTTCCTTCAAGTGATGGGAGGCTATGCTATCATAGTCTCAATGTGTCACTTGGTTCTACTGTATACACTTGTAACAAGGGAAGGCTAATTGAATTAGGAGATGTAGTATATCAAAAAATGATGATGAAGGAGATAGAATTGTTTTATCTGGAGAAATAGCTAATAAGCCAGTTTGACATCTTCAAATAATGCAGAGGTGAGAATAAAGTGCTTTAGGAATAACAATCTTGCAGCTTTAAGAGGATTAGAGAAGGGATTAAGGGGGAAGAAATCAGGAAAACTAATTAGCAGACTATTCCAATCAAGTTCAAGAGTTACTGACTGATGGAAAAGTTATTTTTTGAATGCTTACTAAATTCCAGGTATTATGTTAAATGCTGGGAATACAAATTCAAAAACCATGATATTCTCAGTCTTAAATGAGTGGAAACAATATACTTTTTTTCTGGAGGATGTTTTTGTACAGAAAGTTACAGAGATGCTGAGTGGAATCACTGAGCAACTGACAAATTTCTTTCAGGAATGATAGTTGGATTTGATCGTTTTCCCCATAGTTAGTACTGTTTAAGTCCTGATTGATTCACTGATTGATTGTAAAAGGGAAATAGTATGTAAAACAGGGATAATACAGGTATGGCATGAAAGTGGTAGGAAAGCAGCATTAAGTAGGTGGCAATTGGACTACCTATGAAGAATTATGACTAATCAGGAACAAGGGTCCAGTGGGAAACTAATCTTAAGTGTGCAGTATAAAATTGAGGAAAGGTGATAATGATCTGACTTGGATGATGAATGCTAAGAGGAAAAATTTAAGGCCAAGAAAGAGGGATAAGAATAGGCTTTTTAAAAAATGGTCTTTTGGGATTTGGAATATCAAAGTAGCCTTACAGAACAGTTTTATTCAAGTGGTGGCAGTTGGAAGCCAAATTGAAAAGAAATGAGGAGTTTGACAACTTTTTTTTTTCTAGTATGCCTGTGAATGGAATTGAAGAGATACATACCAACAGGTCAAATGGAAGGATCATTTGTAAGTTTGTTTCCTGGTTTGTTTTGTTAAGGATAAGGGAGAAGTAGGAATGTTTGTAAGCAACAGGGAAGGACTTAATGAATGAGAAAATATTAAAAATTTGGGAAAGAAGATTATCAAAGTCTTAAGTTCTTGCAAATGGGGCATTTTTAAATCACTAAGGGCAGAAGTAGATGGGTTAGTTTTGTGAAGGTCAATTATTCCTTTGAAACAGATGCAAAAGAGGAAATTTTAAGGCAGAATTAAGTTCCTACTATTGCAAAAGCTCTGGGATTCTGAAGATGTAAAATAACAGTTTAGTATCTATTGCGTAGGATGGGAGGGGGAGAGAAAGAGTGAGAGAATACAACAGGTATGCTATTAAGTAAGAATTATACAAGATAATCAAGATGCAAAAACAAATCATAAATCTAACCAAGTTTTAGCACCATGCCTAGTTTTGTCACCCATTAATATGTTAAGCTATTGTGATGGTTTATGTGGTAAAGAGCTGGTGAAATTATATAAAAAAGACTTTATTTTGTTTCAGGGTTGGCTTGCATTTTTTTAATTTGGACTTGCTAAGAGGATCACCTAACCTCTCAATTCACCAAGTAAGTCTCTTGTTGCAGAGATGATGATGTACATTTGTAGAGGGAGTTTCTTTACCTGACTAATCTCTGTAGGACTGAAATTATAGGTTCAGTCACCATTCCCAATCCCTATCCTTATCCCAACAAAGTTATAGATAGGTTTCAACGCAATAAATAATTCTTAAATATCTATCTTGTGTGTTAGGCACTGTGGTAGATTTTAGACCAAAACCCAAACATTTTCTTTCTTCAATATAGATAGATAGAAATTTCAATAATCAAAGTACAAACAAATGGCGCGATGAGAAAAAAAGTCTGTTAAAAAAAAAATATGGCACCTGAACTATATCTGGAAGAGGCAGAAGTTAGGAAGGAGTACGTTCTAAATATAGAGAACTGTGGTACAGAAGCAAAAGATGTAATGTAGGGAGCATTTTTATTGAACCAGCGATTTAGTAAAGTGGAATATGAAACAAGAATTGATAAGCATAATTGTAAAGGGATTTCTGCACCAGGTTGGTGATGATGATGGCTGAGATGATACAAAGTTTCCTTTCCAAATTTTTGATTTTTTTTTGTGGCTCAAAGTTTTTATTCTTCAATATTCCCTATTGTAAAATATCCTATACCTTAAGATGTTAAATTATTGCCAATAAGGAAAAAAAAGCTATCACAATATGGAAAAGTAGGAATAATAAAGAGATTCACAAACTAAGAGTACATAGTAAATATTAACAGAACTGGATTTTCTTTAATTCTCATGGTGCTGATTCTGGCATGCAAATACATAATCTAAATACAAATGTACTACAGGTTTACACCATGTGAAGCTCTACCTAGAAGTCATTTGCTTTTTCATTACACAAATGAGGAAAGTGAAGTCCAGGAAATCAACTAAACAGATAGTAAAGTAACAGGGTCATTCTAACCCAACACATAAAAATTTTTTGAACTGATATATCTAACCAATATACTTTAAGAAATACATAATAGTATCATAGACATCACAATTTTAATAATCTAAGTTTCATTCATTTAAGAAATACTTATTGGGCATCTAGTAAATTCAAAGCAATATTTGTGTATGCATATATTAAAAGAATTTTCTGTGTGCTACAAAATTCAACAAATACTGAACACAATTTTGTTAAACAAAATTGAACAAAGTAAAGAAAAAAATTTAAATATCTGCAAATGAACAACAAATGACTAATACTGAAGGTCAAAATATGTGAAAGATGCAAACAAAAAGTTTATTTAGCATGAAGTAAAAGAATATAACAAGGAGTAATAAGGTTTCATTTTGAGTACCATTTGAGAAATTATAAATGGCATCTACAATGTCAGGGATAATTTACTACATACAGCTAAGATGACTTCACTAAAGCAAAGATGTCTTTCACCTTACTGAACATAAATAGCTTATTTTCTTAATTTAACTTAGTATTATAAAAAATTTACTATTGAAAAAAGTCTTTTAAAAATTTTTTTAATTAAGTCTTTTTTTTTAAAAGCCCTAAATTGGGGGCAACTAGATGGCACAGTAGATAGACCACTGGCTCTGGGCTCAGGAGGGCTACAGTTCAAATCTAACCTCAGATACTTAATACTTACTAGCTGTGACTCTGGGTAAGTCACTTAAATAATAATATATATGAAAAGCACCTAATTTTAGTTGAAAAATATATGTTTTTTAAAAGTACTCTCAGGGCTTGAGGAACATAATATTCTACTAGGAAGATACATGAGTCACAGCTAATCAAATACACAATTTCAAGGAAGATGGAGCAGTAACAACTGCTGAATCAGAAATTTCTCCATAGTAAATAGCACCTGAACTGAGCCTTTGAAAAGTTAAGCATAATAAGAGTTGAGGAGGAAGTAGATCAACTGTCAACCAATAAGCATGGATTTGAGTTCAAAACAAAAGCTTTATTAAAAAAAAAAAAATGGTTCCTGCCCTCAGGAAGCCTCCATTCTAATGCATGTTGAATGTTATTCTGTAAAAAGGACAACAAAGGGAAATGGAATGTCAATTTAGAACAGTTCATAGGGCTTACTTGGTTAGAATACAGTTTGTGTTGAGAGTGATATGAAAGAGTTGGAAAAGTAGATGAGTCAGATTGTAAAGAATTTCAAATTCTGAACTAGAGAGTTTGCATTTTATTGTATAAGCAATAGAGACACAGAAATTTTTCTAAATAAAAGATACATAGTCAAAACTCTTAAAAATATTCATTTGACACAGAAAAGAGATGCTACAAAGGTAGAATCACAAAATGTGGAACAGACAAGAAAAGCAAAGAGTCAAAGCTGACTAAAATTTTTAATCTAATGTAGAAAAATGATGTTATCCTCAAATATATTTATGTGTACCTAAATGTGTGCATATACATATACATATGTGTGTGTACATGTCTGAAAAAGATGGATTAGGAAGGGGAAGACTGAGCATCATTTTGGACATAAAGATTTTGGAACTCTGATGCAAAATCAAGAGGAGATATCCAGCAGCCACTTGATAATCTGAGATGAGTTTCTGAGAAAATATAGTACCAGATATATAGATTTGGAAGTTTATCTGTATAGAGATAACTGAACCCATGAGAGCTGAGATTAAAGAGAATGAAAAGAAAGAGAATCCCTCATGCTTAAGGGACAAGGGATGATGAACCAGAAAAGGAGAATTAAAAAGATCAATCAGATAAAAGAGGGAGGAAAACAGAAAGAAAAGGAAAAGAGAAGATATAAGAATCAGGAATTGATTATGTGTCAGATACCACAAAGAAATCAAGTAATATGAGAATTGAGGAAAGACCATACTATTTAATAGGAAAGAATTTAGTAGTCATTTTGGGGAGACAAATTTTAAAAATTTAAAACCTACAAGGACTGACAATATGAAGTCTTAGCATCTTTATTTTAGAGATTGAATTAATTGAAATCCTAAAAGGTCAAACAATTTGTTCAGAGCCACTCAACTAATTAAAAGAGAAGACTAGAAATCAAATACTACTTTCCACCAGTCAAGAGTTCTATCACACTGTATATAAATCCACAAAAAATGTGAGAATGGAATTGTACATTTTCATCCTCATAAACATGAGACATGTTTTTCTATTAAGAACCACATGGAAGGGGAGAGGGGAAAGAGGGGATCAGAGATGGCAAAGAACACAATTATGTTTTTAATCAAGCATAATGAAAGAAATAGTCTTAAATCCAACTTTCATGGTCTTGTGAATAAATCACTTCTTGTTCTGAATTTGAGGTGAAAGGAATATATACACACTTAGAATGATCCGCCAAATGCCTAGCAACAGGAAATTTCTTCTTTTACTTATATTGTCCACTATTGTTATCTCAAAACGGAGTAAAACAGACCATGGGATCTTGAAAGCTGTGAAGTTCTACATAAAAATTTGTCCAATACTATCTCTGCAAATTCTTTCAATTGAAGCCTAGCTAAGCTGGGTTAAAATTAACATAGAAAATTGGAGACCAAAAGATAAAATTTTCAGAAATGGAAACTCACAAAACCTGGAGAGGCTGAGATCTGCATTGGAACAAGGAGGATCCAGAATGATGAAACCACAAAATAACCAATTGTTCATCTCACACTTTATGTAATATTCAAATTAATCTGTGACTTCATCTATCTATTCTCTGAATTGAAGATCACAATCCATCTCTTCACAGCAGGGGGCACTCCCTTGTTTGATTCTTATTCATGCCTTCCTATAAAAGTTGTTATTGGGGGGAAGGGAAGGAAGAAGGAGGTTTAAGCTGTTCATTGCCTGGTGTCATCACAATGTCAAATGTTATCACATCTATCTTCTTTTTCAGTCAAACACATTTTCTTTTTACCGCATTAAAAAATGAAATACATCTTTGGAATATGTTAAGTGAAATAATAACAGAATTAGAAAAACCTTCCCTTAAATTTTAACTTTTAGCCTAAAATAATCATTTCTGGTTAAGTATGAAAATTAATTTGATTATGAAAATTGATTGATTGGAAAATTACATTTTCTTTATATTCAAGTCTAATTTTTCATGTTCCCCAAATCCCAATACAGTACCCTTAACTGAATACCAAATGACCCTTCCCTTAGTCCAGGTTTCAATTCTGATTCATTTAATAACTGACTAACTAGTACATGAATAAGACTATAAAAGCTTTTTAATTTACTGTAAAGATTTTTCATAAAACTAATGTTTCTTGCTGTTAGCTTGCCCACCTCTTGGTGATTCTCATTATTGCATTCAGTATCTTGTTCTTCAGTTCTTCTTCAGTTCACCATCTATCTACTTGGGGTACAATTTCAAGTCATTATTCCATTGAACATGCATGCTAGTCTTCCAAATTATCAACCTCTTCAACTCCTATGACATTGTTCTCTACCTCACCATCTCCTGAAATTCCACTGTCTTCATGATTTTGAACTCTGAAATTCTACCCTCTTACCACAACCTATTGCCAAACTTATTTTCCTTTAATCCTTTCCTCTTCTTCATACTTCCTAAACCTCTTTGCCTCACTGAGTTCTC
This sequence comes from Sarcophilus harrisii, assembly GCF_902635505.1. Classification (NCBI taxonomy): domain Eukaryota; kingdom Metazoa; phylum Chordata; class Mammalia; order Dasyuromorphia; family Dasyuridae; genus Sarcophilus; species Sarcophilus harrisii. The sequence continues at coordinate 511,300,733 of NC_045427.1, read as the reverse complement.
CAACCTTTCCTCTCTCGTCCCACATTCAGCTCTAGCCTCACTTTCTTCCATTCATACATCCAATAACAGGGTTGGCCAGTTAGTTCACCATACACTGTCATCTCTCCTTGAATTCTCTGCTAATCATTAAGGCAGGGTCAACTCTGCCATTGCTCTTTTCTGCTGTTATTTTAGGAACAGTGAAGGAAGTAACTTAGTCCTATTAAATGGGTGCATCATAAATTCAAGTTAAATAATTCCCTGCTACAAAGCAATGCTTGTATTCTTCCCAGCCACCTTTGTATCTCACAGAAGCTTTTCCAAATCTCTTCCTCCAGGCCCTAAACACCACTCCATTGACAAAACTAAAACTGTCAGAGGAATCCTCATCCTTGGTTTAATCTTTAAGGATGGGGTGACCCTACTACTTTACAATATTATTCTATTTACACCCCTTCTCTCATACTTCTCTATGTCTCAGAGGAATGGGCCACATATCATCATTCCTCTTTCATCTTTCATCTCACCTACCTATCGAAGGAGATTGTATACAAATATATACTGAGGATTCCTCACATGCTTAAAAAAAATCTTTGGTCCTGTTAATCCTAGAAGTCATGGTTTTACATTTCCCCTCACTTTCACTGTCAAGCTTCTATAGAGAGCTTATCTGTAGTAACTGCCTTGACTTCTTCACTACTCACTTCTTAAAATTCTTCTTAATCATGCTTTCAAATTTACTACTCTGGTAAAACTGCTTCTTCCAAGGTTACCTATCATCTTTAATTTCTACAGCAAATGGCCTATTTTGGGTCCTCATTCTCCCTGACTTGCTGACTACTTCCTCCTGCATATTCTTCTCTGTCTTAAGTTGACATTGTGTTCTCCTGGTTCTGCTCCCTGACAACCCCTGCTCCTATGAGATTATGATGTAATTATAGTATTAAGATCATTATTTTGAAATTTATCAAAATTTTTAGGTCATAATTTGAAAAAACTAGATAGCAACAATGGATAGTCATCATCTTGCATTCAGGTAGATCTGGGTTGGAATCTTGCCTTAGATACTTACCAAAGAGCTCTGTAACTTAATCTTTCTCAGCCCTAGTTTCTTCATCCGTATAATGAAGGTATTGAATAGCTTCTAAGGTCCTTTAAGTTCCAAATCCATCATCCCATGAACTGGTAGACCTGGGTTTGTCCAGGTTCTGTCACTTATTAGCTTTGTTACAATGGTGAAGTTTTTAAATATCTGTGTGTTACTTCTTCAACTACAAATGTAAACTAATAATATCTATACTGACTACCTCTCAGGACTGTTATGCTACCCAGATCAGATGTGTAAAGTAGAAACTCATTATAAACATTCTATATAAACACAATGCTACAAAAATTTGACAGTGAAGTACTGATTAACATTGAATTGTCAAATTATTGTTAATTAAAAAGAAAGTTTCACATTACCATTAGAAAATATTACAAATGTTTTCTTTTTTTATGTTGGTTAAGAAACTATCTGCTAAAGTTTTTTTTCCAAATTCTAAATTCTTTTCCCACAAAATTGGAGAAAATCAATCTACTGGTACCATTTAGTTGATTCAAATTATTCCTTAAAATTTTTTTATAAATCTCAGTTTTCATTTTAATATTATGACTATAAATTTTCAGATTCTGGAATGCAAAAATCAATTAGTTACTATTCAATGAATGTTTACATACAATTAATTTAATATTTTGTGATTTCCTTTGTTGCCACTCTATAGAACACTTTTCTATTTTGACCCAGGGAAAAAAATGTGGCTGTTTAACTTAGTAAGGCAAAACAAAACTAGCATTAGTATGATCCAATGCAATATTAATAGTCAATTTTAAAACAATAAAAAACCAGAATGGAATCCTAATTTGGATGAGTCTTTTCAAGTCTCATAAAGATTAAATAAGAGTCCTGAAATAAAGAAATTAAGCATAAAATACCCACCAAAAGGCAATAGTTATCAGAAATATTCATAAGCTTCCTACATTATAATAACAAACAAAAATGGAGCATAATTGCAGTTAACTGACAACTTACCTCAAATATACGTTCATTCACATTACACATACATAAAAACACATCAAATCTTTGAACAAAACAATCTATTTTCACCAAGCTATATATAAACACTAATTAGTTAAATGTACGGCCTATACTGCCTAGGTGGCAGTCATAGTCGTGGTTGTTGTTATTGTTATCTTTAGGTGGGGGAGCTATAGTTCTTATATGAAATGTCCGTAAAAGGCTAGGCTAACCTATTTTAGAAAGATTGACACAAACCTTATTCTGCAGTTGAGAGTAGATATTCCCACTGCAGCAGCACTGCCACTGACTTTGGCAAAATTTCTAAGGACAATAACAGAAATATTATATTCATCTAAGTAACGACAGTCTACAATACACACATTTTATGCATCTACATTTCTGACAGAGTATAGCCTACATATTCCCTTGGATTTCAGAAAAAGGCCACCCCTCTCTAGGCAAAAGGTTAATGTAACCTCTTCCAAATCCCTCCCCAGCCTCCAAAGACGGTTACCTTCATAAGTCCATTGTCAAATTGTACTCGCACGCCTCAAACCTCCATCCACATCCAAGTCTTAGGGGAGACCCGAAAATGTAAGCTAAATCCCCTACCCCACTATCCCTTACTCTAGGGTGTGGGTGTGTCTGTAGATAGCTCTAGTTTTCCACAAAGTCCAATGCAATCTTGCCCAAAGACTCAGACCCCAGCTCCTTCCCGGCCCCAAGATAAGCCGCCAGTAGCAGACGACCCCAGCCATCCCGGGCCGCAACCCTTCCTCTTTCTCCCCTCCCTGCCGGCCCCTCCCCCGCCGTGCGCACGCGCGTCCTGCGGTCCCTCCCTCTCTCTTTCCTCCCCCTTCGCCCTCTTTCCTCCCCCGCCCCCCGCCCCTCTCACCTTAAGCACTGGCCACCCCCTTATCCCGGGTCCGGAGAATCACCGGCCCATGAGGGAAGACAGGATATGTAAAGGAGGCGTTGGCAGCCAAGAATCCGCGTTGCTCCCCTTCGCCCCACAGGCCCCGACGGTCCCGAACAGTGTCTGTCACTGGCACTTCCCTGAGACGAGCCGGGAAGAGGCGCTGTACAGGGCCAGCCCAGCAAGCCCAGTCTGGCTCGGCGCAGAGTCCCGAGCTCGGTCCCACAGCCGCCTGAGATCGTTTCTGTCTTGGACTGCGCAGTCCGTGCACCGCGCCGCGCCGCGCCGCGCCGTACCGCTGCCGCCGCCGCCTCAGCCAATCCCTCCCCCCACCACAGCCAGCGCGACACTTAAGCAAGTTTTCGACAATCCGGAAAGCGAGGACGGAAAAGGCTTTCCCTCCTCCCACCCCCTCAGCAGCGATGAATTTCCTTCTGCGCTTGCGTGAGGTCCGATTCATCCTACTCTTCCGCCCCGCCCCCCACCTCCCATCTTTCCGCACACTTATCATTTCCAAAGCTCTTAAGATTTCATTTTCTTCGGTAATACTAATGATTTCTTCATCTTGTTAATTTTATAATTAAAAACCACAGTCATAGAATGTTTCTTGCATAATGACAATGGCAAATTCATAAAAAAGCATGTCTAATACTAAAATATTTTTTATTAAAATTTCCATTGCATAAACTAATAATTAAAAAAAAAATCTACTCGATGACACATGCTAATTTACACGAGCGCTGTTAAGGTGCGTTTGCCAGTGGTGTGGTAGAGACAACTAGTAATTTTTGAAACTGAGGCAAGGACCATGAAGCAGAAAAGACTCACAGCTCCGAGGGGAACGTCATACAAGAAGACAGATCACGAATTGTAAGGGTACGGAAAAGACTGATCAACTTAACCACACACACCCCCAGAATGGAACAATTTGGTAGCTTCCTATTTTTGATAATACAACCCACTCTGCAAGTCTACCAAAATGGCTGCCCTCTTATTCCTCAAACAGGAAATTTTATCTCCCATTAACAAGGTCTTTGCACTGTTTCTCATGCTAGTGTCAGTCTTTTTCAAATAAATTAGCCTAGTCTTCCATGAACATATCATATGAGAAGTATAGCCTCCTCCTCCCCCCCATAACCCAATAAGCATTTCATTTAATTACTATTAGTGTTTATAGCTTAGTATAAATAAATTGTATTGTTTTAAGATTCCAAGTGTAATATGAGTAAATATATATTTGAAATTTTTCTTCCCTTTGCCTTGGAATTCTTAGTTTCCTTATAGTTCAGCTCTAATATTACTACCTATATAAGGCCTTTCCTTTTTTTTTTTTTTTTTTTTTTAATAAGGCCTTTCCTGATACTTTCAGCTGCTAGTGCTTCCACTATCCCAAATTAGTTTTAACTTATTAAGTACTTATCCATGTGTGCATATATCTCTATTATAGCCTGTAAGCTCCTTTAGGATAGAGACTTGCTTTTTTTCTTTTTTTAATCTTTGTGTTTCCATTTCTTAGCACAGTGCTGGGTGTTATGTAGAATGTAATTATCTCACTATGGGATGTACAGTTTTTTGCATGCTACCTCTCAAATTAGACAATAAGGACATTTGTGTCCTTTGCATATAGCACAGTATCTGGCATAGAGAAAATACAAAATAACATGCCTGACTGACATTGATTGATTTCTAGATATTGAGTTCAGTTGTTTCTGCACTATGAACAATTCAGAAGCCTCATTACTTAGAAGTGGTAAACACTCAAGCAAACAGAATAATGTTTAGAGGAATGGGAGTAAAAGATTTAGTTTCCAACCAAAAAATCAATAGAGATAGAAGAAAAACCAATTAAAGAAATGAAGGAATAGAAATGTAGGAGAATTATAGGAGAGAAATCAACAGCTTGGAAAAGGAAGCACAAAAATTGGCTTGAAACAGTTAATACTTAAAAAAATAGAATTGGCAAAATAGAAAAGAAATTCATTGAAGAAAATAATTGCTTTAAAAATGAAATTGGACAAATGGAAATGGAGGTAAAAAAAAAAACTGAAAAAAAGTATTCATTAAAAATAGAGTTGGACAGGGAGAAGCTAATAATTCCATGAGACATCAAGTATATAAGTCCTCATTGGAAAAACAACAAACTTGGAAAATGGATAAGAAGAGATAATTTAAGAATTATTGGACTGCCTGAAAGCCATGATCAAAAAAAAAAAAAATAAAAAGGAGCCAGGACAGTATCTTTTAAGAAATCATCAAGGAAAACTGCTATAATATACTAGAAGCAAGGAGTAAAAACGTCATTAAAAGAATCCATCACTTCCAGAAAAAAATCCATCACTTCAAGCATATTGGAGCTAAATTCCACAATTATGTCAAGGAGAAAATACTGCAAGCAAGGAGAAAGACAATTGATTCAAAAAGCATCAAGGAACCACAGTCAGGAGTACCCAGGGCTTAGCAGCTTCTACATTAAAGGATCAGAGGACCTGAAAGATAATATTCTGGAAGGCAAAGGATCTTGTACCAAAACAAAGAATCAACTATCCAGAAAAATTGAGCATAATCTTTCAGGGTAAAAAGATGGACATTCAATGAAATAGGAGACTTTGAATGATTTCCGATGAAAAGACCTAAACTAAAGAGAAAATTTGTTCTTCAAATATAAGGTCCAAGAGAAGCATAAGAAGGTAAACAGAAAAAGAAAAAAAAATGTTGAAGATTAAATTGTTTACATCCCTACATGGGGAAGATGATATTTATAACTCTTGAAAATAATATCTTGGTTAGAGCAGTTAGAAGGGGTATACAGAGATGTGATAATATAAAAAAGATAGGGTTGGAAAAAGGATTGTACTAGGAAAAGACAAAAGGGGAGCTGAAATGAGGCAAATTACATCACATGAAGAGGCAAAAGAGACTTAGAGAAAGTTATTGCAGTAGGAGGAAAGAAAGAAAAAAGATGAGTCTTGTTTGAACCTTAATTTCGCTGAATTTGGCTAAAAAAATGAATAATATACACTATAGTTGGGTATAGAAATTTATCTTATAGAAGCAGCTAGAAGGAACAGTAGATAGGAAGCCTAAGTTCAAATCCAACCTCAGACACTTAGTATTTCCTTAGCTGTGTGACCCTGGCCAAATCACTTAACCCTAATTGTCTCAGCAAAAAATAAAATAAAATAAAACAAAATAAAAGGTATCTTACATTGTAGAGAAGTAGGAGGGAAAACAGAAAACAAAAGAGGGGTGTATAGAAGGAAGGGTAGATTGGGGGAAACGGGGATTGGAAGGAAAATATTAATGAGGAGAGAAAGGATGAAAGGAGAGAGAAAATACATAGTTGGAAATCATAACAATGAATGTGAATGAGATAAACTCTCCCATAAAACAGAAATGGTGAACAAAGTGTATTAAAATCCAGAATCCTTCAGTATGTTGTTTACAAGAAATACTTTTGAAGTAGAAAGATACACACAGACTAAAAGGTAAAAGGCTGGAGCAGAATATAATATATTTCAGCTGAAATTTTAAAAAAAAAGTAGCATAGCAATCCTAATCCCAGACAAAGCAAAAGCAAAAATAGATCTAATTAAAATAATTAAGGAAATAAATTACATCTTGCTAAAGGGTGTCATAGACAATGAAGCAATATCAACATTAACATATATGTGTAACAAGTGATATAGCATCCAAATTCTTACAGGAGAAATTAAGTGAATTATCAGAAGAAATAAAAAACTAAACTATATTAGTGGGGGATCTTAACCTCCTGCTCTCAGAAAGAGATAAAACTAACCATAAAATTAAAAAAGGAAGAAGTTAAAGAAGTGAATATAATTTTAGAAAATTTAGATGTGATAGACTTCTGCAGAAATCTGAATGGGGATAGAAAGGAATATATCTTTTTTCTCAGCATTACATGGTATCTTCACAAAAAAATGACCATATATTGGAGCATAAACATCTCACAATTAAGTGTATAAAAGTAGAAATATTAAATGCATCCATTTCAGATAATGATGCAATGAAAATTACATGTAATAAAGAGCCATTAAAAATAGAACAAAAGTTAATTAGAAACTAAATCATCTCATCCTATAGAATGAGTGAACAAAACAACAAATCAAATAATAATTTCATCCAAGAAAATGACAATGATGAGAAAACATAATAAAACTTATGGGATACAGCCAAAGCAAGTTATTAGGAAAAATTTTATATATCTCAGTGCTTACATCAATAAAATAGAGAAAGAGCAGATCAATTTATTGGTCTGGCAACTAAAAAAGCTAGGAAAAAAAAAAACAAATTTAAATTCCCAATTAAATACCAAATTAGAAATTCTGAAAATTAGAAGAGAAATAAAATTTAAAGTAATAAAACTATTTAACTAATAAATAAAATTAAGAGTTAGTTTTATGAAAAAACAATAAAATATATCAATAAACAGTTAATTTGATTAGAAGGAAAGAAAAAATCAAATTACCAATATCAAAAATGAAGAGTGAATTTACAACCAATGAAGAGGAAATTAAAACAATAATTAGGATTTATTTTGCTTAATTATGTGCCAATAAATCTGACAATCTAATTGAAATGAATGAATAGTTACAAAAATATAAATTGCCCAGATTAATATTAGTGGAAATAAAATACTTAAATAACCCCATTAAAAAAAAAGAAATTGAATAAGTCATCAATGAACTCTCTAAGGGAAAAAAATCTCTTTCAAATGAATTCTACCAGACATTTAAAGAATAATGAATTCCATTACCATATAAACTATTTGGAAAAATAGGGGAAGAAGGAGTCCTACCAAATTCCTTTTATAACATAGATATGGTAATGATACTAGGTGATGAAACTAGGAAGAGGCAAAACAGAGAAGAAAATCACAGACCCATTTCCCTAATGAATATTGATGCAAAAATCTTAAAATATTAGCAAAGAAATTACAGCAACTTATCACAAGGATAATATATCATGATCAAGTAGGATTTATACCATAAATGCAGGGCTGATTCAATCAATATCAGAAAAACTATCAGTATAATTGACCATATCAATAAGGAGACTAACAGAAATCATATGATTATCTCAATAGATGAAGAAAAAGCTTTTGACAAAATATAAGACTCATTCCTATAAAAATTACTAGGAGCACAGGAACATATGGAATTTCCCTTAACATGATAAGCAGCAACTCTCTAAAAATCAGTAAGCATTATACATAATGGATGATAAGGCAGATGCATTCCCAATATGACCAGAAACAAAGTTGCCCATTGTCACCTCTATTATTCAGTATAGAAATGTTAGGGTTAGCAATAAGAAAAGAAACTGAAGGAAATAGTGTAGATAATGAGGAAATAAAACTATCAGTCTTTGCAGATGATATGATGGTATACTTAGAGAATCAACTAAAAATTTAACTACTTGAAATAATGGATAACTTTAGAAAAATCATAGGATATAAAATAAACTCACATAAATCATCAGCATTTCTATATATTATCAACAAAATCCATCAGCAAGATATAGAAAAAGAAATCCCATTTAAAATAATTGAAGATAAAAAAAAATATTTGGGATCTACTTGTCAAGGCAAAACCAAGAATTATATGAACAAAATTATGAAACACATTTCACACAAATGAAGTTAGCTCTAAACAACTGGAAAAATATCAAGTGCTCATGGGTAGGCTGAGCTAATATAATAAAAATGACAATTCTACCTAAATTAATCTACATATTAGTGCCATACCAATCAAACTGCCAAGAAATTACTTTATAGAACTAGAAAAAATAATAAAAAAAATTCATCTGGAAGAACAAAAGGTTGAAATGGGTTCATGACTTAGACATAAATACTAACATTATAAGCAAATTAGGAAAACATGGGATAGTCAACTCTCAGATCTATGGAGAGGAAATTATGGCTAAAGAAGAACTGGAGAACATTATGAAATGCAGAATAAATAATTCTGATTTCATTAAATTAAAAAGGTTTTGTACATACAAAACCAATGTAGCCAAGACTAGAAGGAAAGCCAAAAACTTTTTTATATCCAGATTTTGATAAAGTCCTCATTTCTACAGCATATAGAAAATTGATTCAAGTACAAGCCATTCTTCAACTGATTAGTGATCAAAGGATATGAACAGAGACTTTTCAGATGAAGAAATTAAAGTCATTTCTAGTCACATAAAAAAATGCTCTAGAATATATTGAGAGAAAAGGAAAGGGAAAAGTGGAATGGCGCAAAATATGTACCATAAAAAAAGAGGCAAGAAAAAACTTTTATTCGTTTTGGTCATGTATACTTATTGTGTATCTAATTTATATTTTAATATATTTAACATCTACTGGTCATCCTGCCATCTAGGGGAGGGGCTGGGGGGGTAAGAGGTGAAAAATTGGAACAAGAGGTTTGGCAATTGTTAATGCTGTAAAGTTCCCCATGCATATATCCTGTAAATAAAAGGCTATTAAAAATAAAATAAAAGAAAAAAAAAAAAGAAAAAACTTTTATTGTGGAGGGGAAGAAGAGGAGGACAGGGAGAGTGATTGAATCTTACTCTCATTGGAATTGGCTCAAATAGGAAATAACATACATATTCAATAGGGGGTATAGAAATCTATCTTACCCTGTAGGAAAATAGGAAGGAGAAATGGGATATGGGGGGGTGGGGGAGAGGGGAAGGAGGGAGGGTGATAAAACAAAGGGCATATTGGGGAAAGGAGTGGTCACTAGCAAAACATTTTTGAGGAGGGACAGGGTGAAAGGAGAGAAAATAAATGGAGGGGAAATATAATTAGCAATAATAATTATAAAAAATTTTCAAAGCAAATTTCTCTGATGGAATATTAATGTTCTCTGGAAAATAAACAGGATTCTCTCAGAAAAAAAATTGGAAAGTCCTCCATAAACAAAGTGAAATATACTGTATACTTTGTTATTCTCAGTAGTGTAATCATCCATACCTACTCTGAAGAATTTATGATGAAAAATCTTATCCATACCCAGAGAAGGAACTGATCCAATCTGAATATATATTGGAGATTCTCTATTATTCTATCTCTTTATTTTTATTTTAATTTTTCTTGAGGGCTTTTTACTTTAATTAGGATAGGAGATCTATGTTTTCTTTTACAACTTGACTTTTATGGTCACTTCATATACACTTCACATGTGGTTTCTTAATTGTGGGTAGGGATAAGGAAGAGAACCTAAAACTCAAAAAATCTTAAAAACAAATATAAAAAAATTTTTTTAATTGTTTTGAATGTAACTGAAGAAAACATTAAATAAATTAATTAAAATTTAAAAAGAAAGAAAAAAGCTCTAAATCACTATTGATTAGAGAAATGCAAGTTAAGATAACTTTGAGGTACCACTTCATACCTCTCAGATTGGCTAAGATGACAGGGAAAGATAATGATGAATGTCGGAAGGGAATGTGGAAAAACTGGGATATTAAGGCATTTTTGGTGAAGTTGTGAAATGATACAGCAATTCTAAAGAGAAATTTGGAACTATGCCCAAAGTGTTATCAAAGTGTGCACATCCTTTGATTCAGCAGTGCCACCGCTAGGTTAATATTCCAAAAGAAATCATAAAAGAGGGAAAAGGATCCAAATTTGTGCAAAGATGTTTATGGCAGTCCTTTTTGAAGTGGCAAAGAACTGGAAATTAAGTGGCTACCCATCAGTTAGGAAATGGTTGAATAATGATATATGAATATAATGGAATATTATTATTCTATAAGAAATGATCAGAGGCTGATTTTAGAAAAAGCTGGACTTACATGAACTGTTGCTGAGTAAAGTGAGAATGAAGAGAACATTGTACACAGCAACAACAAGATTATGTGATGATCAATTGTGACAGACTTGGTTCTTCTCAACAATGAGATAATTCAAGGACATGCCAATAGACTTGAATGGAAAATGCCATCCACATTCAGAGAGAGAACTCTGGAGAATGAATGTGCATCAAAGTATAATGTTTTTACCTTTATTTGTTTGTTTACTTTCTTTTTTTTCTTATGAATTTTCCCCTTTTGATCTGATTTTTCTTGCATATCACAAATATGGAAATATGTTAAAATAATTGCACATATTTAATCTATATCAGATTGCTTGCTGTCTTCAGGAAAGGGGAGTTAAGGAGAAAGAAAAATTTGGACTAATGCAGACAAGATTAGAAGGGAAGCAATAAACTGGGAAAATATTTTTACAGTCAAAGGTTCTGATAAAGGCTTCATTTCCAAAATATATAGAGAATTAACTCTAATTTATAAAAAATCAAGCCATTCTCCAATTGAAAAATGGTCAAAGGATATGAACAGACAATTCTCAGATGAAGAAATTGAAACTATTTCTAGTCATATGAAAAGATGCTCCAAGTCATTATTAATCAGAGAAATGCAAATTAAGACAACTCTAAGATACACCTACACACCTGTCAGATTGGCTAAGATGACAGGAAAAAATAATGATGATTGTTGGAGGGATGCGGAAAACTGGGACATTGATGCATTGTTGGTGGAGTTGTGAACGGGTCCAACCATTTTGAGAGTAGTTTGGAACTATGCTCAAAAAGTTATCAAACTGTGCATACCCTTTGATCCAGCAGTGTTACTACTGGGATTATATCCCAAAGAGATTATAAAGAAGGGAAAGGGACCTGTATGTGCACGAATGTTTGTGGCAGCCCTTTTGTAGTGGCTAGAAACTGGAAACTGAATGGATGTCCATCAGTTGAGAATGGCTGAATAAATTGTGGTATATGAAAATTATGGAATATTACTGTTCTGTAAGAAATGACCAACAGGATGATTTCAGAAAGGCCTGGAGAGACTTACAGAACTGATGCTGGAGTGAAATGAGCAGGACCAGGAGATCATTATATACTTCAACAACAATACTAGATGATGACCAGTTCTGATGGATCAGGCCATCCTCAGCAACGAGATCAACCAAATCATTTCTAATGGAGCAGTAATGAACTGAGCTAGCTATGCCTCAGAAAAATAATTCTGGGAGATGACTAAAACCATTACATTAAATTCCTAATCCCTATATTTATGACACATGCATTTTTGATTTCCTTCACAAGCTAATTGTACAATAATTCAGAATCTGATTCTTTTTGTACAGCAAAATAATGTTTTGGTCATGTATACTTATTGTGTATCTAAGTTATATTTTAATATATGTAACATCTACTGGTCATCCTGCCATCTAGGGAGGGGTGGGGGAGGTAAGAGGTGAAAAATTGGAACAAGAGGTTTGGCAATTGTTAATGCTGTAAAGTTACCCATGTATAAATCCTGTAAATAAAAGGCTATTAAAAAAAAAAAAGAAAAAAGAAAAATTTGGAACACAAAGTCTCAAAAAAATGAATGCTGAAAGCTATCTTTTCATGAATTTAGAAACATAAATGCTATTGGAAAAATGTTTGTAGCAGCTCTTTTTATAGTAGCCAGTAATTGGAAAATGAATGCATGTCCATCAAGAGAGGAATGGCTGAATAATTTATGGCATATGGAAATAATGGAATATGATTGTTCTATAAGAAATGATGAGCAGCCTGATTTCTAAAAAGCCTGGAAAGATCATGAACATTGTTTTTCATTTGCTTTGTATTTTTCTTTCTTGTGGTTTTTACCTTTTGTTCTGATTTTTTTTCCCAACACAACTTATATAGAAATATGTTAAAAATGAATGTACATGTATAACCTATATGAGATTGCTTGTTAGTATGGGGAGGAGAGAGTTAAGGAAAGGAGGAAGAAATAATTTTGGAATTCAAAATCTTACAAAAATGAAAGTTGAAAACCATCTTTACATGTAATTGGAAAAATAACACTATTAAAATAAAATTAAATATTAAAAAAAAAGAATAACAGACTGATTTCATAAGAGCCTGGTAAGACTTATATGAATTGATGCTGAGTAGACAGGAGAACACTGTACATAGTAACAACTTGTATGAGGATCCACTAGAATAAACTTAGTTCTTCTCAGCAAAACAGTAATTCAAAACAATTCCAATAGACTTGGGATGAAAACTGCCATCCATATACAGACTGAATGCAGATCAAAGCATACTATTTTCACTTTTTTTGTTGTTTTTTCTTTCTTATCATTTTTCTGTTTTGTTCTGATTTTTCGTTCTCAACATGACTAACATGGAAATATTTTTAAAATAATTGTGTATGTATAACTTTTATCAGATTGCTTACTGTCTTGTTGAGCAAGAAAAAAAGGGAGTGATGAAGGAAATAAATTGCTATTCAAAATCTTACAAAAATAAATGTTGAAAACTACTTTTCACATATGTAATTGGAGAAAATAAAATACTAATAAATGGAGGGGAAAAGTTTATCATTTTGTATGGGATGACACATACATACATACATACATACACTTCTATTTACATATATTTGTGTCTATAATGAAAAAGAGGATTTCCAAGAATTTCTGATAAAAAAAATAGAAATGAGTGGACATTATGAAATGGAAGCATAGGAATCAAAAGAAAGAAAATTACAGTCAACTAGGAAGGATTAGGGATGACTTGTTTACATGTAAATAAGAGGATAAGCAACAAAAGCCTTCACAGAAATCTAACATTTTCCTGGATAATAGAGAAAGGTAAATAAAACAAGGAGAGGTGCTAGAGGTAGTATTTTTTTTTTTTTCTGTTTTGATGTTCTTAAAAGAGAGAAATAGGAAGGAGAGGAGACTAATGGAGAAAAAACTAAGGTTAAGAAAGGATCTAGTACAGGCAAAAGAACAGTCATAAGCAAAAGAAATTCCAATGTCGAAGGAGGTTTTAAAACATTAGGGAAAAAAAGTAAAAACCTGGGATCAGAAACAAAGCAAAGAAAGAGAAGAGGGGTGACTGTGCAAAAAAAAAAAAGGCCACTTTATAGACAAAAATCATGTCTTATTTGTAAATAAGAGGATAGAAGAAAGGAGAGAAAAAGTACAAGAGAATAAGATATCCATAACTGTAAACTTCAATGGATTCACTCATGCATAAAACATAAGAGTATGTTGTTAATATGTATTAGAAAGTTGCATCCATTAATGTTGTTTATAAGAAACACACTTGAAACACAAATAATAACATGGAGTTAAAATAAGGGGTTAGAACAAAATCTATTATGCTATGGATGAATAAAAAAAACAATAGAGGGGTAGCAATAATGATTCCAAATATAGAAAAGAGAAAATACATTCAACTTAAAGGAATCATAGAGAATCTATCAATATTTAATGTATAAGTATCAAATAGCATAGCATCTAAATACTTAAATGAAAAATCAATTGAATTTCAAAGAGAAATAGAGAATAAAACCATATAGTGGAATACCTCAAAATATCTCCTTCAAATATAGACAAATCTAAATAAAAGATAAGCAGGAGAGAAGATAAGCACATAAATAGAACTTCCAAAAAATTAAAAATATTAGATTTTTGGCAATTGTTAAATGGGAATAAAAAGAATTTATATATTTCTCAGAAATCTATGGAATGTTTATAAAAAATATATTTTAGGATATAAAGACCATCAAAAGATGCAATAAAAATACTATACATACTTTATTTTTTTTCCTCAATACTATTTTATTTTTCCAATTACATGTAAAGATAATTTTCAACATTCACCTATGTGAGATTCTGAGTCCCAAATTTTTTTCCCTCTGTTCCCTCCCTACTCCCTCCCCAGCAAACAATCTGATACAGGTTATATATGTATACTCATTTTAAATATATTTCCATAAAATGAATATGGACCACAACATAACATTTCCATTCTTTCTATTATTGTTTGCTTGCATTTTTGTTTTTTCTTCTCAGGTTATTTTTACCTTCTTTCTAAATCCGATCTTTCTTGTACAACAAGATAACTGTATAAATATGTATACATATATTATATTTAACATATACTTTAACATATTTAACATGTATGGGACCACTAGAGGTGGAAAGGACATTGTACCAGAAAAAGGGTAAAGTGGGGGTACTACATCTCGCGAAGAGGCAAAGGAAACCTATTATATCTGAGAGAAAGAATGGAGGGGGATGAATATAGTGGGTATCTTACTGCTATCAGAATTGGCTTTAAGAGAAAAATTTTTTATTCAATTTATGGTGAAACTTCTCCTACCTCATTGAAAAGTGAGAAGGGAAAAGTGAAAAGGGAAGGAATAAGCTAAGCATAAGGGAATACAGAAACTGTAAGGGAAAGGAATAAGATAGGGGGAGGAACTCTAAGAGGGGGGGGAGGAAGGGGAGAGGGATACCAAAAAGGGAGGACTGTGAGAAGCAAGTGGTGCTCACAAATTTAATACTGGGAAGGTGGGGAAGGGGGAAAGAAGGGAGAAAAGCATAAACAGGGGGTTAACAAGATGGCAAGTCAGAAGCTGGAAACTGAGTGGATGCCTATCAATTGGAGAATGGTTGGGTAAATTGTGGTATATGAATGTTATGGAATATTATTGTTCTGTAAGAAATGACCAGCAAGATGAATACAGAGAAGCTTGGAGAGAATTACATAAACTGATGCTAAGTGAAATGAGCAGAACCAAGAGATCATTATATACGTCAACAACGATACTGTATGAAGATGTAATCTGATGGAAGTGGATTTCATTGACAAAGAGATCTAATTCAGTTTCAATTGATCAATGATGGACAGAAGCAGCTACATCCAAAGAAAAAAACACTGGGAAATGAATGTAAACTGTTTGCATTTTTGTTTTTCTTCCTGGATTATTTCTACCTTCTGAATCCAATTCTCCCTGTGCAACAAGAAAACTGTTTGGATCTGCACACATACATTGTATCTAGGATATACTAGGACATATTCAACATATATAGGACTGCTTGCCATCTAGGGGAGGGGGTGGAGGGTGGGAGGGAAAAATCAGAACAGAAGTGAGTGCAAGGGATAATGTTGTAAAAAAAAAAAATTTACCATGGCATGGATTCTGTCAATAAAAAAAAAAAGTTACTATAATAAAAAAAAAAAAACCAAGATGGCAAGTAATACAGAATTGGGAATTTTAACCATAAATGTGAACGGGGTAAACTCCCCCCACAAAGAGGAAGCAGTTAGCAGAATGGATTAAAAGCCAGAATTCTACAATATGTTATTTACAAGAAACACACCTGAAGCAGAGAGATACATGCAGAGTAAAAGTAAAAGGTTGGAGCAAAATCTACTATGCTTCAGGTGAAGTAAAAAAAATAGGGGTAGCCATCCTGATCTCAGATCAAGCAAAAGCAAAAATTGATCTAATTAAAAGAGATAAGAAAGAGCACTATATCTTGCTAAAGCGTAGCATAGATAATGAAGCATTATCAATATTAAACATATATGCACCAAGTGGTGTAGCATCTAAATTCTTAAAAGAGAAATTAAGAGAATATCTATGGGACTACCTGCAATCTAGGGGAGGGAGTAGAGGGAAGAAGAGAAAAAGTTGGAACAGAAGTTTTTGCAAGGGTCAGTGTTGAAAAATTACCCATGCATATATTTTTTGTATATAAAAAGCTATAATAAAAACAAATATATATATATATATTTCCATATCATGTTGTGAAAGAAAAATCATAATAAAAGGGGAAAAACATGAGAAAGAAAAAGCAAACAAACAAAAAATGTGGAGATGGTATGCCTTGATCCACAATCGGTCTCCATTGGGTAGCATTTTCCATCCCAATTCTATTGAAATTGTGTTGTGTCACTGTATTGCTGAGAAAAACTAAGTCTGTCATACGTGATCATCACATAATCTTGCTGTTAGTGTTATACAAGTTATTTAGAGATCACAATGCTATAAAAGTTATATTCAATAAAAGACTTGAAAAAACCATTTAAAAGTAATTGGAGACAGACTTGGGGTAGAAAATACCAACCATATCCAGAAAGAGACTTATGGAGACCGAATGTGGATCAAAGCATAGTATTTTTGATGTTTATTTTTTCTTTTTTCATGTTTATTTTTCTTTTGGTCTGATTTTTCTTACACAATATGACAAATTTGGAAATACATTTAAAAGGATAGTACATATTTAACCTATGTCAGATTGCTTGCTGTCTTGGGGAGAGGGGAGGTAAGGGAAGGAGGGGAAAAAATTTGGAAACAAAAGTTTTACAAAAATGAACATTGAAAACTTTCTTTACATGTAATTGGAAAAATAAAATACTATTAAGAAAAAAGTAAATGAAGATTTAAAATTTTAATTCTAAAGAACAGTCAGAAAACACATTACAAAAACTAGAAAAAATCTTATCATAGGAAATGACAATAGTGAAAGACAATCCACTAAAACTTACAGGGTTTGACTGAAACAGTCTTTAGAGAAGATTCATATTTATAGAAAAACTAAATCAATGAACTAGGCACAAACAACAACAATAAAAACCAGCATAATAACAAATCAAAAATTTCCAAATAAAAAACAAAATTGAAATTCTGGTGGATAAAAAGAAGGGACTAATAAAATTAAAAGCAAAAAAGAAAATTTGAATTGATAAAATTAGGAACTAGTTTTTTGAAAAAACAAACACTAAAACATTAATAGTCACTCTGATTTTTAAATTATTTTCAATTACATGTAAAAGCATTTCTTACATGTCTTTTTTTTTAAATTTTGAGTTCCAAATTCTTTCCCTCCCTACCCATCTTTGAAAAGGCAAGCAATTTGTTGTAGATTATACATGTGCACTCACATAAAATACATTTCCATATTAGCCATGTTCCAAAAAAACTCAAAACAACTAAACAAGAAAAATCCAGTTTAAAAAAGGAAAAAGCATGCTTCAATCTTCATACCTCACTAAGCTTTTAGATACTCAAATCCTAAACTCCAAACTAGCTTCCTGTTTTTTTAATATATTACAACCAGGTTTATCAATCAATCCTAATACTTCTTGCTACAGCTAGTTGGTATTCCTTGAATGGAGATCCTAGGTCCCGTATATACCTAATTCATACACTTCTGATAAATCAATCAAAATATATTCTTATCTGATAAATATCCTTAATTACATTGGATCATGACACTACATTACATTACTGCATTTTCCTTGCACTTTATTTCTTTATGAGTGGAATAGTTAGCAATTCCAGATAGTAATTTATGTATCTCATATGTCTAATACCAGAAGTTGTTCAGAAAAAATGAATGCATGAGTGTCCAGAGTACAGAGTTTTATAAAGAAAACTGCCAAGTTGAATCTGCCAGTGATAATCAGAAATGGGAAAAAAAACCATAAAATATGCAGCTGATTAAATTATATGGACATTTTTAAAAAAGAGATATGACAATGACATGTCTAGAACAGTACTTCAATGTCTGGCATATTCTGGACCTTAAATACATTTTAATGATAGAATGATAAAACACAAGTGAGCATTCTCACTATGTACTTATCTGATAATAAATTAATATTTAAGTTAATTGATGATAGGGAAAATAGATTTTTAGCAAAAGAATCACTCATTTTTTTTTAATTTAACAATTTTCTGGCAGCTTTGCTTTTTTCCAAAATACCTAATTCTTTTAAAAATTATGATATACACATTTGTTTAGGGAAAAAAAAGACTAAGTGGGGTAGGGTGAATGTACCTTTTTTCTTTATAAAGGCATTATTGAAACTTTTTTTAAAAGCCTACTTCTTAATTATTTAAAAAAAGGACTGATGCTAAATAAAGCAAGCAGAACCAAAAGAACATTGGACAGAGTAACAACAAAATTATGTGATAATCAATTATGATGGATTTAGCTCTTAGGTGATTCAAGATCATTACAATAGACTTGGAATGGAAAATGCCATCTGATCCAGAGAGAACTATGATGATTGGATATGGATCAAAGCATAGTATTTTTATTTGTTTGTTCTCTTTCTCATGTTTTTTTTTTTTTCCCCTTTCTGGTCTGATTTTTCGTATGCAACATGAAAAATATGGAAATATATAAAAATACATTTATATATTGTTTACATTATTATTATTTATTTATTATTTATAAATATGTATTATATTATTTATTTATATTATAAATATATTTAAAAGAATTGCATATATTTAACATTTCAGATTATTTGCTATGTTGGGGAGGAGAAAAGTAAAGAAAGGAGGGAGAAAAATTTGGAACACAAAGTCTTTCAAAAGTAAATGTTGAAAACTATCTTTACATGTCTTTAGAAAAAAGTAAAATACTATTGAAATACTAGGAAATAAAACACAAAATGCTAAAAAAAAATGCTTTCATTCCATTAATTTCTCCTTTGAGGTCAGAAATTTCTTCATTTATGCCTTTATTTATCACTTCCAATGTTTCTTAACTGTATATTCAGGCAAATAATCTCCCCTTTTTTCTCTTTTGTTAATGGTGTAGGTATATGTTTTTTAAAAGGTATCAATAGGGGACAGCTAGGTGGTGCAGTGGATAGAGCACCAGGATGACCTGAGTTCAAATCTGATCTCAGACACTTACCACTTCCCTAGCTGTGTGACCCTGGGCAAGTCACTAATTGCCTCAGCAAAAGACAAAAAAAAAAAAAAAAAGTATCAATATAAATTTATTTTAAAGACAAAATATTCTTTTTTTTTTATTTAATAGCCTTTTATTTACAGGATATATACATGGGTAACTTTAAAGCATTAACAATTGCCAAACCTCTTGTTCCAATTTTTCACCTCTTACCCCCCCCACCTCCTCCCCTAGATGCCAGGATGACCAGTAGATGTTAAATATATTAAAATATAAATTAGATACACAATAAGTATACATGACCAAACCGTTATTTTGCTGTACAAAAAGAATCAGACTCTGAAATATTGTACAATTAGCTTGTGAAGGAAATCAAAAATGCAGGTGTGCATAAATATAGGGATTGGGAATTCAATGTAATAGTTTTTAGAAAGACAAAATATTCTAATAATATAAATGTTTCAGATAAAATAATACAACTAGTCAATAACCATATGAAATATTCCAAATAACTAATAATAAAAGGAAGGCAAAATGAAACAACTTTTACTTTCATTTTACATTCTTCCAAGTATCAAAGAAAATAAAGGAGAGAAATATTAAATACTAAAGGGTCAATTGGGCAAAAATACCAATAGTCTAATAGAGGACTTATCAATTAATCTAAACATAATCAAATATAATTTGAAATCATGTGACACAATTCACTAAATTATACATTCCATTGACATATGGATCCCACTTCTGAGCACATACTCCAAAAAAGTCAAAGACAGAAGAAAAGGTCTTAATATCACTAAAATATTTCTAGCAGTTCTTTTTATCATAGGAAAAAAAATTGGAAAGTGAGTAAGTACTTACTTATTACAAAATAGCTTATCTAATTATGGTATCTGAATATAAAGAAATGTACATAAGAAGTAGTGAATATTAGTAAATGAGAGAAATAACAAATCTTGTGTATACTGATGATATGCAAAGTAAATAGAATCAGAGAATAATAATACCTGTAAGGACTATAGTAATGTATAACAAAGGAACTGGCCAATGAGGGCCCAATATTTGGAATATGTTCTAAAGGCCTGACTGCTGTAGCACTAATAAGTCTGGGGAAAATGGCTTCTGCAAATCTAAAATGTGCAGTGGAGAATCTTAACTCTCTATTCCAGAGGCTATTCGTGCATTCTACTACCTGTTTTCTTACTGTGAAGTGAGAAAAGGAATTTCATTTAGCTGCTCAACCAGAACTAAGTATGTTTACAAAAAGTACTATTAACCAGCCTAAGCCATTCACTCCATAAGTGCATTCAAATAAATGAGTCAAAATGTTGTATATTTTTGGTTAGAGGGTGTAAACATTGGATTCATCTCTCCGTCTAAATCACTGTCAAATTGTCTATGTCTGTTGCTTCAATAGGTTTACTATATTTGGAAGTAAACTTCGTAGGATGAATGTTCTTAGGTAATAACTTTCACTTTGAGCCCACTCTTCTGGGAAGAGAAGTGTTAGAAGAATAATAGTGCAGTTGGTTTGGGAGATTGTTATTATGTTTTGATTTTTCCCATTTGCTTCAATAAGTATCTTTTTGTATAAACTATTTGATGTTAATTGCTTATCAATGAGGAATTTTAAACTAGTTAAATTGAGAGTATAGTATTAATAACTTGGCCAACTTTTTAAATAGAGGAGATACTAACTCTAAGTGGTAATTGATTCTAGGAGGAATATGGGGTTTAGGGGCTTGAGTAATAAGATTTAGAAAGATGCCACAGTTCCTGATGGGTAGGTAGGATCCTGGGGGAGAAAGACATCTAGTTTAGTGAGTGAGAATTGGGTTAAGAAGTCCTAGAATTTACAAGTATAACCTCTCTCCCAAAACCCATTGGTGGAGATGAATAATCTGCTCTATGTGTAGGTCAGATTCAGAACAAAAATTCTTCTTAAAGGTTCCTCTACTTTTTGAAGATACAAAGTATCAGGAAAGCAAGTCAAAAAATTATCAGCTTCAAGTCATCAAGTATCAAGTTGTTTAGGATACATGGAATAGGTCAATTTCACTTTAGGCTACTGAAGGAAAAGACTGTGAGAAGATATATACAGACTTGGCAGTCTCCATCATGTGTCTATCTCCAGTTTGCTTCAAGAGACTTTGGGGAGCTTCCTCTTCTTAGGTGAGGAAAACAGACCCTCTCCCTTGGTTGAGCTGTTACTTCATTCTCAACAGGATAACTCCTTCACTCTCTATTGTGTAGTATAATGGTTCTTAAAGTATGCTCTAGAGAATCCTGGGGATCTCGGAAACCCTTTTAGAGGGTCTACAAATTCAAAAATAGTTTTTATTTACAATATGGTAAATGTCTATAAATATAATCCAGATAAACAAAAACGCTTTGGAGAGATCCTCAATAATTTTTAATAGGATAAAGATACTGAAAACAAAAGTTTGAGAACCACTGGTCTAGTACATATTCTTCTATGTATACCTTCACTGATTATTATTTTGCTAGGATTTGGATAAATGGGATTCTTTGCTATGTACTCTGGGTGATCATCATGTAACTGGTATTAAATAGTGAAAGGGTCAAACTTTGACTATAGTGTTTAGAGTCTTCCTTCCCCCAAACAATGACAAAGTGATCTGAAACTACCTTGAACCTTATCATATCCCCTAGACAAACAATATTTAAAAGAACAGATAGCTGATCTAGCTGGTACCCTGACTCTCTGAAAAGAGCAGAATGGTGACCTCCAGCTCTAACCTCCTACTTCCTTCTCCTTCTGGTAGGAATGAAAACCTCTCTTACAGAAATGTGGAGGGAAAAGAAGGTAGAGATGTCTATTCTATCTTCCTTCAAGCTATTCATAATAGAAACCACAATATGTGGAACCCTCCCCCCTTTATTTTTGGTCTGCTTCTCTACACATGGTGCCCTTCACAAAGAATATACATGTAAATATAAATACTAAAAAGAAATTAAATTTAGATGAATAATAATGACCTATTTTTTTCTCCCAAAGAATAGCCAATAAAACTTACTTCCCTCCTTCTCAGCAGAGAAGTGATCTACTAAAGAAACAGAATGTTGGAAGCATTGTCAAACACAGTTATTTTGTTCATTCTTTTTGCTTAACTTTATAAGGAAGGGCAAAATGTAAAAAACAAAATAAAGTTAATAAAAAATTTTAAATCTAGATAAAATATAAGTACAACATTTCCCTGATTTTTTAAAATTTGGACCTGTGATTTCATTAGTGTAAGAAACCTTAAAGTGTGGTTGTTCCCTCTTCCAAAGGAGAATGAAAAATGTTCTGAAATTTATAATCTTAAAGAATTACCCAAGCCACTGACATTATGAGTTAAGAGATTTGCCCAGTCCCACAAAGTAATGTTGACCTTTAGCATGATTCTCTATACAGTATTCCATATTATTTTTCTTCCTTGCTCTATCTGTCCAGTAGTTACTTACACACACACACACACACACACACACACACACACACACACGAATCTGTAAGTCTTTTCAGTTCCTTGTATCCTTCAGATATATTCCCTTTTCTCATCTGTAAATGGCAATGACAATACCAATAAAAAAAAATCTGCGTTTTGAATTCATTTTTTTATAGTTTCCCATCCCTTCCTGACTTCCCCTATAGAACTTTAGCCAATATGATTCCAGTTAATTTTTTCTGAACCCTTTAAAATTTGGATAGATTTATAGGTAAATATTAATACCTGGCTTTCTGTTCTTTTTCACAGTTTGGAACTGAAGAATCACTTGCCCACATTGTAACCATGTCCAGTGTAGAAACCATGTTGGTAAGAAACATCCAAAACATATTATTGGTTCTTCTACTTTTTGAAGAATGAAGGCATCAGTAATAAGGCAAATCAAAAAATTATTTGTTGTTTTGCTTCAGGTAGAAGACAATCTTTAACACATTTCTGCATAATTCATTTCCTCTTCATTCTAGAACTTTACACCAAGCTTTTACATTTCTTTCCTAAAATCTTCACATATTTCCTTTTTGTCCATGTGATCTGTATTTCAGTCTAATTGCAATATTGCTTCTTTTTCTGTCCATATTGATCTTTACCCAAATTGCTCTCTACCATGCTTCGTCCCTCTGGGTACACTAGAAAAACCCAAGCCTCATGCATCAGAAATAAGGTTGAAAAGGTTGGGTAGTAAAGAGGAAGAAATGGTCATAGTAAAGAGAGTTGGAAGGAGCCAAAATACTCGTTCTGTCTCTCCTGCCTCCTATGCAGATATTATAGACATTTCTCTATATAGTGTGATTCAAAGAACCTTAGGACCCTTATTTAAAGTATCTCTCTGACACTGCATAAAACTCTTACTTTTCGATTTAATAAATAATTAAGAAACATATTACATATATATATATATATAAAGAGAGAGAGAGAGAGATCTTTATTTATTATCTATATATCATTGTCCTAAGAACTATGAGAGATACAAAAAAGAACAGAAGAATGTAACATAATGCTTTCCTTCATAGAGCTTAATACTTAATGGTTGTAACATGGCACTGGTGGGAGATAAGTTGAAAAGATATGTTTTTGGAAACTGAGTGGATGCCCATCAGTTGGAGAATAGTTGAATAAATTGTGGTATATGAATATTATGGAATATTATTGTTCTGTAAGAAATGACCAACAGGATGATTTCAGAAAGGCCTGGAGAGACTTACACGAACTGATGCTGAGTGAAATGAGCAGGACCAGGAGATCATTATATACTTCAACAACAGTACTATATGATGACCAGTTCTGATGGACCTGGCCATCCTTAGCAGTGAGATCAACCAAATCATTTCCAATGGAGCAGTAATGAACTGAACCAGCTACGCCCAGAGAAAGAACTCTGGGCGATGACTAAAAACCATTACATTGAATTCCCAAACCCCATATTTATGCCCACCTGCATTTTTGATTTCCTTCACAAGCTAATTGTACAATATTTCAGAGTCTGATTCTTTTTGTACAGCAAAATAACGGTTTGGTCATGTATAAAAAAAAAGAAAAAAAAAGAAAAGATATGTTTTAAATAATGTCAAGAACTCACATTTACATTGTACTTTCAGGTTTACAGAGTTTTTTACTCACAACAAACATGAGGTAGGAAATCAGGTATAATTACTGCCATTTTACAGATGGAAAAACTGAGAGTTCAAGGAACTATAGTTACTTGCTTAAGATAGCACAGAAAGTGCCGGGGCTAAGACCCAAATCCAAATTTTTTGTCTTTATGACAAATTCTTTTTACTTAATGCCTCACAGACTCTCAGGATCACATTGTAGAAAGCTTTGAAAGTCAGGTAAAAAGATTAGGAACAGTGAGTCATCATAAGGTTGTTTTTGGTAAACAGTCAATATAATCAGATCTATATGTACTTTAGGAAAATTAAACTGGCAAGAGGTGCATTGGATGTCACATTGAAATTTTGTGAATTTGACATTCATTTGGATTAACAAGAATTATATTATAAATTTTAGATATCCTGCAATAATCAAATCTGAAAACAATCTAAATGTTCAATGATCTTTTAAAATAGCTGATTAAACTGATAGAGCATTGTCATTAAGAGAAACAAATATGAGAAATATGGAAAGAACTATAAGACATAATGCAACATGGACAAAAGAAAGTTAAAACAGTTTAGAAATTTGACTATTCATTCAATTCAGCATGTATTTATTGTCTACTATAACAATTTAATTAAAAGTAAAAAACACTTATACATATGACTATAATCACAATTTGTTTGAGAATCTAGGAGAAGTTATTATTTTTAATGTTCAAATACAATTTTATTTTTTTTAATTTAATAGCCTTTTATTTACAGGTTATAGGCATGGGTAACTTTACAGCATTAACAATTGCCAAACCTCTTGTTGCAATTTTTCACCTCTTACCCCCCACCCCCTCCCCCAGATGGCAGAATGACCAGTAGATGTTAAATATATTAAAATATAAATTAGATACACAATAAGTATACATGACCAAACCGTTATTTTGCTGTACAAAAAGAATCAGACTCTGAAATATTGTACAATTAGCTTGTGAAGGAAATCAAAAATGCAGGTGTGCATAAATATAGGGATTGGGAATTCAATGTAATGGTTTTTAGTCATCTCCCAGAGTTCTTTTTCTGGGCATAGCTAGTTCAGTTCATTACTGCTCCATTAGAAATGATTTGGTTGATCTCGTTGCTGAGGATGGCCTGGTCCATCAGAACTGGTCATCATATAGTATTGTTGTTGAAGTATATAATGATCTCCTGGTCCTGCTCATTTCACTCAGCATCAGTTCGTGTAAGTCTCTCCAGGCCTTTCTGAAATCATCCTGTTGGTCATTTCTTACAGAACAGTAATATTCCATAATATTCATATACCACAATTTATTCAGCCATTCTCCAACTGATGGACATCCATTCAGTTTCCAGTTTCTAGCCACTACAAAAAGGGCTGCCACAAACATTCGTGCACATACAGGTCCCTTTCCCTTTTATAATCTCTTTGGGATATAATCCCAGTAGTAACACTGCTGGATCAAAGGGTATGCACAGTTTGATAACTTTTTGAGCATAGTTCCAAACTACTCTCCAGAATGGTTGGATTCGTTCACAACTCCACCAACAATGCATCAATGTCCCAGTTTTCCCGCATCCCCTCCAACAATCATCATTATTTTTTCCTGTCATCTTAGCCAATCTGACAGGTGTGTAGTGGTATCTTAGAGTTGTCTTAATTTGCATTTCTCTGATTAATAATGACTTGGAGCATCTTTTCATATGACTAGAAATAGTTTCAATTTCTTCATCTGAGAATTGTCTGTTCATATCCTTTGACCATTTTTCAATTGGAGAATGGCTTGATTTTTTATAAATTAGAGTTAATTCTCTGTATATCAAATATAATTTTAATTATAAATTCAAATGAAATGTGACCACTTTATGGACCACTAAGTAAATTAATGTGAGACAGCATAATGTAATAGATAGAGGAATAGCCTCATGGTCAAAAAAACATGGATCCAAGCCAACTCTCTGACACAGACTAGGCTGTATCATCAGGAACAAGAAACTTAACTTCTTAATATCCCTGAAAATTAAGACATAAATTATAGTCATTCTGCTGATCCATGTTGGAAGAACTCACATACCAGGAGCTCCCCTATCCTAGTGAAATCATGGATCTGTATTCACACACACACACACACACACACACACACACACACACACATACACCCCAGAATAAAAATAACTTTTAAACGTTAAAATACTTTGGTGATAGCTAAGGTGAATTCTATGGGTCTTTGCTATCTCAATGGGAATCTAAGTAAAGATTTTTTCCTTAACACTTAGCTGAAATGCATGACAGTTTTAATTCTAAGAGAGAGAGGGAATTATGGTATATGAAGACAAACTAGGAAAAGTTTGGATCCTGAATTGGAAACTTTGTTGTAGATTTATTTGATTCATAGGATTGCTGTGAAGAGCTTTTCTATCATATTTCCTATCTTTCCTATGTGGAATAAGAAGAACTGACTTTCTTCAAATGGACCTCAGTGAAATCTCTGCTATTTTGGCTATCCTGGTTGGGAAAATACCTTTTAGTAACCTTCACTTCCTTAAATATTTATTTATAAATACAACTGTGGTTTATTTATAGTGGTCTTTCCTGATTCTCCAAGTTGTTACTGATTTTTCTGATTCATGCCATTGTATATTTATTTTATGTATCTAATGGAAGTAGATGAAAGAACCCCTGTTCTAATAAATATTTTAATCAATTGGGTGATGCTATAAGGTACAGATCTTTATGGGAAGAAGGAAACTTCCATCAAACTGGACATATGTGGAAGACAAGATCATAAGAGTGGTCTTGATCATCTTTTTTGGGGGGAAGAGGGGGAATTAAGAAAGTTCAATTTTTTGGCATATTTGATATATTCTCTTTTGGATGCCACATGATTCTTTCTCTCAACATAGTCACAATTATGTCATAAATCAACTCTTTGTATATTTGGTTTAATCAGACTACTATTCTCAAATTTTATTCTTTTTAACACTATTCTGACTTTGTCTCTAAGCATACCAGATAGCTCTTGTGATTCAAAACCTTGTCGAATTTTTCCAAATGTTCTGTGGTTGTATTCTTTTCACTTTTAAATGCCTTTGGGATGACTTTATTTAGTTATCTTTTCACCAAACTTTCTTTAAATTCTTTCTATTCTACACAGTTCCTTTCTAATTTATAAGACAATATAGTTCTTAATTATCTTTCTTCATGGTCTGTAAAATTTTACAAATGAGTTTATATTCTAAATAAGTTTCTTTTAGGGTGTCATTTCTTTCGGTTTAGCAAGTCAAATTATTTGCTAAGTAACTCAGATAAGAAACAGAAATCAAAAGAATATGAACAGGCAATAAGGAAATAAAATGATCACTTTTTACAGTTAAGAATGATACAGTTAGAGAATCCTAGAGTTCTGTAAAAAAACTAGTTGAACAATTTAATAGCTAGAACAAAGTTGCAGGATGTAGAATATATCATGCAAATCATTAGCATTTTTATATATTATTAACAAAACTCAGCAGAAAGAGATAAAAAGAAAAATTGTATTTAAAATAATTGCATATAATCCTTCGACCCAATACTAGGTCTATATCCTAAAGGGATCATAAAGAAGGGAAAAGAACCTGTATGTACAAAAATATTTAAAGCAGCTCTTTTTGTGGTAGCAAAATATTGGACATTGAGAGGATGTCTATCAAATAGATAATGGCTGAACAAGCCATGTAAGGAATATGATGAAGTACTATTGTTCAGTAAGAAATAATGAATAGGTAGATTTCAGAAAAATCAGGAAAGACTGTGGATCACAAAATAACATTTGCACTCTCTTTTTTTGTTATTTGCTTGCATTTTGTTTTCTTTTTAATTTTCTTTCTTTTTTGATCTGATTTTTCTTGTGCAGCAAAAGAATTGTATAAATATCTTTACACATATTAGGTTTAACATATATTTTATCATGTATAACATATATTGGATTACTTGCCATCTAGGCATGGGGGTAGAGGGAAGGAAGGGAAAATCTGAAACACAAGGCTATGCAAGGGTCAATATTGAAAAATTATCCGTGTATGTTGTAAAAATAAAAAGCTTTAAAAAATTTTAAATAAAATAAAAAAAACTTTTATTAAAGCTTTTTACTTTCAGAACATATGCAAAGATAATTTTCAGCATTCCACCTTGCAAACCTTGTAGTCCAAATTTTTTCCCTCTTTCCCCCCATCCCCTCCCCTAGACTGCAAATAATCCTATATGTTAAACATGTACAATTATTCTACACATATTTCTACAATTATCATGCTGTACAAGAAAAATCAGATCAAAATGGAAAAAAATGAGAAAGAAAACAAAATTCAAACTAACAACAACAAAAAAGTGAAAATACTATGTTGTAAATCCATACTCAGTCCCCAGAGTCTTCTCTCTCTCTCTGGATGCAGATGGCTCTCTTCAACACAAGACCATTGGAAGTGGCCTGAATCACCTTGCTGCCGAAAAGGGTCACGTCCATCAGAAATGATCATTATATAATCTTGCTGTTGCTGTGCCCAGTGTTCTCCTGGTACTACTCACTTCCCTTAGCATTAGTTCATGTAAGTTTCTCCAAGCCTCTCTGAAATCACCCTGCAGATCATTTCTTATAGAACAATAATCCTTTTCCCTTTTTTATGATTTCTTTGGGATAGAGGCCTAGTAGTGACGCTGCTGTATCAAAGGGTATGCACACTTTGATAGCCCTTTGAGCATAGTTCCAAATTGTTCTCCAGGATGGACGGATCAGTTCATAATTCCACCAACAATGTATTGTGTTCTAGTTTTTCCATATCCTTTTCAACATTATCTTTTTCTTAAAATACTATTTTAAAAAATACATTTTAAAGGACTTAGAAGTCTGTCAACATACACACACAGGATATATGTGAACATGATTATATACATTCTTCACAAAAATAAAGACAAATTATAATTGGAGAAATATTAATTGCTCATGTTTAGGCTGAACCAACATAATAAAAAAAATACAATACAAATTTATTTATTTATTCATTTCCATACTAAACTATCAAAAAATTATTTTATAGAGCTAGAAAAAGTATTAACAAAGTTTATCTAGAAGAACAAAAGATCAAGAATATCAAGAAAATCAATGAAAAATGATGTGATGGCAGAGGACCTAGAAGTATCAGATCTCAAACTATACTATAAAACAGTAAGTGTCAAAACAATTTGGTACTGGATAAGAAATAGAGTGATTGTTCAATGAAATAGGTTAGGTATGGAATATACAGAAGCAAATAAGTGCAATAGTCTAGTGTGTGATAAACCCAAAGATCCCAAATATTGGAGTAAGGACTATTTGAGAAAAACTGCTCTGAAAACTGGAATAAAATAGGCATAATAGCCTGGTAGAAAGTGGGTATAGATCAACATTGTATATTGTATGCCAGGATAAGTTTAAAAATGGCCACATGATTTAGACATAAAGTGGGATATCATAAGCAATTAGAATGGCACTGAAGAAATTACCTATTATATCTAAAGATATAAGAAGAGTGCATGACCAAACAAGAGATAGAAAAATTCATGGTAGGCAAAATGGATAATTTTGATCGTACATAAAATTAAAAAGTTTCCGTACAAGCAAAACCAATGCAGCTAAAATTAGAAGAAACACAGGAAATGGGAAATTTTTAGCATCAAGTTTTTCTGATAAATATCTCATTTTTCAAATATATTGGGAGCTGAGCCAAATATATAGAAATAAGAGCATTTTCATAAAAACAGACAACTTTCAGATGAAGACATTAAAGCCTTTTATAATCATGTTAAAAATGTTCTAAATCACTATTAGAGGAATGCAAATTAAGATAACTCTGAGATACCACTTTATATATCTCAGATCAGTTAAGATGACAGGAAAAGATAATAAAAAATGTTAGAGGGGATGTGGGAAACCTGGGATATTAATGCATTGTTGGTGGAGTTCTAATGTGATCTAACCATTCTGGAGAACACGTTGTAACTATGCTTAAAAGGCTATCAAATTGGCATACTCTTTGATCTAAAAGTGCCACTACTGGGCCTGTATCTCAGAGATCATAAGAGAGGGAAAAGGACCCACATGTGCAAGAATGTTTATAGCAGCTCTTTTTGTAATGGCAAGGAATTAGAAATGGAGTGGATATCCATCAGTTGGGGAATGGTTGAATAAATTATGTTTATGAGTGTAATGGAATACTATTATTGTATAAGAAATGATAAACAAGCTGATTTCAGAAAAGCCTGGAAAGACTTTCATGAACTCTTGGTGAGTGAAGTGAGCAGAACTGAGGACATTGTACAAAGTAATAACAAGATTATATGATGATCAGTTCTGATGGACTTGGGTCTTCTGAACAATGCATAGATTCAAGACAATTTGAATAGATTGAATAGATAGAAAATATTATGTGTATCCAGAGAGAGAACTATGGGGGTTGAATATGAATTGAAGCTTAGTATTTTCATCTTTTTTTGTTTGCTTACTTTTCTTTCTTGTAGTTTTTTTCCCTTTTGGTCTGGTTTTTCTTGTACAACATGACAAATATGGAAATAAGTTTAAATGAATTATACAATATGAATATTATGGAATATTACTGTTCTATAAGAAATGACCAACAGGATGATTTCAGAAAGGCCTGGAGAGATTTACACGAACTGATGCTGAGTGAAATGAGTAGGACCAGGAGATCATTATATACTTCAACAACAATACTATATGATGACCAGTTCTGATGGACCTGGCCATCCTCAGCAACGAGATCAACCAAATCATTTCCAATGGAGCAGTAATGAACTGAACCAGCTACACCCAGAGAAAGAACTCTGGGAGATGACTAAAAACCATTACATTGAATTCCCAATCCCTATATTTATGCCCACCTGCATTTTTGATTTCCTTCACAAGCTAATTGTACAATATTTCAGAGTCTGATTCTTTTTATACAGCAAAATAATGTTTTGGTCATGTATACTTATTGTGCAGCTAATTTATATTTTAATGTATTTAACACCTACTGGTCATCCTGCCATCTAGGGGAGGGGGTGCGGGGTAAGAGGTGAAAAATTGGAACAAGAGGTTTGGCAATTGTTAATGCTGTAAAGTTACCCATGCATATAACCTGTAAATAAAAGGCTATTAAATTAAAAAAATTAAAAAAAAATAAATGAATTATACAAGAGGGAGAAAAAATTTGGAAAATAAAATCTTACAAAAATGAATATTGCTGTAAACTGAATGAATGCCCATCAACTGGAGAATGGCTGATAAATCCTCAGGTGATAAATGGTCAAGGGATTTGAGAAAGAAATTCAAGTTTTCAATAGTCATGTGAAAAAATGCTCTTAATAATTAAAAACTGAAGAAATACAAATTAAAACAACTCTGAGGTACCACCTCATACTTATCAGACTAGTTAAAATGACAAAAAAGGAAAACAACAAATAATGGAGAGGATGTGCTACACTAGAGCACTGTTGGTAGACTTGTAAAACAGTCTAACCATGCTAGAGAACAATTTGTAACTATAAAGTTGAAAACATATATATATATATATATATATATATATATATATATACCAGGGACAGCTAGATGGCACAGTGAATAGAGCACTAGCCCTGTAGTTAGGAGGACTTGAATTCAAATCTAGTCTCAGACTTCCTAGCTGTGTGACCCTGGGTAAGACATTTAACCCCAATTGCCTCAGCAAAAAAACAAAACAAAACACATAAAAAAAAAACCCATTCATACCTTTTTATATATATACATACAAAACCTACTACCAAGTCTATATCCTAAAGAGATCAAAGAAAAATGATATATGTATTCACATATATAAAAATATCTCTATCTTCTTTTTTGATTGTGGCAAAGAATTGGAAACCAAGGGGGTGCCCATCAAGTGGAAAACAGATGAACATGTTAAATGGTATATGAACACGAAGGAATACTCCTGTATTATAAGAAATGATGAAGGGGATAGTTTCAGAAAAATTTGAAAAGACTTAGATGAACTGAAGCAAAGTAGTATAACAACTATATTGTTATATAGTTATATACTAACAACAATATTATAATCAACTATGAAAGACTTAATAATTCTGATCAATACAATAACCCACATCAATTCCAAAGGACTCATAATGATAAATGTTATTCACCTTCAAATAGAGAACTGATGGACTAAGGGTACAGACTTAAAAGTAATGAGAACATATTTTCCACGACTTCATAGACATATTATATTTTTTTATTTTTTTTAATGGATAGAGAAAAAGATGGATGGAAGAAAAGAATTTGGAACTGAAATTAAAAATTAATTAAAAAATAAAGCACTTAGGCTTTTTTTAGTCTCTTCATTACGCCAAAATATTTATATTGATAAGTCAATTAAAATAAGATTCCTGCCTAGTGTTATTTAATTTCACCAAAGTTTTTTTTATAATAGCCTTTTATTTTTCAAAATACATACAAATATAATTTTCAACATTCATCCTTTCAAAACCTTGTGTTTCAAATTTTTCTGCCTCCTTCCTCCTTTCTTCACCCCCTCTTCTAGACAAGTAGTCCAATATACTCTAAACATGTATGAGTCTTCTAAACATATTTTCCCATTTACCATAATGCACAAGAAAAATCAAATCAAAAGGGAAAAAATGAGAAAGAAAAAACAATCAAGCAAACAACAATAACAAAAAAAAAAAAAAAAAGTTGAAAATACTGTCTTGTGATCCACAATCAGTCCCATAGGGCTCTGTCTGGATGCAGATGCTCTCTCCATCACAATGAATCAATTCATTGTTGAAAAGAACCAAGTTGATCACAGTTGATCATCACATAATCTTGTTGTTGTGTACAATGTTCTTTTAGTTCTACTCATTTCACTTAACATCACTTCATGAAAATCTTTCCTCTACAGGTCTTTCTGAAATCATCCTGCTAATTGTTTCTTACAGAACAATAATATTCCATTACCTTCATATACCATATGCCATTCCCCAATTATGGGCATCCACTTAGTTTCAGTTCCTTGTCACTAAAACATGTGTATCCTTTTCTCTTTTTCTGTGACCTCTTTGGGATACAGTCCCAGTAGACACTCTACCGGATCAAAGGGTATGATACTTTGATAACTTTTTGGGCATAGTTTCAAATTGATCTCCAGAATGATTAGATCAGTTCACAACTATACCAACAATGTATTAGTATCCCAGATGCCCCATCTCCCCTCCAACATTTATCACATTATCTTTTTTTATTATAACTTTTTTATTGACAGTACATATGCATGGATAATTTTTTACAACATTATCCCTTGAACTCACTTCTGTTCTGATTTTTCCCTTCCCTCCTTCCACTCCCTCCCCTAAATGGTAGGCAGTCTTATACGTGTTAAATAAGTTATAGTATATCCTAGATACAATATATATGTGCAGAACTGTACAGTTCTCTTATTGCATGGAAAGAATTGGATTCAGAAGGTAAAAATAACCTGGGAAGAAGAACAAAAATGCCAACAGTTTACACTCATTTCCCAGTGTTCCTTCTCTGAGTGTAGCTGATTCTGTCCATCATTGATCGATTGGAACTGAATTAGATCTTCTCTTTGTTAAAGATATCCACTTCCATCAGCATACATCCTCATACAGTGTTGTTGTTGAAGTATATAATGATCTCCTGGTTCTGCTCATTTCATTCAGCATCAGTTCATGTAAATCTTTCCAAGACTCTCTGTATTCATCCTGTTGGTCATTTCTTATAGAACAATAATATTCCATAACATTTCTATACCACAATTTACCCAACCATTCTCCAGTTGATGGGCATCCATTCATTTTCTAATTTCTAACCACTATAAAAAGGGCTGCCACAAACATTCTTGCACATACAGATCCCTTTCCCTTCTTTAGTATCTCTTTGGGATATAAGCCCAGTAGTAGCACATTATCTTTTCAAAAACTTCATATTTAGTCTAAAGCCTCTGATTATTTTATTGGACATTTTATCATTTGATTTAAACTCTAAACCTGTAGTTAAGTAAATCAATCAACCGTACTCTTACAAATAACATTTCATATCATTACCTAAATAACTCCCCAAAAACTACTTCCTCTCTAATTGTAATTATATTGATTTTGTTTGTATAACATTTTTCAATCTTATGTAATTAAAATTTTATGTTTTATCTTTCATTGTCATCTTTTCCTCATAGTTGTGAAAGGTATCTCTTTCCCTTATCCTTTCTTTACTTAACAATATTACCTTTCATATTTAGGTCTTGTATACATTATGATTTTATTGTGATATACTGGCTTAAACCTAATTTCTGCCTTGCAGCTTTCTAGTTTTTCTAGATTTTTGTTTTTGTTTTCAAATTGAGAGTCCTCATCCTAGTCATTGGAATCATTGGCTTACCAAATCTATGCCACCCTTCTTGACTACATCTGGATCTTCTCTACCTCTTTTATTCCATAACGTTTTCCATTTTTAAACTAATACAAAATAATTAGTATTTCTCTATAATATTGTTTGAGAGCTGCTAGTATTAGAGTTCCTTCATTTCTACTTTTTTTTTAACTCCTTCCTTTGAGATTTCTGAACTTTTATTCCTACAGATGAATTTCATTATTTTATCTATCTGTATAATCTGTTAGAAGTTTGACTGGTATGCCATTATGTAAATTAATTTGTGGTCCAGTTTAACTTATTCCTCTTCACAAAATGAAATGCTAAGCATAACACAATCATTGCAATCATTACTGATTTCATTTGTTTGGTGATATGAGACATTTTTATTTCCCAACTCTATGTATTTTCACTAGTTGTCTTTCTGCCCAGACTTCTCTCCTTTCTCATCTCTACCTCCTAGCTTTCCTAGTATTTTTAAAGTCTCATCTAAAATCTCAAAAGAAAGTAATGCTAGTTATTTTATCCACATTTAAATCCAATTTAATTGCATGTCATGTCATCACTTCCCTGATGTCATGATCATCTTCAAGAACAAGGTGTGAGGTAAAATCTAGGACTTTTTTTAAAAAATTGCATCTCTCTCATTATTAGTGATTTGGAATATTTTTAAGCCATGGCTATTGATAACTTGAAAATAACTTATTCACATCCTTTGATCTTTTATCAGTTGAGAATGCCTCTAATTTGAACCAATGAAGATCTTAATAAGAGAAACTAGATGCAAAATATTTTTCTTAGTTAACTGTTTCCTTTATAATATTAGTTGCCTATCTGTGTAAAAATGGTTTGATTTTATGTAATCAAAATTTTTCATTTTATTTCATGTCTGTCCTTTGTTTTATTATGAACTTTCTTCCTATCCAAAAATCCAAAAAGCAATGTCATTTTTTTGGTCTTTAAATTTTTTATGTGACATTTAATATTTGTCATGTATCAAATATTCAATACATATACATTCAATACACATATATTTAAAGCTAATCTTGGTAAGCATTATTTCTTATTGTAATAGTATTCCATTAAATTCACATACCATAAATTGTTCAACTAGTTCTCATTTGAAGGACACTTTAATTTCCAGTTCTTTTCCTCTAACAAAAAAAAAGCTGCTTTTCATTGGATAGACTAAAAGGAAATAACCATCACTGACCAAAGTCACCAATGTTGTCTGCTTCCTATGGGTCACATCACTTCCTGTCACTGACCTAGGATCTTGGCCTTTAGAGACCTCTAGGCCTAGAGATCATGTGACTTCCTGCAACATGGACCCAAGACCTGATCTTTTAGCTCTGCAGACCTCTGGGAATAGGGATCACTTGACTTAGACCTAGTCTCAGACTTCTTGAGAAAACTTCACCTAGTCAGTCCCATTCAATCCCCCCTCTTTTTCATCTGTTTGAAGATTTCTGCCAATCCTGACGTGTTTTTTCCACTAGGGCATCTTTGTGACCTGGGCCTTCAGGTTCATTCCTTTCTTTAGTATTAACTATAATCTACCTTCTACCATTTATAACCCACACCCACATATCAGTAAGCTTTCAGGAACCACTTTTTAGCTAAGAAATCTCAAACTACTCCAATAACTAAGGGCATTTTGCTCTTCAAAGCAATGAGCAAGGATCAAAGACTCCACTTCCATCAACTCCCACTATCTGTCTTGGAAACCCAGTCATCACAGACCAACAGATTGGCAACTGGCAGCCAGTTATCTGTAGAACTACAGCATTGTGGAGATCCAGTGGCCTTAGGGTCATTGTCACATCATCCCCACCTCAAGCAGTCCAGACCCAGATTCATTTGGGACAAAGGGACAAAGGTCTCATCTTCTGGAACTGCTTCAGGCAAATAAGAGGCAGTAGAGCTGGCTCTGCCCAGTGCAGTGCAGACTGAGAGGGGAGACAAGTGCTTTGTAAATGGTATCAGCAGCATCCAGTGCTGAGTGTCAGAATCAGGTGATTTCAAGTTGACCAAATGGTTGGAATTTTATGTCTCATAGTCTGGAAGAAACAACTTTCACAAGTGCATTAACAATATAAGGACAAAATATGAGTAAAAGAAAAAGAATAAACAAAAGTGGAGTTAATATAGAAGTTACTAGGACAATAACCAGGAGCCTCACGCAGAGGAAGACTGGGGAGGAGATGAGGCTATCATAAATGCCTCTCATGCAAGCAGTTTTCCCTAGGATAAATATCAAAGAATGTTTTCCCCAAATTCCTGCTTTTCTTTCTTCAAAGGAGCAGCAGCACTGGGTGGAACATTGGGCTCTTCAGTGCATGTGATGTCCCCCAGCAAAAACCATAGAGTCCTTAGTCTTACAAGGTAAGGTAAGGCTTTTACCCAACTAGTATAGGTGTCAACAAAACTAAAAGAAATTTGAAGTCCCTTCAAGGGAGCACATGTGCAGGCCTTTTTAACAGTCCTTACAAAATTTACATGCCTGGCAGCTATATGAGAGAATGCAGGAGTCAGGAGTTGGGGAATTAAAGGTGCCATGGTCAGGGGCAAAAGGGCAGCAGCACGGGCAGCTGATCTGTAAGCCTGTTTCCCTTCATCTGAAGTGAATTCCCCTTCCTTTAGGAAACAACAGAAACCTCTCTAGGTCCATGAACAGCTAACATTTGAAGTCAGTATAGATCTTTGAGAAGCAAGGGGTCTAGCATAGGGTTCCAGAGATCCCTAGAACCTAGCTCTACCTTCATCAACATTCAGCGTAAAAGGATCTAGGCAGATTAGTTTAGCTTTCAGGGTCCTAAAAACCTTGGCCTGATCAGGGCATGCTAAAATTGCCTGCTTCCTCTCCCAATGAGCAAAAGGAAAGGTGGAAGTGACGCCAAATACTTAGGCAAAATGGGCCCCCAGACAAAGAAACTCTAGCCCCAGGAAGCAAGAATCTCAAAGATTTTATAGCAACAACCAGAGAATCCTCCAGGGCTGGGCTGCAAATCAAAATATCATCTATATATTTGTATTATGCCTCATATCTTCCACTGACCACTTGCTCTGATTACAGAAATTTGCTAAAAAGAGGAAAAATCAGGGACATGATTTAAATAGTTTCAAAATTGGTCCTTCATATCTTGACCTGAAAGCACATACAGGATAAAGCATCCTTAACACAGTTTTACTTCAGGTAATTGTCCTAGTTTTTAACAATCCCACCTTAAGCCAGACTCAGGAATTAACAGGTGGGTTCTTAGTCAAAAGAACACCACTGGGAAACTGAGTCAGAAGACTTATACTTTAAGCAGAGACCAAGCAGGTTGTCCTCCTAATTCATTCCCAGATACTAACTTCCACCTGTAACAATTTCTTCTCAGTAGCTTGCAGCATATTTCTTCATATAGTGGATCACTGGCTTGATGATCTATCAAACAATCATATCTGAAGTTAAAACTCCAAATAAATATCAGCTCCAGACCCAAGAAGTTTTATCTCCAACAGCAATTCTCATTAATCAAAGCTTCAGATGAATCTAGCTCTCAAGGATTACAGTAAGAGAAATTCACAGCTTAGATGGTTTAAGTTCAACATTACACAAATCATTTTGCTTTTAAAATGCCCAATACATAGAAAAATTCTAAATTGCATATTGTCCATAACAGAAATATGTTCAAAGGGACAAATACAAAAACTATTATTCTCGAAGTCCCTTTAAATAATGGGTACAACTTTAAGATGAACAAATACAATCAATTAAAACTCATAGAGAATATAGAATATCCTAATTTCACATAAAAAACCTTTCAGAATTAACATTAATAATTTCTTCATTCTTAAAAAAAAGTTAATTCAACTTCCTCCAAATGAGGAGTCCCTATAAACTTTTGAAAATATAAATAACAGGTACAACAAGGTCTATATAAAACAAAAATATCCCACACACAATTGTGCATACCCTATCAGATCAGGTTAAAATCCTGCTCCAGGTAATTCAAGAAACCTATAGATCATATTTGTATTCATATTCCTTAAACAAGGAGACCATTATGAACATAGATAAACATTAAATAATTTGCTGAAGACAGATGGAGACCTGGGTAGAAATAAATCACTTTCTGAAAACTTGCCATTTCAACAAACCTCATAAAAGTTTAGAGCAAATATAGACTTGAAAAATAAAAATAAAACATTCAATTATTAACACCATGTAAATATAGGCTGTTCCTTTAAACAATAAAAGCAATTAATCTTTCAGTCAGCAGGAGGGAGGAGGAGGTAGATGGTCACTTGACGGATCTTGTTCTTACCCCTTCCCCCATTCCATGTGGCAGACCTCCCAACTCCACCATGCTTCCTGACCCAATTTCTCACAGATAACTTTTTTAAGGAGCCAAGTCTCCCCAGGATCCATCGCAACATGCCCCAACCTCATGGGATGTCTCCTTTTCCTTGGCAAATGGCAAGTTCCACTAGGAGCTTGCTCCTTTCTGTCCAATCTAACTGTTCTCTCCTTTTCCAATATGCTGTGAGTTTTTTTCTCTTTCTTTCTCCCTATTTCCAACACACCATTTCCCCTTTTCTTTCTCCTTTTCTCTCTCATGTGATCTCTCCCCCTTTAACACATTCTATCTCTCTCTCTTCCCAATTCAAACATACTCTCTTCCTTCTCCAACATACTCTCAAACCAATAACCCTTCTAACTAGATATTCCATTCAACTATTAATTGTTTTTGCAAATCAATCTTTGTCTTTCAATCACTTTTTTTTTCCTTTTAAACTTTAAGATTCCAAATAAAATTACTTTGGACCAAATTTCATAAAACTTCTACATATATCTAGTAGAAACATAACTTATATCTAGTAGTAAGGCATAACTCATAATTTTACAAATTACCAAATATACACTTTCGAAAGCAACATACTATCTAATTAGGGGGATACAAACATGTGACCTCCCCTAAGGTAAGCTATCAGAACTTTATTTTAATTTCTTTCTCCTCTCTCTTGTCCCACATATCCCTGCTGCAGTCAGAGAATGTGAGAAGGGGAAGAAAAAGAAAGAGACTCTCTTTACTCTATGCATTATTCTCCTTCAGGAGGCACCAGTTTAATTGAATTGTTTCCAAACTACCTTACACACACACACACACACACACACACACACACACACACACAATTCATTTATCTGAACATTGGTGTTGTATGTTGGTCACATCTAGAAACCCATATAAAGGTACCAAATATGAAGCAATTAAATCCAATAAAGAAGTTAACACTCATACATCATTTGCTTTATGCTAAGCTCTTTAGAATCTTGAAATGACCAATTGCCAAATTCCCCATTCATTACTCTCAATGTATTTTCCTGAAGCTCCAACTTTGGACAGAGTTGGAGTCTACAGGAAAGTCAGGTCTTTTCCTGTTTTTAACAAATTCACAGAACAAACGTGACAAAGACATTCTGTACAAAGACACAAGCACAGACAAAAATTACATGAAGGAGGATCATTCCTTCTGCACACAGAACAGATATATCCCATCAAGTGCACTTTTTTTTTTTTTTTTTTGCTCTGAAGATTTGAGTTGAACTGCTCCCTCTCTTTGATGATCCAGGGTCCCCTACTAGGAGGGCTACCACGGACACTTATCATAAGAGCATCCAGTCTCATAGTTTGATTTCATAACACAGAGCCATTTTCTTGACTCAGATCATCAAGTGTGGAAGAAGTTCCCTCACTTCCTAGCCAACCAAGGTGTTCACTGCCTGTATTATTACAGGACTTCTTTCCTGGCGCCCTCCTTACACTGGATCATCAAACCTTGATGATCCCAGGGCTCACTGCCACCTAAGGACAACCCAAGGACACAGACAGTGCTCCCATGGATTACCCATACCTAAATTATCTGGCTCATTCTATCCTTGGGCTTCTTCTTTGGAGACTTGTGCTTCTGTTTGTATCTGAGTGTCTCTCCTAGGCCCATACTTCACAGAGAGAAAGGCTGAGAGTCTGATCTCAAGGACAGTCAGAGAAAATTCAACCTGGCACCTGCCTTGAATTAGAATCCCAGTCATCTCTCTGGGAAACCACAGATCCCTGATGAGCCACCCCCCAAAAAAACTGTGTGGGATGGGTGCTAGACCCCTTCCTCAAATTAACTAATCAGAGATATCTTCAGGTACAAAGAAAGAGCATTTATTCAGTCCCTACAGGGATAGGCCCAAGAACAACTGGGAAGCATTTCAGTTTCCAACATATGCTTGACAAGCTGGAAATAGTAAAGCCAGTCAAATAGCAAAAGACCCAAGTCTTTTCATTGGATAGACTAAAAGGAATTAACGATCATTGACCAATAGTCACCAATGTTGTTTACTTCCTGTGGGTCACATCACTTCCTATCACTGACTTAGGGTCTTGGCCTTTAAGAGACTTCTAGGCCTAGAGATCATGTGACTTCCTGCAACATGGGCCCAAGAGCTGATCTTCTAGCTCTGCAGACCTCTGGGAATAGGGATCATGTGACAATCCTAATCTCATAGACTTCTTGAGAAAGCTTCACCTGTCTATCTCACTCAGTAGGAAGTAAGCTGTAACAAGATGGAGAGATAGGAGGAAATTAGGTAATGAAGGGCTTTGAATGACACATAGAGCATTTTGATTTTGATTGTGGAAAAAATAAGAAGCCATTGGGGCTTATTAAGAAGTAGGATCTGTGCTTTAGGATCAGACCTGTGCTTTAGGAAAATCATTTTGATAATGCAATGGAGGATAGATTTCAATAGAGAGAGACTTAAAGCAGGCTGATCCACTAGCAGGAAGTCCTTTCATGATATGTAAATATCCTGATCTTAAACTATAGTACAAAGTAATAATCACCAAAAATTATTTGGCACTGACTGAAAATATAGGAAGTTGAATCAGTGGAACAGATTAGGTATACAATGTGCAGATACAAATAAAACAAAAGAATTGTGTTTGATAAACCCAATAACCCTAATTACTGGGTAATGACTCACTATTATACATAAAGCACTGGGAAAACTGAAAGATCATCAGAACTTAAGTTCATGACTTAAATCAAGGCATTTCACCATCTATGAAGATAAATTCATAACAGATACATGACATAGACTGAAATGATAATATCATAAGTAAAGAAAGAAATTACTATCACAAATATGATTTAAGAGATGAGTTCATAACCAAAGGATAAAGGGGATTACAAGATCAGAGTGGACATACTTGATTA
Organism: Sarcophilus harrisii; assembly: GCF_902635505.1. Classification (NCBI taxonomy): domain Eukaryota; kingdom Metazoa; phylum Chordata; class Mammalia; order Dasyuromorphia; family Dasyuridae; genus Sarcophilus; species Sarcophilus harrisii. Next base: position 511,258,460 of record NC_045427.1, on the reverse strand, counting down.
GATAAAATTTTAAAAGTTTTATAGAAATAAACCTAGTATAGTTAAAATGAAAAAGGAAATAACTGGGAAAACATTTTTATAGCAAATTTCTCTTGACAAATCTCTGATATCCAAGATGGATAAACACAAGTTAACATACATAGAAACATGAACCATTCCCCAGAGGAAGATTCTGGGAAGATGGTGGAGTAGGTTAGTTAATAAATTTCAAGCTCTCCAGATTTCCCCCCCATAAATAGAACAAAATTGTGACCTCAAAATGACTATAAGAACATGGATTAGTGAAAAATTAAGAACAGCTGGGGCGGAACAGGGATCTGGGTCCTGGTCCAACCCAAAAAGTTTGGGAGAAAGCCCTTGGGCTGGGATTAACTAGTGTGAGGTGTAAACACCTCCAGGTTAGCTCCCCAGACCCCAGATCAGTGAGGGGCCCTGAGGCTAGCTGGGTATGGCTGGAGCCCCAGCAGGAATCATAGAAACTTTCACAACTCCAAACAGTTATGGGTAAGTCTGGGAAGACTGAGGGAACCTCAGCTGCTTAAGAACACCAGGCTCAGCTATGCTAAAGAGTTGTAGCCCTGGGTGATAAGGAATCTGCTTACCTAGTAAGTACAGAGGCAGTGGGGTAGGGATGCTGCTGGCTACAGGAGGGTGGAGCTTTTGGTTTGGAATTCCAGGTCAGAGGAGAGAGAGCTGGAGTGAAGCTAGTTGCACCATACCTTCTAACCCCATGATTAGAGAAGCTTATATTAATACTTTTCATTTAAAAAAAAAAGAAGAAGAACCAGCAAAAAAGAAAGAACCCAGTCACAGAAATTTACTATGGGAATTTGGAAAACCAGGGTTTATCTTCAAAGGACAGTGAAGAAAAAAAAAGCTACTTCTACCCCAAAGATTTATCTTAAATGGCTCCCTGTTCAAAAATGAATTTAAAAATCAAATGAGAGACATTGAGGAAAAACTAAAACTAAAACTAAAAACCATCCAAGAAAAACAAGAAAATTATGAAAAAAAAGTTATCCAACTAGAAAAGGAGATGCAAAGGCTTAAAGATGAAACTAACTCTCTGAAAATTAGAATTGGCAAGAGGAAGTCAGTAAATCTATAAGAGACAAGAAATAAAACAATATAAAGGATGAAAAAAATAGAACAGAATGTGAAATATCTTTTAATAAAAACAATAGACCTGAAGAACAGATCCAGAAGAGAAAATATAAGAATAATTGGACTACCAGAACATTGTGATCCCTCCCCCCACCCCCCAAAAAAAAAACCTTAACACAATAATTCAAGAAATAATCCAAGAAAATTGTCCTGGAATGATAGAATATGAGAAGAAAGTAGAAATAGAAAAATCCACCAATCACTATTTCTAAGAGATCCTGTGTGTAAAATGCATTGGAATATTATTGTCAAATTTCAAAACTCTTTGATCAAAGAGACAATTTTGCAAGAAACAAGAAGAAAATTCAAATATGCTGGAGCTACAGTTAGAATTGTACAGAATTTATCAGTAGCAGCAGTAAAAATCCTAGAACCACATATAGCAGCAATCAAAAGAATTAGGCCTGCAGACAAAAATATCATAGCCAGAAAAATTATCTATAATATTGAATGAAAAAAAAGGACATTCAATGAACTTGCAAATTTTCAGGACTTTCTTTCAACCAAACTTGAACTCAATAGAAAAATTCAACATATAAGAGCCAATATCCAAAATTAATTTCAAGGAACTTAACATGGACAAATTTTTATATGAAAATATATACCATATGTTTAAGACTGACATCAACATCTGAGTAGCTCAAAAGAAAAATTTATTCAAATGAGGTGCAAAGAAAGGATAGACACAAAAGCATTATTTTCCCAAAGAAATTACACAGAAGTAAATGAGAAATTCATATTCTGCTCAGAATGTTCTCTAACAAATTTAATTTTAGAAAAAGAATGTTTTCTAATACAGCAGATCTTTCAAAAACAACTAAAGGATAAACATTAAATTACATAAAAGTATGATTTTTCAAAAATTAAGATTAAACCTCATAAACCTCAGATTTATATAACCTTTTGATTTAATTTTAATTTTGTTTTTATTTTGAATTTAGCAAAAAAAAATCTATATTTCTCTATGAAAAAAAGCAGTATATGATAATGATCAACTTTGAAGCCAGGGTACTTGGAATGCAAGCCCAACTGGGGTTTTGGATTTAGAACTAAACTAAACTGTTATCTTAATCTCCTGATTCACCTCAGGTTATGAGGTGGTACAGGAAAGGATTTTTGTTCTCTTTCTTCCTTTCCACCTCTTTTCCTCCCACCATTTATTATGGTTTTCAAGTAAATTTTTTGAAGTAAATAATCCTTTGTAAAAGTTAATGTAACCAGTAAATGGTTAAATGGAATTGGATTCCCTCTGTAATTGGGAGAAAATCATCAGTGGAGCCTAAAACCAATGAGAGAGTTTAGATATCTTCATAAGAGTAGGTGAGAACTTTAAAAGAGGAGTGAAATATCATATATCTAACTTCCAAGTAGAGCGCACAACTCCATCGGGCTGACCACAATGTTCAAATGCCAAATATAAGCTTGCCCCAAAGATATTCTATGGAGAACTTATATAAGGCATGTGCTCACTAGTTGGTTAGAAAAAGCTATAGAAGGATACTTTCAAGGTCTCTTAAGAACTTTAGAACTGATTGTATGACATGGGAGAGACACTGGTACAGAACTTCCCAGTATGTGTGCTCTTATTACAGAAGGTGCGGTATTCTATGAGCACAGCAGAATCGAACTAGCTCAGAAGAAACACAAGTGCAGTTAGAGAAACTACTCCAAATATTCATAGATTCGCATCCAACCTGAGGCAAAGTATTCCAAGCTCATATCGGTCTGACCAGTCACTGTTGGACACACTGTAATGGACTCTAACATAGTGATCTTATTTTGGTCCCCTTTGAGAATGAAGGACAACAACCAAACAACTAACCAAGTGGGAGCCAAAGTATGCACTGTTATTTTAATCTTGTTCACAAGATAGTATGATTGATTTTGTCAAATGCTGTATCTATAGTTCTCCTTTGATCTACCAGCCTGACAATCAAAGGTCAAAAATATCAAAAATCACAGTACTTAGCACAGTGTCTGTCACATACTTAATAAATATTGATTATTGTTAGAAAAATAATTATGTTCATATGGAGAAATAACAAGTCAAGAATCTTAAGGATGATAATGGAAAGTGAGGAATAAGTTCCAGAACTATATTATAAAGCTATAATTGTCAAAATGATTTGATACTAGTTTAAAATAGAGAGGTCAATCAGTAAAACAATCTTAGTACATCACATACAGAAACAAATATAGCATGTTCGTGAGAACATAGACTTCAGTCATTGAGGAGGGGATTCACTACCGAACAAAAACTACTGGTAAAATTACAAATCAGCTTGACAGAAATGAGATAAAAATCATCATCTTGGTGGTTCCAAACAGATATGTGACTTAAACATAAAAGGTGATATTACAAATAAATCAAAGGATCAAGGATAATATTCTTTTTCAGGTCTATGGAAAGGGAAAGAATTCATGACTAAATAAGCAATAGAAAGAATAAAAAAAGGTAGAATGGAAAATTTTGATTATATGAAATTTAAAATTTTTGCAAAACAAATCCAATATAATTACAATTAGAAAGAAAAAACTGGGATTAAAAAAAAAATCCTTGCAGTAAATTTCCTTAATTAAAATCTCATTCAAAGGAATTTATTAAAATTTACAAGAATTGAAATTATTCTTCAAGGATATGAAAAAGTAATTTTTAAGTTATAAATAGGCATATAAATATATTCCAAATTATTAATATTATTAGGGAAGTGCAAATTAAAGCAATTCTGAGTTTCTAAATCACATCTATCAGATTAGGGAAGATGACAAATGAGAAAGGTTGGAGGAGCTGTAGGAAAATAAATATATAAGTACACTATTGGTGGAACTTTGAATTGATGTATATAAACTAAATTGTGTGTATCTTTTGACTTGGCTATACCACTATGTAACCTAAAGAAAACAAAGAAAAAAAAAAGACTCAAATGTACCCAAATATTTATAACAGCCCTTTTGATAGAAGCCAAAAACTGGCTGCTCACCTACTGGGGAATAGTTAAACAAATTGTGGCATATAAATGTAATAGAATTTTGTTGTGTCATAAAAAATGATGAAATTGATAATTTCAAAGGAAAATAGGAAGATATCTAAGAACTGACAGAATAAGGTGAACAGAACTAAAACAATTTATACAATGACAACATTACAAAGAAAATCAATTGTAAAAGATTTTAGTACTGTGAATAAAGCATTGATAAACCAAGAGCCCAAAAGGCTAAATTTTTTGCTGTCACTTTTTGCCAGAGAAGTGATGGACTGAATTGCACTGTAAAGCATAGTTTTTAAAAATCTGGTAAAGTAGTTTTTATTCTTTTTTTTTCCTCTAATAGCTTTTTAATTTTTCAAAGTACATTCAAAGATAGTTTTTTGGCATTCATCCTTGCAATTAAGACAACTCTGAGATATCACTACACACTTCTCAGATTACTTAAAGTGACAGTAAAAAATAATGACGAATGTATATGGGAAAACTAGGACACGAATAAATTGTTGGTGGAATTGTGAACTGATCCAACCATTATGGAGAGCAATTTGAAATTATATCCAAAGGGCTATCATCAAACTGTGCATACCCTTTGATCCAGCAATGTTTCTACTGGGCTTATATCCCAAAGAAATCTTAAAGGAGAGAAAGGGACCCACTGCCATGTGAAAAAAATGTTTGTGGCAGCCCTTTTTGTAAGGTAAGAAACTGAAAATTGAGTGGATGCCCATGGCTGAATAAGTTATGGTATATGAATGTTATGAAATATTATTGTTCTATAAGAAACGATCAGCAGGATGATTTTAGAGAGGTGTGGAGAGACTTACATGAACTAATGTTAAGTGAAATGAGCAGAATCAGGAAATCATTGTACAAGACAACAAGATTATGTGATGATTAATTTTGATGGACATGGCTCTCTTCAACAATGAGATGATTCAGAACAGTTCCCATAGTTTGGTGATGAAGAGAGCCATCTACACACAGAGAGAGGAGTGTGGGAACTGAGTATGGATCACAACATAGCATTTTCACTTTTTTTGTTGTTTCCTTGCATTTTGTTTTCCTTCTCTTTTTTTCCTTTTTGATCTGATTTTCTTGTGCAGCAAGATAATTGTATAAATATGTATGCCTATATTGGATTTAACATATTTTACCACATTTAACATACACTGGATTACTTACCATCTAGGGGAAAGAATGAGGGGAAAAGGAGGAAAAATTGGAACACAAGGTTTTGCAAGGGTTAATGCTGAAAAATATCCATGCATATGTTTTGAAAATAAAAAGCCTTAATAAAAAATATTCACCATTGCAAAACCTTGTGTTCCAAATTTTTCTCCCTCTCTCTTCATTTTCCCTCTCCTTTAGACAGCAAGTAATTCAATATAGGTCAAATGTGCAATTCTCCTAAATATATTCCCACATTTATCATGTTACACAAGAAAAATTAAATCAAAAGGAGAAAAATTAGAAAAAAACAAGCAAGCAAATAACAACAACAAAAGGTGAAAATACTGTGTTGCAAAATACATTCAGTCTCCATAGTCCTCTCTCTGGATGCAGATGGCTCTCTCTATCAAAAGACTATTGGAATTACCCTAAATCATCTCATTGTTGAAAAGAGCAAGTCCATCATAACTGATCATCTCATAATCTTGTTGCTTCTGTATACAATGTTTTCTTGGTTCTATATTCACTTCACTTCCTATCAGCTCATGTAAGTCTCTCCAGGATTTTCTGAAATCATCCTGATGATCATTTCTTTTCTTTTTTTTTTTTTTTTTTTAATTTAATAGCCTTTTATTTACAGGATATATACATGGGTAACTTTACAGCATTAACAATTGCCAAACCTCTTGTTCCAATTTTTCACCTCTTACCCCCCCCACCCCCTCCCCTAAATGGCAGGATGACCAGTAGATGTTAAATATATTAAAATATAACTTAGATACACAATAAGTATACATGACCAAAACATTATTTTGCTGTACAAAAAGAATCAGACTCTGAATTATTGTACAATTAGCTTGTGAAGGAAATCAAAGATGCAGGTGTGCATAAATATAGGGATTGGGAATTCAATGTAATGGTTTTTAGTCATCTCCCAGAGTTCTTTTTCTGGGTATAGCTAGTTCAGTTCATTACTGCTCCATTAGAAATGATTTGGTTGATCTCGTTGCTGAGGATGGCCTGATCCATCAGAACTGGTCCTGATGATCATTTCTTTACGAACAATAATATTCCATAACATTCATATGCTATCATAATTTATTAAACCATTTCCAACTGATGGGCATCCACTCAATTTCCAGTTTCTTGCCACTACAAAAAGGGCTGCTGCAAACATTTTTGCCCATGTGGGGTCTTTTCCCTTTTTTTTTTTTTTTTTTTTTTTTTTTTTTATGATTTCTTTGGGATATAGGCCCCATAGAGACACTGCTGGATCAAAGGGTATGCCCAGTTTGATAGCCTTTTGGGCATAGTTTCAAATTGCTTTTAAGAATGATTAGATCAGTTCACAACTCCACCAATAACGTATTAGTGTTCCAGCTTTTCCACATCCTCTCTGACATTTTTCATTATCTTTTCCTGTCATCTTAAGCTTATCTGAGAGGTATGAAGTAATATATGAAGTTGTTTTAATTTATATTTCTCTAATCAATAGTGATTTAGAGTATTTAAAACAAATTATTTATTGGACATGCCAATGTGGGAATTTATTTTGCTTGATTATATATATAGTTCTTGTGCAGATTTTATTTTATTGCTGTTTAATTGTAAAAGGGCAGTGCTTTTGTCAAATAATAGTCATAACTCCAAAAGACTTTAATAGTAATTTATTTTATTACAAGAGAAAACAGAAAATATTGATGCAGGGTCCCTTCTTGTACTGAGTACAAAGGAGGCCTCTGATGCAGGCAAGGACTAGGATATTTAAGGATTATAGCATAAAAAGTGTTTTTTTAAAGGAATCTAAACTCCCCCAAATGGACTTTTAATCATATAGTCTAATTGTATTTCCATACGATTTTAAATAGCATCTAGCTCCTAATTATTAGGTTTTTAACCCTTTTGGTTTCTAATGTCTTATAGATCTGCATTAATCTAACATCAACAGGAACTTTCTAGTATGACTTGGTGTAGTGTTACTGAATCATTATAGTCTACTTACGTATCTTTTTCCTAGTGATAATCATTAATTCTGTCAGATAAGACCTTCTTGTTATTTAGAGCCATGCAAAACAAACAGAAATCAACTAATTCTGTAAGTTTAAAAACCTCAAAGATCACTAATAAAGGCTTAGCAATCATATCTGACAAATTTTTAGTATCCTGAGATGTAGTTTGTCAGGGCTTAATCATCTGAAATCATATTTCTATAAATGTGTGTGTGTGTGTGTGTGTGTGTGTGTGTGTGTACAAATTTTCCCCAACAAAATATAAGCTCCTTGAAGGCAGGAGACTTTTCACTTTTGCTTTTGTATCCTCAATGCCTAATACAATAGAGAGCCAAAGTATTAAATCTTTGTTGACTGAGTACAAATAGGAGGAGAACTGTATAGTATAAGATTAGAAACAGTCATGTTATTGTTGTTGTTTGTCCTTTGTTCTGGAAGATGATCACAACAAGCAAGTAAATTGGATTTGAGTTAGGCAGGCTACCTTCATTATCTCAGCTGAACCTATCTGGGTCCAGTGACCAGGTATATAGATCAGGATGACAGGAAATAGCCCAGGATGCATGGGAGATGTCAGATTGAGTCAACCACACATTCTGTGATTAAGATTAGGTAAGAAAAAAAGGAGGCTGAGAATGGCCTGTAGTCCAAAAAAAAAATAAATAAATAAAAAATAAAATAAAATAAAAAAAGGAATCAATCTGGGAAGTGAATATCCTCAATATTTCTGGTCAGAACAGTAACAATTGCTATTTCCATTCATTTTGAGACAATTTGAGCCAAAACAAAGACCAAGTGGATTTGATCTGGGATGCTTTGTTGGCCAATAAGAGCCAGAGTGATTTGGGTTTAAAGCATGGTCTTTAAGAAAGAAATCTAGCTTTGAAAGGAAAGAAAAAGAAGGAAAGTAAAAAAGGGGAAGGAAGGAAGGAAGGAAGGAAAGAAGGGAAGGAGGGAGAGAAAAAGGAAGGAAGGAAGGGAGGGAGGGAGGGAGGAAAGGAAGAAGGGAGGGAGAAAAAGAGGAAGGGAGGGAAGGAGGGAGGGAAGGAGAAAGGAAGAAAGGAAGGAAGGGAGGGAGGGAGGGAGGAAAGGAGGAAGGGAGGGAGAAAAAGAGGAAGGGAGGGAGAGAAGGAGGAAGGAAGAAAGGAAGGAAGGGAGAGAGGGGGAAAAAGAGGGAGGGAATGAGAAAACAAGGGAGGGAGGGAGGGAGAGAGTGAGGAGGGGAGGGAGGGAGGAAGCTAACTGTTGTCATCCTCAATGGGGTAGCTCCTACTCACAGAGATGTTTTTTGTCCTCCTTTCTTGACATGACATCAAGAAGGTAATATCATGACCTGCAAGTGAATTGAATATGAGGGAGGGAGGGAGGGCTATGCAAGGTCTCTAGAAACATAGAGATCAGTATGATTAGAAATGGCCCTGAATGAAGTAGGAGACCTTGGTCTTTTTAAACTAAGGTCTTCAGTTCCAATGATCTAATAAAGAGCCATCTACCCCCAGAGAGAGGATTGTGGGAAATGAGTGTGGATCACAACATAGCATTTTCATTTCTGTTGTTGTTTGCTTGCATTTTATTTCCTTTCTCATTTTTTCTTTTTTGATTTGATTTTTCTTGTGCAAGAAAATTGTATAAATATGTATTCATATATTGGATTTAACATATTTTTTAAACCATGTTTAACATATATTGGATTATTTGTCATCTAGGGGAGAGAGTAGGGGAAGGGGTGGAATTGAAGCACAAGGTTTTGCAAGGATTAATGTTGAAAAATTATCCATGCATGAATATAGAGAGGATTGGCGAGACTTACGTGAACTGATGCTGAGTGAAATGAGCAGAACCAAGAGATCATTATATACCTCAACAACGATACTGTATGAGGATGTATTCTGATGGAAGTGGATTTCTTTGATAAAGAGAAAATCTAACAGTTTCAATTGATGAAGGATGGACAGAAGCAGCTACACCCAAAGAAAGAACACTAGGAAATGAATGTAAACTGCTTGCATTTTTGTTCTTCTTCCCAGGTTATTTATGCCTTCTAAATCCAATTCTCCCTGAGCAACAAGAGAACTGTTCAGTTCTGCACACATATATTGTATCCAAGATCTACTGTAACCTATTTAATGTGTATAAGACTGCTTGCCATCTGGGGGAGGGGGTGGAGGGAGGGAAGGGGAAAATTGGAACAGAAGTGAGTGCAAAGGATAATGTTGTAAAAAATTACCCTGGCATGGGTTCTGTTAATAAAAAGTTATTTTAAAAAAGAAAAAAGAAAAAAAGAAAAAATATCCATGCATAAGTTTTGAAAATAAATAGCCTTAGTAAAAAAAAATAATAAACTAAGGTCTTTAAGGTCTAAGTTTGACTAAGGCAACCACTCATTCAGTGATCAAGATTAGATAAGAAATGAGACAAATAATACCTTTTTTTTTTTACTTAGTTTTAAAAAATAGAGAGGCTGGGCAAAAAAAAAGTCTGAATTATATTTGATAGGCAAGAGAAAAAGACTAAATATTTTGGAATAAAGAAGTAGCATTTTTTAATCTCTGCATAAGGAAAATAAGTTGATATATAACAAAAGTTAATTTGGTATGATTTTGGATTGAAGAGGAAAGAGTGGGAATGTAAAAAAAAAATCAATTAAAAGGCAATTAACAGTTCAGGTCTTTAGTATGGTGGTAGTAAAATTAGAAGGGAGAAACTGGGATATTGAGATATTTGGGAGATTTAATTCAAAGGACTTGGTATCTGACTGGATATGAAATATAAAGGAAAGGAAAAGTCAAAGTTAATTCTGTCATTTGAAACTACAGTTGTTATTCATGTTTCAAGGAGCTGTTATTTTACAAGTGTAGGTTATTGCAGTGTTGTAGATTTCAACCATATTAACTTAATGAATGACTTTTGAGAGGTCTTATAGCCCAAACATTTGTCTTTCTGTGTTGACTTCATGATGAGTCTAGTTATGAGTTGTTAGACCAAGACTAAATAATTTTTTGTGGGTTAGCTTGGGAACTTTATCCATTTTCTCTCTCTCTCTCTCTCTCTCTCTCTCTCTCTCTCTGTGTGTGTGTGTGTGTGTGTGTGTATTTTTTTTTTAACAAAAATCTAGCTCAGATTTTGAAACTTCTATAACACAATCCCTATAACAAATCCTAAAGTGAGGGGACTCACCTCTGTATACAATATCTTTGGGGCTTGGGTCAAGAAATTAAGAATATAGTTTATAGCTATTTGAAGAGAATGATATTAATCTTCTTAACCATATTCCACCTGCTATAACTGACTAGTGAAGGGATTTCTGATCCTTCTAGAATGCTGAAAAAATCTTGTTTTTTCCTTATTCCACAGACAAAACAGAGTCAATTTTGGCTGGTTTATTTGAAGGAAAGCAAGAACTTTATGGAATTGAACTAAACTTTGAGATATAGAAAATATGATGCTACAAGGAGATCTGATCTCCACAAACAACACAAAACTTTTTCTCAAGATTTTACTTTACCTTTAATTTTTACTGCTACATTTGTACCTTTATATCATTTTCATTTCCCAATATAGTTTTGCTTCTTCCCCCATTACAGAGAATTATCTCTTCTCAGCAATAAAAAAGAAAACCCAATTCAACAAAAGTAATCAATTTTACAAGCAGTGTTCTAAACCCATAGCCTTCAATCCCATAATCTTTTATTTCTGAAAAGAAAGGTATACCCGTACTCCCAAGCCATAGATCTTGTTTGTGTGTGTGTGTGTATGTGTGTGTGTTTCATTACAAGCAAGTATACTGCTCACGTGGTGTTGAGAAACTATTACTACTTCAAAGCTATGCTTCAGGAAAACAAATATACTACTCCCCATGTGATGTTGAAAGGAACTACTTACAGGGAGATGTAAGGTAGGTGATTTCACTTCAGATTCTCATGATCTTTCTCTTGGATCATCCACAGCTAAAGAATTTCTTGAGCACCATCCTTGACAGCTTCAAATACATCAGATTGGACAGTGATTATTGACTTGGTAGCTTCATCAGGGTGTCATGGAGCAAAGTTCTTATCATTTTCCTAGAAGCAATAACCAAATGGGCATTTCAAACATTAATGTCTACCAATCTGTTGATGCAGTTTTCCCAATTCTTGTAGAAAAAAATAGCGTTAACCCAATGGCAACTCTGATCAATCAGCTAACTAGACACAATAATACGTTATTGGTCAATGAGGTTTTAGAACACAGGGAGAAGTGTCCCCTTCTCTGTCCATGATGAGCCTGTGAAGATGGGATTTTTACAAGGTAGTTGTACAAATTGGGGTAAGGGAGATAGCACCTCTGCTTGTAAAGCAGACATCTTTTGGGGAACACTGTATACTTTCCCCAATCCCAATAATCTTTTCTTTCCCTTGACAAGTTCCTTTCTCTGATTTCTTCAGGCAGAGAATTCAACATCATATGACCAAGTTTTAAGTACCATACATTATCTCACTGGTGAAGGGACTTTAGCAATCTCTCTTCCCATAGAGAAGAGCTGGGCTGATCCTCAGAGGTAGAAAATGCTTCCCCAGACCTAGAAATTCTTTGCTTTGGGGGGTAGGAAGAATCCAATCTGTGAGGCCCTGCTGGAGGGCTATGTCTTCTTGGTAAAGCCTCTGCCTTCCTTCTTCCCCAGGACTTTTCATTCCCTCAAAACTTGCACTGTAATTCTTATTTTGCAACAAGTGTTGTGATAGTGAGCTTATATCTAAGGAATCCCTGGAAAGATTGTTGGAGATGGAGACCCCTTCCGCTTAGCTGCTAGTTCCAGGATTCTGTGGGGAATGGAGTCGGGATGGAGGTAGGGATGGGAGGTTCAAGCCCTCTTTTGTCCTCAGCCCACCTCCAGATAATCAGAGAAATATGAACCAAGTGGCATCTAAGGCTTGTTCTAATCTTGACAGACTCAGTCTTTAAGATTTAAGTTCCATGTAACTCTAATTTATCTCAATCTCCATTTCACTTAAGACTTGAATAAGCCTTCCTCTTTGACTAAAACTCATTTGCCGTGTCAATAGTCTGTTTCCTCAGCAATAAAATCAATAAGTTGAACTAGAAGATTCTTTAGTCCCTTGCACTCTAATAAGACGCTTTGTTTGAGAAAGGGTATGTGTATGTGGGGTGAGGCTTAAGTCCTTTGTTCCCACCTCACCCCAAGATAATCAGGTTTCTTAAATACCAACCATAAAGAAACAATTATTCTTTGTAACTAGGTGGTGGTTTTTTTTTTTATGTGTCATACCATGCTTCTTTTGAAAAATAGTTTTAATACCATGCTTCTTCTGAAAAATAATTTTAATAGTATTCTTCCCCAATTACATGTCAAGACAATTTTTACCATTCATTTTTACAAGATTTTGAGTTCCGATTTTTCTCCCTCTATGCCTCTCCTTCCCTTCTTTCTAAAGTAGTAAAGTGTTTCTAAAGTAACACATATTCCCATATTAGTCCATATTAGTAAAAAATAAATAAATAAAAGATCAAAAGAAGAAAACACAAAAAAGAAAAAAAGTTTAAAAATATGCTTCAATCTGCATTCAGAGCCTGTCAGTTCTTTTTCTGGTTATGGATAGCATTTCATGAGTTTTTCCTGGTTTTTCTGAAATCTGCCTGTTCATCATTTCTTATTGAACATTAGTATACTACTACCACAGCTAGTTCCGCCATTCCATTCAGCTAGAGGCATCCTTTCAATTTTCAATATTTTGCCAACATAAAAAGAGCTGCTATGAATATTTTTGCACATGTAGATCCTTTCCCCTTTTTTTATATCTTTGGGAAAGAGACCTAGTACTGGTATTACAGGATCAAAGGGTATGCACAGACATATCTGAGAAATGAAGTCTTTATCAAAGATACCTGCTGTTAAGATTGTTTCCTAGCTTTCTGCTTCTTCCCCCACCCCCCATCCCCAAGGCAATTAAGTGACTTGCTCAGGGTCACACAGATAGGAAGTATTAAGTGTCTGATTTCAGATTTGAACTCAGGTCCTCCTAGGCTTCAGGGCTGGTGCTCTATCCATTGTGCCACCTAGCTACCCCTTCTGTTTCTCTTCTAATCTCAGTTGTATTGGCTTTATTTGTGAAAAGCTTTACAATTTCATTATAATCAAAGTTAACTGTTTTAGATTTCATAATGCTATCTCATTTGGTCATGAACTTGCTAACTCAATTTCATCTTTAAGAATTTGGATGCTATTTTCACTTTTTGTTGTGGTTTGCTTGAATTTTATTTTCTTTTTCATATTTTTTCCTTTTTGATCTGATTTTTCTCATGCAGCAAGATAATTGCATAAATATGTAGGATTTAACATATCTTTTTACCATGTTTAACATATATTGGATTACTTGCCATCTAGGGGAAGGAGTGTGGGGGGAAGAGAGAGGAGGAATTGAAATACAAGGTTTTTCAAAGGTCAGTATTGAAAAATTATCCTTGCATATGTTTTGAAAATAAAAAACTTCAATTAAAAACAAAGGAATTTGGATGCTATACCATTTAGTGCTTGTGTTTAGTGTCGATATATCATTGTCAATGGCAGTGGTTCTTACAGTATGGTCTAGAGAATCCTGGGGATCTCTGAAACCCTTTTAGAGGGTCTACAAATTCAAAAATAGTTTTTATTTCCAATATGGTAAATGTCTATAAATATAATCCAGATAAACAAAAACTCTTTGGAGAGATCCTCAATAATTTTTAATAGGATAAAGATACTGAAAACAAAAGTTTGAGAACCACTGGTCTATGGTATCTTTTAGCAAATTGTAGTTTGTTTCCTTATCTCTTTTAATCAGGTCTATTTTTGTTTTTACTTTACTTTTACTTTTACAAGATGCTACTTTTTTAAAAAACTTCAACTGAAGCATAATATATTCTACTCCAATTCCTTAACTTTACTTCATGTGTGGCTCTTTTCTTGAAGTATCTTTCTTATAAACAACATATTGTAGGATTTTGTTTTTTGATCCACCAACCACTTCTCTCTTTTTTAATTATAGCTTTTTATTGACAGAACATATGCATAGGTAATTTTTCAACATTGTCCTTTGAACTCACTTCTGTTCCAACTTTTCCCTTCCCTCCCTCCACCCCTCCCCTAGATAGCAGGCAGTCTCATACATGTTAAACATGTTAAAGTATATCTTAAATACAATATATGTTTACAAATCCATACAGTTCTCTTGTTGCACAAGAAAAATCAGATTCAGAAGATAAAAATAACCTGGGAAGAAAAACAAAAACGCAAGTAGTCCACACTCACTTCCCAGTGTTCTTTCTCTGGGTGTAGCTGAGTCTGTCCATTATTGATCGATTGGAACTGAATTGGATCTTCTCATTGTCGAAGATATCCATATTCCATCTAGAATATATCCTCATATTGTATTGTTGTTGAAGTGTATAATGAATGATCTCCTGGTTCTGCTTATTTCACTTAGCATCAGTTCATGTAAGTCTCTCCAGGCCTTTCTGAAATCATCCTGCTGGTCATTTCTTACAGAACAATAATATTCCATAACATTCATATACCACAATTTACCCAACCATTGTCCAATTGATGGGCATCCATTCAATTTCATGTTTCTAGTCACTACAAAAAGGGCTGCCACAAACATTTTGACACATATGGGTCCCCTTCCCTTCTTTAATATCTCTTTGGAATATAAGCCCAGTAGTAACACTGCTGGATCAGAGTATGCACAGTTTGATAACTTTTTGAGCATAGTTCCAAATTGTTCTCCAGAATGGTTAGATCTGTTCAACTTCAACAATGCATCAGTGTCCCAGTTTTCCTGCATTCCCTTCAACATTCATCATTATCTTTTCTTGTCATCTCAGCCAATCTGACAGGTGTGTAGTGGTATCTCAGAGTTGCCTTAATTTGCATTTCTCTGATCAATAGTGATTTGGGACACCCTTTCATATGAGTAGAAATAGTTTCAATTTCATCATCTGAAATTGTCTGTTCATATCCTTTGACCATTTATCAATTGGAGAATGGCTTGATTTCTTATAAATTAGAGTCAATTCTCCATATATTTTGGAAATGAGGCCTTTATCAGACCTTTAACTGTAAAAATGTTTTCCCAGTTTATTGCTTCCGTTCTAATCTTGTTTGCATTAGTTTTGTTTGTACAAAAGGTTTTTAACTTGATATAATCAAAATTTTCTATTTTGTTATAAATAATGATCTCTAGTTCTTCTTTGGTCACAAATTCTTTCCTTCTCCACAAGTCTGAGAGGTAAACTATCTTATGTTCCTTTAATTTATTTATAATCTCATTTTTTATGCCTAAATCATGAATCCATTTTGATCTTATCTTGGTGTATGGTGTTAAGTATGGGTCCATGCCTAGTTTCTGCCATATTAATTTCCAGTTTTCCCAGCAGTTTTTGTTAAAAAAGTGAATTCTTATCCCAAAAGTTCAACCACTTCTTTTTTATGGGAGAGCTCATCCATTCATATTCATAATTATGATGATTGTGTATTTCCTTCCTTCCTATTTTTCTTATTTGTCTTCTTTCAAAATCCTTTCACCTTTTCCCTTACCAATTTTGCTTCTACCATCTCCCTCAGTCTGCCATCTCTTCTGTCAGCAACTCCTACCTAACCCTACCCAAGCCTTTTAATTAATTTCCTTTTCTCCTACTTTCCTATTGGGTAAGATAGACTGTTGTTTTCAACTAATGGTGTATATTATTCCATCTGTGAGGCAATACTTGGGAGTAAGTTTCAAGTAATGCTCATTGCCTACCTTCCCATCTTTCCCTCCACTATAATTGGGTGCTTTTCGTGTCATTTCCTCAAATTCACTTTAAACCTATACTTTCTGTGGATATTCCTTCTAACTGTACTACTACAGTAGTAGTAGTGCCACTACTAGTGGTACAATTTTTTTAAATTACAAATGTCATCTTTCAGTGCAAGGACATAAGCCATTCAGCTCCATTGAATCCCTTCTTTTTTTTTTTCCTTTTTCCCCTTTTTAGGTTTCTCTTGGGTTTTAATATTGGTCAATTTTTTTATTCTTCATATGAAAGCTTGAAATCTTTCTACATCTCTAAAAAAAAAATTTCCCCCTTGAAATGTTATGCTTAATTTTGCCTGGTAAATGATTCTTGGTTGCAGTCACTGGTTCCAGGGTAACAGAGTAGTCTTCATAATTTCTTGAAAAATGTTATCCAGATCTTCCTTTTGATTATGGCTTTTAGGTAGTCCAATGATTCTTAAACCATCCCTTTAATAGATCTTTTTAGATCCATTTTCCAGTCAGTTGTTTTTACTCAGAGGCATTTTACATTTTCTTTCTTTTTTGTATTTTTAAAATTGCCTTGATTCTTGATGTCACAGAATCATTAGCTTCCACTTTTCTCATTTCTAACTTTTAATGTGTTGTTTTCCTCAGTTTTTTGTACTTCCTTTTCCATTTGGCCAATTCTACTTTTTAAGTTGTTATTTTCTAAATTGGTTTCCAAGATTCTTGTTTCCAAGACTTTTTTTTCATAATTGTCTTGCATCACTTTAATTTTTTTCCCAATTTTTCTTTTGCCTTTCTAATGTGATTTTTAAGTTCCTTTTTGAGCTCTTCCATGAGTTTCAGGCTTTGAGAACACTTGTTTTTCTTTGGGGTTTTACAAAACCCCCAAAACCCCAAAGCAGCTTCTTCAAAGATGTTTTGACACTATTGTCCTCTTCTGAGTTTATGTCTTGAGTTTCCCAGACACCATAATAATTTTTTATGGTTAGATTTTTTTTTTTTTTTGCTCACCTTTTTTGGCCTTTTCCCTTTCTTTTAGATTTGAGTTCTGCTCCTAGAATAGAAAGGACATTGCCTCAGAATTCTTGTGTCAGGGGCTGCAGGTTTGGTTTACCTGGTGCTGCACTAATGTTGCCTGGTGGCTCACAGGGGACTCAAATCTGGTGCTGCATTGAGTAGGAGGGGTAAAGAGTGGCTGGCAGTGGTGGAAGTTGTTGGGGTATGACAACTTACCTGGTGTTGAATGGGAGTCCCTGTGGTGTATCTGGCTTATGGTGAAACTAATGGGGTATTTCTGTGTTTCCCTGGGGGTTACATTGAAGCACAAGTGTACACTTCCAGTACAAGCTGGAAGCTGCCTATTTGCCCAGGGCTAGATCTCTGACTGGTTTACTGATGTGGGGCTTTCTGCTAGCTTGCTGGGATGCTTCCAGTTAAGATTATTTTAAACAGGAAGTCACTAAATGGCTGGCTTCTTTTGGAAGTATGAAACCATGTCACCAGCAGTGGCCTTCTGGTGTCCTGGAGTATCAGTGTACCTCCATGGTAAGGTATCAAGTTTCCTTTCTCCAAGCATTGCTGCTTTTTATGGAACTTAGCCTGGGTAGGACTTATGGTGCTCATACCAGGTACAACAATTCCTAGTTACAACTCTGGCTTTACCTGGTTAGTATTCATTTAAGTCTTTTACTAAAGGTCATTCCTCTAAATTAGATTGACATTAGACAGACATTAGTATTGAATTAAAGTGAGACTTTTCCAAACAGGCAAAACAGAATAAGCATGAACATGATCTCTTTCAAAGTACAATATGGAGCTTGCTTGAAAACAACAAAGGATTTGAGACAAGAATAATTCAAATATAAGGTTAGAGAACATACTGGGGAGAGGTTGTAGAGGACCTTAAAATGCATCTAAAGTGTTTGGATTTTGTAGATGATAGGGAACTATCACAAAAAATGGTCCTTATGCTGGACTCTTCCATTGAAACAAAGGGGAATATTTATTAACTTGATTTTTTTTTTCCTTTTATTTATTCTGAACTTAACATTAAACAAAATAAGCATCTGTATATATGCATAGTAGAACAGGAAAAGAACAGTTTACATTAAAGCACATGCTTTATCATATATATCGCCTGCCTTTGAAAAATATACCTTCAATTTAACCTAACTTTCAGAGCTATTCTGCTTTTCTGTGATTTTCTGGCTCTCTTTTTGTTCATTTAAAAAAATACTTTACCCTTTCATCCAGCAATGTCTCTAATGGGTCTGTATCCCGAAGTGATCATAAAAAAGGGGAAAGGACCCATATAGGCAAAAATGTTTGCAGTAGCCCTTTTTATAGTGGCAAGGAACTGGAAACCGAGTGAATGCCCATTAGTTAGGAAATATGTTTAGAGGAATTGCACCTATATTGGATTGCTTGTTGTACATAGAAAAGTATGGAAGACAAGGTTTTGCAAGGGTGAATGATGACAACTATTCTTTGCATGTAGTTTGAAAAATAAAAAGCTATTATTTGAAAAATGCGAAAATACTTCATTGACCCTCATTTTCAAATGCCCACATCCTGAAAAAAATCTTCATTTAATCCTTCCACCACCATTATTTTTGTATATCTCTTCTGCCTATTTTAACTAAATTTCTCAAAGAGGGATGCAGGCTACATCTAACAGGATTGTTTCAAGAAAAGCACACTGTAAACTGTACAGTGATGTTTATAAGTTATTACCATTAGTGTTATTGAGAGCCACAATGTATCAAAAGCAGCTTTATTGTTACAAACATATGCAGGCAAAACCCATATATAGCTTCCTCTTCCTCCCTCAAGTCTATGCAATTCTCAACTGAGTTCTTCAAAAAAAGATTTATAACCTTAATACTAGGGCCTGTTTCTTCATTAGACCCTCTTTTTAGAAAGAGCTTCTCTGAGTGCAAAATGGTCAGTAATACTTCTCCCACCATTTGTTTCCCAGTCTGATACTGGTTACTGACCATTATCCTCCACTGCTAGCTTTCTCTTCTGTGCTTCTCTCTAATCTTTAGCTTTTGTTAAAGTTGCAGCTCTCTCTCTAGGAGTTGACAAATCTGAATTCTTTACCTCTTTATGATTTTCCATTCTATCCCCCTCCAACTTCCTTTGTTAGATATTTCTAATTGCTTCTTCATTGATATGAAGTCAATACTTAATTAATTGGTTTAATTAGTATGTCTTTTGTGACCCAATCACGGACAAATAGGCAAATTGACACATCCAGTCTTGAGTTACTTTGAAGGTTTATGATATGGACCAAGAGCTCTAAAATTTATTTACATGGGTTGGCAGTCCATTGTTTTAGATAAAGTACTGTAAGAAGTCACCTAATCCAATCTTCTAATTTTATAAATGTAGAAACAGATCTTGACCTTGAAATGACCTTGAAAAATTTTAATGCTGAGGAAATTAAAGCCCAGAGAAGTTGTTACTTGGCAAGGACACATTGGTAGTAAATAGTTGAGCTGGAAATGTAAATGAACCCAGATCCTCTGGCTCCAAATCCAGTATTTTTTCTGGGCAACATATTTGATGGTAGTATATATAATATGATCTCAAGAGAAGAGATGCTGAAAGGGAAGAACAATTATGTTTCTCTTACAGTGATCTCATGTGTTGCTCATGAGAGGGGAGTCAAAAATGATGCCAAAATTTGTGCAACTAAGAGAACTTGAGTGGGTAAATTAATTGAAGGAATTTCTATTGTCTTAGAGAATCCTTCTAAAAACCTACTTCTTTTTGAACTAAATCTGATAGTTTCATATCTCTCTACAAAGGTAGATTCATTAAAGGAGAGAATTAACCCACAACCCTGCAAAAAAAATAACAAAATACCAAATAAACAAAAACCCCTTGGAATGGGTCAAAAGATTCAAATATTAAAGCTTGAAATTCAGCAAGCAGATCTGTGTTTAAGAGATGTGACACTTATATGGAAAAATGCCCTAAATCACTATTGATTAGAGAAATGCAAATTAAAACAATTATAAAGTACCACCTCATAGCCATCAGATTGGCATATATGATTTTTTTAAAAAGGAAAGTAAATGTTGAAGAGGATCTTGGAAAATTGGGATACTAATGCATTGTTGATGGAGTTATAAACTGCTCCAACCATTCTGGAGAGCATTTTGGAACTATGCCCAAAGGGCTATAAAACTGCATACCCTTTGAATTCAGCAATACCAAGATGGGTCTATATTCCAAAGAGATTTTTTTTTTAATTTGCCAATAAAAATTGTGAATTACTTAGCTATTTTGAACAATACAATGATCCAAAGATAATCTCAAAGAACTCATGATGAAAAATGTTGTCGATTTCCAAAGAAATGGAGATGACATCTGAATACAAACTAAAGCATACTATTTTTCCCTTCCTCCCTCTCTCCTTTTCTTCTTTCATTTTCACTCCTTTCCTTCTTTCCTGTTCCTTTTCTTGCACAAAATAACTAATATGGAAATATTTTACATGATTGCACATTTATAATCTACATCAGATTGCTTACTATGTTAGTGGGGGGGGAGGGGAAAAGGAGAAGGAGATAAAAGAGTTTGGAACTTAAAACTTAAAAAAAACCAATAAATATTTTTTAAAAATTTACATGAAATGAAGAGAAATATTTTTAAAAGAGATGTAACAGTTTTAATTCCATATACATGATTAATAGGAATAATCCAAGAATAGATACTTACCTGTTAAAGTGATTCTTCAAAGAGATTATCACTGTTCTTGGAGTCTTAATTTCCTTGATGTAAAAACAATGATCATTGCTTGTGAGAGAGCAAGAACTCCTAGTGTTTGACTTTTAGAAAGCATATTTTTTGTTTTTGCAGAACAGCATTTGGGGCTTGGGCCACTCAAGTGAATTGGCAAAGAAATTTGTGTCTCTTTACTAAAATTTCAATCTGTCCTACAAGTAAATAGAGGAAGACCTAGAAAAGGCCACTAAAGCAGACTGTTTAAGGATGACGATTGGGATGTCACAGCCCACTCAATCATTCAACAAGCATTTATTAAGTGCCAAGTGCTTGCTTATGTTTTACGATGTTTAGCATTTTGTTGGCACTCAATGCCTTTAATTCTTCAAAAAAAAAAAAAAAAAGAAAAAGAAAAAGGGAAAGAAAACCACACCACCAATGGAACGATGGCTCAGTGAACGTTACTGCAGTTAAAACTTGTCTGACCTCACACCTCGCGTAAGGGCGAAAGAGGGCAGCACTCTTCAGGTAGCCGGGCGGGAGGGGGTTGGGCTCCCAAGCCCAGAAGCCTTAGTGCGCAGGTTCCCCCTCAGGGGCAGCGTAAATTGGTCGCCAGTGCGCAGGCGTCTGCTTCCATCCGGGTGCTTTCCGCGGCTGATTGCGGCGGGGTGGGACGAGGGGCGGGGCCAGTGGTTCATTGTGCGCAGCAGTGAGAGTCTGGCTGGGATCTCGGGCCGGGCTCGAAGTTGGTGAAGCCGCCGCCGCCCTCGCCCTGCAGCTCAGGAGCTGCCTCCGCTGCGTTCTCTCTCTCTAAAATGGCCGCCACCGCCTCTGGTTCCTCCTCTGCCACCTCTGCAGCCTCGGGGCAGTCGGAGAGTAAGAAGATCAGCGACCTGCGGGTGATCGATCTTAAATCAGAGTTGAAGCGGCGGAACCTGGACATTAACGGAGTGAAAAACGTGCTCGTTTCCCGACTCAAGCAGGTGAGGCCCGGCTGGGGAAGCGAAGGAGAGGGGGCGGCGTCCTGCGCGGTCCTAGGCCGCGCTACCCGCCCTCTTCTCTTTTCTCATGGGACGCTGCCGTGGGGTTTGCCTGGAGCTTCTCAGGCCCAAAGAGCTATGTTTGTGAGGAAGGGGCTAGGGGGGGTTGCTGCATCTTCTCCCCCGCGCCCTAGCCGTATCCCCACGCCCACCCCTACCTGGGTCCGCCGGGTTGCCCGCTCCCCTCCCCCCTTCCCGCCTCGGGTTCACGGGTCAGGCCATGATGCTCGCGGGCGGGTTCTAAGGCTCCCCTGCTCCGAGCTTCGCTGCATCCGCGCCGCGGCGGCCCACCGGGTTCTTCAGAGCAACGAAGGCAATTTAAGAAGCCGAGGAGGGGCATGTGCAGGAGGCGAGCGCATGGCGATCTCTCGGTTTGCGGGGGGGACGGGCACTTAATAGCTTTCAGTAAAGTTAGCGTGTCTGGCTTCAACGGCTCTGTGTTTACCGTAATTAAATTGGCAGTTACATGGGATAACCAATTAATATCTATTTCTGTGGAATACAGACTATGTATGTAAGAGACGAACGTTTTCTAGTAACGTGGACTATGTTATATAGTTACATGGTCTGAAATAGACATCTTTGATATATACACTTAATCAAAAATATAGATACACATTCTGTAATATGCATAAATTAATGTCATATTATGTGTATACTAAATTTAGATAACAATGTATTTTATAACACACGGATATCTTTACATTTAGAGATCTATATGCATAGATTTATGTATATATAGAGAGATACATATGTTTAGGGAGAAATCTATATCATTGTAAGTGTATATAGAATGATCTAGAGATAGTATAGAGATCTACACAGATACATAGCTATGCAAATCTCTATATAGTTGACCATATTTTAAATTCCCACATCCCATAGTAACGGTTGGGCTTTCAACCGTTGAACCTCTTATTTCTAGGTATGTTGGGATTGTGGGGGAGGGAAAAATTGCATTACAAGAATAAAGACAACACTTGTTAATACATTTAAATGACTCATGATATATAATACTTAAGTAGATCTTAGTAATTAGTTGTCCAATTAATATTCCGCTGCTCCTCCCCCCCATGGGTTTCTATTTAATTCCCTAACCCCATTGTTATTCTTTAACATAAGCTTGTTACAATCTGATTTTACTGATTTGTGTAATAGTTACTTCTGCAACTATGCCTTAAATACTATTTTAAGTATCTTAATTTCTTGAAGTAGTTTCTATGATAGGGATGCCTGCTTTAATATTTTGTATTTCAAGAGACTTGAGATATGTTTATTTCATTTCTAAAGGTCAATTTAGATAAATTTTATTTTATTATTAAAATATCCATTTAAATAGAATTTGTATATTAACCTACCTTTCTAACACAGGCAATTGAAGAGGAAGGAGGTGATCCTGATAATATTGACCTGTCCTCTTCCGGTGATACTTCCAACAAGAAAGCAGCAGCCAAAAGCAAAGGTTGTTAAAAGCTTTGAAAATGTGTATGTTATATAACTAGTTTATGCTTTTGTGCTATTTGCCCTGTTTATATAGTGCTATATATTTTGCTATTTGCCAATGGCATTTTGCCGCTTTAGAGCAAGGAAGACTTCATGGCAAACATTGCCAGTGTTTGGGGGGAGGGAGGGGACTTAAATCATTTTGTGTATAAGATTGATTTGACACGACCTTGACCTAAAAACCTGAACTTTGGTATTATATTACTAATCACTTTATGATATCTATGCCTTTCCTAATATAGGAGACGGGGTGGGAAGGAAAAATAGGAGGACAGGAAATAAACTATTTTCTTTTTTCTTCCTTTTTTTTTTTTTAACAATTTTTTTAAATTAAACTTTTTTCTTGACAAGTTCAGTTTCATTAGATAAATTGGCACCAATTAGTTATATCTCATAGTAAAAAATTCAAATCAATGCATATTACTGTAATTAATAACTTGTGACTGAACTCTTCCTTCTCTCAATTTTTTCTCATTTATAATCAGAATTTAATTTTTATAATTTTATCAAACATTTCAATTATGTGAGATTTCAGTTATGTGAAACTTTAAAGTGGGTTTGGGGAGGCCATCTATTTTAACTTTACTCTTCTGGACCTCAGTAGAATTGTTTTTCTTTAGCTGTTTCTCCTGTTAAACTGGACTGTTCTCTTTAAGCCTAAATTCCTGAATTTTATCTCTTAACTATGTCAGTGAGTGCTTAATAAGGTTTATTTCAGAACTTATGGCAAATTATTGTAACCCTGATTAATTCCTTCTAGTGCTATTTTGAAAATTCTGTAAATTGCAAAGAAACATATAGTAAAATAATCATTGATAACTAGGAATATTAGAATTTCAAATAGTTCAGATAGTATTTTTATGATTGTTAAATAAAACAATTTTAATTTTTTTGTTTGATTTTTCAAGTTCCCACAAGAAGAAATTAGGCAAAAGTCTGTGCCAAATTAAGGACACTGAAATGAATTATTTGAACATTATTTCAATTTGGGGGGCTGTCAGTTAATTTCTATATAAAGTATTTGACTTCTTGTCAAAATACTTGATGGGTACTTCTCCCTCTCCCTTCCTCTTTTTCTGTCCTCTTCTCCCTCCATTTTCCCCTCTTTCTTTTTCTTCCTACCCTCTCTCCAATTCTTGAGATTAGATTTCCCTATCTCCCCCTAGCTGGAAGTATAGCTATCATTCATAAGCCTCATCCTGTTATTTCTCATCTTGGAAGCTTTGACTTAACTGTTTTCTCATGTAGCCTAGTTCTATTCTCTTTAGGCAGCTTAGTGGCCCTGTGTTTTTGGGAGTTTACCATAGCATTACTGCAGCTAAGGACTGAGCTCAGATCATACACCAGCCTCAGTTTCCTTGTTAGTTGGAATTGTAGGCATGTGCCATTTTGGTATTTGGATTAAGAGACTGGTAAGTGATAAAAGTGTCTGAGATCAGATTTGAACTTTAATAATGTTCTCTCCACTGCACTATCTAGCTGCCCCCTGATTTAGAGATTCCTAACCTGAGTGCATGAAGTTTAAAAAAAAAAAAAAAAGTTGTGATAACAGTATTTCAGTATAATTGATTTCCCTTGTGATCATATATATATCTATATTGTTTTATGCATTTTAAAACATTCCAGGAAGGAATCCATGACAAAATAGATTGAAAATCCTTGTACTATCAATTTTATAGTTTGTATTCTTCAACATATTATACAAAAGTGTGCAGATGTTACTTATTTGATGGCCTGAACTTTGGGAAAGTATAAAAAATACCAAAAACCCTGAATTTGCAGAGTATTTATTACCAATTTATTAGAAAAATTAGAATTTTTATTTACATGAGTGCTTTCCATTATCATAGGAAAATTAAAATTCAGTAAGATAGGTTTGGTTACTATTCTGATTTAATATATGAAAATAAAAGACACAGAAGGATTAAAAAGTGACTTGATTTGGATCATGTAGTTAGTAAATATCTGAGACAGGATTTGAATTCTGGTTTCCCTGCTCCATTCACTATACCAATGTTGTGTAAAACTTTAAATTGAAAATGATTCCTGCAGGCCACACACTTTGAAAACCAAGAATTGACATCTGTCATCTATGTATTTTTATTTTGTTAAATATTTCCCAATTAAATTGTCATCTGATTTGTTTACCCTGGGAAATTTGCAGTCCAGAGGCTACAAGTACTTTTCTACTACATCATTGGCTCAACTTAGATGTATAAGGAAAAATATACCAAAGCCCAGGTTATCTACTCCCAGGAATGTTCTTACTCCTTTAGAGCCTAGTTAGTCTTACTTTAGATAGTTTTATTAATTGGGTAATTTTTATTTTCCCCCAACCCATAGCAAATCAAAAAGTGGTGAAGTGGGAATTACTAGAAGAAAACTTGTTTTTTGAAAGCAACAGAAACCCAAGGAAAAGACAGAAACTTTCAAAAAGTTGACAACTTGAATCATAATAAGCCATTTTGTGTAGAGGAAAACTGTTATACACCCTAATAGGTCCAGGGAGCAATTGAATTAATAAGCATGTGCAATTTTTCTTTAAGAAAACAAAAAAAAAATTAGATTTTTGTTAAATAAAGTCAGGGAAGGTGTAATATATTTTTGTTTAGATTTATAAGAAATCTTCAGAAAGGCCTGGAGAGACTTACACGAACTGATGCTGAGTGAAATGAGCAGGACCAGGAGATCATTATATACTTCAACAACAATACTATATGATGACCAGTTCTGATGGACCTGGCCATCCTCAGCAACGGGATCAACCAAATCATTTCCAATGGAGCAGTAATGAACTGAACCAACTATGCCCAGAGAAAGAACTCTGGGAGATGACTAAAAACCATTACATTGAATTCCCAATCCCTATATTTATGCACACCTGCATTTTTGATTTCCTTCACAAGCTAATTGTACAATATTTCAGAGTCTGATTCTTTTTGTACAGCAAAATAACGTTTTGGTCATGTATACTTATTGTGTATCTAATTTATATTTTAATGTACTTAACATCTACTGGTCATCCTGCCATCTGGGGGAGGGGGTGGGGAGAGTAAGAGGTGAAAAATTGGAACAAGAGGTTTGGCAATTGTTAATGCTGTAAAGTTACCCATGCATATAACCTGTAAATAAAAGGCTATTAAATAAATAAAAAAAGAAAGAAAGAAAAATAGATTTATAAGAAATCTGTAATTAATGATACTACATAATAATGATACTGTTGGCTGGGAAATAGACATATTTGGAATATTTATTTTCCTCAATGATGCCAGATGAATGAAGTTCCTTAATTTTGTTTATTTTAAAACACTGCAGCAAAACTTCATGTAATTAGACTAATGGAAGAAAAGACCTTATAAAAAGAAGTTTTTAAGGAATTGCAATTATCTACTATGCACAAAGTTGGGTTCATTTTTAATCCTGTTTAACCATTCCTTTTTCAATGTAGAGATAGTTTTTATTTTTAATCAGCATTTTAATAGCCTATATATAGGATAGATGTTATTTCTCTTCACTGTTTACTTACCCTTTTTTATCCTAAAGACAGGTTAAAGAAAAACTTAAGTTAGATGTGACTGTATTGTAAGTATTTTATTTGCTGCATCTTTAATATAATGCTAATCAGACACTATTCAATAGCTTTTTTCTGACACTTAAGTTTCATTGGGTACATACAAAATACTTTGCCATTTCTTTTGGCTTCTTAAACTTGTTTAACTCCAGACATAATAAAAACAACTGCCAGGTTTTTAAAAATATTTAATGAATTAAGGAGCATTATTATGGAATTACTATGCAAAGCACTGTGCCAAACACTAGAAATATATAAAATAGAAAAACATAGTCCCTGCTGTCAAGGACTGCAAATTAATTTAATTTGTTAATTAACATTCACAATCATATCACTACCTACTTATGATAATTTAACAATTCTCATCTATGATTCTGTTCTTGGAAAAAGTTATATAACTCAAGACTATGTAAATTTTTTTTTAATTTTCTGCATAGAAACTGAGGAGAGGTCATTCTCCCCCCCCAGGGCAATTGGGGTTAAGTGACTTGCCCAGGGTCACACAGCTGGGAAATGTTAAGTGTCTGAGACCTGATTTGAACTCGAGTCCTCCTGACTTCAGAGCTGGGCTCTATCCACTGTGCCACCTAGCTGCCCCATAAGGAGAGGTCATTCTTAACCAAAGATAGGCTATTCCACTTTCAGTGGGAATGACTACAAACACCATATTTGATTAAAAATAAATTATATGGCTATTTGGAATAAGATTTTCTAAGGTTAATCAATTTATTAGCATAATAGTAATCTTTTACAATTACATTTAATATGATCTAGAATCTAGTATAATTAAAATAAATTATAAATATATAAAATATAGATCTAGTGTAATATATAAAATTCATATATCTTATTCCACATTAGCATAATGAAACTTTAGGGAGGGTTTGGAGGGAAGATTTTAGTTATTTTGGAGAATGCTTGAAGAATTGATCTAAGAATATTTGTCCTACCTGTGTTCTTGGTTACAAATTGGAAAAACAACAACAAAAATCAGAGGTATTAAGAATCAAGTTGTGGTTACTCTGTTGTCTTAAAGTACATGAGCTAATTCTTGTTTGTATTGAATAAGCCATCATTTCTTATCCTGTTGTTTCCTAGAGTTCTAAAAATAGTCCTTCCTGCTCCCTCTCCCCCTCTTTTAAGTTTTAATGATTTGATTAATAGGCTGTCTATTGATTAACTGGTCATGCACTTCCTATGCATGAGATATAATTGATAATTTGCTATCTACCCACTAAATATCTTTCCATTTTCCTTTGGATCACCCATGGTCTTGATTTTTGATACTGTTGTTAATTTCAAGGCTTGGTTATAAGCTCTCACGAGGAGAATAGCGAATTGTTTTGGTGTCAAAGAGCTGCTTGATTTATTGAAAAAACCTTATATAGTTTTTTAAATAAACTTTAAGCCCCATTCTCTTTCTTTTAAAAAAATACATACAGTATGTATAAATACAATAAATACAAAATGTAATGGAAAAGAAAAAAAAAGCATAATTTGGAACTATTTGAAGGAACTAGAGTGCTGGTCAGGAAAGGCTTTTTGTAGAGGTAACTCGAGTCAAACCTTGAAAGAAGATTGGGATTATAAGAGGCAGAGATAAGCAGAAAATACGTTTTATTCCTGGAGACAGTCTGTGCAAAGTCATGGAAGCTTTTGTGGAGTTGGAATGTCAGACAGAGGCTAACAGCAAATAGATCAGTTTGAAGTAGAGAGTGTGGGAAGAGCAATATTATATGGTAAACCTGGAGAGTGGAATGGAGTCAGCTTGGGAAGGGCTTTCAGTGTCTTAAGAGAGAAATGTGTATTTTAATACAGAGACAAGAGAGTCCAGAGATCTTTACAGGTAGGGAATTGATTTTGTCACATCTGTGCTTTTGGAATATCACATAATGTGGAATATGGAGTTTGCAATCAGAGAGCATAGAGACTGGATTCAGAGGAAACTAAGAAATTTCTTTGACCTACAATGTTTGGGCCTTTTCGGAATTGTATGTAGCCTAACACTTTGCGTTCAATAAGTGTTAGGAAGGCTACTGCTAGGAGTATGGGGATAATATAGAGTAGAAGGTTTAGTGTAAACATTTGTTAAGAAGAGGGTGTGAACCTCTGGTAGTAAAGGCTTAAACTTTATGCAATTACCAATTCGCCAAATCACCAACCAGGTGATATAAATTGGGAGCCAAAGAAAGACTAGTAAAGTGAGGTATTGGCTAAGTGTCAGATTCTTCAGACATTAAGGAGGATAGACTGAGAGTGACTAATTTTGGCAAGAGTAATTTTTTTTTAAAACAAGGATTATTAGAAAGAAAAACATAAGATGTTCTGGAGGTAGGATCATTTTAATGCATATGAGGAATAAGGTAGAAGAGAGAGTCAACAGTATTCCAAGGTGGTTAACCTGAGTGACTAGAGGGATGATAAAATGCATGAAAAAAAAATTTAAATGTGAGGTTTTAGGAGAAAAGGTAATGAATTTTGTTCTGACTGTCTTGAAGGTACTCACCAAACTTTATTAGAAATGTCTGATAAGCGGTTGGTATAGGAATGAAGTTTGAAGTAGGTGGTTAGGTTATGGAAGCTAGTGTTAATTGAATTAGCACCTTAGCTGCACATAGGTTTGGAGAATGATATGTATGGTAATCTAGCAAAGGAGGCAAAGTGGCAAAACAAGTAGAAGAACCAAGAAATAGCAGTCACAAACAAAACAAAACAAAACAAAAAAAAAAAACAGGGAAGATTACTGAGAAGTGAATAAAGAACTTTGGAAAGAATGAGTTGAGAAAAGACAAACATATTTGGCAATTAAGAGGTCCTTGATAACTTCTGAGATAGCAGTTTCAGTGAACAATTAATTACAAAAGAATTGCCTAGAGTTTGAGACATGAATTGAAAGTGTCCTTTTTATAAAAGGAAAAACAAACTGGCTATCAAGAGGCAGTTTCACTGTCTCTTAGTGCTTTATCTTGTGTTCTCAGACTTTGAATTTATGTCACAGGTATTGGCTATATTATGATTTGATTTTCAGAATCTATTTCTGATCCTCTATAATAGATACTGGAGAGAAAACTACGGTTTTATTTTTTGTTAAGTTTTCCAATTGCCTTTTGTTGCACACCATGGCATAAAACATATTTCATCTTAACCAACTAACATAGCAATTGTATCTGAAAGTGTATATTTCATCCTATATTTTAATCCCCTATCGTTCAGGTATATCATCAGTTTCCTGGCACTAGAAATTATTCATTACAGTTTGAGAGTAGCTACCTTTTAATGTTTTATTTGTCATTAATGTGATTTTCTTGGTTCTGCTTTTTTTTTTAATTGAACCACTCTATACAGCTCGTCCCATTTGTTTCTGAATTACCTATTTGTATTCTATTATATCCATATACCACAATTTGTTTACCATTCCTTAATTAATGAGCATTCATTTTGTTTCCAGATGTTTTTTTTCCCTACAATAAACTGTTGCCATAATGTAATATTTTTGTAATTGACCTTATAAAGATGTACGTGCTTTTAGTAATTTAGTAATAGCATTGCTGAATCTAAGGAGAGTGACTTCACATAATCTGTACATTAACATGTTCTGCCTCTCTTTTGTTGTACTACTGGCTCTATTGAAACTGGAGAAGGTTATGAAGGCCTGAATGTGGTTTTGTATATTTATTTACTATTTTCTTTTTTTTTTTAATCTACTATTTTCATGGATCACCATCACCAAAGAATTAGTTGTCATGGCCAGCCTACTCATGACAACCATTCTGTATTTAGTTTAAGCTGACTAAGCTGGTCCTTGGCAGAGGCAGTCCTTGCTGGACTATGTGTCAATCTGATTCCCCTTTAATCTTTCCTTTGTTAATTATCTCAGTTAATCAGATGAATGGATGCCTTTCTCTTAAAATGAATCCTTTTCAGCTTGGTTAGAATCTGCTAGATAATATCTATCCTTTGAGAACCCAGTCACTTTTCTACATCTCTACTATTAGAGGTAGCCTTCTGGTTAATTTCCTGCTTACAGATGTTCTTCCTCCAGTTCATCTTCTGTTCACCTCTGTTGATCATCCTAATACTCCAGTGTCTGTCTGTTGCTAACTCCTTCCTTCCCCTACCTCTCTCCCACCCCAGCCCCTCCCCCCCCCCCCTCTCTCACACACACATACACACAATTCAGTAGACTCCAGTACTTTCCTACTGCCCCAAGACCAAATATAAAATCCTCTGAATCTGGGCATTTTCATAGACTGTTGTTCTCTTTCCCTCTCTACTTCTTTCTCATAGCTTTCTTCCAAGTCTCACACAAGGCTTTTTGAAGAATTTTGTGACAAACTTTTTATGAAGCTTTCAGATTTCTGCACTAAAAGATTATTCTGATTACAATTTCATAAGCAACATAATTATAGTCTTATTGACTAAGTGGGCCCTTAATATATGCCCAATGATATGAATGGGGTGAGGGGGAAATACCACAGGACTGCGTTTTTCCTTGAATCCACAAAATCAGTTTTTCATCTCAAACATAAATCTTCCATGTGTTCTGAAGAGAGATATAATCCAAGTACAAAATTCCTTTCTCTTTGTATATATACATGTCTTATTAATTTACTTGTTTTTGTAGTAAGTTGTTAAGTGACATTGGAATTAGAAAACAGGCCATGATGTATATAGGATTAACCTATATGTACCATTTGTTCCTACCCTTTTTTGATTCAAGAAATACTTGATTCATGCATTCATGAAATACTTGGAATTCTAAATGATCTTCCCTTTTTCTGAGATATGTTCTATTTAAACCCTTGACTGTTCTCCTTCCTCTGCCACCACCTGCATAGAGGTGAGATTATACATTATTTTTGCCTCATAACTCTGGAAATGCAATTAACAGATGAAAAAAACTAGGGCTTAATTCCTATGACATGCTCATGGTCATATCAGGTAGATTTTTGAATTCACACTTTGACTGATTTCATAGTCTAACACTGTTTCCAGTAATCTAGTCTCTGCTACATGACTGGAAAAATTAATGCTATTTGAGATTTTGTTCAGCATTTTTCTTGCATTCCTTTTTTTTCCTCTTAACTTCATCCTCTTCTTGCTTCAGACAGTGAAATGACATTTGCCCTTGCCAAAGCTTAATCCTTCAATTTGTCATTCATTCCTCATTCCTCTCTGAATTGGTTTCATCAGTTATCTCTTGAAAGACTGAAGATATATATTCACCCTAATGATTCTCTTTTTCTTGCAAATGTGCTTCAAAATACCATTTGCTATCAAACTTGCATCAGGGTACATTTCTCACTACCTTTCTTTCCTTTTTCAAAACAATTTTTTATCAATTAAAAAAATTTAATTTATCAAAAAATTGATACATTTTATTTTTTACATTGCCTAAATCTCCCCATTTTGCCTCCATTATCTCAGAGCCATTCTTATCCTTACTTTCCAGATTGTTGCTTGACCTTTTGCCATTGTGCTTTCTAAAAAATTATTAATGTATAGTTGCAATTAGTATTATGAGATATGTGGGTTAAAGAAAGTTCTTGTGTATAAGTTAAGAACCTAAACATTTGTAATGTTTCTATGAGGACAGATTATTCATAAATAAGTTGGGGGTCATTTGTTATACTTTTATGACACTATACAACTTGGTTCATTAAATGAGAGCTTTTATCACTGTAAATCAATTTCTGTTTTTATTAGATCAGCTTGAATAGTCATTTGACATGCAGTCAAATACTTAATTTTTGTGTACAGCATGATAATACTTACAGAAGAATGCAAACATATGATAGTCATCTTCTATGAACTTAAAAATCTATTTAGGGAAGTTAAAATATGTAAAAGAAAGAGAATGTAAATTAAAATATAGTGAAATGATGAATTATATGGTACAGATAGATGGTCTAGAAATCAAAGCAGGTGATCTTTGAGGTTAGGGAAGGCTACCATAAAGGAATTGTTTTCTGGGGTGTGGGTTTGTTTGTTTTTTTTTAAACTTAGTCATCAGTTTTCTTTAATATGATAGAATTTCACAATAAGACTTAAAAATAGATTTTTATATTTATCACATGTATTTTTTAGTATATTTCTTCACCACCTTCCAGAATCATTCCTTTTAAGAAAGAATAACTAGGAAAAACTTTGCAGTGTTTGCAGTCAATACATAAAAAAAGATCATCCTTTCTTACCCATAATATATTAGCAAATATAGAAAAGGGGAAACAGGAAAGGAAATGTCTTTATTTTCTAGGACTAAGTTTATCATAAATTTTGTATCATTTAATTTTTTCTTTTGCTCTTTCCAGTTAAGTTGCTGTAGT
Organism: Sarcophilus harrisii; assembly: GCF_902635505.1. Classification (NCBI taxonomy): domain Eukaryota; kingdom Metazoa; phylum Chordata; class Mammalia; order Dasyuromorphia; family Dasyuridae; genus Sarcophilus; species Sarcophilus harrisii. The sequence goes on along the minus strand of NC_045427.1, from coordinate 511,225,176 downwards.
CGTGTATATTTCCTGATTCTATTTTTGTATTCCCATACTGTTCTGTATTTACTATCCATTAATTATGTATCACATTCTATATTTTCTGTTCTTAAAATTATGAAACACCAGGAGTTCTAGCTCAATTTTTTTTTTTTTTTTTAAGGTAAAAAACAAGAAACAGACGAACTAAGTGGAGATGCTTCCGTGGAAGATGATACATTTGTCAAGGTAAAGTTCCAAATACTTGAATAGTTAATTTCTCTCTGACTAGAACCAAGGGTTTAAGGCAGTTAAGTGTCATATCAAGGAAAGTAAAGTTGTTACTATGTTTATAATCAGATACAATAATTGTTACCTTTTCCCCCCCCTTATATTAGTGCATTAGAGACAAAGTTGCTGATACAGTGCTACTATTGTGCATTTTGTAACTTCCAAAGCATATAACATAAAATATTTCCTTTGGTTTTCATAACAATACTGTCACAGATGGTGCTATTTGATTCTCACATCAATACTATGACTTAGAATGAGCAAATATCATTTCCCCCAATTTAAACATGAATTAATTTAGGCTTAAGAAAGATTAAGAATAGCTAGCTATTAAATGTAGATATCACATATTTTGTCTACAAGTTGAATGTTTCTAAATGTCTCTAAAGAGCTCCTTTCCTCTAAAGTGAGCTATACCTGGATAGATTAAAGATGGACTTGAAAACTAATAAGCTAGGAAACTAACACATTGGTTTAGCTTGTAGAAAGTACCCTTGTACATACTTGCTGGACCCATTTTGGGAGGCACTTATATACAGAGAGGGACATATGTGGAACTGGTAGTATTTGAGGTATTCAGAACATTTTAAAAGGTAAAAGGTGTTTTTTTTTTTTTTTTAATTTTATTTGTTTGTTTGTTTATTTCTGTTCTGTCATTTCCCTTTATGCTTCCAGAACTTTTCACATGTCCAGGTGTCAGTTTTCTTTTAAGGTCTGGTTGTCCTTCAGTTAATAATCTCCCTCCCTCTGACTTGGCTCTCCCTGGAAGTGTATCCTATAATAGAGCATTTCAACTAGGAAAGTAATTAAGGAATAAATTATTTCCCTCTCTCCAAATGAATTTGATGCGATTTCAAGTTTTCTGGGGAAACTTCTGCTTCCTTTGCCAGGATGATTTTCCTTAAAGCATTATAATGTCTAAATTTTAGAAGAGAAAAGGAAAAAACCCTCTTATTCCTCGACCCCCAAATCCCCCAAGTTATGTTGGATAAAATAAGCATAACTTGTAGATCAGTAACAACTTTGGACTTTCCATTCCTATAGCAAAGAATACCTGTGATCCAGATTATCTGAATCTGGGGCTTAGAAATCCTCCTCTTTTCCTTTCCTCCCACAAACACACGAACAAAATATATTATCAAAGATGTACTGGCTGGCTCCCTTCTTCAAGAATGATGCCCCATCCTTGGCTTCACTTTCCATTACTGAACATGGGACCCCTTGCTGGCTTAGTTGAGGATTTCTCTAGCTTTTTGGAACTAGAAAACTTCCTGATTTGTCCGATATCCTCTTCTATTTCCCCTCCTTTAACTTGTCTTTATCAAGTAGTATTAATTGCAGTCATTATGGGAACTGCTTGGTATTTATGCTTAATTCTATGTAGCATATTAATTATACATAAGCATTAATTATTTCAGTTTAACTGTTTTATTTGCAACACTAAACTGTTTCATATATGCTCAGTCTTCATAGTTTGTTCAATAGCATGGTCATCCACTTACAACATAAGAAGAGGGAACGTTGTTTGTGAACATGTATTGAAAGAGGTAACCATGTCCCAAACCAAAATGGTTAAGATTAATTGGTACAGTGTGCCATACAACAAACTCCTGTAATCAGTTACCACATTTTCTCAAAGCCAAGATTTGCAAGTGGTTTAAGAAATTTTTCTTTGAAGTATGGCTTGTAGGAATGGTGAAATTTATTTTTTATGGAATCATCTCTTTTCTACAGCACCCAAAATGCTTGGGAATTGTATAATAATATTTTGGAAGTTCAGAATATCTTTAAAAGTAATTTAAGTTTTGTTCTTCCACAAAAATGTGAGACTTGGCACTCAAAACACATAGCTTCATTTACTTTGGTTAACAATGCCTGTCATTTTACAGAGTGTAGTTGATTTGCAAATTTAAATTGTTGGAACATTGTTTCTAGAATAAAACAACAATGTCGATTCAAAATTTGGGGGGGGAGGAGGATATACTATTAAGATTAGGTTAGAAAATTATCTTTGAAAAAATAAGATAATAATGATATTGAAGCTGATGACTTTGGTTTTACCGAATGTTCTTGACATTAAAAGGAAAGTGAATCAGAGAATCAAGAGACCAGTGATCCAGATGGAAATGATGAACTAAAGGACTCTGAAGAATTTATGGAAAATGATGAAGAAAATAATAATTCCAAAGACTTGTCTGCTGCTGAACAGCATAAAAAAGATCATGAATTAAAACAGACAGAAGCAATTCAAGGCAAAGAAAAAGACCTTGAAAATCAGGTATTTTATCACCTAATTGTTGCTCAAACTACTTCCTCCCTTTTCAAGTCACAAAGACTTAATTATTTTTCTAGTCAATTGTGTGTAGTCATGTTTAGCCCCTAAATATTTAACCAGACATTTAACTAATTAATTAATTTAGCATTTATTCAGATATTTAATGTGAATTATATTGCATCTGTTTTAAACCCTGTGCTTGAAAGTAGTTGAATTTGGAATCTGATGTTGATATTAAAATAATTACTTTTCTATCTTTTTAAAGGAGAATTTTTCTGATTTCGTGAATGTGAAGGGATATAATTCTATAGTGAAAGGAATCATTATTAAATGTTGATTTAGCATATGTTCTAATAAAAAACATATGACACATGGATAAGCTATTTCAAATTGTTACAAATTATTTTCACATTGCCTACATACTTTATTCAGCCAAATTTATTACTTCCTTTTACATAGGAAAATGAAGGTCAAGAAGGTGAAGATGATACCTTTCTTACAGTTCCAGTAAGTTTAACATTGTTTTATTTATTTGATTTTGGGCAGGAAGCAAAGGCTTAAGTGAACTTATTTTGACCTAAAATTATGCATAAAACATTCTTAATTTACATGATGATTTGAATTTATATACTGTGTATTAACATTTCAGTTGCTAGAAAAGTAACTTAAGAATTACTGAACCCATAAGATTTTTGTACCATTTTACACAAGGGCTATAAGTGAAACTGCATTTCTTCTCTGAAACACTTGCCTCTTGAGTCAGTGATTTTTAGCCTTTCTGAAACCAATGCTTTGTTGTTTTATATCTATGCTTAAATTTTGAAAATTTTCTTTAAAAACTACTATGTATAGTTTATACTTTTTAGAAATTTAATCATGGGAATTTTATAATACTATGGGGGATTTTTTAATTTAGTTTATACTTTTTAGAAATTTAATCATGGGAATTTTATAATACTCTAGGGGATTTTTTAATTTAGCTTTTCAATCAGATGTGTAAAAACTGAATCTGGATTAAAAAGGTATGAGTTCATATCCTCTGTTTCTTATTACTATTTGACCTGTTCCAGGCCTGTTCTTTCTTCCTCATCTGTGGATGACATGATCTCTTGAGTCTGTAAAACGTGATGGCTTTTTAAAAATTTTTGTTTTGATACTGTATGTTTTTCCAGTTACTAGTAAAAGGTTTTCAACATTAATTTTTTTTATTATTTTTATTATAGATTTTTATTTACAAAACATACGCATGGGTAATTTTTCAACACCAACCTTTGCAAAACCTTTTGTTCCAAATTTTCTCTCCTCCCCACCCTTCCCCTAGATGGCAGGTATTCTGAACATACATGTTAAGATATTCAACATTAATTTTTAAAAGATTTTGCATTCCAGGTTTTTTTTTTTCTCCCTCTCACTTGATTCCCCCCCCCCCCCTTTCCCCAAGCTAGCAAGCTTTCTGATATTGGTTTTTACACACACACACACACACACACACACACACTTAACATATTTCCATGTGAATCATGTTTGAAAAGAAAAATCAGAACAAAAGGGAAAACCACAAGAAAGAAAACAACAAAACAAAAAGGTGAAAACAATAAATTTCAATTCCCATTCAGTCTTTGTAGTTCTTTTTCTGGATGTGATGACATTTTCCATCAAAAGTTTATTGGAATTGCCTTGAATCATAGTCATTCATCACCTAATCTTGCTGTTATTTGTGTACAATGTTCTGGTTCTGCTTGCTTTACCTCTGTATCAGTTTATGTAATTCTTTCCTGGCTTTTCTGAAATGAGACAATCATGGAATAATAATGTTCTATTTATTCCATTCATGTACCATAACTTATTCATCCATTCCCTAATGGATAGGCATCCACTCATTTTCCAGTTTTGTACTATTACAAAAACAGCTTCTACAAACATTTTTTCACATTTGGGTTCTTTTCCCTCTTGTATGATCTCTCCAGGATACAACTCCATTAAGACACTGCTGGATCAAAGGGTATGCATAGTTTGGTAGCCCTTTAGGCATTGTCCCAGAATGACTGGATCAGTTCACAGCTTCACCAACAATGCATTAGTATCCCAGTTTTCCTTCATCCCCTCCAACATTTATCATTATCTTTTCCTGTCATCTTGACCAGTCTGAGAGGTATGAGTAGGTTGTACTTCAGAGTTTTAATTTGCATTTTTCTACTCAATAATGATTTAGAGCTTTTTTTTTTTTTAATGATTATGGATGACTTTAATTTTTCTTCATCTGGTATTTTGACCATTTTAAAACATAAGGCTTGTTCTAGTTAGAATGATTTTCTCTATTAATGGAGAATTGTCTCTGACAGCTAGCTCAACAGAAAGTTCTAGTTACTATCTATAGTACATATAGTACTATCTATAGTTACTATCACAAGGTGATGGGGAACTTAACAAAACAGTGTTTAGGATATACTTTGCTTGGGACAGAAAGTCTTCTGCTACATAATTAGCATTTTATTTCCTGTAATTCACAGGATTAAATCCTTAATATGATAATTCAAATCCTATAGTCAATCCTTTTTAAACTTTTTGAAAGGTTATTTATTTAGAAATTGTTTTGTTACCCTTAGAGTTCATTTTTTAAATATTTTCCATTGGCCAGCCCTTTCAATTTTGGAAAAGATTTGAGTTTTTTAAAATAACCATATTGTGCATGGCCTCTACAGTGACTTTTCTAGAAGATTATTTCCAAACCTGTTTTGAGAAATATAACCCTTAAAACCATTTAAAAAATAGAAGCTAGATAAATTCACTATTCCACAAATAACTCGATTACTTTTTTTATCTTTATGATAGGACCTCTGCCTAGAAGGGGATCCCTCTAATAAAATTAACACCTGACATAATTGAGTCAGTCATTTGGAAAGTGTTCCCTTCCCTCCCTCCCCCCCCCCCCCAAAAGCAGGCTTTGCTGTATTTCCTAGACTAATATTCCTTACACTGTCTTCTTTGAATTATCTCTAGCTCTTATAGCTAAAAACCATACAATCACAGTACTGAATTTCATCGCATTTATTGTTTTTTCTCAATCAGCATGCAAATTCCTCTGAAGCTGATAGATACACTGATTATAGATATTTATTAGACATTTTAAAAGAACTTGATTTTTATATTTTTCAACCCAGCCTTCTATGAAATACATTTAATTTGTTAGATCATAGCTCTTCGTGTTTTCTAGAAGACCTGCTTCTCATTTTTGTGTGAAGGAGGCTATCCCTTTTTTCTTATGAGGTGCAATGTTTTCCACATAGTCAGCTTGTAAAGACTCTTCTTTGGTTGATGTTTAGGAGATTTTTTTTTTTTTTTAACAAAATAACAGAAAATAATTGTTTACTTCAGCTGCCGATAGAAAATTGTGTGCATCACAGTCTCCAGAATGCAAGGTAAAAGATGGCATGCCAGAAGCAGAGATTTAGTGTATGGCCTTCTGTCTTTGGCTAGATATTGTAAACCTAAATTCATCATAACATAGGGCAGAATTGATGTGATATAGAGTAAGATCTGTTTTATCTTTTCTATTTTGCTCAGCATTTCTAATTTAAATCCCCTTAAGTTTGGCTCTCTGGGTTAGGGTTTGGATGAGAACGGTTAGAGTCATGAATTCGTGTCTTCATTGGCTGCATAGGAACATAAGTAAGACTGATTTATTGCTTTGTAGATGCTTTCGTCACAAGAGTGCACAGGCACACTGTCAATGGAAAAATCATTAAAATGCCTAGCTTGCTTGCTTAGAGTGACTCAAATGCTGTTTAAATATATAAAGATAACTGTGTACTCTCATCATATATTAAATTTTATATTGTTTTCAGATTACTTAAAAGATAATTTAATATTTTGTTTGCTAAATTATTATTAAAGGTGCAGTTGATAACAGGCATATTGTCTTTGTTAATTAACTTCGTATATTTAGGACCTTTGTTACTTTAAATAGTGGATTTGTTCTGAGCCAACCTCAAAGTCAGGAAGACTTTGAGTTTTTAACTCCTGCCTTTTACATATATTTGTGATGATGGGCTAATAACTTAATTTTTCCAAGTTGTAGGCCTGGCTTATTAAGTATAACATCTTAGATGCAAAACCATCTAAGAAGTCATAAGTATCATCTAGTTTAGCCACTTCTTTTACTTTGCCTAAGATCTCATAGGAGGTAGTAATGGACAGCACTGTGATTTGAAAACAGATTCTTGTACCTCCAAATACAATACTTTCATTATGACACAAGAGGGAAATTCTTTCTGGGAGTTCTTAAACAAATGATAGTAGTGGGGTGTTTTTTTTTTTTTTTTTTTTTTTTTTTGTTTGTTTGTTTTGTTTTGTTTTGTTTTAATTTTAGAGCTAGACTCTATACATTGATTTTGCAGTTCTTCTTATTCCTTTTCACCAACTCTCAACTACCCAGCTAAGTAAAATAACAATACACAAAACAAGAAAAAAAGATTAGAATATCATTTATGGGATAAGCTTCCTTTTCCCCCCATGGGATTTAAAAGTGTTTTTTGTTTTTTTTCCAATATCTGGTTATCCTATCCAGGTCCTTAAACTGATTTCTAAAAATATGTATTTACATCCACAGTGTAATAAAATGAAATTATTATAAGGTTCTGTGAGTCTTATAATGGAACTTTAAAAGTAATTAATACAGGGACAGCTAGGTGATGTAGTGGGTAGAGCACCTGCCCTGAAGTCAGGAGGACCTGAGTTCAAATGGAACCTCACACACTTAACATTTCCTAGCTGTGTGACCCTGAGCAAGTCACTTAACCCCAATTGCAGGGGGATAAGGGGAAGAATAATTAATAATTGACTGTTGCTTTGAACCTACTAGCATATTTCCTTAAACAATTCGTTTCCTTTAGTTTTACATTAATTATATTACTACTTGTTTATGGTGATTCTTGATAAATCTGTAACTGGTAATTTGTTTTTGACATTTTTACTTTTGAGATAACAAATATAATTTTTAACCCTTTAATGAAATCTTGGCATGTTTGTACAATTCAAAATAATTAAATGTACCTTGCATTAATCTATATTAATTTGCATTACATACAATAGAATGTTTTTTATATTGGGTAGTTTCCTATAGCATAAGTTCAGGGTGAGTTTGAAATAAAAATGAATTTTTATAAGTAGTTTCAGGAAAGATGTGCTTCAAATATGATGCATTTTACATAAAAACAATTTTTGTGTTTTGTTTTGTTTTTTCCATTTCCTGCTATCCCTTTTTTTATATGGATGGTTTTGGAATTTAATATTTTTTTTAATTTCACTTCTAATTTTTGAGGTCTTCAAATGAAAGGTGTCTGTTTGATTTTAGTTTTGACCTTTATGGGATCCTTACAAGCCCATGAAAACAGACAGGGCCTTCGGGATAAGCTCCTTGTTACTTTCCTGAACATTGTAACCTTAAAATAATCTTTGTACTATTGATTTGTAAGAGGAAACAGCACTATGTGAAGTTTATTGAAATTCCCTATGTGAAGTTTATTATAATATTTAAATTATTGAAATATCCTTAAGTGTGTACTTTATCTTCCAAATAAGATATACTTAACAACAGGCTGCATTTATGTTAATGGAGTTCGGGGAAATAGAGTACTTCAAAACTTAGCAATGCTTGTTTTTTTACATAGTTGAGGTTATTATTGAAATAATATTTACATTTGATTATTTTTTTGAATTTCAGGATGGTGAAGAAGAAGAAAAGGAAAAAGGTATGTTTGAAGTTAAATAGAGTTAAAAGGGTTGAAGAGATTCTGAAAATGGAAAAATAGGAGGAAGTGATTAAAGAATTCTTGACTTGAACCTTACTTTTTAAATGGGTTTGTTTTATGGTAATTAATTAGTTAGGTGAATTAAGTACAATATATTAACCTTTTTTTTTCCCATGTCTATTTATTTATTTTTAAAATTAAGATTTCTTTTAGCTAAATAGTACATATCAGTTACTGTGGTGGATATATTACTAAATGTGCATTTCATTAAGCCAATTTTAATCCTATTTAAAAAATTTTAAATCATTTCTAGCAGACGGTAAGTTGATGCACATAAGCTATACTGCAGTAACTCATACGTGCTCCTGGATCTCTAGTATGTTGACTGTATTTGAATTTTACAACTAGTACTGAAAGTGGATCACCATCAAAACTTGATTTTCATTTGTTGCTGCTCGGAAATGGCAGTGTGCTTTGCTTAAAGAGCAGCTTACCTGAAACTTCCATGCAGAGCCTTCTGAGAGTTTCAGTGACATAAAAGAACCATCCGATGAAACCACAAGTACAGCCACAGGATGCTACTACACATCTGGTCATCAAGAAGTTTCAGAAGACTTCTTGGATAGAAAGCAAAGGATTCTACATACTTTGGACTAGAAAGGACATGGAACAGTGTTTTAAGCAAGGCAGCCTGATAAAATAGTGAAGCTATCGAGTAAAGCTGCAGACTGAAAATGTTTTCCAGGGACCATAAACCTGAATGAAGTCTCTCTGTTTTGGGGAGTGCAAGAAAGAAATCATTGAACATGATAATTGTGGGACTGACTGAACATTGTTGAATATCTGTGAAGTGAGGAGGAGGAGGAAGACTGAAAATAGCCATTTTACTCTTGGATATTTGGAGAAGTTCGTCTTCAGAGCCTTCTACATCATCTTTGTGTATGATTCTGGACTGCACCAGTCAACAGCTGAATTGGAAGACTGAAAAGACAGGACCCTGAAATACTTTGACCAATTTTGACCATTATCTTAGACTGTAAACTTTTTCAAGGAATCATGATGCTGCATAATCCTGAAGGTCACAAGTCTTAAACTATGATGTCTAGAACATTGAATAGTCACTCTGTATAATTAAAATTCTTATGGAGGAAATACTTCGATATGGCATTAACATAGAAGCAGATGTGAAGAACCGGTATCTCCTGGATAGAACCATTTTCTCACTATTGTTGTTTGATGGTATTTGTATGTAGAAAATTTTATTTTTTCTCATGAAGAATGAGTGATCCTGGGTAAAGGATTGTTTGTGTTAATACCCTTGTGTTTTTTTTTCTTACCTTCCATCAGTGCTAATAATTTGTATTTTCTAGGTCCTAATCTAGCTTATGAATATGAAATTGTTTAAACTTCTTGTTTTGCCATATTTATTCCTGTTAAATCCTCTTAGATATAGCAGGTTCTGGTGATGGTACACAAGAAGTATCTAAACCTCTTCCTTCAGAAGAGAACCTAGCTGAGGCTGATCAGACAGCTCATGAAGAGATGGAAGGTAACACGTCTGTGAAAGAAGCTGAGGATGACAACATTTCGGTCACAATCCAGGCTGAAGATGCCATCACTCTGGATTTTGATGGTGATGACCTCCTAGAAACAGGTAAAAATGTGAAAATTACAGATTCTGAAGCAAGTAAGCCAAAAGATGGGCAGGATGCCATTGCACAGAGCCTGGAGAAGGAAAGCAAAGATTATGAGATGAACGAGAGCCATAAAGATGGTAAGAAGGAAGACGGCGTGAAGGGTGATGCTGTCGAGAAGGAAGCCAGAGAAAGTTCTAAGAAAGCAGAATCTGGAGACAAAGAAAAGGATACTTTGAAGAAAGGGCCCTCGTCTACTGGGGCCTCTGGTCAAGCAAAGAGGTTTGTTTTTCTATGTCAGTTCTTTACGATACTGAGTTCCAGCATTCAATAAGATCACTCTACATTAAGGGGGTAGCATCAAGAACCTTGTACAGTAATTAGTATCTTATGATCCTGCCTATAATTTTTTGAACGTCATAAGTTACTTTTTAAAAAAAAAAATCAAGATCTTCGTATATACAGTTTGTCCTACTGATTGCATTGTCGAATTGTCAGCATTTATTTGTGTTTTTTTTTTTTTTTTCAAATTGACGAGTTTTTTGTGTTTTATTTTTAAAATCCTTGTGATGATGGTAATGAACAGCTATCAGTTCTAAGAACACAAAATGAAGTCAAGTCCCATTCCTGAAATCTGGAGAAGATGGCCATATATCCACTGAATAGAATTGTCAGAAAATCTAGATCTTCAGGCATCTTGGGGAAAATCAGTGCAAGAATCCCAAGGGAGTCATTTGTTCAAATAACCCAATCCAGCCCTTTGGAATTGTTAATTGTATCAATAGCAGTAGTTTGAAATGTGTACCTAGCAAGTAGTTCAATTTTTTTCAACTTTTTTTCTGGTGATTTGCTTCTTTAGCTCTTCAAAGGAATCTAAAGAAAGCAAGACATCATCTAAGGATGACAAAGGTAATGACTTTTTATCATATTATTTACAGTGTGGCACATTTTCCAGAATTAGCAATTCCTGTCCTAATTGAAATATGTTATATTTCCAATATGGGTTTTTGTAGTATCTCCATCTTTTAATTGTTTTATCCATTTTAAAAATAATGCATTATCAGATATATAGTACTTATATATAAAGCACTTGATTGTTAGAAGCAGTTCATATCAGCCTCATAATATTGGGAAGTGGGGATTCTTAGATATGTAATTCAGTGATAAAAGTGCATAATTATTAAAAAAGGCTTAGATATATTACCACTTAGATATACTACTGCTAAGCTTCTTCTATTCTCCCTATCATTTTCTCAATCCCTGTGTTACTTTTACATAGACTTTAAAGTACATTAGAACTCTCAAAATTAAATCCATTTTTTCTAAGCATAGGGGTTTTTTTGTTTGTTTTTAAAGAATGAAATGCTTTAAGTATGTTTAAGAAAATAATTCATTTTTCCCTTGATGGGAGTGTTTTATACAAAACAATAGAAATAGAGTAAAACATTTTTAATGAAATGTAAGGCTATTAAATCATATTAACTAATGCTTGTGAATTATATCCTTTATATAAAACACTCCATTTGAGAAGAATTTCAGGAGGCCTCACCCTGATCTATATCATGATAGTTGGCATTCATTACGATGATTCTTTTTAATAAGTAAAACTAGCAAAAATAAATAAAATTTAAAGGGTGTGAGATTGTTTAGTTTGTAAAATTAAACTAACACCAAAAATTAATAATCTGAAAATGAGTGGTATTTATTCATATATACACACACCAACTTTATTATTGACAGTTGTTGATTAACCCCAATTTTTCATTGCTGTTCCTTCACTCATGCTAGTTATATTGCCCTTTTTGTATCATCTTTGAAGAGGCAGGGCAAATAACAGTGACAAATTTTCTATTTCTCCAGACCTGGCATTCAATCTATACTAAATGATCATTTGAATATAGGAAAGCATTAAAATAATCCCATATAAATTATTGTATTCACTTACAATTTAAAACCTAGCACGTATATTGTACTTTAAAGTTTTTACAAAGTCTTTAATAAACATTCTCATTTAATCCTCATGATAACCCTGTGAGATAGGTGCTATTATTTTCATCCCATTTTACAGATGAGGAAACTGAGGCCCAGAATGGTTAAGTGACTTGCCTGGGGTTCACACAGCTAGTAAGTGTCTGAAACTGGATTTGCACTCAAGTCTTCGCTACTCCGGATTAATTGGCTTATCAACTGTGGCACCTACCTCTCTTTAGGATTTTATCCTAAAGATTATATAACATATTATCTTACAAACTTGGCAGTCCAAAAAAGATGCTTTCTCTTAAACCTCAGAGCCATTTTTTTCTTCAATTAATGTCCATTTTCTCTTATCCAAAATAGTAATGGAGATTAGCTGATAACCAAATTTGGTTATTATTCATTTACTTGGTAACATCTCTTAAATCACTTTGTACCCTTCTCCCATTCTGCATATTTAGTCTTCACAGGAGAGATACAGCAGCAGTTGCTTTCCTCCAGCCCAACTTCCTCCTATTCCACTTTTACTTACCTGTTGGTGGAGTAGGAAGGTGAATATCATTTTACATCCGTGTTTTTTGGAATAATAAGATTGCTTAGGGTTTTTTGTTTTGTTTTGTTTTTTCCTTCTGAAGATAGGAGAATACATCACTTTTAAATTGTCAGGTTGCTTGTTTTGTGGTTTATTTCTCTACACTCCTTTCTCCCTCAAAATGGAATTTTTATGTTTATAAATTGTGGTTTTTGAAGACATGTGAACAATCTTGCCTTTTATAAATTAAGACATTGCATATCTCTTATGCATACATACACAAATTTCATTACCATACTTCAGTATTTGATATGAAATCTGTTTCAGGAAGTACAAGTAGCACTAGTGGCAGCAGTGGAAGCTCAACTAGAAATCTCTGGGTTAGTGGACTTTCTTCTAATACCAAAGCAGCTGATTTGAAGAATCTCTTTGGCAAATATGGAAAGGTATTCTTTCACCAATTTAAGCACATATTTCTAATGTATATTTACATTCAGTACAGTAATATATATTATATTTGCACATAGGAGTGTTAAAAGTTGGATGATGTGTTTCAGAGTAGTACGTTTCAAAATAATTGTTAGACTATTACAAATTATGTGGTCATCATTGGACATAATCATTGAGCTGTTTTGTGTTAGTGTTCAGTGTAATGTTTTAATGATTTAAGTGAGCTTAGAAGTTATTTTTAATTTGTTGGAGGATAATACTTAATAATTACCTGCATAGTTAGAACTTTTGTTAAATTAGAATATCTAAAAGGAATTAATGTTACTGGCTAGTTATAAGTAATTATATCATAGTGACTTATTGATTAAAATGGTTGTCAACTCCTTAAAAAACTGAGCTTGGGAAATTTAGTATGGACTCATAACCAAGTTTACTATTATATGCATTATAACAGGAGTTGTGATCTAGCATAATAGGGTTTTTCAAAATGCTTATCATTTTTCCTAAAGTGTCTAAGCTTGGAATGACCCTTTTTTTTTTTCTGTGTTAAATTTAAGATAGAATTTGCAAATATTTTCTAAGTGGGAATTTTAGGATTTAATTAATTGAAAAGAAGATTTCAAGAATGTTTGTGTTTTAAAATTATATTTTAAATATATTATATTATATTTTATTATATTATATATTTATTATATTATATTTTTTCCAAAGCAGAGATTGCTTAAATTGGAAACTAGTCACATAGAATATTGATTGTTAATTGAAATATATGTAGCCAAAAGTTTATATCCTATACAACCACAAGCCCCACTTTAAAGTTTTTTGATAGGTTGCTATCCCCTCTTCCCCCCTCTGCCTTGGGGGCCCTTAAAAGTATAATCACTAGGAGAAATTGTAGAAATTATATTCAAGGATAACCATTATTACTATGATTAGGAATCACTTTGGGACCAATAGCTATTGTAGTTATTATATACCTATTTGTAATATTCCAGGATCGTTTCCTAATAAATATAGCTATTTTTTCTTTTGTTTAAAATTTACTTGAATTTTTTGCATAGTATAGATTATAGAACCCATGAGCTCTCATTTTTGACTTTTCAGTATTTGAGTTGATCTATCTTTCAGGTAACGTTAAAGCAATTTCATTTTTTGTGCTTATAATACTATGGCTTTCAAAATATAAAATGTGGCTTAAATTTATTTTGTTTAAAACTGTTCCCTAGTATGTCTAAAAAATATGTTAACATCCAAGGAAAAAACACTTAAATTTTAATATTTGGTTGCTATAGAGCCCAGAAACATTTATAAGGGTTACTGTGAAAAATGATAGTTTCATCTAAAAATACTTGGTTAAAAGTCATTCCTTTATAATTCACTTATTTGTTAATTACATTCCTATTCAATCCAACATATTATCCTATCTTTGGAGTTTTTGGTTTTTTTCCTTCTCTCTCTCTCTCTCTTTTTTTTTTAATCTCCCTACTCTTGATCTCTGTGATCTCCTGATAGTCATTTCCCATTACCTATTCAGTTTGAAATCACATCCTTAGGTCCCCTGATAGGAAAAGTTTTATCTGTGTTTCTTTTGAGGGTGCCATTTCCTTAGTAGTGTTCCTAAGTGAACATTGATCATTGTTAGAATTAAAATGCCAAATGGAGTTTTTGTATGTCGTGAATAAATCCTTAAAGAAGTCAGTGGGGGCATTGGCCATAGCATGCATCTAATACCATGACAAAAGTAAAATGAATTATATCTTTTTTTTTTTAATATCTTATTTAACATTTTTTCCTGTTTAAAAAAAAAAAAACTTTACTTTTTTTTCTAATTTTTGAGTTCTATGTTCTCTTTCTCTTTTCCCATTCACAGTTAAAAAACCAAATGTGAAATTATGCAGAGCAGTTCCATAAAAGTTAAATTGTGAAAGAAAACATAGATCTCTGACCCTAATGAAAATTAAAATCCTCAAGAAAACTTTTTTGAAAAGAGAAAGATAAGAGAGAATACTTTGGTTTCTTCTCGGCTTTGGATAGAATTTTTCATCTTAAGTCCTTCAGAGTAGTTGTGGATGATTGTCATCCACAACTAAGAATTACAAGGTCATTTATAGCTGGTCATCCTAGAACAATTGTTATTACTGTATATAGTACATTTCACTTTACTTGAGTTTATAGTGGACTTTTCAGGTTCTTTTTTTTTTTTTTTCCTGAGAGCATCCTGCTCATCATTTCAATGGATTATCTTAACAGATCTAGAAATAATTAGTTGTTAGTGATATCAGTTATTTGTATACTAGTTCAACATTGAACATGAGTTTATTAGACTTTAAGTCAATATCAGTACCAAATTAGAAGAAATTGATTTTAGTCAACTTCAATCTATTTTTAAAAGCATGATACCAAAAAGAAACGGATAAAAAACTAAACTCTGACATTCTCTTTAACATTTCCCTATGAAGTCTAACAGATGTAAAATCAGTTACAGAAAGGAAAACAACTTTAGAAAACTTAGTGAACATTTTATCTCTTTATCAAGCCAAGAAATAAGACATTTAATGGCCACACTTTTATATATAAATTCATTTGTAAATTTTTATAAAGGAGAGAGTTGAAATTTACTTATTATATGATGACAGTAAAAATAGTTTGAAAAAATTAGGTTTTATAAACCTTGAGACCCTATTGAATCAATTGAGCATGAGTATTTAAGGCTGAAACTTAAAAGCACACAATTTAGGAAGATTCTGCCAAGGTTACTATATTAAGCTAAAATTATTTTCTCCATCAGTTACCATGAGCTAGAATACATTTTTTAAAAAGATAGAAAATTTCTCTGGATCAGAGAAAGTACATGCAAAGGTGATCCTTGTTCAGGAGGAAAAAATTCTAAAAGATTTTCAGGAATTTTATTTTCAGCCTACTAAAAGAAGGATAATAATCACTTGGAAAAAAAGTCATTATTACTATTATCATCAAAAAAACAAATAAGCAAGAAAATTGAACTACTATTTACCTGTAAGTCTGTGTTCCCATTCATGCAAAAGTCTGAAAATAATTTACATACTTTCCAATGTCCTTGATCAAGGTATGGGAAGAGAACAGCCATGCTTTTGCAAATGCTCTTCTAAGCCATACCACATCTTGGTTTTACAACTTGCTCAACAACATAGGCAAGATTTCCATTGTGCTTATTGTTTATTGGCTCTTAAAAATACATTTAAGATAATGAGAGCAAAATGCCACCTTAAAGGCGCACTTTGAACAAGTTGCCTTCTGCGTATATGTAAAATCATGTTAAGTTCTTTGAAAAACCATAACAAAGATAATTTTATTGGAAATGGCCTTCACCTCCTGGCTCTCTGAATTAAAACTATAAATAGGGAAAATGTTTTCCATTCTCATGGAGGATGTTCAAAATGAAGAGAAATTCTTATAGATATTAAGGGTTCTCTGGATGCTTTTTGTTTGTGGATGACATGCTAATTACATCAAGCCTTGGAACTTTGCAAATTCTTCTAAATGAGATCCATAATCATTCAACAGAATACATTTTTAACTATTCTCACAGAAGAAACCAAGTGGACGAAGAATATTGTCCAGATCCTGACGTAAAATTAAATGGACAAGCCTATGGAACTGATCAATTGTTGCATGTCTTTGCTAGGCACCGCAGATGCATAGTGAACTGGGCCCTGGAATGAATAGCAGGAGGAAAGACGGCTGGATTGCATGTGGGAGATTATGAAGTGCTTTAAATGACCCAGAGCTTTCTCTTGAAGTAAAGGTCCATCTTTTAAACACCAATACTCTCCCATAATGATCTGTAACTGCAAAGGATGAAGTAATGTGATTTCTGAAGAATTAAATTTGCAGGTCTCTCAAAGGGCAATGGAGAGGTGCATAGTGAGCATAAATTAGATATTGATCAACAAAGGATTTGCAAAGGATATATGGCATAAAATGTAAAAGAAATAAAACTAGAAAGAGGTTTGGCTGGTCTTTGTAGCCAGATTGCCGAATTACCCATGGACAGCCCAGATGTTCTATATATATAGGTTCTCATGCAAAGCCAAGATCAAGAATAAAACTCCCCAGCAAATTGGGCAAGGACCTCTTGCTAAGGATTTATTGGACATAAGCAAGAGTTGGACAGGATGAGAAGGTATGGATGAGTGAATAATCTTTATTGTTGGAAAATATCCACAGACTCCTAGCAAAATATATCAAAATTTTAATCTTGTTATTGTTTTGTTTTGTAATCAGGAGATGGCTGATTAAGCATGCTTTCTTTCCTTTTAAAAATATTTTTATATACACACGTAGAAATAAACTATGCTAATAACCCTGTGTCAGTTCCCATTAAAGTAATTTAAACAAACTTAATTTTAATCAATTGCGTAAATGACTGTATAGAATGATTTGAGTGATATTGAAAATAATGGAGAGTGAAACTTTCTTTTTCAGATTTGAAAGGGATATGATTATGTTGTACAGATGTATTTGTCTCTAAAATGATTTTCTAATATTTAACCTGTTTCTCTTAGGTACTCAGTGCAAAAGTGGTTACAAATGCCCGAAGTCCTGGAGCAAAATGTTATGGTATTGTAACTATGTCTTCAAGTACTGAGGTAGCTAGATGTATTGCACACCTTCATCGTACTGAACTTCATGGACAACAGATTTCTGTTGAGAAAGTAAGCTTTGTTTTATGCTGTAAATTAATAAATATTAATAATTTCAGGGATAGATTTCCTTGATTTAAAATTTTTGGCATGATGTTGTAGTCTGGTTGGTTTTTTTTGTTTTTTTTTTTTGTTTTGTTTTGTTTTTTACCTTTCAGGTAAAAGGTGATCCTTCTAAGAAAGAATTAAAGAAAGAAAGTGATGAAAAATCAAGTTCAGGAAGAAGTACTGGAGATAAAAAATCTACAACAAGTGATAAAACTAGCAAGTAAGAATTTACTTATTTATCTGGTATTATTGAACCACACAAAATTTCTGGTAGTGTAATGAAATATTTCTTACTACGTGGTTTTTTCTTTTATGGGGGTTTTAACTAGGACTCAAGCTTCTACCAAAAAAGAAGAGAAAAAATCAGAAAAATCTGACAAAAAAGATAGTAAGGATACTAAGAAAGCAGAAGGTAAAGATGAGAAGGGTGATAATGGATCAAGTGGCCCAACTTCAGAGTCAATTAAAAAAAGCGAAGAAAAGAAACGAATAAGTATGCAACATACCTTTATTTTTCCATCTGTTGTTTTCTCTAATGTATCATTCTACATAATTTTATATTTAGCAGTAAAGTTGAGATTAATATTTAATGTTTAAAGTTGCAAGTTGTCAAGGTAAAAATGATCAAATACTTGTCATTCCTTAATCATTACTGATCTAAAATATAAAAATCTTTCATTCAGGCTAGTATTTTTCTTTTGGACTCTTGCTGTGTAATCACTGAGTTGTGTTTGTTTAGGAGAAAGGAAACAACATGTTGTAGTGCAAAAATGCCAAACTCAAGGCCTGGTTTTACCACTTATAAAACTCCAAAATGTTGCTGATTAAAATGTAATTGAGAAATGTTTTAACAAAATAACAAAAATACCATGTAACATAGTGTTAATTTGTGTTTTTCTAAGTAAATATGGAGTCTGATGTAGTGGGTGGGGGAAACATAATCATTTGGAAAGCCTAGGTTTTGAGGACTTACTTTTTGACATAACTGGCTTTATGACTAAATGCTAGTTAGTTGTTCTTTTGGTACCTAAGACATCTCACTGTAAGATTTACGTTAAAGTTGATTTGCTGGTATTGAATGTATTGGTGGAGATTTTCCATAACAAAAATTACCTATATTTATGAAATGACAAGTCTAATGTAGAAAGGTGGTATAGAGGGCTGAGCATTCTGTTTTTAAGGCATTTGCCATAATCTCAACCTGTATTTTTAAAAAGTGCTTTTATTTTGTATACCTTTCAATCATTCTATATATATAGAGATTAGTTATATAAGATTACATAATAGTACCCCCCACCCTGCTTATTGTTTTTTGAAATTTTTCTATTTTTTTTATGTGAATAAAACAATTGAATGTGTTGAATTGAATGTAAGTATTGAAATACTTACTTGTTTTCCTACTTTTTTTCATTAGGTGCAAAGAGCCCAGGTCATATGGTAATATTAGATCAAACAAAAGGAGATCACTCTAGATCCTCAAGAAGGGGGAGATATGATAAAGTAAGTCTAAATGAAAAAAATCTATTTTACCAACTTTTCTGGTATTAATAGTTTACCAGAACTTCTGTAGTTTTGAATTTTAGAATACTTTGATTGCATTATTCTGAGTAGGCCAAATGTCAAGAAAAATAGAAACTATCTTTTTCTAGCAATCCTTTTACCATCTAATAGTTAACTTAGTAAATTTTGTCTAATCACCCAGGTGGCAAGGAACAGGGAGAGAGCTAGTCAAGATAAAAAGAAGGATAAAGACTACAGAAGTCGCAAAGATATACTGCCTTTTGAAAAAATGAAGGAACAGAGAATGCGAGAACATCTAGTACGCCTAGAAAGAATACGACGAGCAGTAGAACTTAGAAGGTAAGGATAAAATGTTCTGTACTTTGCAGTAGAACTAGAAGCTAAGAGGATTTAGAGTTGGAGAAAACCATTATTTATCTAGTCAAGCTTTTTTACAGATTAGAAAATTTTGCCCATTTTTTTTCTATGCTGTAATAATTGTTTTATGGCTCCCTGCAGTGAAAAATATGAAGCATTTATTTGTGAATTAATACAATCTTTTGATTTTAAAAATGATGAAATTGAGGGTGTATCCTACAGATTTTTTTTTTTTGCCCCATTGTTATTGATAGCCAGATTAAGAAAAATAATGAATGTCTTTATAACTACATAGTTAAAGTAGAAAAGTAATGTTAAGATGTTTTAATCTCAAGCCAGAAGCTGAAATACTATTTGACTATTTAAAATGTCATGGGAATAACTTTATTTTGTATTTTTGACAAAATACAACACTCATTCTTCTTATGAACACTAAAGCATGGTTATAAATGGATTTTTCTTTATAATTTTATTTATAATAAAATGTCTACCTAAAACCATTCTGTGTAATGGGGAAAAACTAGAAACTTTCCCAGGAATATCAGGAGTGAAATGAGGGTGTTTCTTTATCATCAATAGTATAAAGTATTTTCTTAGAAATGTTAGCAATAGTAATAAAGAAAGAAAAAGAAATTGAACAAATTAGATTAGGCCAAATTAAACATATCTCTCTTCATAAACAATATGGTGATAAACTTGGAAAGTCCTAGAGACTTAGCTAAAAAGTTAGTTGAAAAAATAATTTTAGCAAAGTAGCAGCATATGAAATAAACTCACATAAATCATCAGCATTTCTATATATCACAACAAAACCCTTCAAGAAGACGAGACCCCATTTAAAATGATAGAAGACTGCCTAAAATATCTGGGAAATATACCTGCCAAAACAAATCCAGGAACATTAATTATAAAATAATTTTTTAGATATACAAATAAAGTCAAGAGTTACCTAATTGGAGAAATACTAATTATTCATGAGTAGAGAACAAAAATTTCTCCCCAACCTAATCTTCTTAGTGCTATCCCAGTTAAATTATTTAAAAAAAAAAAAAAAAAAAAGTTATTTGAACTAGAAAAAATAATAAGATTCATTTTGGAAGAATAAAAGTTAAAGTACATTGATGGAATTAATGGGGGAAAAAATGTAAAAGAGTAAGGTTTGGCATTACCAGATATTATTAAGGCAGTAATTAACCAAAATTATCTGGTACTGTCTAATAAGTAGGAAGATGGATCAGTGGAACAGAGTATACATAGAAAACATTGTAGTAAATAATTATAATATTCTTTTATTTGACAAATATAACAATTTAAGTTTGGGGGATAAGAATATACTGTTTGTCAAAAATTGTTGGGAAAGCTTGGAAAGCTTTCTGGCAGAAACTGGATATAGATTTGATTACATTAAATTAAAAGATATTTATACAAATAAAACAAAGATGGCCAAGATTAATCTTCTAATAAAGAACTTTATTAAATTATAAGAATATATAAGTCATTTCCCAGTTGATAAACCAAAGGACATAAACAGGCAATTATATAATTAAGAATTCAAAACTATGTTTTTTGGTCCTTTAAAAATGAGAGATAGCTACTGGAAAACTCACTTAAGTTGTCTTTTTTTTTCCAAACAAATTATTGTTTACTTTTGATCCCTTTAAATAGGTATCATGTACACAATTATGAGAGATGTTACATCAAAAATGGTTTATGGTGTGCTTTTTATGGTTTTTTTCTTAGTCCTTATTTTCAGTTATACTAAAAAATACCAGCATTTAAAAACAAATTTCGAATACCAAATAAAATAAGATTCACAAAAGATTCTTTCACACAATGTTAGTGTAACTTAAGTATTTTCAAATACTGATTTTTGTTAGACGAAGAGAGATTGCAGAAAGAGAGCGTCGAGAGCGGGAACGCATTAGAATGATTCGTGAACGGGAGGAACGGGAGCGCTTACAAAGAGAAAGAGAGCGGCTAGAAATTGAAAGGCAAAAACTAGAGAGAGAGAGAATGGAGCGCGAACGCTTGGAAAGGGAACGCATTCGAATTGAACAGGTGCATTCAGTAAAGCTTTTCATATTTGGTAACTGATAATTTGACCTATAATACAATTATTTTTCTTAAAGTAAGTCTGTTAAAACTTCAGTTCAGCTACTGAATGTTTAATACTAGAATATAATTTCAATGAAAATAAAATAACCTTTGTAGTTTGGCAAAGCATTAGTTGATAGCCCTCTACAACAACATATCCAGATAACATGATGATAACCATAATTATGGTACTGAGGGTAGAGTTGCGATACAACTTATAAGTTGTATATATGTTGTCTTATAAGCATTTAAATTTATATCTTAATAAAATTAGGCAGTAATGATCACAGCATCTTAAGACTTGGAAGATCAGAAAAGTTTCTTCCATACAGAAATATTATCAACTACAACTCTGTCATATTTCAGATTACATTTAGCTACTTTCATATTAACCAAATGAAGAGTCCCCTGTTTTAAAGGGATTTGCCCTAAACCACACAGTTAATTAATTAGTGATAAAACTGAGATTAGAATTCAAATCTCTTGAACTCATACTCCAGTTTCCTTTTTATGAAACTATGCTTAGTTCCACCTTCTTTTTTTGTCATCCTTTTTTAAGGAACGTCGTAAAGAAGCTGAACGTATTGCAAGAGAACGAGAAGAACTGCGAAGGCAACAACAGCAGCTTCGTTATGAACAAGAAAAAAGGAATTCTTTGAAACGTCCACGTGATGTAGATCATAGGTAGTTCCTCCCTTTCTTTTGCTTACTGTTAATATTGAGGTTTTTTTTTTCCCTCATTATGCCATAATTTAGAAAAGTAGTAAGTAGATCAGGATAGAATGTTCATTGTTCTTCTGGAGTATATGTTGCAAAATAATATAACTATCCTGAGAGTTACTGTTATCATCCTACTTGGTGCGTGTTGCCCCATTACTTGCTTATTTTATTCAAAACTTATTTTTGTTTTGCAAGAAAATCCATATATTTATTTTTCCCAAAGGTGTATATTACACTGCATATTTTAACCTACTAAATAAAAATGAATAGTTAAAAAAAAAATGCTTTTGTAATGGAGAGAATTAGTTGAGTAAGTAATCTGTCGAACACTGATCCTACCAAAGTGAAGAACTAGGATTTTGAATACTGTTGGCTACAGACATCCCATATTTCATATGTAACGATATCATTGTTTTAAGTGAATGGATTATTTGTAGAGAACATAAAGGATGTTTCATATTTGATAGACATTGAAAATCCTGTGAACTGTCAGGTTTGTGTTTTGTTTTGTTTTGTTTTTTAATGTTTGTTTACTCTTCATTTAAAAATGAATTTTTAATCCAACATTCTTCTCCCTCTCCTCCCCCCAAGGCGGGATGATCCTTACTGGAATGAAACTAAAAAACTGTCTCTAGATACAGATGCACGATTTAGTCATGGATCTGAGTACAATCGGCAACAGAACAGATTTAATGACTTTGATCACAGAGAAAGGGCCCGATTTCCTGAGGGTACAGCAGTACAGTCCTCATCTTTTGAAAGGTAGGTTTACACCAAAAGACTACAAAAGTTTTCTTTGTCTTAGTTGTTTGGTATGTGAATTTCACTGTTCAGTAAATTTTGTTTTAGTATGTTAGTATTTGATTAAAAAATTTTAACTCACTATTTCATATTTAAAAATAGCTGTTAGTGATATAACAAGTGGATGGTATGATGGTTATAATTTTTATGCTGTTGAAAAGTGAATGGCAGTTACACTTAAGTAGTTTTTTCCCCTCTTTTTGGGGAGGCAGAGGGATGGTGGCCTGTGTGTATGGAGACTTACATTTCTGTATGCAGAAGGTTGTCAAGTAATGTATACTTCAATTCTCTTTGATGCTGAGAACAAACTGCCCAAAAATTCATTTCGATTAGTTTGAGTGGAAATGGATCATTATGTTAATATTACTTATTAACTAATACTAATGGCTTTAGTCTTAAGCTAATTTTAAAAGAAAAGCCTGTAAATTAGATGATGAATTGGAAAGAGGAAAGAGGTAGCTGTTATCTTGGTGGGGGGAAGAAGAAACATGGAGAATGTTTCTGGAAATGTTTTTGTCTATGGAAGAAAAATTGAGATGTTTAACTTTTTAAAAATTGTCAACAGGCGGGAACGCTTTGTTAGTCAAGGTGAAGGGAAAAAAACACGTCCAACTGCACGAAGAGAAGATCCAGGGTTTGAAAGGTACCCTAAAAATTTCAGTGATTCCAGAAGAAATGAGCCACCACCACCAAGAAATGAACTTAGAGACACTGATAGACGAGAAGTGCGAGGAGATAGAGATGAGAGGAGGACAGTGATCATTCATGACAGGCCTGATATAGCACATGGTAGACACCCAAGAGAGGGTGGTCCAAATCCTCCTAGGCAAACTAGTTGGAAGAATGAAGGTGGCATGAACACTGAAAAACGGGACACAAGGTATTCTGCTAATTATTTTCTAATTAGTTTACCTAGCCTTGCTTCTCTTAACAAAATTGGCTTTCTTTTGGACTTTTGATGACCAAGATCCTGATTACAAGGTTTTTTTTTTTAAGGGGCGAAAGACCAGAAAGATCTGGAAGAGAAGTTTCTGGACACAATGTTAGAGGTGCTCCCCCAGGGAATCGAAGCAGTGCTTCTGGTTATGGCAGTAGAGAGGGAGAAAGAGGAGTATTAGGAGAAAGAGGAAGTGGTGGACAGGTAAGGGTTTCTAAATTTGTTGTGAATTTTTTTTTTTTTTTTTTTAGATTGCTCTTGAATTATGGACATTGCCATAGCCAGCATTATTTAACTGTAGTTATTTAAATCAAATTCTACTATAAAGCCCTGTTCCATTGAATTTCATTTATTCACTATTTATAATTCCCTCCAAAAATGAATTATCCTCCATTATTTCTCCTGCTATGGAATTAGTTAATGACATTAGTTGTATTTATTTCCTGTCTTGTATTTTTTCTAAACATATTTCTATCTATGAGGAAATGTTTGTTATAATCAATTTCTCAGAGGATACTGCTATTACTTAGAGAAATCCCTTGAGTATTTCTCTCACTTAGAGGAATTATTTGTGTTAAATTTGTTGTCTTTATTTACTATACTTTGATGATAGGGCCCATAACTTGAAAGTTTTAAAGATCAATTTTTTGTTTTTGTTTTTTTAGTGTTACTGTATGCTGATAGATTAACAAACCTTGAAAAGTTAGTCTCTGAGAGTGGATTTAAGGGCAGATCGTTATTGTTAGGGCTGCCATATCCCATAAAAATGCAAATGCCGCATCCAGCATGTCAAGACAGTAAGTTAAATAGAGAATCAGACCTGCTTGATCTTAAGACTGCAGCCTCTGATTTTATACCACACTCTGCTCCCCTTGGGATATCTGTTTGATTATTGAGAGTTTTTGAGATCTTCATGGAAGGAACATTCTGAATCACTTGTGTCTTAATTTTATTGATTTTTTTTTAAATTTACAGTTTTAACATTCATTTAACACTCAATTTTAAAAATTTTTGAGTTTGGAATTCTCTTCCTCCATTTCCTCTTCTCTCCTTTAAGTTGGCAAAGCAATTTGATATAGGTTATACATGAATCATTGCCATTTTATGTCTGCTAGCTATATTAGGAGTGAGAATATGAAGTTGCCCATCTTAAAATGCATATGGCATATTTCTGTCCCACTCTATCCTCATCCTCATTCTTTGTAGCTTTGGTACATTTCTGACCCAGACCGATCTTAGTGCTTTAGATAGGAAGTGGAGAGTTAAAAAAAAAAAAATTCTTCAGAGCAACTAAGTTGAAACACTAGCATGATATTTCTTTAACATACACTTTTACAGCATTATTCTGAAGATCGACACGTGGTTGAACGCCATGGGCGTGAAACAAGTGGACCAAGAAAAGAATGGCATGGTCCAAGTTCTCAAGGCAGTGGATATCATGACACAAGAAGAATGGGTGATGGCCGTGGAGGAGCAGGCATGATACCCCAGCATACAAGGTAAAGTAACTTTTTAATACTTTTTTGTGCTTTTTTCCTTCATCAAATACTATGAGCACTGACTATGTACAATATACTTCTGCCAGCTTCTTTTAGGAGAAAGATTTTTAAAATAAAATAATGGTACAATTGTTTTCTTCATGGATTATTGTTTATTCCCATCAGAGGTTGTCATGACTTTTATTTATTTAAACAAATACTTTTATTTACTGTCACTTTGGAGAATGAATATTTATCCATGGATGAGAAAACACATGCTCTAGATTTTTTTAATTTACCGTTCCTTCTCAATAGGATAAAAAAGTAGGAGTCCCACATTTTACCATTCCAGAAATTACTAGAACACATCAAGAAGCAACATGTTGATCAGATCTTGGGTGATTGTCATTACAAATTATGTGTAAGTCAGTGTGATAATAGAGAACTTATCTTAGAGCTAGGAATACTTTTGATTTCACATTCCATTTCTTGATACATACTAGTTATATGCCCCTAACCAAGTCACATTAACTCTATGTTCTTTACAGTTCTTTAATTTTAGAAGTTGCTGCAAAGGTGCCAACCTACATTGATAGAGGAAGTTTCTCCCTTACATCTTATATCTTCTTCAGGCACATCCTAGTTGTTTTGGTCAGTCTTTAGTGTCCCTCTTAAAATGTAATGTCCAGACTTGGAAACTGTTCTTCAGATACTACCCAAGTGGTGTACAATACAAGACTGTCACCTTCTTGATCCTGAATATAGTAAATCTTAGTGCAGCCTAACATTGTATTTGCTTTCTTTATTGCCATGGCTCATTGGTGACTTAAGGAGCTTTTAATACACTGCATCTACCTATTTTTAAAAATGAACTGCTTTTTAGGCTCACTTCCCTTGTTTTGTATTTGTAAGGTTTTGTTTTGTTTTGAACCAAAAGTTTTATATTTATACTTATGAAACTTCTTCTTAATTGATTTGGTTCAGTATTGTTGATAACAATAACCTCTTGAAATATTTTCAAATCTATGTTTTCATACTATGAAATGCTCCCCTGAATCTAATCTCTGAATACCTCACTGTCACAATGTTTTTAAAACCAAATCTACTGATGAAATTATAGGTCTGAGGGGCAGCTAAGTGGTATAATGGATAGAGTATCAACCCTGGAGTCAGGAGGGCCTGAGTTCAAATCTAGCCTCAAGATACTTAATACTTCCTAGCTGTGTGACCCTGGGCAAGTCACTTAACCCCAATTGCATCGAGGGAGGGCGGGTAACCCTCCCCTATCACCATCTAAAGTCCCCAAACTGGCATTTAAGGTTTTTTTTTTTTATTAAACACTATATCTCCTAGCTATTTTTGCAAATGTTACATATATAGGATGTTTTTTTTCTTTTTTTCAATTTATTAAATTGCCATGCATTTGTGGATCCCTTGTTACATTTCTTTAGTCCCATAGGAACCACTTATTGAATCTAGTCCTTCTGTTACACAACAGAGAAAGCTAAGACCCAGAGAGGGAAAATATATCGCCCCTGGTAACATATAGTAAGTTAGTGCCAAACCCAGAAGTTGAAGAATTGTACACACAGGATATGAGAGTTGGAAAGGACCTTAGAGGCCTTCCAGCCAGCCTGTACACCCAAAGAATACTTGCTATACCATCTTAGAGAAATAATCATCCTGTTTCCGCTTGAAGAGCTCTGGATTCTCTCAGTATTTCATTCCACTTTTGGACAGTTGTAATTGTTGGAAATAGTTTCCTAAAATTAAAACTAAATTTGTCACATTGCAGCTTCCTCTGATTCCTTTTGGTCCTGTTCTTTGGAGCCAGACAAAGCAAGAGAATTCCCTTCTCTGAACCATTGACTTTCCAATATTTGACAGAGTTGTCTATGTCACAGTCTTCTTTTTTTCTTGGGCAAAATTTTTCTTTAACTAATCTTATAAGGAAACCATTTTGGCTGCTTTCCTATATATGAACAGTGTACAATTTATCAATATCATACTTAATGTCTAGTGCAGAATACAATAATTTACATAAAGTGTGCTGAGGGGAGAGTACAGTAAGATTATCACTTTGCTATTCCTAGAGGCCATTCTTCTCAGTGTAGTAAAAGAATGCATTTACTTTTTCTTTTGGTTCTGGCATTAAATTTAAGGCTTAAATAATGAGCTTAACATTAGCTCATTAAACTTAGCTCACCCACTTTGTTTTCAGTTTAGACAACAGAACTCTTTAATCAATCTAGCCTAGCATATTTAAGGTCCTATAAATGTACCATGCTAAGTTTTACCTTTAAATTTTTTGCTCATATTCTTTTTTTCCATCAAAATCTTCTTCCCCCATCTTTTAGGATCCACTTCTCATGATAATTTCTTTTACTAGACATGTAAAACAAAACCCATCTGTTTCACAACCATTTATCATACTTATTTTTAAACACTAGTACCACTAATTTTAGCAAATATATACTGCCTTATGTTAATTTTTTAATGTATATTTTCCTCAGCCTATTTAACTTGGTCCAAGTATCACATTAGTTCTCTATTTTTTGATTCCTGTATTAGATGCTTGATTTCTGAATATATATGCATTGTGAATACTCTCTCAAATGTGGTTTTTTTTTTTTTTTTTCCCTAAGATGATCTTTAACACTCTTTTAAAAATTTGTTTCCAGTAACTCATCACCAATTAATAGAATTGTGCAGATCACAGGCAATTCTATGCAAAGAGGAAGTGGTTCCGGATTTAAGCCATTTAAGGGCGGGCCTCCAAGAAGATTCTGAAATCGACTGCTTGAAATGGTTTCAAGATAATTTATTGAAATCTCTTGTAAACTTTTAACAGACAAGTCAGAGGACAGATGACTTATCTAGGAGTTTGATCAAACTCCTTTTTCCCTCTTTTCTTTCTTTTTTAAAAACATGATTGCTTTCCTCAATTTGAGAAGATATTTTAATAGTTATGTTGTAATTTTTAAATAGTTTTGTGTATCTTTTGAACATTTTTTTCCTTGCAGCACTAGAGTCCTATTCAGGAAGCAAAGAATATTGGAATGGAAACCATTTTGTTTTAACACTGTGTGAATATGAAGAGTAGTTTGCAACTGTGTAATAGTCATTTGAGTTCCCAGCATTAGCTCTGTGGTGTCAGACTTTAGCATTAGCTACTTTGTCACAAGATACATATTTATGACTTCCATTTTGGAGGTTATACAAGCTAAGAAAAAGATCTGCTGTCTAATTTGTAGAAAATAAAATTGTTTCTTGCATTTCTGAGTATTATGTAACCTATTTTTGCAGAAGGTACTGTTACATTAAGTGCATCTGTGTATCCTGGTAAAAATATTCCTTTTTGAAATAAACCTTCATATTCTGTATAGTTGCTTAAGTGTTGAACATTTTTAATTACACAATGAATGTATTTGGATTTGTGTGGGAATATATAGTAAGCATAATGAGGCCTTGAGCTGTGAATGGAACTTTTGCCAAATTGTACCAATAAGTTTGTGTCTGGATAATCAACCAGGAAACTATTATCTGATGGATAAATTATTCTCACAATTGTTTTCCATGTTCCCAACTTTGTTGAGATGTGGAAGAAATCCAAGCTTGAAATCAGTGAATCCACTTGGATTTTATATGTAGGAAGACATTGCTGCCTTTGGTAAAAAAAAATAATAATAATAAAAATTCACACCTAGAATTGTTTGAGTCTTTGTGTTTCCACTTTAGGTGAACATCACAGTATCCTGTGATGTTAATACAGTCAAAACCAAGAGTGTTACTGATGTTCACTTACTTTTTAGGACACGGGCTTATCTGTTCAACTCTTGAGCTGAGTTTACCCAAGAAGAAAGAAATCTTAGTTACAGAAAGATAACATCTGATGTCAGTGATACTTAATTCAGTCCAAAGTAGAATTAAGTATCCTCAATAATTGTGCTCCTTTAGCACTAGCATTATAATCCACATTTGAAATCACATTTTAATGTGGAGGTAAATGTCATTTAGAGTTCGGTCAACTCTGCTTCTGTATTCCACATAAAATGTTACAGGTTTTCCCATCCTTTATCATTTGTATTTTAAAAGAAGGTTGTACACTAAGTACTTATACAAAGTTAATTGTCCTTGCAATATTATTCTATAAATTTTTCTTCATTTCACTTTGCATTATTTCAAATGGGTCTTCCCAACTTTTTCTATTCTAGCCACTCCTGTTTAGTAGGATAATAGTCATCTCTTAGTGTTTTAATATTTATAAAATCCTAAAATGCTTGAAATTTGGTCACTTTAGATGTTAAGTAAATAGTTGATGTACTTGGCACCTTCTTTCAGGTGCATGATTTCTAATCCTTTTATAAATGAAATGATTTAAAATCATGCAGATTTATTGACAGAAATAAAACAAAAACTCTTTAAATCTTGATTCCTGAATTTGTCCTCTCTTGACTTGTAGCATTTAACCAACCTTGCCTCGATTCTTTTTTTTCTCCTTTATTAAAGCTTTTTATTTTCAAAACATGTACACGCATTGACCCTTACAAAACCTAGTGTTCCAAATTTTTCCCCTTCTCCTAACCCCTCCCCTAGATGGCAAGTTATCCAATATATATTAAACATGTTAATATGTTAAATCCTATATATATTGGATATGGACACAAGGCTATGCAAGGGTCAATGTTTTTCAAATTATCTGTGCATATGTTTTGAAAATAAAAAGCACAGACTGGGGGAAAAATCAGATCAAAAGGGAAAAAGAAAATGAGAAAGAAGATAAAATGCAAGCAAACAAAAAAAAAGTGAAATGTTCTGTTATAATCTACACTTAGTTCTCATAGTCCATCCTCTGGGTGTAGATGGCTCTTTTCATCACGAAATCATTTGCCTCCATTCTTAAAATACAATTTTGGCTGATACTTTTGACCTTCATAATATAAGTTCCATTAAAGAAATTTTTTATTACATGTGAGATATTGTGCTGGGTTTACAACTGCTGATTTGAGTTTGGATTCAGCAAAAATGTGTAAAATTTTTTGAAATATATTTCAAGGTTGTATTTTAATAATTTCTTTTATAATTTTATTTTTTAATTCAGTATTATTTTTGGTTCTGAATTCCTTCTTGTCCTTCAATCCATTGAGTTAAAAAGTAAAAAAACAAAAACTTATAGATATATAGTTACACAAAATAAATTTCTTGTATTGGCAAAAAAAAAAGTTTCAGTTTGCCCTCTTGAGTCAGTTATCTAGAGGTATATATAGATAACATATTTCATCATGAGTCTTTTTGAATGCTGGTTGATCTGTGTTGATCAGAATTCTTAAATACTAAAAAGTTAATTATCCTTGCAGTATAAATTTTTTGTGCTGATTACCTTCACTTAATTTTGCATTATTTCATACAGGTCTTCCCAACTTTTTCTATTCAAGCAACTCTTGCTTAATAAGACAAGAAAGTCAGTTTTATTCACAGTGCATCTTGCTATTAACTGATTTTGAGAAAAAGGATTTCACAAAGACCAGTGATTTGTAGCCTTGTGCTTTTATTACAAATTTTTATCAATATTATTAAGCATCAATATAATGAACTAAAATTTTAGCTTATATTTAAAGGTATAAAGTATAAAATTTTATTCTTGTCCTAGATATTATTGATCACTCCTAAATATTCTCCCATCTGAGTTTTTAATGAGAACTTCTCTTAGTGTTTCCTGTTTGGTCATTCTTTTTCAGTGTTTTTTGCTCCATCGTCTGTGTTTCAGCCTCTTTGCATGAGTATACTAAAACTTTGTTCTGACTCTTTTCTAATTGTTACTCATCTCACTAGTTTAATTGGTTAATTATCATCTCTAGGCATATAACTCAAATATATGTCTTAACTCATATCTGACCTAAACTCCAATCTTGTCATCACCAAGCATATACTGGGCTTCTCTGCTTGGATGTCCCAAAGATAATCCATTTCTCTTCAAAAATTCCCACTTCTGTAGAGGGTACCAGTTAGGCATTTATCAAATGGCAACTATATGCCAGACACTGTCCTAATCGCTAGATCACCATGCATTCAGTCATAGAGATTCATAACTTGTTATCTCCAACTCTTGACTCTTGATTCCCCTTCACAGTATGAAGAACACATTGACTTAAGAGAGTAGGGGGCAACTTTTAAAAATTATGAACCTCAGGTAAGAAGTGATTAATGAGAATTGGTTTGAATCATTCTATTACTCAAGAAGTGGTTCTGTTACTTCTCAGCTGAAAATATAAACTCTGGTAAGGTATTCTAAACCTTTCACAAATTGACTCCTGACATTTTCAGGCATTTCTATCACTTTCATGTCCTTGGTGCTATAGCCAAAATGACTTTCTTTGTTTTTCTGCACATTTGATATTCCATCTCTTCTCTGTACCTTTTCACAGGCCTCCAGATGCTTAGAATGCTCCTTTCTCCTTACCTCCTCCCTTATAGGATCATTTCCTAAAGGGTTACCCACCTATGTATTTCAACTTGTGCATGTTTCACCTAGGAGAATGCAAACTCCTTGAGAATGGGGTAGATTGTTTCCTGGTTTTCTTGGAATATAGTATCTAGTGCTTCTAAATCTATAAAATCCCTCTCTGAGCTCTTTTATCAATTTTTACTCATTTTTTCTTTAGCATGTATTTTTACATGCTCCTTCTCATATTTACACACATACATGTTTTGTTCTTCAGCTAAGTGTCACACTGGATCTGGACTTGAATTCAAAGCTGATCTCACCTGCTTCCTAGCTTTGTGAACTTGGGCTAGTCACTTTACCTCAATTTAACTTGGTTTTCTCAACTGTAAATTGGTTATAATAAGAGCACCTTCTGAGTTGTCAGGATCAAGTTAGATATAAGTGCCTGGCACATATATACCATATAAGTTTTAGCTGTTATATTTACTACTACCATTTTCCATTATATGAATGTATAGTGATTCATTTCAACAATTTCCATGAAAAGCCAGATTTAATATTTTTCACATCATTTTTTGTATATTCTTAAAAAGTAATTTTAAGAGACTTCTGAGAGTGGAGCTAAGATGGCGGAGTAAAGCCAGGAAGCTGCTTTGAACTGTCCCATTTCCCTCCAAAATGACATGAAATCAAGCCTTTAAACAGTCTGATGGAAAGAAAACACTCCACCTCCAGATAGATTGGAAAAACTTAGATGAGTCTCAATGAGGTGAAAAGGGTGTTGAGCCCCAGCTCAGACAGACTGAGAAAGTTGGTGAGAGGGTCTTAATCACAGCAAATCAGCAACTACGACCCTCACTCCTGGCTCAGTAGAGGAGCACAACAGCAGGGCAGCTTCCGGTCTCAACTCAAAAACGCAAACTTGGAAACCAAGCTCCTTCCTGAATAGAGCAAGCAAAGCTCCCTCCTACAAAAACAAGGGGCCCCTGTGCTCAAAGCCAAAGCTCAGAGCTTCACGGGAACTTTGGGATAGCATCTTCTTTATCCCAGGAGCAGAGCTCCACCTGAAAAGTAGAAAAAGAGGAAATGGCAAAAGGAAAGAAAATGAGCAAGAAATAGAAAAGAACCTTGACCTTGGAAAGCTGCTGTGGTGACACTAGACCAAAACAAACTCGGACAAGGACAAAATGTCCACAGAAATCTCAAAGAGTGAGATAAATTGGTTTCAAGCATAAAGAGGCTTATTCATATGAGACTGTAAAAGACAAATAAGGGGAGGCAAAAGAAAAAATAAGAAAGGAAATGAGAGGTGTGCATGATTGAGTCAATATCTTGAAAAAGGAAAAATTAAAATTTGTCCAGATTCATTTAAAATTTTCTTTATGAATTAGAAAATCAACAAACATCAGTATTTCTGTAGACAAAGACCAGAAAAGATATTCATATATTAGGCTATGAATCTGTTACAGTTTCTAATTTTTATTCATGTCTTATTTTTATCACAAATTTTCTTTATATTCTTTCACCTCCCTTAGCCATCCCTAATAAAGAATTTTTTTAAAAGAGGAAAAATAGTAAAACCAATTAGTTCATTGGAAAAAAATATTGTTTTCTCATGTCTCAGGGAACAAGCTAGTTCTTTGTAATTTTACAACATTAATTTTCAATTGTTTTACATTTATTCTATCCATTTGTTATTGTATATATTTTCTTAGTTCTATTTACCTTGCTTCCCATCAATTCAGTTCAGTCTTCCCATGCTTCTCTATTATATTTGTTTCATAAAGCATAGTAATATTGTTATATTCAAATATAATTTGTTTCCAATTCTTTGCTATCCTTTCTTGCCTTACGCTGATCTTGGGGCACATCAATACCATGAGGATATATGGATTAACTACAGCATGGATTTTTTTCCCCAAGTTTTTATTCATGTCTTTTTTTTAATCAGTGGTATCTAACCCAAATAGAAAAGGCTATTACTATACATAAGGATCTCTGCAGGCCACATGTTAACTTAGAATAACCACTTTAATTTGTTTTATTGTACATTTCAATAAATAGTTCCCAATTTTAATCCAGTTCAAGCTCCATTATAGAGTGAGGTGGGCCAATATACATTCCATGGACTGTGTTTGATACTTTTGTTTAAATCATATTTCCCTTCAGGATCCTTCCCTTTTTCTTCATAGAGATCCATTCCATGTAAAAAGCAGTCTTTTTAAAGGCAAAAAAAAAGGAGGGAAAATAGCATGATTGATTATATATTGAAAAAGTGAAAATATGGACAATACATCATACTTTGGTAAAGGGGGAAGGCATTGTCTTCTCATTTCTTCCTTGGGCCACATTTGTTCTTTATAGATAATTTACAACATTCACTTGATATTTTTTGTTAGGGTTTTTCTATCCATTTACGTTGCTGTAGTCATTATGTTTTATTGAATAAATGCATTATTTCAAGTCAACTTTTCCATTTTTCTTTGTATTCATCACATTTGTCATTTCTTATATAGTAATATCCCGTTGTATTCATATGCCACAATTTGTTCAGCTGTTTGCCAATTCATAGGCATCTATTTTATTTCCAGTTGCTTTCTGTCACAAAAAGGACTGCTGTGAATAGTTTGGCTCATATTTATTATTTTTTGCCAGTTTGCATGGTGTGAGTTAAAAACCTCAGGACTCTTGTCATTTGAATTTCTTCTAACATTATTTTGGCGCATTCCTTCATAGGATCATTAATAGATTGCATTTCTTCCTTTAAGAACTGGTCATATTTTTGGATCACTTTTGTATTGGGGGAATGGCTTTTGGTTATATATTTGTATATATGTATTATATATACATATATTACATATGTAATATAAATTTTTAATTTATTTTATATATAAAATGTTAATATCAACAAGCTATATAAAGGTAACATTTCTGTTTAGAATGTGGTATGAGGTATTCATTTAAGCCTGTCAGTTTTCTTAGCAGTTTTTGCTTAAAACAATGTTTGTTCCTAAATATTACTTTTAAAAAAATTTACCAAACACTGGGCTACTGAGTTCTTTTGTTTCTTAATGCCCTTTTTCTAATCTCCTGGATGGCAATGATGGGGTGAATAAGACCCCAGGACAAAGCCATGTCTCTGCTAGCAGTGAAGTGTTTAGGTAGGAATGAGGGAGAGGCTTTGACAGAATTATTTCATCCCCACAGTTATTGTATACAATCTGGAGGCCAAGCTATAGATGATGCCCTGAGGTTATTTTGAGACAACTTTATGAGGCAAACGACTACCAGAGTTAGCATACCTTGTTTTGAGTCCTTTCCTACAATGGGTTTCTCCCAACTCCCCTCACCCCTTTTCCTTGTTAATTGTGAATTCTTTAGGAATTTTGTCCATTTACTAAGCTTCACAATGTTGAGTTCATTAGCAACCTGCCTGCCTTTTGGCATCATAATTAATTTTGCCCCTTCACTCAAAGATGTCCTGCTGTGTGAATTCTTTGCATTCTTGATTATTTGAACCTCATCAAGCAAACCTGTGTGAGTAGAGTTAACTGGCCCTGAGTCAGGAAGACATCTTTCTGAGTTCTAATTTGGGCTCAGGAACTTAATAGTTGTGTGACCCTGGGCAAGTCACTTAATCTTGTTTGTCTCAGTTTCCTCATCTGTAAAATGAGCTAGAAAAGGAAATGATATAATATTCCAGTATCTTTGCCAAGAAAACCACAAATGAAGTCACAAAGATTTGGACATGACATGACTGAACAACCACAACAAATCTATTACTTTAATTTTTTTTTTAAACAATTACCAAATGTTTTTAGTAACTGTTACTTTATACTACAGTTTGAGGTCTGAATGTGCTATTCCCACTTTCTCTCTTTTCATAATTTCCCTTAATATTCTACATATTTTATTTTTCCTGAAGGAATATTTTATCAGATTTTATAAAGGATCCCTTTCACAATTTGATTGATGTAACATCAAAAAGTTGTAAATTAACATTGATAGTCATAAGGTCTAGATTTAGGGAGCAAAATGAGATTAGGGTTTCTGGTGGTCAGGGAGTTAAATGATAAGGTCTAGTGGCAAGTTCAGGGTTCAGGGAACCAAATGGAGAGGTTTGGCTCCTCTGCACCCCCTTGGGATTTGGCGCAAGGATAGGGAGTATTGGGGTT
Organism: Sarcophilus harrisii; assembly: GCF_902635505.1. Lineage (NCBI taxonomy): Eukaryota > Metazoa > Chordata > Mammalia > Dasyuromorphia > Dasyuridae > Sarcophilus > Sarcophilus harrisii. The sequence continues at coordinate 511,189,051 of NC_045427.1, read as the reverse complement.
CCCTTCTGGCAGCATAAAGATTCTCTGTAAAGGAATTTGCAAACCCGAAAACCTAGATTGATATAAGAGGTTTATTATAGGGATTGGGAAGTAAGGTTAGAAATCCTGACAAAGAGGCATAAAGTCTGGTTAGGGAAATAGGTGAGGGTAAGGAGAAGATAACACTGAAAAAGAATATTATTCCAGCAGGTAGATCTATGGAAAATGGAGTTTTGCACTGAGAATGCAGTTTTCAGTGGACAGAAGGTCCTAGCAGCAAAGGGAGTTGCCAAGGTCCATCTGCCAAGACTTTAGTTGATGGAAGCTATTATATTGGGTGTCTTAGTGGGGGTTGGGACAGCCAGAGTTGGCTCAGACCTAGTGGGGGCTGGAGGAGCCCTGATTTCCTATTGGAATTCAAAGGGATGTTTTTTGACCAGAATTTGTAATTGAATCAAAGGCTCTGGCATCCTAGACTGGGGAGGATATGCCTCAGCCAGTGGGGGACTGAGAATTTGAAAGGGATCACAGATCAATTGAAAATAGTTTCTTAAAAGGACCATAACTCGTTCAAGAGCACTGAATATTCCTCTAGCTATTCAAGTCATTTTCACTTTTAAAGTTTATTTGCATAAATTACAAATATTTTGTGTACTTTGGTCAGTTGGGCTCCATCTGTATTATTTTAAGTGTTTTAATTTTATTTATTTGGTACTTTGTTGTTTAGGGTTTATTTATTTATTTGGTGTTTTTCGCAGTTACATTCAAAACAAATTTGTTTTTTTTTTTACAATTTTCATTTTAATTTTCGAGTTCTAGGTTTGTAATGCCAGAGAAACTGAGACAAGATAGAGATTAGAGAGTTTTTAATATTTTATTTGAAAGGGAGAGATTTACTGGGACCATATGGATCCATGATTTGTCCCAAGGCTGAATGAGACTATCATCTCCAAGAATCCAGCAAACAATGTGAGTTCTCAATGACATATATATACACATGGTTCAGCTACAGGGGTAGACCGAGGCAGTAACAGATTCAGAGCGCTGAGCAGAATGGGCCTGTCAGTCAGGTTCTGACAGGATGGGGGGAGGCATATCCTGATAAGGAAGGAAGGGCTGGGATCATGATGTCTAAGATAGAAAGTCCTTATTTGGATCATCATGATTAGGAGGGAGGAGGGGTGGTGTTGCAGAACAATTAGGAACTGAGGCAGAACAATTTAGGGAAACTGAGTCAGGACAATAAAAGGGAACTGTGGTATAACAGGTTTTCTCCCTTATCCCTATCCACCATTAAGAAACCACATGGGAAGTTATGCAAAGCATTTCCATAAAAGTCAAGTTGTGAAGGAAAACAGATTTCCCACTCTAATGAAAATAAAAACCCTTAAGAAAAATTAAAAAAGAGAGAGAGAGAAAGACAATGCTTTAATATGTATTCAGACATAATCAGTTCCTTCTCTGGGTGTGGATAGGATTTTTCATCCTAAGTCCTTCAGAATAGTCATGGATGATTGTACTACTGTATCACCAGATATTTTATGCTTTTTGCAGAAGCCTCAGCAAACTTTTCATAATGGAAAATGCCTTTTCCCATGTGTTACCCTCACCTGGAAGATCTCTTTACTTCTTAAGTCCTCTTCTCTAATTCATGAGTCTTCCCCAAATCTTGATTTTTGAGGAAGAATCCAGATCAGTCATGCTCATTCCATTACAACTGGCTGTTTGTCTCTCTTGACTTTTCTTAATTTCACTCCTCCTCCTATGGTTTTTTTGCATCCCTTTAAATATTATTTTTCACTATTTGAATGTAAACTTTTTGAAGGCAGAGACTCCCCCTTCTCACCCCCTGCACTTAGCACTGTTTAGCAAATAGTTAGCATTTAATAAAAGTTTAGTGACTTGACTCATTTTCTTTGTGACTCCGAGCAAATTATTTTAACTTCTCTGTACTGGTTTCCCCAAATATAAAATGGGGGTGATGACATTTGTATTTAGTTGTGTTTTTAAACCATTTTCTTAGGCCTTGCCTAGAATTGGAATTTTTTTTTTTAATCTTTTCCTCCTTTGATTTTGTTTTGTTTTGCTTTTAAAGGGAAAGTACATCTTAACGAATGTAAAATTCACAACCAATTTCATTGTCTTCATTGTTGTTTTTCTGATCCATGGCAACAAATGTCTGTCCCACTTGATTCCAAATGTTATAAAAGTTCTTTCAAAAGTTGAGACAATTAACTGCACCTAATTAATTCAACCAAAAGCTACCTTTATAAATATCTATCTTTACAAATATAGATTTATATATACCACTCAGTATACAAAAATTACAATTAAAAGTGCATTATTATTAATTTGGCATTATTTTAATATACTTTTGATCATTTCACATACATACACACCATTTGTAAACATCCAGGAATCTTCATATAAATGTGGATCCTTTAATTTAGTTAATTTAATTCTTGCCCTTTTATTCACTTTGCAAAGAGAAAAGATTTTTTAAAAATACTTTTGTTTTCCCCCCAATTACATATAAAAGCAATTTTCAACATTCATTTTTAAAATTGAGTTCCAAATTCTCTTCCACTCCTGTTGAGAAGACAAGCAGTTAATATAGGTTATGTATGTATAATCATGCAAAACATTCTCATATTAGACATGCTATGAAAAAAAGTTTTCTAAAAAAGTATGCTTCAGTCTGGATTCAAACTCCATCAATTCTTTCTCTAGGGATGGATAGCATTTTGCAAGACTACTTCAGAGTTGTCTTGCACTATTGTGTTGCTGAGAATAGCTAAATCATTCATAGTTGATCTTACTATGTTGCTGTTACTGTGTACAATGTTCTGGTTCTACTCATTTCATTTTATGTAGAGGGTCATAGACAGTGGGGGAACTCTGGGTGAGGTGTAAGATCCTTCTGCTCAGAGGGAGACTGCTAACAATGTCTGGTTTGGCTCCTTATCTCTCATAAGGGCTCTCAGTCTTCCTGAGAAGTCAAGGGACCGTGACAACTTGTGTTGTGATTGAAGCAAAGTGATATCAGGGGGCAAAGAGACATCTACATACAATAGCAAGCTGTTTATGTGGTCCTACATGCACAGTATATACTTAGAACATCCAGTGTTGTTTTGTTTACATAAGGGTAATATATGGGTATATAAAGGGGGAAGACCTTGGGAAAAATGGACTCCATATTTCCACCATCCTCTGGAGTCCTGCCTCATCACTTCTCCACTAAAATGGTATATTTTAATCACCCCGGCAGGGGCGGGCTGGAAAGCACAATATGTTTTGTCACCCCAACTTTGGGGCTCTAGAAAGCAGGACACAACAACTTTACGTCAGTTCCTATTAAGTTTCTAGGTTTTCTGAATGTCTAGCTAAATTATTTTTTATAGCACTATAATATTTCATCACAAATTCAGTCATTCCCCAGTTGATAAGCATCTCAATTTCCAATTCTTTGCCATCAAAAAAGAGCTACGATAAATAATTTGGGCTTAGTTGGGAGAATGGCTGGATAAATTATCATATGTGAATGTTAGGGAATATTATTATTCTGTAAGAAATGACCAGCAGGATGATTTCAGAGAAGGCCTGGAGAGACTTACACGAACTGATACTGAGTGAAATGAGCAGGGCCAGGAGATCATTGTATACAGTAACAGCAAGATTATACGACGATCATTTCTGATGGATGTGGCTCTTCTCAACAGAGGCGATTCAGGCCAGTTCCAATAATCTTGTGGTGATGATAACCATCTACACTCAGAGAGAGGACTGTGGGAACTGAATGTGGTTCACAACATAGCATTTTCACTTCATTTGTTAGTTTGCTTGAATTTTATTTTCATTCTCATTTTTTTTTCCTTTTTGATCTGATTCTTCTTGTGAAGCAAGATAATTATATTATATTTACATATATTTTTACTTTGTTTAACATATATTGGATTAGTTGCCATCTGGGGGGAAGAGGAGAGAAATTGGAATACAAGATTTTGCAAAGGTCAACGGTGAAAAATTATTCTTGCATATATTTTGAAAATAAAAAGCTTCAATTAAGAAAAAAGAACTGAAAAAGTTAAAATAAAAAAAGAATATGGATTATAAGTAAAATGAATTATAATTTACAAGGGGATATAATGATGTAGCCATTCACTCAACAAATATATATTGATTTCTTAATATATACTGGGAATGTGGAGTATTACCAGAGGCCTACAAAATAAATATGACAAATTCTGCATCTTCAAAGAATGTAAAGAAGATAAACATACACAAATAACTTCTACAAAAGAATATGTAATAAATATCATTATAAAGTCATAAGTCACAATGTGAAGATTTCTTCGGGATCTCAACAATAATTTTTGAACTCCTGGCAAATCTTCAAGCCTGATCAATATAATGGCTAATTATCACACACACACACACACACACCCCCAGCTCTGGGAACAGAGATCATGTGACTCAATACTGAGAAATACTTCATCCAATCAGTCCCATTTAGTCCCCCCTCATTTTCATCCATTTGATGATTTCTTACCCCAATATATATCTGCCACTGGGGCACCTTTGTGACCTAGACCTTCAGGGTGGTTCCTCTCCAGTACTAACTATAATCCACCCTCTATCATTTAGAACCAATACCTGCACATCAGTGGAAGCTTTCAGGAACCACTTTACTCCAGAACTCGGCTAAATCTTCAATTGCTCTAATGATTAAGTAAGTCGGTAATCGGAGAACACTGCTTAAAATAATGAGCAGGAATCAGGCCCCACTTCCACCAACTCCCACTGTCTGTCTTGGAAGCCCAGTCATCACAGAACAGATTAGGGCCTGGCAGCCATAGAACTAAGCACTGTGGAGGCACCAGGGCCTCAGGGCCATTGTCCCATTTTCCCCACCTCAAGCAGTCCAGACCCAGCCTCATTTGGAACAAAGGGACAAAGATATCATCTTCTGGAGCTGCTTCAGGCTGACAAGGGGCGTGGAGCTGGCCCTGCCCAGTGTGGTCTGGACTGAGAGGGGAGACTAGTGAGTTGTAGGAGGTGGCAGCAGCGTCCAGTGCTGAGAGTCAGAATCAGGTGATTTCAGGTTGACCAAGTGGTTGGAATTTCATGAGTCGGAGTCTGGAAGAAGCAACTCTCACAAGTAGACTAAAAATAAGAGGACCAAATATGACCAAAAGAAAAAGAATAAACAAAAGTAGAGTTAATATAGAGGTTACTAGGGACAGTAACCAGGAAACCTACCCAGAAAGAGGTGGGGGGGGGCTAGGGGAGATATGGGGTGAGAGTATAATAAATGCCTCTCATCCAAACAGCTTTCCTAGGATAGATAATCAAAGAATGTTTTTTTCCAAATTCTTGCTTTTGTTTCCTCAAAGGAGTCGATGCCCTTCAGTGAGTATGATCTCTCCCAGCAAAATACCTTACAGCCTTACAAGGGAAGGTTTTTACCCAATTAGTACAGATGTTAACAAAACAAAGCAATTTGAAGTCCCTGCAAGTGTTGTACCAAAGTTTAATGTCATGATCCACTTTCTTTTAATGTCATGACCCAGTTTCTCTAATTGTCCTATTTAGTTATTCTGCCTCAGGTTATAACCTTTCTCTCTTAATGTTTGATGAGATAAAGCTCTACCTCAGTTGCTGTGCCCCAAAACCCCAGGCTATAATCATTCCCTCTTAAATATTTGATGAGGTAAAGGTCTTGTATCTTTAAGCTATAAACACTCCTTTTAATGTTTGAAGCTCTCCAGGACCTCCCTCCATTATGTTATTCTAAGTACCTCCCCCAATAGAGTATCCCCATCCAGGTACCTCCTCCCATTATGTCATTGATCTTGTTATTCTATAAAAGGTCTTCATGTAACGATACTCAGGGCTGGATACTTTGAGAAGAGAGTCCTATCCAGCCAATTGATTTACTCTCCAATAAATTAATAATTAAATTGTTCTCTAACCTCTATTCTGCCTCAGTTTCTTTGGCTTTACACAAGGGGCACATGTGTAGGCCCTTTTCAGAATTTACTTGCCTGGGAGCTATATGAGAGAATACAGGAGTAGGGGAATTAAAGTTACCATGGTCGGGGGCAAATGATCAGCAACATGGGCAGCTGATCTGTAAGTCTACTTCCCTTCACCTGGAGTGAATTCCCCTTCATTAAGAAACGGAAACCTGGCAATAATTGTTTTCTTTGCATACTTAATTGGGAATTGTTTGGCTGTCAAAAATTCCTTTTCTTTCCATATAGGGAACCCCCCCCACTCCATGATCAAAAACATATTTGAAGTGAGTATAGATTTTCAGTAAGTCAGGGGTCTAGGATTGGGGTTCCAAAGACCCCAAGTACCTAGCTCCACCTTTCATCAACAACTAATCAGGGCATGATGAGATTGTCTGCTTCTTTTCAATAAACAAAAACTCTAGCCCCAGGAAGCAAAAGAGTTGAAAGATGTTATAGCAGCAACCAGAAAGTCCTCTAAGGCTGGGCTGCAATTTAAAATATCTATATACTTGTATTGTTTTTTACATCTTCCATTGACCACTTGCTCTGATTACACATATTTGCTATAAGAGAAAAAATCAGGGACATGATTTCCTTAAAGCAGTTTCAGTTCAGGTAACTGTCCTAATTTTTAACAATTCCACCGTAAGCCAGACTCAGGTGGGTTCTTATTCAAAAGAACACCACTGGGAAATTGAGTCAGAAGGATCCTATCTTCAGCAGAGGCCACAATTATCATTCTAATTCATTCTCAGATACTAACTTCCACTTGTAACAACTTCTGAGAAATTTATGGCATATTCCTTTCAGATGGTGGATCACTGGCTTGGTGATTTATCCAGACAATCATGCCTGAACTTAAAACTCCAAAAAAATATCAGCTGCTGTCCCAAGAGATTTTATCTCCTACAGCAATTATCATTAATCAAAGCTACCAATGAATCTAGCTCTTAAGGATCACAGTAAGAGAGTCATCCTGGAAAGTTCACAGCTTTATATCTAAGTAGATGGTTCTAAGTTCAACATTACACAAATCATTTTGTTTTTTAAATGCCCAATACATAGAAAAATTCCAAATCGCATATTGTCCATAACAGAAACATTTTCAAAGGGACAAAGGCAAAAACTATTATTCTCAGAGTCCCTTTAATGGTACAACTTTAAGATGACTCAATACAATTAAAACTGTCAGAATATTCTATTTCCTCACAAAAGAACACTTCAGATTTAACAATAATCTCTTTATTCTTAAAAAAAAAAATTAAATTTTTGGAGATAACCCTATCAAATTATCAGATCAGACTAAAATTCTGCTCTAGATTTTCCTGGCCCTCATGCCTTAATATGGATCATCCAAGGCTTGATGATCCCAGGGCTCACAGGAATAGTTCAAGGGCACATTAACAGATAGTGCCATTATGGATTAAACATGCTTAAGTTACCTGGCTCTCTCTTACTCAGGCTTCATCTTCAAAGACTTTTATCTGAGTGTCTCTCCTAACCGAGGCCCATTCTTCACAGAGAGGGAGGCTGAGAGTCTGATCTCAAGGTTGGTCAGAGAACTCAACCTGGCGCCTTCCTTGAATCAGGGTCCCAGCCATTTCGCTGGGAAGCCGGATCCCGGACTAAACTGTGTGGGACAGGTCAGGTGCAAGACCCCTTTTCCAAAATTAACTAATCAGAGACATCATCAGGTACAAAGAGAAAGCATTTATTTAATCCCTGCAGGGAGAAACCTAGACACACCTGGGAGCCATCCCAGCTCCTGCCATGTGCTCCTGGAACCTGGCCAGCTTCTGCTTTGTCCAGGACTTAAGACCAAAAGATCTGATCCTTCTCATTGGATAGACTAAAAGGATGTAACCATCCTTGACCAATGGTGATCAATGTTGGCTGCCTCCCACAGGTCACATCCTGAAACTTCACTAATTTCCTGCATCCCAGAGTTCAAAATTCATCCCTCCAGAGATCATATGACCTTCCCCACCCCAGGATCCCAGCTATGGGAACAGAGATCATGTGACTCAATACTGAGAAATACTTCATCCAATCCGTCCCATTCATAATTATGAGGCATTCTTCCCATCTCTTGACAAAGGCAATAATGTACTTGAGGTTCAGACTGAGACATTTTCAGATATGATCAATGTGTGAATTTGTTTTCTTTAACTATGCTAATTTGTTATAAGGGGGGGGGGGTTTCCTTTTGGAGGTGGGGTGGGAGGTGGAGAACTGGGGGCAAAAGAGCTAGAGATAGCTAAAGCCAAGGGGGAGAAAATGAAAAGAGGATCAATTAAGTAGTTTTATTTTATTTTTTAAAATTTTTAATGGTATTTTCCCAAATACATGCAAAGATAGTATTCAACATTAACCTTCGCAAAACCTTGTGTTCATATTTTTCTCCTTCTCTTCCCCTTTACCCCCTCCCCAAGATAGCAAGCAATCTAATATAGGTAAATGTGATTCTGCTAAAGATATTTCCATATTCATCATATTGAGCAAAAAAAATTTTTTTCTTTTTGATCAAAAGGGAAAAAAACTCTAGAAAGAAAAAAACCTCAGGCAAACAAATAACAAAAAAGGTGAAAATATGTTGTAATCCACATTCAGTCCCCATGGTCCTCTCTGGTTGTGGATGGCTCTTTCCATCATAAGTCTATTGGAATTGCTTTGAATCACCTCATTGTTGAAAAGAGCCAAGTCCACAGTTAATCATCACAGAATCTTGTTGTTACTGTGTACAATGTTCTCTTGGTCCTGCTCACTTCATTGGATATCAGTTCATGTAAACCAAGTAGTTTTTAAGATACCCAAGAATACAGAAAGAGGTTCAGAGAGCAATGGAGACAGGCATGTGATGAATTGATTATAAGCTAGGAAAAAGAGCTGTGTGTAATGAGATTTGTGATTTCATAGACAATCTGCTTCCCTTCCCTGAATCTAACAAAGTTCAAGCTTGGTGATATTTTCCAGTTTCAGAATAACACAAACTGAAACATTAAAAAATGTTAGATCAGGGTTTCAGAGTTCTGAGTGATGTCAGAAAACCAAAATCCTGCATTTAGGGTATATTCAATTCAAGCAGTGGAGTTCATTTAACTGACTAAGATTTGTACCTCTTAAGATAACTGCAGTCAAGCCATTAGGTCTCCAGGTTGTCCTCATAGTTCATAGTAGTCTTCCAACTTAATAAGCAGACTTCATTTTTGTTGACATTAACAACCTGCATTAACTGCCGAGAGTGAGTATGGACCTGGAGTTGACTTGAATTGATATTCCTCCTCTGATGTTTTGTTACAGTGAAGCAACAACCCACCTCTGCCCCTTGTGGGACTTATCCACACAGGGAAATTATATGAAACCTAAGAGAGCAATTTTGATGAGGGTAGGAGAGTGAGAGGAGAAGTAAAACAGGAGGGAGATGGACATTTAGCCCTGCTGGCTGGGAAATGGATTAAGTGCCTAGAAAATACCAAAGAAAGATATTACCTATAGTATATTTTGCTCAAATTAGCTGTAGCTTAGTGTGAAGTAAAAAATTTACTTATATAATTAACTTATGGTTTTGCATGTCATTATCTACAGAACTTAAATACAAGAGGAAAATTTGAACCCAGTTCATGAAAATAAGCCATCTTTAAAATGAAACCAATTAATGCAACTATAGTCCAGATCTCTCTCTTGAATGTGAATTGAAATTCATATGATTTTGGTTGCTGATTTTAACATTATCTTTCTTTACTAAAATTTACTTCAGGAGGCATTCATTCTCATGAAAAAGCAATTCCTTATTATGTCAGTCTTTTGGGTTCTTTGTTCTTTACACAAAATATATAGCCTATTACAAATCCACTATTGCTGGTTGCTGATGTGTTAACTCATTCATTGCTTTTCATATAGAAAACTCTTGCAGCATCAAGAGGCTTTTGATTTAACATGTCCAAAAAGAATCAATGAATTTAGGAGAATCTGTGGAAATAACTCATAATTTCCTTTGAAATCAAATACTTTAAAATTGGGAATCAAAAGGAGCATCCTAAATTAATTTGAAGAGAATGGATTTTCATAGTTTTTGGACATGCTAGCACTGATAAAATGATTTAGGTCTGTGATGATAGGATATTCTGAAGTCAGAAACTTTGAAAAATAACAAGCTACCTAGATTCACATGATCTTGTCCACAAGCAGGCAACCCTTATTCGTGATCCTTCTATGCTTATATATTGACTTGCCTAGTCACAAATGACTGAAATAGTACTATAATGAGTATTAAATTCTCATGTGACAGTCAATAAGAAACCAGAGTGCAATAACATCTAAAACTAAGTACTTGATAGGAAGTTATGTATATAGCACAAAGGCTGTTTGGTCTCAATATCAAAGTTTATTGAAATAAAATATAATCTATAATAAAAAATACTAAAGATATTATTCACTGGTTACAATTTTAAGTTATATTTACAAAATATCCAACATTTTATCTAACAATGACTATCTCTGTTACAATAGTAAACATGAAATTAAGTTCCAATACTGAATAATCCTTGCAGTCACAGGAGTTATGGTTTTATACATTTCAATCTGTGTTCAATATGCCTTAAAAAAGGAATATGCTTCAAAAAGCAAAACAAGACATTTACTATTATTCAATTTAGTCTGATGTAGATGTTAGCACAATTAATATTTAGAAGAGGAAAATTCTGTCAGAACTTCAGCTCAACTTTGAGAGATACTCTGGAAACAATTCAGAGAAAGCACTTTCCTATGGGTCATCTTTAGGATTGATTTTTTTTTTCCAAAGTTTAATTGAGATTATAATTAGCTCAAGGAAATTCAAAGCAGAAGTTTCAGAAGTATGGGTCAAGGTTTTTGAGAAACTAAGAGGAATTGGATGATGAACAATTAATGCTTATTTTGATCTAAACAATGTAAATTCTAACATCTTTGAGAAATGTGTGGTGGCTTCTGTATCAGAAAGCCTCCTATCCTCCTTCTTAGTATATCATAGAAGTTTCTTCATCTAAATGAACTGAGCAGAGATGAGGGAAAAAAAATGAAACTGTTTCCTTTTCACTCCATCCCTCACTTTTTCACCCCTACTAGTTCTTTGTCCTATCCCATCTTGAAATTTTTAAAGTGTGCCATAGCAAATTTCCAAGTGTCTTGCAGAAGGAAAAACTTGAAACAAATTGGCTTTTAGTTGCATTTCAAAGATTTAAGGAGAGATCTTTGAGGGTAAATCTGATCTCATGAATTATTATCAGTGTCTTGCTGAATCATTAATCACATTATCCACATCTGGAATTGGGTTATATACATGATAACAAAGTGGGCACTTATAACAAAATGAACCTGTTAAAACTGTTGTTTAGATTGTAGTATATCCTTCACACATTAATGACAATGGATCTCAAAAATCTATTCCATTAGTTAAAATATTTAGACAGAATGGCTCTCACTACAGTGCCCCAAGACTGATTGCCTCCTTGAATTCTGCATTTTAAAATGTGTATTTTTTTTAAAAAGTGAAACCAAAATAAAACAAAAACAGTTTTCTGCTTTTACCTTTACTTAAAAGGAAAAAAAAATTGCCACTCAAATTTAACAAATGGGCATCAACTTACAAAAAAAAATATTCTCCCTAGCCTTAAGATGAAGGCAGCATCCCTGATCAAAAAACATAAGTTTTTTTCCTTTTTCAAGTAAAGATGAACATAAAGTTTGCTATGAATGGAAACAACTTCAAAATAGTGATAGCAACGGTATTAATTTAAGGTCCAACAGAAACGTTCACTATTAATTATGCTCCTGATTTGAGTAAAATGACAATATACTTTTTGTTACAGAGAGAGTGGTTAAATACTCAAACTTTTTACTCCTGTACTGGTATCTGAATTTCCTAACTATAGCAGCAGTGTACCAAGCCCTTGTAGGTCATTATAAAGAAAGGAAGCATAGATCACTTTTCATGATAATAAAAGAGATCTGAGCCTGACTTTAAATCTGCAGTCTTATAATTCTTACCTTCTTTGTTTCTGAATCTAATTTATGATAAGAGAGACAGATGATTTAGAAATAAGAAGTCAAAAGAAAAATTCCTATCAAAGGCAATATCAACATTAACTAAATGATGCATTAATTTGAATCTCAGTACTCAGATATAAACTAAAATGGCTAATGTCCAACAATTTGGTCCAGTGTTTTTTTTATCTTAGATCACTCAGTCACCATATGTTTAGAAGTTTTCTGTTGTGATCAGACAACCTCTAATGAAAAGTAAAAACAAATAAAGAGTATTTTTATTAGTACTACTTGCAGAAAGTTATCTTATTTCTTTGGTAAAGAAAAGATAATCTGTTAATTCCTATCTAAACAAGTATTACTATTGTATCTCTCACTATGAATAGAGCAGACTAATAAATATAAATATGTATTCTAAACTACCTAATTCCTTTTGTAATTTAAGTTTTTTTCCAGCATTTCAAATAATGCTGAACACTAAGCTAGCATCAATATTAGGAGTCACATTAGAATATCAAATTATGACTTTAGATAAGGGCTAAAGAAAACTGAATTTTAGTTTAGAAATTCACTGAATGAAGATTTATTTGGCTCAATTAAAGAATTCAGCAAGAATTATCAGATTCCATTAAGTTGTTTTTCTCTCTGCAGTCACTTAAAAAAAAAAAAAAACCAAGAATTTAACCACACTTTATTAAATAACACTTTACACCAATAATCAGAAATAACAATGAGAATGAGAGCACTTGAAGAATATGGGGCAGCCAAATCCCCAAAGGTCTCTAAGTGAAGAGAGATGGTTGTCTTTCTATTTATAGAAAAATTCATAAACACATACTTGAATCTTGATGACTTTATTCCATTGACAGCAGGTATACATAATTTAATTTTTTTAATCTATGAAAGAGATTTGAATAAAAAATAGATTGCTAAATGTTTTCCACCAGATGCACCTGTTTTGACAAGACCCATCTCTCACTGCACCTTTCACAGTATAAAAGCATTCTGAAAAATACTTTAGGGAAATACCACATCTTAACAAGAGAAGATAATACAACACATATAACTACACAAAAAAGTTGACCTGGAAACAAATCTTTCAGCAAGCAATTTTACTCCAAAATGACATGGTTGAATGGAAAATGGTTCTCAAAAAGCACTTCAGTTAAAAGTGTACACAATACATGTGGACTACTATAAATAATACTTTGTGCTTATACTGTGCCATTTACTCATAGGTCCAAAAGACAAAGATTTTTTCCATTTATAGATTAAAACTGAGGCACAGGCAATCTATCTATTTGACCAAAAAAAGGTAGAAGGCTACTTTTTAGAACCCCAACACTTCAGGATTCTAAATCTTCAGCTCTGTTAAAGGCTAAACTATTCTTTCTCTACTACAAAACTGTACAGATACTCTGGGTGGCTCATTAAATTAAATCATATACTAGAAAGTTTTAACATCAAATTTTCAATTAAACTACTGCATGATTAACAAAGAAGTCTAAGCATATAATTCTTTTTTGTGGGCTTTGAATCACCTGGCACATCAAACAGGAAAACATTAAAACAAGTATTTGAAAGGCAGTACAAAATGTATTTTACTAAAAGTCATGACTGTTTAAGAATCGTTCTGGAAATAATCATGAATCTTTTTTGCAGTTTTATGACAGCTCTAATGAAATCCACTTGGACTCCCCTTCCTTCCCAGTTTATGTTCAACTTTTTGCACAGATTTTCTTAAGCCTGCCTACACAATAAGACTCTCTATCTCTAGGTAAATAGAATTCTGATTTATGACTCATAAACAAAATGCTTGGAATCAAAACAAACAATTCACATAATCATGTTATGGCTTTTAAGTCCAAAATGATTAATATCAGCCAGCTAATCTAATATCAACAAGTTTGAGCAGATTGGGACTAAAAGGGAAGAGTTCTATTCCAAATGCAGGACAAATAGGTGAGGACACAGAAAATTCAACAAGGAAAACAAGATACATTCCAAATCCTAGTTGTAAACTGAAGCCTCACTCTAATTATACTCATCTATATAATGGAAATTCTCACTTCCCAAGCATGGATTGTAACCGATATAAATATTAGCCAGTGAATCATGATGTTTACTGCAATTTGGACTTGGGTTTTCTTTGGGTGTAGGGTGTTTTAAGAGATGTATGCATGTATACACACATATGTATGCACATATATAAACATACATATACATGTAAGAGATTCTTAGAAATAAAACTATAAAGTGAATTTAAATGCTTGTAACATACACATGAAACTCTGAAACCCGTCTGTTTGCCTTGCATTACACAGTGGGAAGGGACTAAGTGCAGGAAAATCTGCAGATAGAATATAGCCCAGCTTGTGTCCATTCTCTGTCCTGTCTCTTTTGCCAGAGATGATAAAGATTTCTTATATGCAGAACGGACTATTCATGCATCAAAAACTAAGGTGTTTAGGTTCTTTTAATTTTTCTTAAGATGTAATCCATAAAAGGGTATTGAGTTTCAGTCAGTACAAATTCAGGCTGTCCGGGAAATACTACAACATACAACTAATCAAATCCAAAGACCCAAATCAGCAACTCAATGTCATCTGTGGAAAAAAATACAAAATATGACAATTAAGATAGAGTTGCTCTGAAATTCTTGATAACCTCTTCACTGAAGGGAAATAATATCTGAAAAGTTTTTTTGTTTGTTTTGTCTTAATGGCACATTTCCCTCCCTCCCTCCTTTACTTTCTATTATAATAAAAAAAACCATTTTATCATTATTATCTCTAATACATCAAACTGAATTTCAGGAATGTAAGAAAAACTTGTAAATACTATACATATAAAACTGTGGTATTAACAAATACATTAAAATTTTCAGTATTTTCTTTTAATTATACATTGAGAGTACTCTGAAAATAACAGTGCTGGTTTAAGTGAATAATTTTTCAGTGGGAATGTAGGATGGCAGTATTTTCTTTGGAAAGAACTAGAAAATAATGATTAACTTTTACACATTTATTTTTTCAAAAGCAATAAATAAATATAAGTACACGATTATGGCAAAATCTGCATGAGATTGGATTTTCTTGAATTTCTTGTTTCTAATTTTTTTTGTCACTCCAATATGACACATTGTCATGATCTCTTTTGGGTAAAGAAAATAAACCATGGTATTTGTTAGTTTAATATCAAGCAGAAATTTGACAGCTTCAGCATTGGGATGGAGGTTAATCTGTTTGCTTCTACAGAGAATGATGTCATACATTTTATCAGGTCATCAGTGTATGAACAATTATCAACAATTATTAAGAGTTCCAAAAAAAATTGTATATCAAAGTTTTATATTCAAAACAGGATCTTCAACTGTTCATGTTAGTAAAGCAAAGTTGAAGGTACAGTGAACTCTGTAATGCATAACAGATATGCAATATAGAAGCTAATGATTCAGCTTGACCCAGGACTTTTTCTAAGAGAATTATTTCTTCCATAAATAAAATTCTACTATTTCCTTAAGAAATTATATTACACTTGGTTTTTTATCATGGTAGTAGCTAAAGGAGTCATTAAAAATCTAGACTACTTTTAAGCAGTCTATCGTCTTCCCAAACCAGAAATGCTATTTTCCAGATGGATGTTTTAACAATTTATGGTGTTCTTAAGTAAATGTGCTTACCCAGGCTTACGCTGGGAATCACAACACTTTCTGGAGCAGCAACAATTTTTTCAAAAATGACTAAAACAAACTGCTACATAGAAAGCTTATCAAAAAGACTATTAAGATAATTATTTCCTTAATTGTATCTGGGAATACAGGAGAATTTATGATTCCCTCATAATAAAGTTCAACAAATATTTTCTTTCTGAATCCTATAAAGATTAGATATTACATATTTATTTGGTTCCCATAAATTAGAAAATCTGATTGCTTCTACATAAGTGTTCCAAAATTCTAATCTGGTGACTAAAATAAGACAAGACAGTGATATCACAAATGAGTAACTTTCCATCAGACTAAAAGAGTATCTGGACCTCTCAAAATTCCATTCTGAAGTGTGCTTTTTATTATTCATGATTTTAAAAAAATATTTATATTTAATTTACTTGCTTAAATGGGCAAGTGGACATAATCTTAGTGTTAAGGTTCAAGGTTTTTATGAAAAAAGGCAGATATTAGTTAATTCTGGATTCCTACACTTGCAGTTCTACAAGATTATTATTATTAGACATTCTAGTTTCTTCCCACTAGTTGCTTATCACATGGTCAATAAATAGGAACTGTGTGGTCCAATTTACCTATAATAACTAATGCTAAACCAAATCAAAACAATAAATTTCCACAGAACTACAAAATCATTTCTAGAGTATCTTGACAAAATAAGAGTATTAATATTATACCCAGTTGTCTATTGTGGGGAAAAAGCAATACAGATCTTCATTTTGGCCACCCTCCTTCCATTTCAATTATGTGAGGTTACATTTTTAACAAAGAAACTCTAACTAAAATTAGAACATGTAGGTTGTTTTTTTTAAATTTCAACATTTGAAGCACTGAGCACTTAGGAAGTGATAGGCCCAGCTTCCTACACACAATAATGCTTTCATATCAAGGCCTGGTCATAGATAAAGCATGATGGAAATTAATTTTAAAAATTATGATGCTAACATTTTGATTTCAGGAAGGAACCTGACAAAACCAATTCTCTCCTTTCATTGTTAGAACAGAAGATGAGATAGCTTACTAACTGATGAGTAATAAATGTCACTATGACACAAAACTTGCTATGATTTGAATGTTCAGCTACAAAGTGCAGTATTTTTCATGATCGATGATACAGACACTTCCAACTTGTAACAAGGAAATCCACCTCACGAGGAGTGCACTGTGCAACTCTGAGAGTCTGATTGTAACTAAGTAGCAACTTCTTCCTTTTAAAACATGAACAAAATCCATTGGGTAATCAGGCACAGACGGTATGGAACGGTTTTTCTTCCTTTTATCCCATGGTTTTGTTTGTTTGAGAGCAAGTACTTGGCTCCAATAGAATCCAACACCTGTTACAGAATGACACAACTATTTTTCTCTTTTTCCTTTTCTTTGTCTTTTTCTCGAGGTTCTTTGCGTTTACGTTCATTACTCCCAGATTGTCTTCCACTTACTGGAGAGGCAGTTACTTGTGCTGGCTGGCCCTGCTTTAGTTTAAAAAAAAAAAAAAAAAAAAAAGATTAAGAATAAAGTATAGGAGGATATATTGATTATTTTAAATGATGTTTAATCAGTCATCTCGAAAAAAAATCACAATATTAAAAGAAATTAAAGGAATTATAAAATACTGACAGATATTTTTTAGTAAAGTTGAATAATTACTTCTCAGATAAAGTACACTTCATTTTAAGCAAATGAACAAAGGGCAGAATTCCAAATTAAAGAACATCAGGCACTAGACTAACTTGTTTCACACAATGCCAAACCATAGATTTATTTACTTAAAATTGTTAAGCAATCAGGATTAAGTGACTTGTCCAGGGGTAATACAGTGACTTTAATAAGCTAATAAGTGTCAAATAACACTTTCCAAGTTCAGATATTTCTGCCCCCATAGGCATCCTGTTACCTTTCTAGATAAAAAAAAATGTCTAGATTTCTTGTGATTTGGTTGTTATGCAGTTATAGTTTCTTGAATACACATAAAGGAAATCAATTTCAATGGAATACAATTACCAAAATGTAAAAAACAAAATAAAACAAAAAACAAATAGAGAAGCCCGAGGTTAAAAATCTCGGCTCTAAATGCAAGTAAAACATGCATAAGAATATTAAAACTACTATAATTATAGTAGAAGTATATGAAAGAAAAGGCTAATTGAGAGCATGTAATCCAGGAAAATTTTAACATTTAAATCTGGAGTTATAAAGTGAACACTGGAATAGACATTTACAGACTGAATATTAAGAGGACTCTTATAATGGAGCAGTAATGAACTGAACTAGCTATACCCAGAAAAAGAACTCTGGGAGATGACTAAAAACCATTACATTGAATTCCCAGTCCCTATATTTATGCACACCTGCATCTTTGATTTCCTTCACAAGCTAATTGTACAATAATTCAGAGTCTGATTCTTTTTGTACAGCAAAATAATGTTGTGGTCATGTATACTTATTGTGTATCTAAGTTATATTTTAATATATTTAACATCTACTGGTCATCCTGCCATTTAGGGGAGGGGGTGGGGGGGGGGTAAGAGGTGAAAAATTGGAACAAGAGGTTTGGCAATTGTTAATGCTGTAAAGTTACCCATGTATATATCCTGTAAATTAAAGGCTATTAAATAAAAAAAAAAAAAAAAAAAAAAAAAAAAAGAGGACTCTTAAGATTTATAGTATGATTGACTAATTTCAAAGACACAGTTAACATCATTGCTTCATAATAGGGAATTTCTGATGTAGAATATATGATTTAACAAATAATTTGGGGAAAAGAGGAATTTCTGATAATGATTTTGGAGCTTAGTATAGGATCAATAACCTGTGATGCTTAATTAGATGTTAACTTAATATTCTCTAAGCAACATATTTCTCCCCTTTTAAAAAAATCATACTTAAGACAGAAAATTAACTACTTTAATTAATTTTTTACCTGGGTTTGTGCAGCAGCAGCAGTAGTTGCTGCTGCTGCTGCTGCTGCTGCTGCCGCTGCCGCCGCTTGCTCTTGTTCCTGATAATATTGAGAAGCTCGTCTATCTTCTTCTTCTTGGAGTTTCTTGGCTAGCTCCAGATCACTAATTCCTTCTGGGATTTGTTCCCAATTGATCTCTTGGCTTTGCTGTTCTTGTTGTAGAGACAAGGCCATAAGATAGTCCTAATAAATAAAATGATCACAATTAGCTATGAAATTTTGCTAAGATTTAACTGTGTATTAGTTGAAATATAGATCAGGCTATGAATAGAGTTGTCTCCATAAAATCAGACTCCTTGGGGGAAAAAAAGTCAGAATAAATAACATAAAAAGTTTTACACAAACTAGATTTGGGGAGATACTGCAGAATATATTTAGACCAATGAAATATGTAAAAAAAAAAAAAATTGACTTTAATTCTCTTTTCTCCCTTTCTCTTAATTTCAAAACCCCTTGACCTCATCTCCAACTCTTTTTCTCCCGTCTGAAAAAGAAGTTCCCCTTATCTTTGCTAGAAGCCAAACCTTGCTACATATGCCCTTGAGCCCACTCATTTCTTCAACAAATTGCAACTTCAATCATTCTGTTCTCTCTCAAATCTTTAACCTCTTCTAATTATGGATTCCTTCTTTACTGACTTCAAATATATCTGTCTCTGCCACTGTTAGAAAACCTTCACCAGATTTATCATCCCTGAAGCTTACTGGGCTATATTCACTCGACATTTTCTCCCTAATCCTTAGCAATCTAGCCTCAGACCTTATCATTCAAATGAAATGACTCTTTCCAAAGTTAGCAGTGATCTCTGTTAACTGCCAATTCCTTTCATTGTTCCTTAGTTCTTATTTTTCTCAACTTACATGCTACATTTCACACTGTTGAATACTTCTCCTCTTGGAATTCTCTCTTTTCTGAGTTTTTATAGGAATTTTCTCTAACTTCATTTCATCACTTTTTCTCAGTCTCCTTTCTTGGCTCATCATTGGTACGACACCCTTTTCAAACACTATGCTGTGTGCATTCCAAACACTATCCTGGATCCTCTATTCCCTCTGTATTTTCTCTTCTTAGGGACTCCATCAGTTTTAATGAGCTTAATTAACAGGGTTAAACACACACACACACACACACACACACAGATGATTCATAAATCCACTCAATTAAGTCCCAGCTTGTCCCATAAATTTTAATCTGCTATCACCAATGGCTTGTTTCAGACTGGTTGTCTTAGAGCCACCTCATATTTCATATGTCCCAGATACAATTCATTCTTTTCCCCAAAACCTTTCCCCTTTTCTTTTTTTCTCTCTGAGGCAATTGGGGTTAAGTGACTTTCCCAGGGTCACACAGCTAGGAAGTGTTAAGTGTCTGAGGCCAGGTTTGAACTCAGGTCCTCCTGAATTCAGGATTGGGGCTCTATCCACTGTGCCACCTAGCTGCCCCAACCTTCCCCCTTTTCAAATCTTGCTTCTCTCCTAAATTCATAATGTCCGTATTATCCTTGAATCCTTTCTCTCATCCCACAAACCCAATTAGTTGTAAATCCTACATTTTCTACTTCCATAACACATTTCATGACTGACTACTTCTCTATTCATATAACTACCACTTTTGCCTAGATAATTACAATAGTTTCCTTTAACTGGTCTCCCAGTCTCAAATTTCTTTCTATTTCAATCCCTCCTGCAAAATCCCACCATAGGAATTTTCCTTAAGTGCAGATTTGACCATGTTATTCCCCTATTCAATCACCTATACTGGCTCTCTATTGCCTCTAGGATCAAATGTGAACTTCTTTTTAGCTTTTAAAGCCCTTCATAGCTTCACTGTACATTACTCATACTCTGTGATTTACTTCACCTGGGCTCTATTCTTCAGGCATAATACTCTATTTCTGTGCCTCAGCACTGCCTGTCCCTCAATCTGAAATATTTTCCCTTCTTGTATCTGCCCCATAACATCACCTTCTTCCTTTAACGCACAGTTTAAGCACTATATTCTGTTATGAGCCAGAACTTGAAACAAGGTGTTAAGTCACTAGAATTGGTAGAAACAATGTTTATGTTTACACCTTTGAGAGTTCACACATTAGCTCATACATTAGTTCACAAGTTTGGAAAATTTCAGGATTCAGTATGAGATATCCAAGTTTATACCTCCCACAATCCCACTCTCTCAGAGGAGGAGTCAACCTTTGGGTTCACACCTTTAAGAGATCATATATAAGAAGCTCTCAGTCTCAGTGAGGGGCAGTTGGAGATATTGAGAGCCACAAGTCAGTGAGGAGACTTGAAAAGATTGAGAAGTAAAAAGTCAGTTGAGGAGATTGACAAGCTAGAGACTGCAGTAGGGCAGAACTGGGGATTCAGAAGAAGAGAGGCTGAGGCTGGTAGAGGCAGAAGCAAAGAACTAGCAACAAGAGCTCTCTGAACCAAAGAAAGCTAACCATTCTATTTTGAAGGAGACAATAAAGGATTTAAACTTTTAACACCTGGCTGCATTTGAGGTGATTATTACACTCAACTGAAACTAAGGCTCCTCCCCAAGAAACCTGCTCCCAGAGAACCATCATATTTTAGAAAAAAGAAGAACATTACAATATTCCACAGTAGTTTTCCTGATTTTCCCAAATAGTAGTGCTCCCAAATTGCATTAAATTATTTAACTACATGGTATTTTGTATTTATTCTCTTTATTTAACATAAATGTAGGGATGGTTTCTTTTCTTTTTGGTACTTGTATCCTCACTACTCAGCACAGTGCCTGTGACATGCTAGGTGTTTAACAAATGCTCAATATAAAACTAGCTTAAATTTAAATACCACTTTAAAGTTTGAATATACCATCTCATTTGCTAACTCATAACAATTCTGTGGGGATAATCCTATGATATTATCCCCTTTTTGCAGATGAGGAAAGCTGAGGCACAGAGAGTTGCCCTCAGTCATATAGCTCATAAGTGTCAGAGGAGATATGAACCTAAGCATTTCTACCTCCAAGTCTAGCATTCTTTCTACTCTCAATGTGTATTTGTGTGTGTATGGATGCATATAATCATACATGTAGTTGTATATATAATAAAGTGATTTCACTGATGCAGATACTTCCATCTTAACTATTAACAGTTCCCCACCTCTTTAGCAAGGAGCTCACTTTCAGTCAAACAGGAAGCCTTTTGATAAATAGTAGTATTTTTGTCCTTTGTCACTTGCTTTGGCCAGATAAGTTATACACACAGATAGATATAATGCAGAATAATATGTTGTAAATAAAAACTAAAATACAAAGCACTGAGCTAAGGCACAGGAGAAGACATACAAAATTTAGATAAATTTAGTCTATGACTTCATTAAGTTTATGGTCTATTAGTAGGATATGATATATAATACAGATAACTATAATGCAGTACGGTAAGTTGTAAAGCAAAATACGGGTAAAACTAAGATGAAATGTGGGTGGGAAAATTTTCATGCAAGAGGTGGCATTTGGGTTGAGATTTAAGGAATGAGTAGCAATTCAATGTGAACAGGTAGAGGGACAACGTTCTACTCTCAAGGAATGGATAAAGTATTAAAAAACATAAAGGCAAACAAGCTAAAGAACAGAACAGGCCAGTTAAGTTTATGCATAAATTGTATATTCTCTGTGATAAGTTAAAATACTAAGAGATAAAGACAGTAAAGAACAGCCATTAAAGTTTTGCTTTGTTTTTAAGCAGAAGAGTAATATGAATAAAACTAATGCACATTGAAGTGATTAAGGCTGAAAATAAAGTTCTGGAAGTCATCTGTACAAAGATCATAATTGAAGTTTCAGGACTGCATAAGGTTGTCAAAGAAAAGGGGAGAGAAAAAAAATAGAGTGAAGGTCAGACCTTTGGGGAACACCTATCTTCAGGCATCAAGGTAAAGAACTATTAAAGAAGACAACAAAGGAATCATTAGAGAGGAAGAAGAGGAAGAGAGGGTGTGTCTTTGGACTCAAGGAAGTAAAAGGAGATCACTAATGTCCAAAGCTTCAGGAGAATCAAGGAGGATACATTGAAATAAGTCTTTTTTAGCCTTGTAGGTTTGGCCAGATTATGTGCTCCTCTGAGACCCTAGAGAAGTCTCTGTTATATCCACACCATACTGAGGCCCTGAAGCGTGGGACTTCAATAGAAGATACATATTAGTGAGAAGGAGACTGATTTTTTCCAAGCCAATATCGCAGATCTTGTATATTTAAAAGGTATTATCCTCCTAAGTAGTCACTCATTTAAATTTATCTTCAATACAAGATTATCACTAATAAATACAAAAGAATATTATAAAGTTTTTATCACCTTCATAATGAAAATTGTGTTGGTACCAACTTTTCCCTAAGTGACAGAAAATATAATTTCTTGATTTTCTCTATTTTTTTTTTTTTTTTGGCTGAGACAATTGGGGTTAAGTGACTTGCCCAGGGTCACACAGCTAGGAAGTGTTAAGCGTCTGAGACCAGATTTAAACTCAGGTCTTCCTGAGTTCAGGACTGGTGGTCTATCCACTGAGCCACCTAGTTGCCCTATTCTCTACATTTAATAAATTTTTCTCAGGGATATTTCTCAGAACTGTGTCCTTCCACCAAGTACTACTGTAATTAAATTGTAGTTACCTCATACTTAAATTACAACAGCTATATAGCCAGGCCAATAATCAAGAATATTATCCTAATCTAGCCTAGGTAAACTGGCAAAAAATTTGATTATGAATTTTAGAAGGGTGAAATTAAAATATGACATTCCTTGGTAGTATATCACAAGAGAATGTACATGTGAATTTTTACCAAAAAATTCAGGTTGGCCTGTTTATTGAAAATGATTTTTCAATTATTTATTACATTAAATCCAGGAAAAGTTTTTGCAAACCATAGTCTATAACAGATCACATCTTTGGAGAGATATAATTGACAGAAAAATATAGAGAACACAAGATCCTTCTGCACACTTCAGAGTTTGTTGATCACAAAATCATCAAGCCTAATTTTGCTTTTGCAACTTTCCCTTATTGCCTTTTGAGGCCAAACAGAATAAATTTAATCCCTATTTCCACACAACAGTCTTTCAAATACTTGAAGTCAGCTATTATATTCACCCTAAGGCTCCTCTTTTCAAAATAGCTAAAGATCCTCATGTTCCTTGAATCAACTTTCACTTGGCTTATACCATTAACCATACTATCAGGCCCCCTTGTGAATGCTTTCCAATTTATTAATCTTCTTCCTCAACTGTGGTACTCATAACTGAATACAAACACTACAGATTGATGTGATCAAAGTCTAAAGTTGGACTATAATCTCATTTTTCTAGGATAATCTACCTCTCAATGCAGTTTAAAATCACATATGCATAATGTAAATGAAATAAGCGATTTCCAGACTCAGATTAAAAGCTGAGCTAAATTCAATTTGTTTAAAAAAAAAATGCTGAAATATATATATTTGCTCACTGAAGCAGAAAGGTAAAGTGTACTACACCAATGTAGGATGTTGAATATGAGGCCAAATTTGGTCATTTGTGGTTTTACATAGGTGTGTTTTTTATTAACAAGGAAGGATTAGATAGAGAAATGATTCTGTTAAAAAACTCAAAACAAAACATAAGATATTATTATTGGGCTTAAGAAGCTTATTTAAAAGAATAGATTGATATAGTTAATATATTTGTCAAAGTTTAAGATTAACTAGGAAAGAACAATTACCAAACTAATGTTGCTAAACTTAAAAAAAATTTTTTATTAGCTTTCTTGTATGACATTTATACTGCTGATTTTCATTGAATTTGCAGTTCAATAAAACCCTGAGACTTCTTTCAGATGAACCAAATCATTCTTCCCTCCTCTGTGAACTTGAGTTTTTTTAAAAAGTGTAAAACTTTACATTTTTTCCTTAAATCACATTATCTTATTTGATTTGTTTCAATGTTCTAGCTTATCAAAAATCATTTTGATCCTAACTTGGAACAGTGTGTTAACTATTTCTCTCAGCTTTATGTCATCTACAAATCTGCTATGCATAAAACTTTTGCCTTTATTTCTCTGTGGTAATCTACACTTTATCCTGCATGTTTCTTGTTTGTACACTATTTGCAAGTTATCTCATCCAATGAACCATGAGATCCTACAGAATGAAGACTAATTTTTTTTTTTTTGGCCATTTTTTACTTTTCCAGTGATTAGCACAATGTCTGGCACAGAAAAGGTGTTTAACAGATATTTGTTGTCTTCACTTCCAGTCTTTAGTAAAAATGATAAACAGCAAATAGTTAAGCACAGATTCCTGAGACATTCTACTGGAAATGTCCTTTTGAGCTGACATCAAAGAATTGATTATTACTCTCTGATTCTGGCCATTCAATCATTTAGTCAATTAACATTTACTAAGTGCTTCTCATGTGCCATGCAATGTGCAGTGCTGAAGATATAAAAAGAAGTAGACAGTCCCATTCATCAAGGAAACACAATCTAATTGGAGAGAAAATAAATGTGTACAAACAAGCTAAATATAGGAGAAATAGGAAATAATGAGGACACAGAAGACACTAGATTTAGAGGCTGGGAAAGATTTTCTGTAGAAGATGAGATTTTAGTTGGGATTTCAAGCCAGGGAAAGCTATGGTTGGAGATGAGGAAGGGAGAACATTCCATGCATGGAGAAAAGACAGATAAAATGGCCAGAGCCAAAAGAGTGTCTTGTTCAAGGAACAGCATGAAGGCCAGTGTCTCTGGATTGAAAAATATGTGGCTGTTGAACCTGTCTAGGAGTGGGGGGACAACAGGAGGAAGGGAGAAAAATTTGGAACATAGTGTTTTGGAGAGATGAATATTAAAAATTATCTTTGCATGAATTAGGAAAAATAAAAAGGTATAATAAAAACAGGCAGGGGCGCTAGTTTAAAAGGTAGAATACTGAATGCCAAACACAGAATTTTCTATTTTGTATGGAAGCCATAGGGAATCAATGAAATTCATCAAATGTGGTGGGGTGAGGGAGTCACATGATCAGATTTGATCTGTTAAATCTGTTAAAACACAGATTTGTGTTTTAAGAACATTATTTTGGTGGCTGAATGGAGGATGAACCAGAATAGGGAGAAACGTGAGGCAAAAAGACTCACTAACAGGCTATTGCAATGGTTTGGCCATGAGGTGACGAGGGCCATGCACCAAAAGGTGGCAGTGTCAGAAGAGAAAAGGTTGAGAAGAAAAAATTTGAGAGATGTTGCAAATAAGAAACTTAAAGACCTTGGCAAAAGGGAGTGATAAGAAGACAATCAGGAGTTAAGGATGATATATAGGTTGGAAGGCTGAGGCAATAGGAGAATACTGCTCGTCTTTACAAGAATAGGGAAGGTAGGAGATGGGAAGGGTTTGGGGTGAAAATAATGAGCCCAGTTTTGGACAGTCAAGTGTAAGATGTCTATTGAACACCAAGTTCAAGATGTCTGAAAGGTATTTGGAGATGTGAGACTTGGAGAGTCAGTAGAGAAAGTAGAATAAGACAGGAAGATTTGTGAATGATCAACAATGAGAAGGTAAATAGATCCATGGGTGCTGATGAGAACAGTATTGAAATAATACAGAGGGAAAAGAAAAGATGACCCAGTTTGTTATTCTTGTTGTTTGCCCTTCATTCTTGGAGAGGACGACTATGACATCAGGGAGGGGATGCCATGACATGCAAGAGTTAGATTTAAGTGAGGGAGGGCTGGGCAAGGTCACTTGCTCATTCTCTCCTGTAGAGCTATATATATATATGGGTCTAGTGGCAAGAAATAGATCGAGATGACTGGAGATGATTCTAGATGCAATGAGAGGGAACGCTGAGGTTCTGTGATAAAGAGAAGGATCTAGATAAAGATCCAGAATAGGAGAGTAAGAATAAGTGGTCTGATAGTAAAAGGAGAACCAGGGAAGAGTGGGATCCTGAAAATCTATAGAGAAGAAAGTATCAAAAGGAAAGAATGATCCATAGTGTCACAGGAGAGAATGAGAATTAAGAAAAAGGAAATAAATTGGCAATTAAGAAATAACTTTTGGAAGAGAAGTTTCTCTGGTATGATCAGATTGAAGCCAGATTGTAAGGGGTTAGTTAAGAAGAGAGTAAGTGGAGGCACCTGCTATTAATGGCTTTTTCCAAGTTTAGCTAAAAAGGGTAGAAGAAATAGATACATAACAATAGTAGTAAGGATGCAAGTTCTGAATACATCTAATTATAATTATCTCATAGCTAACATCAGTAAACATTAACTGTCTTTTCTGTGTCAGGTTCTGGGTATATAAAGACAAAAATGAAAAAGTCCTTGCCTCAAAGACTCACATTCTATCAGGGGAGATAATATGTAAACATCAAATAAATATGAGGTAATATGTAGGAAAAAGGCATTAGTAGCTGCTGGTGGTGGGGTTATGAAAGACCTAAGGAGATGGCACAGCTGAATTCTGAAAGAATAAAGATATTCTAAAAGGTGGAGGAGTGCATAATGATGATGCATAGAATGGAATATTGTATATAAGGAATAGCTCATAGCCCTTTTTACTTAGAAGTATTTTTTGTGTGGACCAGAGTATGTGAGAGAGGTGTTAGACACTGATAAAATCTACATAAATGGCTATCTACAGAACTGCCTGATCTACCAATTTAGTGATGGTACCCAAAAACCATATTTGTACAATCTAGCATGACCTGTTCATGATAAAGCCAGAAAGCCTCTCTGTGATTATTTTCTTTTCTAAATATTCACAAATCACTCCTTTTAAAAAGATACATTTTTGTTGATAAGTGTTTCCAACACCTTAAATTCTGAATATAATCTTCCTCAAAGAATAAAAAAAGGAAAAGGAAAAACAAACCAGTTCAAAAAAATTAAATAACATTAAATGAATTTAAAATACATACAACAGTCACACACTTAGTCCCTTATCTCTGCAAAAGAAGGAAGAAGGTATATTTTCTCAACTCCTTTCTATAATTATAAAGCATTCAGTTTCATTTTTAAACATATTTTAAATAAGACATGGTTGAACTGTGTGGCAATCATGAAAATCATGCTTACTGGACAAAAGTTTGCAGATTCTATTCTCGTTCCGTTCTTGAAAATGGTATATTTGCCCTTTTCATGTTCTTTGGGATCTCTCAAAATTTATTAACAGCAAGTTTAACAATCTTATCTTCTAGTTCTTTCAGTATCAAAAGATGAAGTTTATTCAGGTCAGATGACAGAATCTTATCAAGAATATATAAGTGCTTTTACTATCTTCTTACTATGAAAAATTAAATATTAATAAATTTAGGTAAGATCCCAAGCCTGCATTATAACCATCAGTATAAAAATACTGATTAAACTTAAGTCTCTATTAAAGTAAAAAGAAAATTATATTTCAGGAAACACTAGAGAGGACTTCTTTTTTTTCCTCTTTAACTATTTAAAAAAAATTTTGATTTTGGTAGCTAGGTGGTGTAGTTGAGAGAGCACCAGTCCTGAAGTCAAAAGGACCTGAGTTCAAATTTGACCTTAAACACTTAACACTTCTTAGCTGTGTGACCCTGGGCAAGCTACTTAACCCCAATTGCCTCAGCAAAAAAAAAAAAAAAAAAAAAAAGGTAATTTTAATTTTATTTTCAGTTCTGAATTACTTCCCTTCCTTCAATCTTTCCTTTATCCTTTGAGAAGGCGAAAGATATAATACTAATCATATATAAAAAGTTATGCAAAACTTATTACAATACAGATATAAGTGATTTTAATTAGGAAAAGAGTTCTTAATTCAAATTAGATAAATGAGGCATAAATTTATGATTTTATAATCATAATTTTTACTACAGATTTGTAGAGGCATTCAAAGTAAAGAACAACAAAAAAACATAGATCAAAACTCAATCAAAAAGAATTTATGCCTAAATAAATAAAAGTCTTATATTCCCAGCTGAAAAAAAATTGTGTACATTTGTTTTGCTATATACATATAACAAGTAGAAGAAATTATCAGTTTTGACCTGAAATTTTTTTGGTTTCAGAGTATGAAATCACTTGTAATTTGCTTTTCATTTCTTATTGAACTACTCTGTGAAAATGATGAATAAAATGGAGATGGACCCAAACCAATTAGTTATAACTAGTTATTTATTGCACTTTTATTGAAGGCCTGCTATGCTCCAGGCACTATGCTAAGCATTTGGGACATAATGGAAAGCAAAAAACAGTCCTTGTTCTCCAGCATCTCACAACTGAATGGAGAGACAGCATGAAAATAATTATGTATAATCAAGATATACAAAGAATAAATTGGTTTCCAGAGCTGAGAGGTAAGTGTCTAATGGGAGATATAACAAGGAGCTTACAGTATATCAAGATTAAGATGTAAGAAGACTGGAAAGATTATAAATGATTTTAAAAGCCAGAGATTTTTGTTTGTTTGTTTGTTTGTTTTCATTTGATTCTATTAGATGACAGGGAGCTGGTGGAGGAGTGAAATGTTCAAATCTGAGTTCTAGGAAAATCAATTTGATAACTGAGTGGAAGATAAGAGTAGAGAGGGAAAAGACTTGGAGCAGTGCAGTTACGAGGTGATGAGGGCCCATACCAGCATGGTGGCAGCATCGAAGGAAAGAAACTGGGATGTACAAGAAATACTGTGACAGGTAGAAGTGACAAGACTTGACCACTGATTGCATATAGGTATGAGAGAGGGCAAGGAATTGAGGAGGACTCAAACAGGCTCACAGCCTAGGTGACTAGGACTTCTCTAAACTGAGAAGTACTCAAAATAACTGGATGGTACTCTCCAAATAAGAAAGTCAGAAAGAGGGAAGGATATGTGAGAGAAAGATGTTTCATTTTAGACATGTTGAGTTTAGCAGATCTACTAGTTTGAGATGTTTAATACTCAGTTGGAGATGCTGGGGAAGAGATTAGTACTGGACAAGTAAATCTTAGAGTAATGTGCACTGAGTTGATAACTGAAACTACGAAAGCTGATTAGATCACGAAGTGAAATTATATAAAAAGAGGAAAAAAAGAGGGCCTAAAGCATGATTTTGAGAGACATGATCTGGCATAACCTGGATCTAAAAATCTAACAAAGAAAACTGAAAAAGAATGGTCAGGCAGGTAGGAGGAGAATCAGAAGACAGCAGTGTTCCTGCTCCTCTCCTTGAGGATCAAGGAGAAGTTTGGAGAGAAGATAAGAAGGATAAGGACTGAGCAAAAGCCATTAGATTTGGCAATTAAAGGATCAAGGGATCTTTTGTAACTTTGGAGAGAGAAGTTTCAGTTGAATAAAATTGGAAGCCAGACTGCAAAAAGTTAAAAAGACAGTGAGAGAAAATGAAAGAGAGGTATTTAATGCAGATGGTTTTATTAAGGACATTATCCACAAAAAGAGGATAACTATAGGACAGCAACTAATAGAAAGACATGGATCAAGTGAGAATTTTTTGAGGATGGGGGAAACAAGGTTGTAGTAGAGAAGCCACTAGTAGACATAGAGCAATTGAAGATTAATGAGGATTATAGAGGGTCTAGAATCTACTGGAGAAGATGGGATGGTGCAAGTCATCATTTGGGTAACCTTTTAAAGTGCAAATTAATTCAACTATGTAAATTCCACTCATCCATAAGTTTCTCCACTTGACATCTGAATATCAGAAGCTTAAGTGGAAATGTTGGAATAACTTTCTACTATTTTATGTTTTATCCCCCCTAACCAAATTTACCCTCTCTATAATTTAGAAATAAATAAGCCAGTAAGACAAAGTGACAGGTGAATTAACTTCTCAGCCCTGTATTAATAAATTCAATCTTAACTGAAAAGAAATACTTTGGAAACATTCTTATATCTGAATGGAATGGGTATTTTTAAAAAGAAAAAAAAAGCTGGCTTACCTGATCAATCTGATCTTGTTGCCCTCTATATACAGTTTCTGGATCTGAGGGAGGCCTCAGATGGAATTCTGAGTCACAAAAATTTCCATCACCATCTACATTATGCAGACTTTCCCAAACAACTTTTTCTTCAGTAAGAAAGCCCTGGTCTGTTACCAGCAAATATAGTTGACCCTTAATAAGACATAATGAAAGAATAGAGTTAAACTGGAAAACATTATTTAGCATAGTATTCGGAATTGTTTTTTAAAGAATATTTATCATTTCTATCTTCATAGGGTTTAGTCAGTATGCTGGTAAAATTTGTTTGCATAACCTTCTGAATCTAGCTATTCTAGTTTTAAATTAGTACCTTTCAGCAAAAACAGAAATAGAACTCTCACCTGACATATCCAATTAACAAATGAATTACAAATGTACCTTTGGGGGAATATCACATCATGAATTAGAAAAGTGCTGTAAAAAATATCAGGTTAAGACATAAGAAACTATCATAAAAGAAGATGAAGAACTAAGGTAGTTACCAATAAAATTATACTCCCTCTTTAAATTTTAAATTTGTTTTTTATTAAAGTTTTTTATTTTCAAAACATATGCATGGGATAATTTTCAACATTCATCCTTGCAAAACCCTGTTTCAGTTTTTTTCCTTCCCTTCCCCCATCTCTTCTCCTAGATGACAAGTAATCCAATATATGTTAAACAGGTGCAATTCTTCATATTTCCACAATTATCATGCTGCATAAGAAAAATCAGATCAAAAAAGAAAAAAAGAGGAGGAAAAAAAATGCAAGCAAACTAAAACAAAAAGAGTGAAAATACTATATTGTGATCTCCACTCAGTTCCCACAGTCCTCTCTCTGGCTACAGATGGCTTTCTTCTTCACAGATCATGAACTTCACAGATCACAGAACTGGCCTGAATCATCTCATTGTTGAAAAGTGCCACGTCCATCAGAATTAATCATCACATAATCTTGTTGTTGCCAAGTACAATCATTGTACTATCTCCAGGCCTTTCTAAAATAATTCTGCTGATAGTTTCTTATAGAACAATAATATTTCATAACATTCATATACCATAACTTAACTTTATTCTCCTACTGATGGGCATCCACTCAGTTTCCAGTTTCTTGCCACTACAAAGAGGGCTGCCACAAACATTTTTGCACATGTGGATCCCTTTCCCTTCTATATGATCTCTTTTGGATACAAACCCAGTAGAAACACTATGCATAGTTTGCCAGTCCTTCAGGCATAGTTCTATAATGCTCTCCAGAATGGTTGGATCAGTTAACAACTCCAACATTAGTGTCCCAGTTTTCTCATATCCCCTTCAACATTTGTCATCATTATCTTTTCCTATCATCTCAGCCAATCTGAGAGGTGTGTAGTGGTATCTCAGACTTGTTTAAATTTGCATTTCTTTGGTCAACAATGATTTATAACAATTTTATAACAATGATTTACATAGATGTTTTCAATTTCTTCATCTGAAAATTGTCTGTTCATATTCTTTGATCATTTATCAATTGGAGAATGGCT
This sequence comes from Sarcophilus harrisii, assembly GCF_902635505.1. Lineage (NCBI taxonomy): Eukaryota > Metazoa > Chordata > Mammalia > Dasyuromorphia > Dasyuridae > Sarcophilus > Sarcophilus harrisii. The sequence continues at coordinate 511,156,898 of NC_045427.1, read as the reverse complement.
TGAATTCTTATAAATCTGAGTCAATTCTCTACATATTTTAGAAATGAGGCCTTTATCAGAACCCTTGAATATAAATTTTTTTTGGTAGTTTATTGCTTCCCTTCTAGTCTTGTTTGTACAAAAAGTCTTGTTTGTACAAAAAACATTTTAACTTAATATAATTAAAATTATCCATTTTATATTCAATTATGTACTCCAGTTGCTCTTTGGCTACCAATTCCTTCCTTCTCCACATATCTGAGAGGTTAAACTATTCTTTGTTTTTCTAATTTGCTTATAATATCATTCTCTATGTCTAAATCATGAACACATTTTGACCTTATCTTGGTATATGGTGTTAGGTGTGGGTCAATATCTAGTTTCTGCCATAGTAATTTCCAATTTTCCCAGCAGTTTTTGTCAAATAGTAAGTTCTTATCCCAAAAGCTAGAGTCTCTGTGTCCTTCTTTAATTCTTTAGGCAGACTACAGTACCTTTGGAAGGCCTCCTCACTTTTTTAACCCTTTCTCATCATGATCCTTTCCCTTGATATTCCCTTAAATATGGTTATTCTCCAAGGCTTCCTGCATCTATCTCCTCTCAACATATTCTGTCCCCACACTGATTTCAACCATTCCCACAACTTTAGTTATGATTTCTAAATAAATGCCTTATAAGTCTCATAAATCCAATAGAGTGCACGCATTCTGAGAACAGTTAACACTTCACTTTTGTTTGTCCTTATTTTTACCTAACATACATTTTTACCTAATACATCCTGGCACACAGGATGTATTTAATAAATACTAGTTTTCTTCTCCTTTCTTCTCTTTCTCTTCATATCCCTCTTCTAGCTTATATATTTCAAATCTATACATCCAGAGGGAAAAATGTGACTAGAAGGGTGAAGGCCTCAGGATCATACCATATAAGGATCATTTAAAAGTATTAGGGATATTTAATCTAAAGACGACAAAATTTTGGGGAAGCATAACTGTAAATATTATATATTATGTTCTAAATACATATGTATGTATTTATAATAGCAATATTTATATGTATATATGTAAGATATATACATATAAATATATTATAAAATATATATATATAAAATCTCTCAAGTGTAATTCTCTCCACTCATTAACACAATTCTAGTTCAAGTCTTCCTCAGCTCTCTGGAGCATAATGGACTAACTTTTTTCCTGGTCTCAATGTTACCATCTCTTCTAATCAAGCTATCCTTCATGTTAGTACAACTATGTCAGAACTGTTTCTGTTAGCTTAGCAGATAAATCTTAGAGGGCTACCTGATGCTGGAAAAGTTAAGTAAACTCATCCTCAGTAACTGTTACAAGGTGTCAAATATGAGTTCTAAACACCAGCTTTTATGAATACAAGCCCGGCATTTTCCTCTCTATCCCTGATCCAGCCACAGCAACAAATTTAATGAAGGGATCTGGCCATGTTACGCCTTTGTTCAAAAATTTGAACACCTTTCTAGTGACTCTAGAAGAAAAAGAAATCTCTTAGTGTAGCATTACAGTCCTCCACAATTTGGCTTCAACCTACCTTTCTCATTTCATATATGTTATTTGAAGTTACAACCAAACTATACTAAAAGTAACATCCTCGTCTTGTTCTGAATTTGACCTGATCCTCATGCTTTTCTTCTCTCTGGAGCTGGGCTTATATTCTCTATCTTTAGAAACCTTAGGGGATCTTAATCCTAGATGCAATTATATACATGTTTTACCTTCATATCCTTCAAACTACTGAGGGTTCTGGAGCAAGTAAATAATACATGTTTACAGACTTCAATAATTAATTTTCCTTCTGCTAATTCAAATTTTGACCCTTTTGCAACTGTGTAGCACTTTCATGAATGGATACGATAGGACACAGAGAAGAACAAACTTTAAGGGTAAAAAAGCAGAAGAAACAAGTATTTTTGAAAACTTACTGTATCTTCAACATTATGTAAAAATTCCTTCCCTGAGCTTTTTTCCTATTCTTTTTATCACTCCCATTGAAAGATCAAGAATCAGCTATACAAAAAATCTCAGGAAAATGAGTGTGAACCCACTACATAGAATCCCCAATCCCTCTATTTCTGTCTGCCTGCATTTTTGATTTTCTTCACAGGTTAATTGTACACTATTTCAAAGTCCGATTCTTTTTGTGCAGCAAAATAACTATATGGACATGTATACATATATTGTATTTAACATATATTTTAACATATTTAACATATATTGTCTTCCTGCCATCTGGGGGAGAGGATGGAGGAAGGAGGGGAAAAATTGGAACAAAAGGTTTTGCAATAGTCAATGTTGAAAAATTACCCATGCATATATCTTGTAAATAAAAAGCTATAATAAATAAATAAATAAATAAGTGGTACATTAAAAAAAAAAAAAAGGATCAGCTATAATGAAGTTACTATATACCTTTTGCTCTAGCAGTGTTTCTGTTGGATCTGTAAGCCAAAGAGATCTTAAAAGAGGGAAAGGGACCCACATAGGCAAAAATGTTTGTGACAGCCCTTTTTGTAGTGGCAAGAAACTGGAGACTGAGTGGGTGCCCATCAGATGGGGAATGGTTGAATAAGTTACTCAGAGAGAGCTGGACAAACTTACATATACTGATGCTAAATGAAGTGACTAGAATCAAGAAAATATTGTACACAGCAACAATAAGATTAGGTGATGATCAACTGTGATGGACATGGCTTTTCTCAACAATATGGTGATTCAAGATAGTAACACTAGATTTGGGATATAAAGAGCCATTCACATTCCAGAAACAGACCTGTGGAAACTGAACATAGATTGAAGCATGGTATTTTCATGATCTTTTTTTGGTTGGTTTAGTTTTTTCCCTTTTCCTCTGATTTTTCTTGCATAACATGAGAAATATGGAAATATGTTTAAAAGAATTGCACATATTTAACTTGTATCAGATAGCTTGCTGTCTTGGGGAAAGGGGAAGTAAGGAAGGGATGGAGAAAATTCTGGAAAACAGTTTGACAAAAACGAATGTTGAAAACTACTTTTACTTCTATTTAGAAAATTATTGAAATTATTGAAAAAAAATTTAAGTTAAACATTGACAACCTACATGAAAAGTAATCACAAAAGTGATATTTAGATTTTACAAGTTTATGTGTTCACATTAGCCTTGGACAGATTAAAAAAATATTTAAAAATAAATACAAAATAAGAAAAAAAAAACCAAAATTTAAAGAGATAGAAAAAAGGAAAGACAAAACATTGTTATGGGTCAACAGAACATCAGAAAGGTATGTGACAATAAACTTTCATTTCAAGAAAGCATATATAACAATAGAAGACATTATTTTCATGAAAGTCATATAATCTTTGCTTCTTAGATTAGTTATAAGAAATTCAGTAAAATAACTCTCTTTTAAAAATTCAACTTATAGCATGCCTACTATATGTAGTATTAGAACTTAGTGACTTTCTATGTAATGAAATTTCGAGATTGTTTCCTAGCTCTCACTCCTCCCAACAAAACTGTTCTTACAAACTGACTAATAAAAGGCAACAAGGCTTTTCATGTCACAATTTGAGTTAAAAAATGGTGAATGGTGAGAAAGATACAAAAAGATTGGGAACTAATGACAAATTTCATTTATTTCATAATTTTTTTAGTTGGCCTCAAAATTGGCCTTAAATAGCACTTTGTAGTGTTTTACTAAATATTAATAATATTTCAAGATACTACTACATGTCCAAACATCCAAACACTGTGCTAAGTTCTGGGGATCTCTGTTTTCAAATAGTAAAGGAAAACTGGCAGGTCTTAATCTGATGGAAAGGCTTTAAAGGCTTATTTTATTTTGTTTTATTTTATTTTTTTTATTTAATAGCCTTTTATTTACAGGTTATATGTATGGGTAACTTTACAGCATTAACAATTGCCAAACCTCTTGTTCCAATTTTTCACCTCTTACCCTCCACCCCCTCCCCCAGATGGCAGGATGACCAGTAGATGTTTAAAGGATTATTTTAGCTGACTATCTTTTTGTTTCATGAGTAGCTATGGTCTTCTAAGATAGCAAGATTTTAAATAAGGCTGCAAAATCTGAATTCATAATGGGAATATTCTTATTGATAGAATCATGGATCAATGAAGCATGTTTTTTTTTTTTTTAATTTTACAAACATACACATATTTTCAGTCAATAAGAATCTGCCCTCTCAACTACTACTATTTCAATGAGAAAAGAAAAATAAAACCTATTACAAAACAAGTCAAGTAAACCAAATTTTAATATTGGCCATGTCCAAAGGAAAAAAAATCTTTCAGTGTATACTTTGAGTACTTCACTTTTCTACTGGGTGGTGAGCAGCATGTTTCATAATTAGTCCTCCAAAATCATGGTTAGTTATTACATTGAATAAAGTTCCTTATTCGTTCAAAGTTATTTTTCTCTACCACATATTATTATAGTTCTGTTCACTTCATTGTACATCAGTTCATATAAGTTTTTCCTAGGTTTCTCAAAAAATATTCCCTTTTATTATTTCATGCAGCACAACAGTATTCTGTCAATTTATATAATTTAATTTGTTCAGCAACCTTCCAAGTTATGGGAAGCTTCTCAGAATTCTATTCTTTGTCACCTCAAAATGAGATATAAATATTTTTGTACATATTTAGAATTTGTTTTGCTAAGGTCTAATCCCTTCCTTAATCTGCTTTCTCTGTAACATTGCCTTTCTTCTTATTTTCCTGTTGAGTGAAATGTATTACTGTAATCAACTCTGTGTGTGTGTGCATGTATGTGTGTGTGTATTTAGATGAGATCTGAGTGTTAGCTGTTCTCCATAACTTGTTTATATACATGTCTATTTGAATACTTTGATTATGTGAGATAATTTTTCCTACTCTTCATCCCTCTATTTCTCCATGCCTCCACTGTATTCCTTTTCCTCACTCTTTCAATACTCTCTTAAAATCATCAAGATACAACATAACCATCTAAAGCCTTCTGTAGACACTATGATGATGTTAGGTTTCAGAGGAAAGATCTGTATTTCCCCCATATTTAAATGTAAGCAGTTAGTCCTTGTTTAGTTCTACCACTGTTCATTCATATTTATATTTTTATGTTTTCAATATTGTGTTTGAACTCCAAAATTTCATTGCATTTTTAGTCTTTTAATCAGGAATTCTGGGAAATCTATTTCATTTTCCTCTCTAATATAATAACTCAGTTTTGCAAGGGAAATTATCCTTGGATACAAGCCCATATACTGTGTTTTCAATAATAGTATATTCCAAGTTTTCCACTCTTTTATAATGCTGGTGCCAAATCATTTGTGATTCATTTCTTGCTATGCTTTATTATTTGTTGTCTTCTAGAGTCACTGGCTTCCTCGACTTGGTCCATTCTAATTTTCAGAGTTAGTTCTTTAGAACACGGTTTTGTACCTTTTCTTCTAAGCTGTTAATTCCCTTTCCAAATCTTTTTTCCATAGGTCTCATTTCTTTTCCAATTTTTTCTTCTAGTGCTCCCATGAGATTGACATAAACATTTTAAAACTTCCTTTATTTCTTCCAGGAATTCTAGCTGGTATCTAAGCTTGGTTTTCTCTGAGACCTTGCTTACAGCTGTTCTGGACCCATTCCTGTCTTCTGGGTTTGAGTGTTCAGCATCTCTGACATCATAATAACTCTTTAGGTTGGGTATGGTTCTTTTCTTATTATTTTTCCAATCTGCTTCCTGACTTTTGGGTGTTAGGGTAGGCTCTATATGGGCTGTTCCTGTTCTTAGGGGTATTGATTGTGTTAATCCAGGATCTAAGGAACAGGCAAAGCAGCCTGATTCAGGGTAAATTCTGGGGGTTTCCCTGGTCTGAACTCTGCAAGTTCTTGACCTGGGTGGGGACTAGGTAGAAGTTGCTGAACTCAAGCTACACCTTCTAGCTAGAAAGTTCCTCTGGTTCAAAGAGACAGAAGAATTGTAGGTTTCCCTTTGTCTATGATTCTTTCCTAGAATTATTATTTATTATTTCTCTGCAAGCTTAAGACTGGATTAGAAGATGGAACTGAGATCCTGCTCTGCTCTTCAATTCCAAGTTATACCAATGTTGCTTGCTTCTAAGCTTGAACTTTTCTCTGTACAAAGTATTGGGCTTTCCTAATCATTAACAACATTATATCAGGAAGCAGGTACCCTTTCTAGAAAGCCCTGGATCTCTGACCTAGAACTGGGTAGTGGGCTCTGAAGCTGCCAGTTGGCAGTTGTTTCTGCACCTTGCAAGCAGGGTGCCAATCTGGCTCTTGTGCACAACTTGTCCCAAGATGCTTCCAGATCTGCCTCTAGTGTTTGGAGACTTCTCTATCTCCTTACACCAGTTTAGGCTGGAGAAATCATCATGCCTTTTTGAATTTCCCTATCAGGATTCAATCTGGTGCATTTTCTTTTCTAGATCTGTTTGGAGGAAGTTTTTGCAGGGCTCACTGCACTATTTCCTGTTACTTTGTCATCTTTGCTTTGTTTCCTCCTATCTTTCTCAATCATGCCACATTTCCACAATCCACAGCAATCCACACAAAGTGAAACTTTGGTCATTTAGCTCATTCCACTTTATGGCCTGGTATTCAACCCTGTGATATTAGGTCATAGAGCATCTTGTATAAAACAAGTGATATATAGGGAATATGCAGTATATGTGGAATACAATAGGTTCATGGTCCTCTTGATTAGAGCCTAATGATAAATGTAAGATACTCGTATTAAGAGGCTAATGACTCCTGCTATGATTCCATGAAGGTTCAGGAAAGTGGTGGGGGAGGCACAGGAAGCATTATAGCTGACAATGATATAGCTGATGAGCAAGCCTATCACTCCACAGATTCCTAAAAGGTCAATGAAGGCAGATACAAAATGAGGTATTAATAAAGATTTGGGAAAACTGAGAGAATCAAGCTCACCGGTACATGATTAGGTTTCAAATACATCTGTGTGAAGATATAATTCACATCATTTGTGTAGCCTCCAAATACAACAAAACTAACTCACGTTCTTTATCTAAGTTCAGTGCCTTGTCTACATCTTAGCACAAAACTTTTAGCCTAACTGTTGGACCTCTGACCTGTTCTTTTCTTGGACCTTGTTGTGAATTTCAGATTTTGATCTTGCTTCCTTCTCTGCTACTACCTCCAACTGGCCCTGAATCAGCTAACCAATCTTTCTTTCTTTCTTTCTTTTTTTTTAATAGCTTTTTATTTACAGGTTATATGTATGGGTAATTTTACAGCACTGACAATTGCCAAACCTTTTGTTCCAATTTTTCCCCTCTTTCCCCCCACCTCCTCCCTTAGATGGCAGGATGACCAGTAGATATTAAATATATTAAAGTATAAATTAGATACACAATAAGTATACATGACCAAACCGTTATTTTGCTGTACAAAAAGAATTGGACTCTGAAATATTGTACAATTAGCTTGTGAAGGAAATCAAAAATGCAGGCAGGCAAAAATATAGCGATTGGGAATTCAATGTAATGGCTCTTTGTCATCTCCCAGAGTTCTTTAGCTGGGTGTTGCTTAACCAGTCTTTCTACATGATTCTTTTTGTGTGTGTGTGGAGGCAAATGGGGTTAAGTGACTTGCCAAGGTCTCACAGCCAGGAAGTGTTAAGTGTCTGAGGCCACATTTGAACTCAGGTCATCCTGACTTCAGGGCTACTGCACCACCAAGCTGCCCCTCTACCTGATTTTTGATACTGGTATGTTGCTCTGTGTTCTCAGCTTCTATATTAAAATTCCTTGGTTAGGCTTTTCTTTGGAGAAGGGGCAAGTCTAATCTACAAGTATGCTATACAATAGATCAAAGAAAAACTCAAGACAGTAGACTAGGTGATTAGTGCTAAAAAAAAAAAGGGGGGGGAGGGGAAGACTAAACAACTAGGAAATAGGACAAGGTAGAGGTTTAGAGTATCAGTATCAGTTTTATGAAACAAGTCAAGAATCTATGAAAAGGTTAAGGACCTAGGAAGAAGAAAGTCAAAGTAGAAAAAGCAAACTAAGGCAATTTAATTTCAGTGACTAAAGTAGGAAAGACTCTAGATTCAAAAATTTCAGATAAAACAATGCACTAACACCAGTATGAGAAAATTTGAATGAATTTAATTTGAAAGGAGAGGCAGTCTTTTCTCTGGATTTTATAACACTCTTGCTCTTTAAACCACATTATACATATCTGAAGAGACAGCTAAGCACTGTAGTGGATAGAGACATGGAGAAGATCTCAGTTCAAATCCTGCCTCAGATACTTAACTGCAGAACCTTGAACAAATAACTCAGCCCCTCTCAGTTTAAGTTTCCTAATCTATAAAAGAGGAAAACAGAATCTACCTTGTATAGTATTTGGGAAGATCCATTTTAATAACACAGGTAAAGCATTATATGATCCCTGCTTCTGAGATATTTATGATCTGTTTGGAAAGATAAAGTATGTAGTACACATACTAAGATAATTATGTCATGTAATAAATAATAAGTGATAAATGAATACAGTGTATTGTAACTGCCTAAAGAATTCACAGAAAGGAAGAAATCACTTCTAGCTGGGGTTGTTAGGAAATGCTCCAAAAAGAAATTGGAATTTAAACCATGTTTTGAAAAATGAGCATGAGTTAAAGAAGCAGAAAAAAATGTGGGAAAGGCACTCCAGAGAGGGAGATGAGCCTAGGAAGTAGGGAACAGTGTGTTAAAAGTACAGAACAATAAAGTACAAGATGTTGGATAAAAAGTAGAGAAGTTTGGACAGAACAGATAGTTTGTGCAAGATAAGAATAGGAAATGTAACTATAAAAATTGGTTGGAGTTAGAGTGTTAAGAACCATCAATGATAGGCCAAGGGATTTGAATTTTATTGTGTAGGCATTAGTAAAGTTTTTAAGTGAGGAAAAAGCAAACACAAGATAAAAGCAAAATTTTGTTTAAGTTAACTGAGTTGTGCTACAAAGCACAGATTGGAAAGGAAGCAAAATAAAAGTAAGGAGGTTGATTATATTTTAATAATCAAGATATTAAATTATAAACATTCAAACTAGAATGGTGGTACAATAGAAAGGAATAAATATATCAAAGAGACATTATAAAGGAAGAATCAACACAACTTGGTAAAACTATAAATGACTATAATGATGATTTCAAGTGATGTTATCATTTACATACACTACCATAAACAAAAGAAAACTCAACTGCTTTTCTCTTAATACTATTTTAGTATTCATATAGAAACAATCATAACTAGCTTTCTCTTTAATTGCCTACCTTTTTAAAAAAAGGTGAAATATTGCTTATTAAAGTGATAAATCCATTTAAATGTTACAATTTTTATTTTGACTTAAAAAACCCCACTTATTTTAATAACCATTTAAGCTAGTTGCCCATACTATCTTAGAGAAATGTTTAGGAATTACCAACATAGTTAAAGATGATTAAGGGATTTCTGCTAACAGCTAAAATTGCTAAATGTATCATAAGGCATCTTTTAAATCAAGCAATTTTAATTGAGGAAAACACAACAAAATAGCTATTTCTATATCATACCTTGTATTTGGTCATGGTGCTAAAATGATTGTTCCGAAAGAATACACAAAGTTCTCCTTCCTGAACTGCTGACGTAAGTTCACATAATCCATGATATGTCAGTTGAGTGGCTGTGTTATTTAGAAACTGTTCAGCTACAAACCCTATGGAACCAATGCATAAGATTAGATAGAAGAATAATCTCAAGACTCAAGAATAATCAATAATTATCTTTTATTTTATTTACATTGTTCCAGGAATGGATCATATGAAGTAATGGTTCTTCTTAAGACTGATCTATAGATACAACGTTGGAAGGAGCTTTGCCTTCTCATGCTGTGGGGATTCCCTATCTCTACAAACACATTTTCATTCAAAAGAATATACATATATACATGTATACATATATATATATGAAAATATATACAAATATATGTATGTATACATACATTCACATATTTGTGTACAAATTGCTCAAACCTAGAAATGAACTACTATCCAAAACAGATATAAATACTATACTCAGAATCTCTTTTTATAAATCACTAGTAAGCTTACCATGGCTTTGATATTTAACAAACTTTTGCAGGTTTTAAAATGTTCTATATGTCCCAAAAGATTATCATCAGGAAAACTGATTAAGTAAAATAGAAGCATGAAAATTCAAGCAAAAGGCTTGAGAATAATTGCAATGCATGCCATTTTTATTCTGATCCCTTGGAGGACATATTAGTCATTGAATAGGCTTGTCTTCTTGGGAATTAAGACAAATTAAATGGTTTTTGTTTTTAAAAAATCCATTAAAAAGTAGCAAATACTCTTGTAAGATTTTAACTAGCAATTTTTCAAAAATAAAGATAATGAGTTTTTTGTTTTAATTTAACAGAAGGGATGCTATAGAACAGTGATTCTTCTGCAGTCTGTGAACATGTTTTTAAAAAACAGTTTGATCTGTATTTCAATATAATTGGTTTCCTTTGTAATCCTGTGTATTTAATTTTATGCATTTAAAGACATTATTCTGAAAAGGGATCCAAAGTCTTCACTAAACTAGTGGGCACCTTGACACAAAAAAGGTTAAGAATTCCTGATATAGAAAAGAAGAAAGAGGTAGCCCCTAAAAGTTTTTTTTTAACATGATAGGAACTGAGGATATACTGGACAGATGGCACATCTGTGACTAGGGATGAGTAGGTAACATTACAACAGAAAGAATAGAAAAGGTATGTCCTTAGGATGCCAAATACCTGAATATCTGAGGGAAGGGAAGAATTATATAAAAAGAGCAAAAAGAGGAAGGAAAAGAAGTTAGGTGGCATGTGTTTTTCTCAATTTCTTTTTTAATTAAATTTTATTTTTCCACCTTATTAAGTACTTTTTCCCCAGACATCACCCTTTCTTCACATTAAAAACAAATACAAAATAAATCCCATGTAACAAATAAACAGTCTCAATTTCTTTTCCTAAGTGAAAAGGCAGGTGGACGTCAATGAAGTTTTGTACTTCTCCAAGGTCTGGGATGAGTACTGGTGCACTGATTATGGGAATGAATGAGGCTAGAGGGAATAAAGAGGTGAGTAGAATGGGACAATTTAAGTAGGAAAGAATGAAAAGGAATTGAGAATTTACAATCCAGAATTATAATTATATGTAAATTCATGTGTACACAAAATATATATAAAATCCTCTATTCCATTAAAGGTCAATTATTTTCTCTGCAAAACTAAGGAAAATAGAAAAAGACTGACTTGCCATTTCAAAAGCTCAGTTGAAATTATGTAATTTAAATTAATGGTGGATGGAATCGACAGTTTTGTGATTTTCTTAGCCTCTGTTTCTCTAGCAGACTGCCTCCACCATCCCTACTCTTTCTAATATATTCAATCACTCCCTAAGTATTAGCTTCTTTGCTTTTTACAAACACATCAGTGTCTTCACCATCTTTAAAGAACCCTGACTTTATCTGATAGCTACTGTCCAATATTTCTCCTAGTCTCTGCTAAACTCCTGTTTAGGGAATGCTGTCTACAGTAGATGGTTTCAAGTTACTTTCTTTTCACTTGCTTCTTAACTCTCAGCAATCTGGTTTCTAATGTTACCATTCAACTAATATTATTCTTTCCAAAGTTACCAATGATCTCTTAACTGAGAAAGACCTTTAGATTTGGCAGTCTTCTTCATTTTTGATACTGTCAGTCACCTTGTTCTCCTGAACACTCTCCTGTCCAGGTTTTCATGACACTGCTTTTTCTTGGTTCTTGACAGCTCCTTTTTAGTTTCCTTTACTGGAATTTCTTCCTAATCATCTCCACTAACCCTAGGAAATTCCATAAGTTCTGTCCTGGGCCCTTTCCTCCTCCCTTTTTACCAGGTATCTACAGATCTTCAAGAGAAAGATTTTTAGGGGTCTATGAAGTTGGAAAAGTTAACTTCATTTACACTAACCTCCAAGTGAAATTTCACATTTCCTTCAACCAGGAATTAAAATTTTAAAACAAACAAAATATTGTTCTGAGAAGGGGTTAATGGGAGAAAAAGTTTTAAGAACCCTGGCATTCTGTACAAACGTGCTTGGTGATCTCATCAGCTTCCATGGCTTCATTTACACTTTTATACAGATGATTCTCAGAACTATATAGTTTATATATATATATATATATATATATATATATATATATATGAACTATATATATTCAGTCTCAGTCTGGCTCCTGAATTAGAATTCTGCCTTTTGACATCTTGAATGGTATGTTCCACAAGCATCTTAAATTCAACATATTTGAAACACAGCTCATTATCTTTCTCCCATACCCCTTTTACTTTTTAAAACTTTCCTATTATTGCCCCCCATTACTTCACTATGAGTTTTCTTGTTTTCTTCTTTACCTCTGAGCTTATCTATCATGTACTATTAACTGTTTTTTAAAATAGCTTTTTATTTACAAGTTATATGCATGGGTAATTTTACAGCATTGACAATTGCCAAACCTTTTGTTCCAATTTTTCCCCTCCTTCCCCTTCCCCCCTCCCCCAGATGGCAGGTTGACCAATACATGTTAAATATGTTAAAGTATAAATGAAATACTATAAGTATATATGTCCAAACAGTTATTTTGCTGTATAAAAAGACTCGGACTTTGAAATAGTCATACTATTAAGTACTACACAAACTTCAGTCCATTCTTCCTCTTATAGAAACCTGGTTTCCCTCTGATGGCTTTCTTTTCTAACATTGCGTATACTATCTTTCACAAACTGACACACTGGTTTTGGAGAATTCAAAATATCTGTTGCTCCTGATTTTTATTTTCAGTCTTCCCCTTTTTGTCTTCTTTGCTTAAAAAACCTCAATCAGAATTTCTCACCCAATCCAAACAATGGTACCTGTCATATATCAATCTATAGTACTATTCTCCTCACTTCTCCAATGCCTAATGTTATCTTATGGGATTTGGATATTATAATAAACAATAATGATAACTACCATTTAAAGAGTGCCTATTACATGCCAGGTACTATGTTAAATATTTAACATTTTAAATTACCTCATATTCTCACAATAATCCTGGAAGGTAGATGTTATTATTATCCTATTTTCATGAATGAGGAAATGGAAACAAACGAAAGATAAATTATTTGTCCAGGGTCACACAGCTACTGAGTGTTTGAGGCCACATTTGAGTTCAGGCCTTCTTGACTTCAGGTCCAGTGCTTTATCCACTTAGTCCACAAGCTCCTTCAAAATTCCTAATTTTCCAATTCCTCAACCTCCTTAAATCCTATGATCTATTAGGACCTATTCTTTTATTCCACCTTAGCCACATACAGAGATGATTACATTAGACTTATAAATATTCTGCTGCCCTAATTGGAAACTGACATCCCTTATCTAACCACAACTTCCTTATTATTCTACCTTTTCCTATATTTTATTCCCCTTAAGCCAGTTTTCCACTCTCATTCATATTTCTAATCATTCCATTTGTTGTTATCTTTTTCTTTAATTCTGCTCTGACTTCACTTTCCTCAATCCAATAATTGGCTATTTCAATGCTACATTATCTTTTGCTCTAGAATCCTTTGTCCAAGAAATGAGTCTCCTAAAAACTTCAATAAACTAAAGAGAATTCAATGATCCCAGGAAATAGCAAAAAATATTAGAACAATAATCAAAAGACAAAAAAATAGAAGAAAATGTAACATCTGAAGTTCAAAAAAATCAAAACAAACCCTGACCTGGAATACAGATCAAGGAGAGATAACTTATTAATCAGTGGATTCCCTGAAAAAAAAATTTTTTTTTAAAGCCTGTAAACTAGATTTCAAGAAACTATAAAATAAAATCTGTTCTCTTGGACCTATTAGAACCAGATAAAAAGAATGTAAAGATAAAATGTAAAAGTAAAAAGAATTCAATGATCACCTCTCTGGGAGAAGTCCCCAAAATGTCATCCCCCAAATCAGAGCTCCCATATCAAAGAAAAAGTTTTTCAAGCATCTAGAAAGAAATAGTCCAAGTACCAAGGAAACAGGATTGTTCCCAAAAGGAAATAGACATGGGCTATGCTAGTAAATGTTTAACAACTAGCTCTCCAGGAAAATTTTAATACATATCAAGCTTTTAAATTTAGTCTTCATTATTGACACAGTCTTCATCACTTTCTTAATTTAAACAATCAACAAAGAAATAAAATGAATTCTCATTTGTAGAACTGCCAATTTCTGATATTTAAATGATTCTATTGAGAATTTAATAACCAGCTCTTATGAGCTGGTTTCACCTGGTTTCAGTGCACCTTCAGATACAGATTTATAACCAAGAATAATTTAAATTTTGAAGCTAATTATATTTCTACCGAATGTGTATGTGTGTGTGTGTGTGTGAGGAAAGGACTTTTAATAAAAGAGAACTTTTCAAAGATTTCTAAATTTTTTTTTAAAAAAATGCTCTATAAGAATTTAAAAATACAAACACAAGAGTCCAGAGGAACCTAAAAAACTAAAGTTATTTGAGCAATTAGCAGTAGTTATTTGATGATTTAACACTAATATTCTAGGAAACAATTATCCCTTGAGAACCTTAATGTTTTCAAAAAGTATTGAGGAAGCTAACAAAAATATGGATGGAGGTGAGGAAGAGGTAAGATTGATTCTAATCTTTTTAACAAAAAAGGACAATAAAAGAAGGAGGTATTCACTAAGGTAGAAAGAATGAAAAAGGCAGTGAAACTTACTATTTCTACAATGGGAGTAAGAAGAAGAGTATATAAAGATTGAGGAAGGGGGTGGGGAGAAACCTCCTCTTATCTGAAATGGATAAAGAACTGGAAAAATGTATAAACACTATAATGTAGAAATATGACAAATTCAAAAAGATAACAATAAGGGGAGGATGAAAAGGATAAGAAGGAGAATAATTGCAGAAAAAGAATAATTACAAGTGTAACAAAAATCCTTATCCTGAACACGAGATCATAAAGGGAGAGGGAAGAAAAAGAACCCAAATCAAAAGGGGTGACTTAGATTGCCTCCTAGGCAATTGCAGAATGGTTGAATAAACTGTGAGATGTAATGGAATTTTCTCTCATATGAAATGACAAAAGATAATTTCAGAGAATCCTGGATAGTATGAACTGATAGAGAAAAGGAACAATAAAAAATAGTTGGACTTTAAAATAAAGAATGTGATAGTATGACAAACTGACAGTCCAAGAAAGCAGACAGGTTCTTAGAGAAAATAACTAAATACCAACTCTATCTAGTTTTCAGGGGCAAAAGTTAGGAAATGTTAATTGAGAAGTAGCAAGTATAATTCACCCAGATAACCTCTCTAGAACATTACAAATTCAGGTATTATGCCAATAAATCTGAGGTAGTTTTTCCTGCCAAAAAAAAAACAAAACAAAAAAAAACAACATATTTGTGTTTTCTTTTGAAAAGAAGCAGTTTTAAAATTATTTTGGGAACTGACAATTTCCAATATCTCAATCTTAAAGGTGTAGGGCAGCTAGGTGGCATGGATGCTGTACCTGGTAACAAGAAGACTGAAGTTCAACTCCCACCTCAGATACTTATTAGTTATGTGATTTGGAGCAAATCTCAGCTCTGAGTTTCTCATGTGTAAGAAAGGGATAATAGCACCTACTTCACAGGATGTTGTTAAGACCAAATGACATAACATATAGCGCTTTTAAAACCTAAAAGCAACAGTTTTCAAAATATGGTCTGGGGAGATAAGGGTCCTCAAGGTCATAACTACTTTGGGAAAGAATATTTACTTGCCATCTAGGAAAATGTATGAGGGGAAGGGAGGGGAAAAAATAGAACATAAGGTTTTGCAAGGGTAAATGTTGAAAATTATCTATGCATATATTTTGAAAATAAAAAGTTAATTTAAAAAACCCTAAAAACAACAATAACAACAAAAAAAAACCAAGGAAAATATATTGTTATTTAAATTTCAAATATGGCAAATATCAATAAATTTAGCTGTCAGTTGTTTCTTTAGAGTCTACATTTAGAATAAACTAAGTAGAAGTAGTAGGTGATAGCCAAGCAAAGCTTTAGTCTTTGGGTTATATAGTCATTTCTATGTCTGCTTCTCTTCTTGCCTCAGTTATTACTTCCAAAAAATAATGTTCCTAAAAAAAAAAAATCTCTGATAACGATCTCATTTTCAAGAGAGGAAATGAGTCATTTTTCCATAGCTACATGAAAAAATGCTCCAAATCAATAATAAAGAGAAACATAAATTAACTCTACAATTAACTAATGCAAAGTAACTACGGGTTCTACCTCATATTCACCAGATTAGCAAAGTAGACCAGCTGTGGAGAATCAGTACTGTTGGTGGAAATGTGACCTAGTCCAGCCATTCTGGGAATCAATTTTGAACTGTATTCCTAAAGTTGCTAAACCATACATACTCTCTGACCCAGTGATACTTCCACGATTAAAAAATGAAGAAAAGGATACATATGGACACAAATATTTATAACAGCTTTTTTTTTTTTTTTTTTTTTTTTTTTTTTTGTGGCAAGAAAGAACTGGAAATAGAGTGACCACCAGTTGAAAAAAAAAAAATGATGGCATAAGAATTTACTATTGTCCTTTAAGAAATAATGAAGGGAATGGCCAGAGAAATCTGGGAAGGCAAGTGAACTGAGGCAGAGTGAGGTTTAGTAGAAATAGAACAATTTATATATAATAATAACATTGTAAAGACAAACTGTAAAAGACGTAAGAATTCTGAAAATTCAATGATCCATTATAGCTGCAGAGAATCAATCATGAAATATAATGTCCATCTCTTGTCAGAGAGGGTACAGATTGAAACATACATATTTTTAAAAGATATGGCCAATTTGCAAATCAGATTTGCTTGAAGATGCATATTTAATATGTTTCTTTTTCTTTTTCCCTCTCAAGAAGGGGGAGAATAGGAGGGTCGGAAACTAGATTTTTCTTAATTATAAAAAAGCTTCTTGGGGACAGTTAGATGGTGTAGTGAATAGAGTGCTAGCCCTGAAGTCAGGAGGACCTGAGTTCAAATCCACCCTCAGGCACTTAACATGTCCTTGTTGTGTGACTTTGGACAAGTCATTTATCCCCAATTGCTTCAACAAACAAACAAACAAACAAAAAGTTCTCCTTGGAGAAACATACTTTAATATTGATTCATTAAATTTTCACCAAAAACTGGCTGACAAATATCACCTTTAAATTACTTCTTTTGACATTTTTTTTTCAACCTTGCTGTATCTAAAATTATTTTTGTTGATTTGTTTCTATAGTTTTGAGAAGTCATTGTGAAGGAATAATATGGTATTTGAACTTTCTCCTTACACTCATATCTCAAAAAGATATTTTTGGTAATCTTTTGTACTAACATCCTATGGCATAAGAAATACTATATTAGAAAAATAGGATGGTCTAATCTATAGATTTGCTGTTTAACTAAGAAAAAAATCCATTTTTCTTCAGCCCTTATTGATGAAGAATTTTTCTAAAATATATATTTTCCTGATTCAATGAGTGGCATATACTGAACATGAAATGCCTCGAGATCATCAATCAGGAAATCAGTGATTAGTGTAAGTTATTGGGTTTCTTATGGAATGCAAAGATCAGGGAAAATCTTTTCTGATAAATATTAATTTTTTTTTTGCTTTTCTGAATGTTTATATCAAGCTTTAGAGTATTATTTAGTTTCACAAAAATGAAATTCATCTTCAAAAATTCCATCTAACTGATGATTTTAGCTAGCCCAGGTTTTATACTTCATTTCCTTGGGAGTGTGGGGATTTTCTCATCAACAAAATTAATCTTTCTGACTCCTATAGACTGTCCCCTACCTCTCCCCCACTTCTGGATACTGGAATTTGTTCTTATATGAACATCTATCCTATTCTTTTTCAATCTATTTTCTTGTTGAATTTCATGTATTTCTACACTAAGCAGCACATACATGCTCTCTCTCTTGTTCCCCACTTTACCCTTCTTTTGTCTGGTTCATATCAAAGCAAGGTTCATAGGATGCTTGTTTTTCTCACTCCTAATATGCCTGATTATTTTTCATCTCATGAACCCTTCTTTTATGAGAAAGTACTATTCTTTCTTTTTTTCTACTCTCTTCCCAATGTATCCTACTTTTCTTCCCATTTCCTTCTCCTAAGACCATCAAAACAGAATAAAAGCTTCTTTTGGCTTTCTCCTTATCTTTTTTTTTTTTAATCTTTTTAAACATAATTTTCTCTGTGATCCTTGAAAAGCTTTGTTTCTAATTCCTCTATTATTAATGTAAACAATTCATGATATAATCACTTCCAACTGATCATGTGTGTCACTTTTTACATTTCTCTTGATTCTTTTGTTTGTTTTCAAAATTTCCATTGAGTTCTGGATTGAGAATGCTATTTCATCCCTCAAGAAGTCTGTATCATTAAAGATCCATTTTTCCCCTCCCTGTGGAAAGAATTATATCAAAAAGGTTACTTATGATTTTAAGCCTTTATGTTTTATATCTTAGTGTATTTACATTTTAGTGTACCCATGTTCTCCTTCAGAGTAGCAGTTATCTTATGAGATCCTGTAACTCCATACTATTTGAATTATTATTATTTTTTTTACAATTATGGTATTTATTTTTTGACCTGAAAATCCTTGATTATGGTTATGATGATCCCAAGTTTTCATTTTGGGTTTTTTTCCTTTGTCCTCCGAGTTTTTTTGGAAGGGTCAAGATTTTTTGTAGTTCAATGATTCTTAGATTGTCTCATTGAAATCACAGCTTTCTGTTTGGACTATTTCCATTTTCAGAATGTTTAATTTTGGAGTAAGGTTCTTACTACTTTATTCTAAGTTATTACTTTTATTTGTTTTGTTTTTCTTCCTTAGCTGTCATTTCTTTTAAAATTACAAAATAAAAAAAATTATATTGTATCAGTGTCACTGACATTCTAGGTACTATGGACACTGTGGAACCTGGCAGACCGTGGCAGGAGGGTAAAGGAGAAATGCTGATGGCTCCTTTGGGACATTCCCCAATTATGACACTGGGGGACAGCTCGATGGTCAGCAGCTCTCTTCTGCCTTGGAAGCAGAAGATGCCCTGGCTTTATCTAGTGGAGGAAGGACTCCAACTCCTATAATCATTGGTGAGAAAGGACACCCAGAATATGTTGCAATTATACTAGGTCCAACTTTTTTCGTCAAGGAACTTTTGGGAGTCTTTTCCTTCCATCTGCTTAAGAAGAAGGGCTATCGATATATAATAGAAGCTAAACAAGATATTGAGGCAAAGACTGACTTGAATGACAGGATATACAAAAATAGTGATACTGCATGTCCAATTACATCATAAAAAATGAAACAAATGCTGACATTTTAAAGTCTATGATGGCAGATGAATAGCATCTGTGATCCTGAAAGCCCTTTGACTTTTAGTACTTCAGGCAGCCCTCCAACAAGTCCTAGACCCTTGTCACCAGGAGGTATTCCAGGAAAGTATAGGTGTGGTTACAATCTACACATAGTGTTTGAAGGGCAGTAGAAAGAGATGAACATCGACATTGTAGACATAGATGATAATGCTTCACGAAACCAAGAAACAAATATAGAGAACAAAGCCGGCATTGAGAGAAGTGACTGTTCTTTCTTTTGTCAGGTTTAGAGTTACAAAAGTGGACCAGAAGGCCAGTGCCAAGGAACAGAAAAGTCTGATGTATGTGAGTGGTATGTCAGTGGCAAGGCACTCCTGTGAAAAGGGAATAAAGTGGCACAGATAGGAGGCAGAGGTTTATTTGAAAATCTAAAGAGAATGAAAACTTAGGCAATATACAAAGCCAATTGCCAAGGAAATATCTTTTGTACAAATTCTACTGTATTTGACTCCTTAATGGAATACCTGTATTATGGTAGATGGGTTCCACGCATCAGCTCTATAACTGGTTTTATCTTTTATGCCTTATGAAAGTGTGTTAAATTTTTGAGAAAGGCAAGATTTAATATTTTAATTTTACAGTATTTTGGTTTTAATTTTTGCCCTTATGTACATAAGGTAGAATTTTCTCATTTCACAATGTATAGTGAGAATATTACTGAATAACTTGAGATTGTGGTTTTCTCCTGTGTGCCTGTTTAACACCATCCCGTTTCTTTCTTTTTCCTTTTTTTGTTTCTGGGGAGAAGAGACAGCAAGCACAATCAATTTCACTGTCACAGAAGTAACAGGCAGTGATGGCAGCATGCCTCTGTCCCACCTTCATCATATTCATTTTATACCTAAATTACTGAGGGTTTCCTTTTAGGAATGACTTAAAATTGTGGCAAAAATCCCATCTTAATGATTAAAAGATGATTTGAACGTCTTCCAGGCCTTCTCCATGGTGTATTTGACAACCTTTATATATTGATGAGCATTCATATGACACTATTTTATCAAGCCTTCCAGTGTGTACGTGGCAGGCAAGAGCACAGTCTGGGAGAAATGGTCATGAAATGAATTAGATAAAACCTGTCATTACTTTGGGTTTTGTTTTTTAGGCAGTTTCCAGATTTCTGTCATTCTCTTTAAACTAATTTAAAAAGATAAAACAAACCTACCAACAGCTTCTCAAAAGGACATTCTTGTGTCAAAAGACTTTTAAGTATTATTGTAATTATGATCTTTTTCTTTTCTAAAACTGGCAATAAAGTTAAAATTTTGGCATACTTTCAGATGACTGGTAGATTTAATTTTGCCTTATTTTCTCCCCTCCCCAGTTGTATTTCAAAGCAGTATGGTGCAAAAGCTAGAGAGCTAGCCTTGGTCTCAGGAAGATGTGGGTTCAAGTTTCACTTTTTTACAAATAAAGGGGGTGTGATGTGAAGTTGCTTAATTTCTCCAGAGGTTGTAGCAACTTTCTTGAGACAATAAATTTTAGAAAAGCTACAGATCTGTATTGGTAGAGTTAATTTCACTGAAGTTCTCTATTTCTTTTTTTTCCCCTAAGGCAATTGGGGTTAAGTGACTTACTCAGGGGTCACACAGCTAGAAAGCATTAAGTGTCTAAGGCAAGATTTGAACTCAGGTCTTCCTGACTTCAGTGGATAGGTCTGGTGCTCTATCCACTACATTATCTAGCTGCCCATGCAGTTCTCTATTTCAATGAAATTTTAGGTCCAGTTCAAAATCTGTACGTTTTCTAACATCTTGAAGATGTTATCTTTCATACCCACCTGCATGTGGCTATATGTTGGATATATAATCAAAGAGGATATAACAATGAATATAAATTTCTCTGAGGTCCAGAAAATTATGATCAATGGTGTATATGTGTGTGTAAATGGTTTTTAATAGGCTAAGATTTAAAAGTCTTAGTTTTGTTAAGTTAAAAAGCATCATTAATTATTAATGCTTTAAAAATTATATTCCAATATGAAGAAAAATCAAAATATAAGGTATTTCAAAAGCTTTAATTTAATATTTTTATTCAGGCCAAAGCTTTTTTTTTTTTTTAAGCAATACAGTAGGGCAAGAAAATACACTGATATGAGAAATTATATTTAAATGAAAAGCACATTTTAAAAGTATTTACTAAAACTTAAACAGTTTTGATTTGATTATAGTTATGCCAAAAATTATACACCCTATATATCAATCAAGTAAACATTTTTGTTGATTTCTAATATCCAGTGATAATTCTTGTGTTTCAAAAGTAACAGACGTTTGCAAAAGTTTGTATTTCCTCTTGTAATACCGGAGAAATGGAGGCAAGAGATTAGATAGTATTTAATATTTTATTTGAGTTTCTGAGAGGGTGAGATTTTCTGGGGGCAGATCAGAATCCATTATCCCCCCCAGGGCTGAATTGGACTTGCATCTCAAAGAATTCAGCATCAACTGTGAGATTCCAATGATTTTCATATGACTCCAGAGATCAGGAGAGACAAAGGCAAGAGGTGGAGTCTGAACACTGGTGAGCATGGGAATTTCCAGTAGAGACTATTAATTTGGTTCTGACAGGTTGAGAATAGGACCATTAATTCTGATAAATTGGGAGTGAAGGGAGTACTGGAACAGGAGATAGGGTAAACATATCTCTAAGTAACTTACCTGCCTATGGAATTCTAATGGTTAGGGCTCCCAGCTCTAATTATCTCAGTCCTAATGGTTAGGAAGGGGGTTTGCAACCAGGGGACTGAGGTAGAACAATTCAAGGAAACTGAGGCAGGACAATAAAAGGAAACTGTGGCACAACACTCTCCTTTAGAGTGGAAGGAATTTTTCTTGGTTCACTCTGTTTTCTTCATCATCTTCATTGACCTCTTCAAAGTCATCTAAATTGCCAATGTCAGCCTGCTTCATATTCATCAAACTGGCCAAACTTTGCATGTCTTCATCCGTGGCTTTTCCCTCACGAAGAAAAATGTAAGATAATGAGAACTGGAGAGTGGTAGATACAACTTTTTTAGACAATAGCTTGAATTTTAACTTGACATCTGTCTGTCTAGACATAGGACTTGCATACTGTTTCATATTGATACTGCCAATAGCAAGTGCTTTTCTTCGTCCTGATGGAGATTCATTTTCTATGACAAATGTCCATTCTTTGTCTTCAAATTCCTCAGCATGTGGATCCTTAAATAGAGTCACAGTGATTTCAGTGTTTTCTGGAACAGGCCACACGACCACTCCACGGTAAGGATTTTTAATTCCAGGTTGCCAACTATGAGCCTTAGAAGATTTTCTTCAGCTTCTTCTTGTCCAAACAACTACCAGTTTATCTGGCTGCCACTTCTTAGTGCACTCAACCATAAGTTCCTGGTAGGAGGCCACAAACTGGAACTTTTGAGGCATACTTTCCAACACGCTGCAGTCTCTTCCAAACTGAAGCCATGATGATAGTCAGTGTACAATAACACCTCTAAGGGAGCAATGCAGCAGTTTTAACAGAGCACAGTATCCAAAGCTAGGAAGTTCTGTTTTCTAAGTCTATATTTTGAAATGTGAACTATAACTTGAAACGATGTTTAAGATCCATGTTTCTTCTCCCTGTTTCACAGGGTAAATCCCACCTTGGATGAATGCCGCACAGCCAGCAACATGATACACATGACAATATGAGTGAGAGGAGGTTCCCTCATCCAGACATCATCATTCCTCCTCATGGGCTCTACAATGTGTAATCTGTAGGACTTGGGCTTTCGCCCCCAGCTGCGGTATGATGGCATATCCGAGGGGAGCTGATTCTCCCCTCCCCTACAACACCAGAAAGGGCCGGGGGCGGCAGCAGAAAAGGGAGCGTGCCGAACTGGGCAGCTCCGAGCATTCGGGCTGCCTTGGGCCCCAGGCCTGCCCGCGTCTCTGTCACCCCGAGGGTCACGTCCCGCCCCTCCTCATACCTCCTGGAAAGAATTTTTAACGTAAGTTTATATAATGACATGAACTTGTTATCCTGTGTAAAACTTGTAAAGATAATTTTTCATCATTTTCATCAATTTGTGTGTCAAATACAATTTTAATTATATTTGTTTTTACCAAAGCAGGTTTAAAGATAAAAGGATAATTAAATAGAAAAAAATATATATTCTATCTTCTTGCCTTTTTAAAAATATTTTTTATAGTCTTTGTTTTCTTTTCTCTGAAGTTTTCCTTGGATTAGTTGTAGAATCACTCTTTTCTTCTAAGTTTACCTCTTGGGCTTCTCCCAGTCTATGTATTTCTTCATATACCTGAAATTTTTTTTTTTTTAAACTTATATTTACAGCCTCATTTTGTGCATCAAGACTTTGTTCCTTCTGATCCTCATGGAAGGTGGGGTCAGAACCTGCTTAGTTCTGGATATGGAATTGGACTCTTCTCCTGCAGGAATTCCTGGGTTTTGGTTGAATTTCTTAGTAGTTTAATTTAGGTTTGGTCTTGGCTCTTTCTCTTTCTTCTTGCAGAGTTCTGAACCCATCAGTGGCTTTGTTCCTTTCTGTATGTCTGATGGAGTCCAATCAGATGTTGATTGTCTTGACTGTAGACCTAAGAAGTTTTACTTTCAGGTACTGCTCTGGCCCTTTCTCCTGCTTTGGTTCTTGTTATGGTCTAAGCATGGGCTGCTTAATAGGTTTTTGGCTTCTTTCATTGTGCCTTGTTCTGGGAATTGGGTTACTGCTCTGGCTTTATCTTTAACTGTAGATGGGGGAACTTGACTACCTGAGTACTGGTCTAGTTGTTCTTTCCTCTTTGGATCTGAGTGATTTCCATGCTTTGTATTCTATCTATCCTAACTGTCTCTGCTGAGAGATTCTAAGTAGATTTTTGGTAGAATCCTGAGACTAGATCAAGCTCTCTTGGGTTTTATCATTACCCAACTCCTTTATCATTGTTTCTTATGGTACATGTAAAAAACTTTACTGCAATATTTAATAGAAAATCTGGACTCTTCTAACAATAGGCTCCAACATGCCATCATCTTCCCAAAATTCCCTTTATTTAGCTTTTAATTTAGCTTTTAAAACCCTAATCTGTTTCCAGAATTATTGTTCATTATGCTTCCTCTCATATTATGCAACCCAATCAAACTGGTTCTTTGCTCCTCATACAGGACACCATTTCCTGTTTTAGTATTGTAAATATACCTTGCCATAAGATATATTTCCTCTTTATTTCAACCTCAAAAAAGTAGACTTCCTTCCAGAAGTAGCTCAAGCAATATCTTCCATAGCAAGCCTTTCATGATTCCCTCAGGTGCTAGTTTGTGCCTCTTTCAAATTACCTCGATTTTAATGAGTTTACATTTTTTTGCATATTTATATCTATACTGTTTCCTTGATTTTAAATAAATGTAAACTTGCAAGAAATGAGTGCTTCATTCATTATATTTGTATCTTCAGTGCCTAGCATAGTACCTAGTATACATCATGTAAATAATATTGATTGACTAAGACCTAATGGCTCAATACTTAATTGATTGATACACATTGTATTGGTGTTCTGTCAACAATTATTAAGTACAGAAGCAGCCCAAAATAATAAAAATGATTAAAAAGCAATTTTAAGAACCTCTAGAGAACCTGAATATACCATTAGTTATTCAAAAAGCTCTGTGAGAAAGGTGGTCTATAAATTTTAAAGCATTATATAAATCTCAACAATTAGTAAAATTTACTCACTAAATTTCCATAAGTATCTCTAATTATATTTATAAGAAGTCTTGATATTAAAAGTTCATTGAAATAATTCAATAAATATAAAAGACTGGATGGCATGGCAAATGTTGTTTTAAAAATAAGAGTAATAGCACTCACCCACCTTCACTAACCAGCTCACTGTTGTCTGATTGCTTACAGGAAATAATCTTCTCCACCAATTGGTTGTAGCTGCAATTACCAACTGCTTTCACAATGTCAGTAATCTGGAAGACAAATAACTAACTCACTTATCTTGTAAGAAATTAGAGGGAAAGCCATTCTCTCTAATACTGTCAAACTATATAAAAACTCAAGTTAATTTTGTATCAACAATAATAAAGTTTTACTGGTGACAAGCAAAACACTAAAGTCAGCATCAAGTACCTTTTGCCATTTCCTTTCTCACTCATTATAAATGTATTCTTCAATTATATTTATGTAAAATGTCTCGGTTATGCAAGATTTTCAAAAACAAATTTACATACCTGTATGTCAATTTGCTAAGACTTAATGTGTGTGTTATTGAATGAAATAAAAAGTAATATTTTAGAAGTCTTATTTAGAGGCTAGCATAAAGTTTCAACATAATTCTTATTTAATTTACCATAACAGTGAAAATTTATATTCAAGGAAAAGCTTGCCTAAAGATAATATTAATTTTTAGGCTAACTCTAGTTTTTCTAATAAAAAATAAAAAAATGAGTAAATATCAAATTGCCTACCATATCTTATAAATCTTATAGAATCTTATAAAAATAAATGCTAAAATTTTTCTTGACATGTAACTAGAGGAAAAAAACACTATTTGAACAATCAAAAAACCCCAAACTTTAATAAATATTTTATTTTCAATTTGACACTTAATATTTTTAAAGATTAGCCAAACCAGACTACTAAGTGTGGTCCAAACTTGACATTCTCTATTGTGTTTCTATAAGCTTCTGTGCAAACTATTCCCGAATGCTTTGGATAATCTCCCTCCTTACTTCTGCTTCTTTGAATTCTTAAATTTTTTTTCAAAGCTCAGCTGAGATACTAAATTTTTTTTCTAAATCCTTTGGAATCTCATAGTTGACAGTGGTCTCTCACTCATCAAATTATTTTTTATTTATTTAACCATGTAATCTTGAATTGCTATAAGCAAGCTTGAGGGTAAGGGCTATTTGGTTATTATTATCACCAATACCTAGAACATAAATAGGTACTTAGTTATTTGTCAAATTGAAGTAAATAAGCATGCTGTTTTTAAAATTTTTTAAGTCGGTTATTTCTTAAATATAATAGTAAATTCCAAATGTATTCTCCCCTTCCAATTTTCCAGGAATTTAATCTTTATTTGCAACAACAAAAATTGTTAAGGAAATCTGATTGACAAAGTAACCATGTATCTCTTTTAGGAGAAGGGGAAATATATTTTATCACCAGTTGTCCACGGTTAGTACTAGTGTTCATTCATTACCAGGTTTCCTTGGAACTCATATCTCATCAGTAACCTTTGCTCTGACTGGAATGTGAAGAGGCCCTTCCAGAATCTTCATTAAAGCAGGGTGCCCAGAACAGCTATCTCTTCATTTCCTAACCACTGCACTCCTGTGGACTTCTCCATCTTGTTCAGAGGGCCAAATATCTTTTCTTCTCTGATATCCTTTCAACTTCCTTTTGTGTGTTATCTTCCTCTATTGGATGGTAAGCTCCTCAAGAGCAAGAACTGTCTTTCTTTTTTCATATTTATATTTCTAGCATTTAGCACACTTCCTGGAACATAGTAGTTGCTTAAAATTTGCTTATTTACTAAAAGACAAATTCTAGGATCCTGGAAATCCATGAAACAAAGAAAAACACATCACATCTATGTGGTCCCCTTGTCTTTTTGTATTGATGGTGGCAGACTGATAAAAGAAGCCTCAGAGAATACTAAGAATCATAGATTACTAAAGATTGTTAACTGTTAGTCAATACATATTTACTGAATATCTGCTATGTGCCAGACACTATAAGATACAAAAATAAAAATGAAACAAACCTTGAACTCAAGGAGTTCAAAGAGGGAAGGGTCGACATAAGTATATATACAAAATAAATATAAGGTAATTTGCAGGGGGATAGTAAGGAGACTAATAACTATGGGGAATGAGTTTTGAAGGAAATGAGATTTTAAGCAGCAGAAGTAAGGAATGAGAAAGAGCCAACAGAAAGGCATGAAGACAGACTATAAAATACTTGGAAAACAACTAGAGCCAATAGGCTTTTAGAGAAATGAATTATACCAATACAGACACTCTTGTTATAAGGAAAATTTAAGGAAGGCATAATTAGATGAAAGGTAGCTAACAAATTTTCTTAGGAGAGATATGTAAAAAAATTTTTTTTCCTTTTTTTTTTTTTTTTTTAAATTTAATAGCCTTTTATTTACAGGTTATATGTATGGGTAACTTTACAGAATTAACAATTGCCAAACTTCTTGTTCCAATTTTTCACCTCTTACCCCCCACCCCCTCCCCCAGATGGCAGGATGACCAGTAGATGTTAAATATATTAAAATATAAATTAGATTATGTAAAAAAATTTAATTCATTATTTACCCAAAGATAACCAGAAATATAATTTCATGGAACACTGTTATCCTGACCCTCAGGGATCAAGAAGAAAATAAACAAAAAAAAACCCCACTCTGAAGATAACTGGTTATTATGTTATCATCTGTTATAGAAGATAAAGTGGAGAAATTCTACAAAGACCTTGATAAATTCTTTTAGGTGGAGTCAAT
Source organism: Sarcophilus harrisii (assembly GCF_902635505.1). NCBI lineage: Eukaryota > Metazoa > Chordata > Mammalia > Dasyuromorphia > Dasyuridae > Sarcophilus > Sarcophilus harrisii. Next base: position 511,128,920 of record NC_045427.1, on the reverse strand, counting down.
ATATAAATTAATAGCCATTTCAATGCAAATCTGCCAACAGGGGAAGATAGTAAATGTATATGTGTGTATATAATACTCATGTGTATATGTGTGTGTGTGTGTATGTGTGTGTGTAATATGGTTTAAGATTAAGAAACAAAAGCCTAAAAGCTTTACAGAGTATATAGAAGCCCCAACATTCTTTGCACCAGCTAATATAACTTTAATAAATATTTAATTGGGATAAGTCCCTCACTGAATAATTGGCCAAAAGAAACAAAACAGATCTTAAAAGAACTTCAAGTTATTAATAATCATATGAATTCAAATCATTCATAAGAGAAATTAATATCGGACTTTACCTCATGGATATCAAACTGACAATGTGATAAAAGATGGAGAAGAATCAATATTGGAAGGACTGCAGAAGGACAAGAATAATAACGTACTGCTAATAGAGCAATGATTTGGTTCAAACATTCTGGAAAACAATTTGAAATTATTCTAAATGAATGAATCAAATACCCATCCCCTTTGACAAAACAGATCTTGATACTAAGCAAATACTGCAAAGATATGGCCTTACAAACTGTGGCATATGTATTGGAATGGAGAATGATTGTGCCATGAGAAATAATAAATATGATTAGTGCAAAGATAACAGAAGATTTACATGAACTGTGGCAGTAAAATATACAGAATCAGGAAAACAATATATTGAATAATTCAAACTGGTATAAAAAAGGGAAGGGGTAAAGATGAGAAGGAAGAGGAAAAGAAAGAGAATGAAGAAGGAGCAGAAGAAAAGATAAGAACATTTATTCCCCCTTCCATTACCGCAAAAGTAAGGGACTATAGTTGGCTATTTTGCTAACTGTATTTTTTTTCCTTTTTAAAAAAATTTTCAATTACAAAAATATAGTTTGCTTGATAGAGGAAAGATAAGAGTTTTTTAAATGGTGAAAAAATACCTATTTTAAAAATCATTTGGCTTACCATTCATAGCACTGACAAGAGAAACTTCAAAGTACCTGTAACCTTCAAATTCACAAAGGAATTAGCAGAAAGGACAATTTTGTATTGTAAGATAAGAAATATAACGCTTTTTTTCCTCCCCTGAATTGACAATATTAAGCTGTAATTCACACATATATGTGTATACACACACACACACACACACACACACACAGAATATTGTCATTATTCACACCCTTAATGAATTCTGGCAAATCCAATGGCAAAATATCTGCTTTATTTTACTGTGAGACAAAGCTTACATAATAGAAATGTTTATATTTATTCTGAGAAGCTACAACTATTCAATTTATACATTCTATGACTAATGTTAACTTGCATGCTAGTCAGTAAGCTGTATTTTTCTACTTGATTTTCTCTTCAAGTAAAACAATGAGGTCTTTTACTAGATAATCTAGTATTTCTAAATTTTAAGTTATTCAAAGAACAATATAAATATGACCTCACAAATACCATCTCATATAACTCCAAATGCTGTTATGATAGGAAATCCTTATTGTTTAAAGGATAGTATATGAAAGTTATGGAATATTGTTCTATAAGAAATGTTCAGCAGGATGATTTCAGAGAGGCCTGGAGAGACTTAGATGAACTGATGCTAAGTGAAAAGAATCAGGAATTTATTATATATGGCAACAGCAAGATTATATGATGATCAATTCTGATGGATGTGGCTCTTCTCAACAGTGAGACGACTAAGGTCAGTTCCAATGATCTTATGATGAAGAGAGACATCTACACTCCAAAGAGAGGTCAGTGGGAATTGAGTGTGGGTCACAACATAGCATTTTCACTTCTTTTGTTGTTGTTTGCTTGAATTTCATTTTCTTTCTCATTTTTTCCCTTTTTGATCTGATTTTTCTTGTGCAGCAAGATAATTGTATAAATATGTATACCTATATTGGATTAACATATATTTTTTTTACCATATTTAACATATATTGGATTACTTGCTATTTAGAGAAGAGAATGAGGGGAAAATTAAACACAAGGTTTTGCAAGGATCAATGAAAAATTATCCTTGCATATGTTTTGAAAATAAAAAGCTTCAATTAAAAAAAGGCGGAAAAAAGAAGAAGAAATTTGAAAAATTAAGAACTAGAATTAAGAAAATGAAAGATAGTCCTATTTTAGTATTCTGGATCCAGAGGTGATATTGCTATGTCTATTGCTATTTCTATAAAAATAAAATATCATCATTATAATATTCTTAAGCAATTTAACATTGAAAATATTATACACAAAAAATAATTTCAAAAGTTTAATTTGCAGATAAGATGAAACCTAAGCATCACGGGGAAAAGCTGACCATACAACTGTGAAAATAATGTGTTATTCTGTAGCAGCATTATCAATAAATGAATGTGCAAACCCATGGGAAATTTTAAAACTACCCAAACCATCATTTTGTTTATTCATGAGAAATTCTGAACAAACTTCTTTTAGAATCCTATAATCAAGAAGTGAGTGTGTAAAGGCAGAATGAATTTCTGCTTTTACAGTTTCAGAATCTGGAATATCTAGATTCAAGTGCTTCTTTGGATAGATCCTGATTTTTCATTTAAAAGGCATATTATATTAACAAAGGAGGTTAAAGGCAAAAACTTTTGATTCTTAAGTGAATTGTATTTATATATCTAAGACACTAAATATGACCATTTTATACTCAAGTTTTATATTTTGTATCCATTTTTTTATTATTGCATATCTCCTATTGATTGAGATGAATATCAAACATCTCAGTTTCTTATTTGGTTTTGTCTTTTCTCTCCTAATGTGACTGAGAATCATTTTGCCACCTTATGTTTTTTCTTTGTATTTTGTCCTTTTGTGAATGGAAATCTGGGGCCAAGGATTTTACTGATTGTTTCTTTGCTGATTCTTATATCTTTGAATTTCTGGATGGTTCTACTGCTGTTCTTCTGTGACTGCAGTTACCCTATCTAGTCTGACCCTACTGAATAGAAAAAAAAAAAAGAAAAAGAAAAAAAACTGCCACATACACAGGAGAGGATTCAAAATATAAGATAATAAATTTCCATTTCAATAAAGTCTATATAATAAATGCTATACATTCAGAGCTGTCCACCTTTTCTTTCTTTCCTTGTAGATTTTCTTTTGTTCTCTGTTGTACACTTTTTACTTTATTCTTTTTTTCCCTTCTCTTCCCCCCCCCCCAAAAAAGGCTACAATTAAATGTGGATATATTTATATATCACTCTCATACACACACATACATATACATCAATCTACAATCATGCACAAATACATATTCATATACATCTAGATAAGGCTATACTACACTTGTTTGTCTGTTTCTCTGAAGGTGGGTAACATCTTTCTTCATAAGTTCAATGGACTTTTAAATGGATTTTCTAAATCCATCAACTTAATCTCCTACACTTAAGCAATATTACAACCTCACACTATCTAGTTATTTTAAGTAGCCTAAAACAATAATGATTAATATGGCTGATACATAGGGCAACATGTGGTTGCCCTGTTTTTCTCTTTTGATTATATCTATTTTAGTTTTACCTTTGTCTGAGATCAATGATTGCTACTTCTGATATTTTTCCTAATAAATTTTACTCCTGATTGTTATTATATTTATGTATATCTCTTATTTCTTATCCATGTTGATTACTCTGCTTTATTTCCACCTATATCTAGCCTAGGTATTACTTAACCTACCTCTCTCCTTCAAGGATCCCTTCTAATCTTCTGCTTCCAGGCCCCGTGTTCTACTACTCCATCTAGCTGCTCCTTTATCTTCTTCTCCCATCTTTTCCTTCCCTCTTTATCCCATTGCCATTAATCTATCCACCCCATTCTATCCTCATACTTTTCTATAGCTCCCCTTTATCCTGTTCCCTCCCCCTCTTATTTCTTTATAAACATATATATGTATATATGAACTTGTTATTTCTATATTTTATGCTATGCTCCAGAAATCCAAAGACTGTTCTTAGATACCATTTTTCTTAAAAAAAAAATATGTGTGTGTGTGTGTGTATGTGCACGTATATTTTTAAAAAGACATTATTTTCCTAACATCTGTTGATTTATCAAAAATGCATTTTATAGATGGCATAATGTACAGAGCACCAACCCTGAAGTCATGAGGACTTGAATTTAAATCCAGTCTCAGATACTTAATACATCCTAGTTGTGTGACCCTGGGCAAGTTACTTAACCCCAACTGCCTCAGCAAAAATTAATTAAATAAATAAAATTTTTTTCTTGTCTAAAAGTCCCTGATGTTAATCAAGAGCAGAGATTTAATAATGTGTGTTTAAAGTCTTCAATTTCTTTCATAAGATTTCCATCTTTTTTTTTTAAGCAATTTACATATTTACAGCAGGGTGCTTATAGTTAGCACATGCTTAGTGTGCTATAGTGATGAAATAGTACTAAGGTATTTAGGAGCTAAAGAACTTGAAATAAACAGACTCCATCTTTGACCATCCTCATGGGTCTCCTGCTTCTTCACTCCTCCTCCACTAAGAGCAAGGACTTGGGCTGGTCTTGAGATCCTCCAGAGAGCTAGTCCGGACAGTATATTTTGGCACCACAGTATGTGGGCTCTAAAAAGCACACTACATGGTTTTATAAATATTGAGAGGCTTTAATCGTGTATTTTATACATACTCTGGAAAATAATAATGCTTTATTGTTATTAGGAGTCAGGAAGTGATCACTAGACAGCTAATTATTTCTTTTTCTGAGCATTTTTTTTCTCATCTAATAGTATCTGCAGATCTATATCATCATTACTGGAGGAAAAGCTTCCTCCTCTTTAGGAAAAGTCTCAAAATTATGATTCAGCTTTAAGTATTCACTGATCCATCTTCCTTCTCTACATCACATTCATCCAACCTCCTGACACAGATCTGGTTTACCAGTACCCCATCAACTTAATTTTCTTCTTTGCTTTCATACAGAATCTCCTATGGTGCTGTTTTCTACCTCCCTCCTAATGATCAGCCATTCTTGCTAATAATCTGAAGAATGGAGGGACCTTTCTGCTCTACCTTATTTTCTAGAAGGGAGGCTATATGGGATATAACAACTTATTTGACTATGGCAGAAATACTAAGAGAAAATTCTGTGATAACTGAAAAACTTCATTGATAAGAATTCAGAGAATCACAGAATTTTAGTGAATTAACTCATATCAATCAGGAAGATCACACATACACACACACACACACACACACTTTTTTAATATGCACAAGTGTGTGTATAAAACTGTAGTTAATCCAGAGGGAAAACACTGACATTAAAGTAGATGAGGAAATGTTTGTTGCAGAAGGGAGGATTTAGGCTGAGTTTTGAAGGACCCTAGGGATATTCAGAGGCAGAGGTGAAGAAGGAGAATATTCCAGGCATGGCAGACCACCAGTAGAAAGATAAAAGAAGTGGAAAGGCAGTTTTGTGTGTGAGGAAGAATAAGGAGGACAATATCATGAGTTCATGGAGGTCAGACAGTAAGGTGTAAGAAGCCCAAAAAGGTAGGACGAAGTCAATTTAGGATGAGCTTTAAAAGCCAAAAACAGCATTTTATATTTGATCCTAGAGACAGGGAATCACTGCAACTTATTAAGTAGGAGTCAAATCTGTCCTTTAGGGAAATGATTTTGACAGCTCAGTGAAAGATGGAACACAAAAAGGAGGAACTGCAATAGTCCAGGAAGAGGTGATAAGGGTCTGTAAGAAGGTATTAATTTTGAGGTTAGAGAGAAGGGAACACATTAAAAAGACATACATTTAGAAATGACAAGGCTTGACAAAGAATGTGTGGAATTTGAGTATGACACTGAAGTTGTGAGCCAGGGTAACTGGGAGAACAGGAAAGATGGAAAGAATGTAGAGAAAATGGGAGAAAGATAAGTTCTGTTTTGGACCTACTGAGTCTGAGATGCATATGAACAAGGGCCAGGAAACATAAGCAAAGGCTATAATAATAGTAATCCAGGCAAAAAATAAAGTGAACTGGGCTAAATGTATGATAGAAAAAAAAAAAAAATATATATATATATATATATATATGAGATGTAAAGATAGAAATAATAAAATGTAGCAATACATTGGATATGTGGCATGAATATGATTAAAGTGTCAAGGATGACACTGAGGTTGTGAGCAAGAGTGACCAAGAAAATAATGATGTTCTAGACAATAATGGGAAAGTTGCCAATAGTAGAAGATTTGGAGGGAAAGATGATGAGATTTGTTTAAAAAATTTTAAATTTGAAATGCATGTGGAATACTAAGTTTGAGACGTCATTATGTGGAAATCTAGTTCAGAAGAGAGACTAGGGCTACACATACAGACTTAATAACTACCTGTATAAACATGATAACTGAACTCATGGAGCTGAGGATCATCGAGCAAGATAGTACAGAGGAAGAAGGGGAATTCCAGGATAGACCCTTGAGGGACATCATCCATGATAAGTGGTTATAACCTGAAGGAAGATCAGAAAAAAGAGACTGAAAAAAATAAATGGTGAGGGGCAGCTGGGTGGTACAGTGGATAGAATACCAACCCTGGAATCAGGAGGATCTGAGTTCAAATCCATCATCAGCACTTAGTAGCACTTAAGTAACACTTAATCCTGACTGCCTCCCCCTTCCCTACCCCAAAAAGAAATGAAATAGTAAAACTAGGTAACAAAATTAGGTAGGCAAGAGGGAAAGCTGGCATTAATGTAGATGAGGAAATGTTTGTTGCAGAAGGAAGGATTTAGGCTGAGTCTTGAAGGACCCTAGAGATATTCAGAGGTAGAGATGAAGAGGGAGAACATTCCAGGCGTGGCAGATCACCAGTAGAAATGATTGGTGTTATGCACCTAGGCAAGAGCAATGTTTTGAAAATCTAGAGATGATAGAATATTTAGGAGAAAGAGTAACAGACAGTGCCAAATGGTACAGAGAATCATTTTAATCCTTTTTCCATGTGACAACCCAGCAAATACTTGAAGATGGCTATGATTTTTCACTTCTTTTCTCCAGAAAAACTCTTTCCAGTTTTTAAAAAAACTAATTCTAATGCCACAGATTTGAAGTCCTTCATCATGCTGGATGCCTTCCTCTAGATCAGGAGTGAGGAACCTTTTTTTTCTGCCAAGAGCCATTTTGGATTTTACAATATCATTTGTGAACTATTAAAAATTGTAAAGTTAAAAATTCAAGCAGTGGGAGGTTGTTATACCTAGCTTTCAACTCATCAGCACTTGTGGTTGCCTTGACAGGTTCAGACCAAATAATTTCACAGGTCTTATATGGCCCATGGGTTGGACATTCACTACACCTCTGTTCTAGATGCTCTCTGGCTTCTATTACTTCCCATTATATTTTAATGAGAATGGTGGAAATTGAAGAAGATAGATTTAAAGCAAGAAAGTATGGTGAGGAAATGAAACTAAAGAAGAGAGATTGCTGGTTGGAGAAGTTAGGCAGAGAAAAAAGACAGAATGATTAAACAGATTTTTTTTTCGAGATGGAGGCCATGTGAAGATAAAGTCAGTAAAGAGGAAGAAACTGAAGATTCTTGAAGCGTTTCATATTACAAAAAGAATGAAGAGGTAGGAATAGATTTTTCAAGCTGGCAAGGAATGAAATCTGCAAAGCATATGGAAACTTTAATTTGTTTTTTGAGGAAAGATAAAAACTTTATTCAATAACCAAGATTTTCACATTTATCATCTCTTACTAAAAAGACTTCTTAATATTCCTGCAAAATCCTATTCAACTCAAGTAAGACTGTTTTGGCACAAAGATTTCAGATTTCATTTAATGTCAATTTTTACAAAACTGAGTTTACTGCTATAAGTAGTTATTATAACTAAAAGATTTGTGGAATAGTTTTCACCTATTAATTAGTACAAGTCATCTTTTATTTAAATAAAAAGTTAGAAACATTTTTTGGTTTTAATATAAATTTCCATCCAAAAATAAATGGCCAGGCACTGTACATGTTTAAGTAATATTATTGAAAAGTATATTGGCATAATTATTGTAAAAACAAGGTTTATCAAAATGTTAACATGGGATTCTATATTATTACAGATTTTGTTGGTATAATATATGTACTGTAGTTGCAATCGCATCAATTCTCATTAGCAATAGTTAAGTGAGCTTTGTTTTGCCTACTCTAATTGCCAGGATTTAAAATTTCAGGAGTTGTGCATTTTGTGTACAATATAATATTGCACAATAATCATTATAATAGTCCAATAGACAACCAATGTAGATTTCCTCCCTGTGGAGGCAATTGGGGTTAAGTGACTTGCCCAGGGTCACATAGCCAGGAAATGTTAAGTGTCTGAGGCCAAATTTGAACTCGGGTCCTCCTGACTTCAGGGCTCTACCCACTACACCAATTAGCTGTCTCCCAAGGTAGATATAAAAATAAGCATAACAATTTTTCTATTTTTTTATATTTATAATATTTTATTCATATAATTATAATTTTGTGTTATATTTTTATATATCAGTATTAGTAATACCTAATTTTAAAACTTGGTAATTAAAAAAAAAAACTAAAAGAGATGAACTATATTGGTAAGAGGAGACAACTATAGAAAATGAGTTAAATTCAATATTTGAATTAATAACAAGCTAATATTATATTAACAAGGAAGCAACTTGAAAAAAGAGGAAAAACCAGGGAATCTCTGATTCTTGAAGAACAAAACTTTGGATTGAGAAAATTCAAGCTGAATGAACTAGAGTTCCTTAGTAAAAGAAGAACTGAAGTTATCAGCTGAGAACATAGATCGATTCTGATTAATAAATGCCTAATAGAAACTTTTAAACATATCCCAGGTATCTAGAAAATATGAAAGTTTAACATTAAGTTTAGTTTTATATTACTCTTATTTCTAACTAAATTGTTTCTGCCTTCATAATTCAGCAATTCAGTATAGCAAAATTACTATAATATAGAAGTCATTTGCTATATTTGGCAACTATAACATACTTTATTATATCAGTAAACTGACAGATATCAGTTCAAATTTCATATTTAGCTTCCAAACAAAATTTTAACAACTATAATTTTCAAAACATGTAAGTGAATATGGTTTCTTTTCACTAGGTTACATAAGGAGTTATAAATAACAGAGTTCATGAATTCTATTTCTTTCCTGTAATGGGCTCGAGTTGATGCATTGAGGTCCCAAGCACGTGAGGCTAAATAGTAATTGGACTATACTCTATTAATATATATGCCTGGAGAAAGAATGACCCCTGCCCACTCTTTGTGCAAATCCTGATGTGTTGTATAGGAAATGACGATTTTGGTAGGTGGAGGCAGAGGGGCAGAGAGAGAAGCAAAGAGAGACTGCTGGCTGGCTTCTTGACGCAGCGGCACACATTGCTATCGTGATCTCCCCTTCACCTCTACTGAGAATAAAGATTGAAGATTTTCCCTTGAACCTGAATTCCTGACTCTGGCTAATTTTAAAATACACGGTCATCACACTTTTCCTTCCTCATGTGAAAATGTTGTATTGGTGGTATTAAAGACTATATAGAAATGTCTATATAACCCAAGACAAATCTGACATTTATATACTGTACCATAAAACTCTAAAATGTAGTCCTCAAATTGAAGGACCCCTCACCTCTTGCCAGAACTATTTTAATTGTATCCTAACTGGTATTCCTATATTGGATTTTTTCCCCCTCCAATATATTTTTCAGAGAATCAGAGTTTCAAAGCTTCAATGGGTCATCAGAGACCATACCCCTCACAACTGACCATAAACATTTGTTAATTTATTACACACATAATTCCTCTAGCTCCACATCCCCTTCTATCCCTACACCTAATAAAAGTATAATATAAGTTCCTTAATCTGCCATTCAAAGACTTCTCATATATTCAATGTTACTACCAAAATGAACTGCTCTTACTCTCTCCCATCTTGGAATAAACATATCCTCTCTATCACTATCTCTCCAAGATGGAAAACTCTTCCATGTAGTCTTCTCTAATCCCGTTTAGCTAGGTACGATTTGCCTATTTCTGAATTTCTGAAATCAAATTTCTGATTGCATTTTAAATTGTTCTGCTTACCTGAGGGTCCACTAACCATCCATGGTACAATGGAATATCTAGAAGATCAAACACAATGCACTCAGGAGTATATTCAAATGTTCGGACACCAGTAAATTTCACATTCACATCCAGACCTGTCTGTAGTTTGTGCAGAATTGCCATAGCATCGCTCATATTCTGAAAATAAAAGAAAAGATACATTAAACCAAAAGCCTAAGAGTTGTTTAAAGTTAAGACCGTCTATTTCAAAATATCTATACAGCATACTTGCAAATTAAATACTTGGCTGATTTAAGCACTTATTTAAGCAACTTAACCAACATTTCCAATATATGTTCAAATACTTTGCTCTGAGATCTCCTTTCAAAAAGTTGCCTTTTTTTTTTTTTTAAAATAACTGGATTATCCTAAAAATCTTTAAATTCTTATCATTAAAAACTGGGACATAGAAATAGTTATTTTGTTGACATTTGCATTAGAGAAGAAAAATTTGAAGTTCTCTTCCCAGATATTGAATAATCCCAAACTAAAATACTTTACTGACTAACCCCACTCCCAGTAAAGGTAAGAAGACTGAAAACAATGAAGTACACACAAGCTCTAAACAGCAAAATCTGCTATTCTGAACTTTGGAATAGCAGCTCCATAGTCCTGCAGTTACCAAGTAGAATCTAAGGCAGGAGAACAAACATTTGAAATGGAAGAGGGAGAGCAGGCATGCTCTTCTTCTGGTGTTTTAAATTCTGCAATTAAAAGCATTTTGTGAACCCTCAGAGCACTTAACAAAAGTGCTCTAAGCAGACAAGTCTCTTTTTAGCCTTTCATTCTCATTTTGCTTTTCCAGTCTCTCCTTTCTCCTAGAAAGCCCCAAAGTAAAGAAAGGATTTAAAGTTTTAAAGGCTTCAAAGACTGGGGTGTGTACCAGCTCTTGGAAGTTAGCAAGGATCTTAGCATTTATAGTCCCAGTCCGTATCCTAGTTGCTAAGTATCATGATAAGGAATGAGATTTGCAGCCCATAAAAGTAGCCTCAGAATTACCCTGTGCTCATGCACAGATACCATTTGGCTTTCAAAGGAAGATGGCTGATTGTTCAAGTAAGTCACTTCTGCTTTTTGGGTCCTATAAACATAGGGCATAGAGTCCTATAAACAAGAACAACAACAATGCCAGATATATTCTGAGACATAGAACACTACTCTGTCCCACTACTCAGTTAAAGCTTTAAAGAGTCCCCTAAAGCACTGCAAGCATAACATTAATCCTGAGAGGTTATAGGCAGTAGTTTTTAAAGAATTCCTTCTATAGAACTTCTACACAGAACAGGGACTCTTACCTATGGTCCACTAACCATAGATTTTTTTAGGATCCATGAACTTGAATAAAAAATATATATTTCATTTTTACTAAACCCTAACTGAAATTTAGCACTTCCTGTAATTATGAGTGTAAGTAAAAAAAAAAAAAAAAAAAATCATTATGCTGAGGAGTCCATAGGTTTCACATGACTGCCTTAAAAAAAGTTAAGAAACCTTTATTTAGAGTTTTGAGCCAGTGACAAAAAAAAAAAAAATCTTTCTGAAACCATCCCCTTCATTTTTTCTTAAAGCACAAAGATATTCCATCACATTCATATATCATAACTGATTTGACCATTCTCCAATTGATGAGAATTCCCTCAGTTTCAATTATTTGCCACCACAAAAAGAACTGCTATAAATGGTTTTATACAAAGGATTCTTTTTCCTTTGAGATCTAGATCTAGAAGTGGTATTGCTGAGTCAAATGGTTATACACATGTTTATAGCCATTTGTTCATAGTCCCAAATTATTTTACAGAAAGCTAGATTACTTCACACCTTCATCAATAGTATACTAATGTACCTATTTTCACAAATCATCTACAGCACTTGTCATTTTACTTTTCTGTCCTATTAGCCATTCTGATGGGTGTGAGATGTTACCTCGATTTCTCTAAATATTAGTGATTTAGAATATTTTCTCATATGACTGTTGATACCTTTCATTCCTTTCTACTAAAACTGCCTATTCATATCTTTGACAAAGTGTCAATTGGGGAAAGGTTCTTATTCTTATAATTCTTATACTGGCTCAGTTTTTTTATACAGTTGAGAAATGAGAGCTTATCAGAGCAAAATTCCCTCCCCCCTTTCAATTTTTTTTCTTTTTTTAATTCTTGCTGCATGGTTTTTACTTGTTTGCAAAAACTTTTAAATTTCATGTAAACAAAGTTATCCATTTTATCTCCCATGGACCTTCCTACCTTTCGTTTAGTTATGAATTCTTCCCCTATCCATAAATCTGGCATGTAATTTTTTCCCACACTCCCCTAATTTATATTATTCTATGCATGTTTCTCCCCAATTTGTCAATCCTCCATATAAATGTAGATAACTAAATTCCAATAAGGGACTAACCAGAAACTGACAGAGCTAAAAGTACTTCTCAATTTTAGTGTTATAATCCTATTGATGTATATTGGTAAATATACTACTTGCTTTAAAAGGAAAAAAAGCAATAAATAAAAAATTAGTTTAAAAGTACAGGTCTAATCAATGTTTTCTTAATAATATTTTGATCACTTTTACAATGTTGCTAATAAATTTGAAATCACTATGACATAACTGACTCTGCTTCTAACAGTAGTATTCAACTAGTATTGAACTCAATAAAAATGAAATATTTGGAGGGTACATTGGTAAATATTTCTAATTATCTATAGTACTGACCTAATTTACCTTCTCTAATACATAAGCTATATGATATCAAGCATCAAACATCCTGAATATATATACTTGTAATTTTCCTCATTCTCCTGAATAATAAAAAATGAGTTATACTCATACCTTGCCAATCACATTTCAATTGTTACCGCTGTAATTTTATCCCAAGAGGTACTCATTTCCTGAATATGATCAAATTATTATAAACTATATTCCTATTTTTTTCATTCAACATGGGTTCATTCCAAGATTACTGAGAATCTTTTTAATAGTATCAATACATTTTAGATGAATATACAGGCAGAAACTTGTGTTAATTAACATTATAACATTGGCTTTTGTGTATTACCTGCCATCTTAGAGCTGCTCTAATTTGCTATTATGCATTTAACAAATTTGTATTTCTGTCAATTTAACAAAGATCATTCTTTGGTACACTTTTTAGGCATTGTAACTAAATACAATATTAAAATAATAACAATGTAATTTTCCAAGTTGTGTTTGTATGATGGAGTTATTTCTTTAATACCTGATCTCCATGTAACTGGGATATGACATTGTCAAACTGATGTGTCAAAATAGTTAGTGGAGGGGGAATAAAAGGTGAAAGAAACCAGAAGATTTGATTTTAAGCCAGAAAATTTTTTTAAAACTTAGGGATCTTTGAAAGACCATGTAGAATGAGTGAGGTATTATAGGATTGGGAAATGGTTATTATCTCAATTTCCAAAAAAAAAAAAAAAATAGACATTGAATACTATAGGCCAAAAAAATGACCTCTATTCCTGACAAAATTCTAGAATGTATTTAATATTAAATGAACATATTTTTAATAAAGCTTTGAATTTTTCAAAACACATGCATAGGTAGTTTTCAACATTAACCTTTACAAAACCTTGTGTTCCAAATGACTTTTTCTCCCTCTCTTCCTCTCCCCGCTCCCCTAGACAGCAAGTAACCCAATATATATATCAAATATGTGCAATTCTTATATATATATATGCCCACATTTATCATGCTGCACAAGAAAAATCAGATCAAAAAAAACAAAATGCAAGAAAACAACAACAAAAAAAAATGAAAATACTATGTTGTGATCCACATATAATCCCCACAGTATTCTCTCTGGGTGCAGATAGCTCTCTTCATCACAAGACCATGTAACTGGCCCGAATCAACTTGCTGTTGAAAAATCATATACATCAAAATTGATCATCGTATAATAATCTTATTGCTGTGTACAATATTCTTTCACTTCACTTAGCATCAGTTCATGTAAGTCTCTCCAGGCTTTTCTGAAATTATCCTGCTGATTGTTTCTTATAGAACAATAATATTCCATAACAATGAATATATTTTATAAATATTAAAATGCCATATTCATGTTTATTGTCAACTACAGGATGTTTGTAAAGATTTAAAAAGGGAAATGCTATTTAGTAAGCTAACAAGGCCTTATTATAAGGAATAAATCATGTCATGCAAACCTAATTTCCTTTTTTTAGAAAATTACTCAGTTGCTATATCAATGAAATGCTAATTATATCTAGGTTCGAGCAAAGTTGCTGACAAAGTCTCTGATATTATCCTTATAGATAAGACATACAGAGACAGATAACAACACAGATTAAGGAGATTTAGAATTGGCTACATGATTGTGTCCAAAAAATAGATATTAATGGATTAACATATACTTGGAGGGAGATCGAACATTGAAAGGATCTGTCCTTGACTGTGCTGTTTACAAATGTTCTCAAGCAACATGGATGGCATATGACACAAAAGAGTCAGGATCAAAAAAAGATATTGAGAAAACAATCACATAAACACAGTCTTTGGTGGAACTTTGAATTGATCCAAATACTCTAGAAAACAACTTGGAAGTATGTTTAAAAATTAACTAGATTGTACATACTTTTTGATAGTGTGTAGCAATACTACTACTAGGCTTATTTCAGAAAGAGATTAAAGAAAAAGAAAAGAAAAGAATGCTTTTAACAATTCTTTTTTTTTCTAACAAAAAAAAGTAGAAACTAAGAGAGTTTACAAATGATAAAGAGCTTACAAATGATTAAATAAACAAATTCTAGTATATAATAGTACATTATTGTACCATAAGAATGATGGAAAAGAGTGTTTGGCAAAGAAGCCCAGAAAGACATGTAGTAAACTGAGATCAAATGAAGTGAACAAAACCACGAAAACAATTTTTACAATAGCATTGTAAAGAAAAAGAACTTTCTTATATCTAAAAGAGATTTTAAGGAAGGGAAAAGGACTTGTATGTGCAAGAATGTTTGTGGCAGCCTTCTTTGTAGTGGCCAGAAACTGGAAATTGAGTGGATGCCCATCAATTGGAGAATGGCTGAATAAATTGTGGTATATGAATATTATGGAATATTATTGTTCTGTAAGAAATGACCAACAGGATGATTTCAGAAAGGACTGGAAAGACTTACATGAACTGATGCTGAGTAAAATGAGCAGGACCAGGGGCAGCTAGTTGGTATAGTGGATAGAGCGCCAGTCCTGAAGTCAGGAGAACCCGAGTTCAAATCTAGGTCTCAGGTACTAAATACTTCCTGGCTGTGTGCCCCTCGGCAAGTCACTTAATCCCAATTGCCTCAGCAAAAAAAATAAGAAAAGAAAAAGAAAAAAATAAAAAGAAATGAGCAGGACCAGAAGATCATTATATACTTCAACAACAAGACTATATGATGATCAATTCTGATGGACGTGACCCTCTTCAACAATGAGATGAACCAAATCAGTTCCAATAGAGCAGCAATAATGAACTGAACCAGCTACACCCAGGGAAAGAACTCTGGGAAATGAGTATGAACCACTACATAGAATTCCCAATCCCTCTATTTTTGTCCACCTGCATTTTTGATTTTCTTCACAGGTTAATTGTACACTATTTCAAACTCCGACTCTTTTTATACAGCAAAATAATTGTTTGGACATGTATATATATATTGTATTTAACTTATACTTTAACATATTTAACATGTATTGGTCAACCTGCCAAATGGGGGAAGGGGTAGGGAGGAGGGAAAAAGTTGGAACAAAAGAATTTGCAGCTGTCAATGCTGAAAAATTATCTATGCATATATCTTGTAAATAAAAAGCTATAATAAAAAAATAAAAATTAAAAAGAAAAAAAAACTTTGAAAGACTTAAGAATTAAGTTCAATTGATACTAAGTGTAGTGACTAAAACCAAGAGAACATTATATACAACAATGACAAAATTATGCAATGATTAAGTCTGATGGACATGACTCTTTTCAACAATGAGTTGATTCAGGCCAATTCCAATAGACTTATGATGGAGAGAGCCATTTGAATCCAGAAATAGAGCTGTGGAAACTGCATGTGGATCACAACATAGTATTTTCATATTTTTTGTTGTTGCTTGCTTGCTTTTTTTGTTTTCTTATTTTTTTTCCTTTTTGATCTTGTGCAGCATGATAATTGGAAATATGTATAGAAGAATTGCACATATTTAACATATTACTTGCTGTCTAGAGGAGGAGGTGGAGGCTTGAAGGGAGGGAGAAAAATATGAAATACAGGGTTTTGCAAAGGTGGATGTTGAAAACTATCTTTGCATGTATTTTGAAAATAAAAATCTATTATTTTTTTAAAAATTGTGTTCAATGAAATGATGTACCATTAATTTCAGAAAACTGATGATAAAGTATGCTACTCATCTTCTGCCAGAAGTGGTCGACGCAATTTGCAGAACCGGACATATTTTTGGCCATGGTCAATGTAGGAATCTGTTGTTTTTGTTTTTCTTTATTTCTGCTTATTTTTTTTTTTGTCATAGTTGGGAGAGAAGCATGACTACTGATATGGAAAGAAGGAAGGGAGACAGGGAGGAATGAAGGGAAGAAAGAAAGAAAGAAGTGAGGAAGCAGGGAAAAGAGAAAGAAAAGAGAAGAGGGAAGGAAAGAAGAGGAGGAAAAAAGAAGAGGAAGAGAGAGGAGAAGGAAGGAGATTCTATCATGTTGAAGAGGAGTTATACTTATTTTGACAGGGAAGTTATGAAAAACTTGTTAAAGCTGCAAAGTAGCTGATTTAAATTCTACGTAGATAAAACATCCCAACAATTAGATTTGTTTGAATGGCAATATGATCTCCTTTAGTGGAAGTCTTCAAACAGAGGCTATGACTACTTATCAGAATATTGTATAGTAGTGGTAGTCAAACAAAAAGTGGGGGGAAATCACTTAACTAAGGATTCCTATGGGCACACACTGATTTAGAAAATCAAATATTCATATCTATTTTGTTATATTTTTATTTATTTAGTTAAATATTTCCTAATTATATTTTAATCTAGTTTGGCTGTTTTAGGAAATATTATGGGCTGCATTTGGCCACAAGTTGCATGTTTTACCTCTATGCTGTAGATGACATCTTTGCTCAAGTACAGATTGTATTGAACAGATAACCTCTAAGGTATCTTCCAACTCTAATATTTGATGATATTAAGATTACAGGAAACTTAAGAATCACATTTTTACCTGAATATATAACTTCAAATATAATGTGGCTATATAGTTTAAAAAAATAAATCTTATAATTAAAAAACCAGTTTCCTGCAAGATAGCATTGTGTGAAGTCATAAGAGAGCTTAGACTCACCAAGTTCTCCACAGGAAGACAAACAAATTCTGCTCTGCTCCAAAACACATGGAGAAAGGTAACCAAAGAACTTCAAATAAGAATTAGGTCTCAGAAAAGGAAAAGGAAAGGAAATGAATTTTTTTTTACTATAGCTTTTTATTTACAAGTTATATGCATGGGTAATTTTATAGCATTGACAATTGCCAAACCTTTTATTCCAATTTTTCCCCTCCTTCCTCTCTCCCCCTCCTCCAGATGGCAGGTTGACCAATACATGTTAAATATGTTAAAGTATAAATTAAATACAAAATAAGTATACATGTCCAAACAGCTATTTTGCTGTACAAAAAGAATCGGACTCTGAAATAGTGTACAATTAGCCCGTGAAGGAAATCAAAAATTCCGGTGGACAAAAATAGAGGTATTGGAAATTCTATGTAATGGTTCTTAGTCATCTCCCAGAGTTCTTCAGCTGGGTGTAGCTGTTTCAATTCATTCCTGCTCCATTGGAAGTGATTTAGTTCATCTCATTGCTGAAGATGGCCAGGTCCATCAGAATTGGTCATCATATAGTATTGTTGTTGAAGTATATAATGATCGCCTGGTCCTGTTCATTTCACTCAGCATCAGTCCATGTAAGTCTCTCCAGGTCTTTCTGAAATCATCCTGTTGGTCATTTCTTACCGAACAATAATATTCCATAATATTCATATACCACAATTTATTCAGTCATTCTCCAATTGATAGGCATCCACTCAGGGAAATGAATTTTTTAAAAAAAGAAATAAACAAAAGAAATGAATCAAAAGAAAACAAAACAAAGACTCCTACCTGCAATGAACAAACATTAAGAATTAAAAATACATGAAAAAACAAAACACACAACAACAAAATACAAAGAATAATGAATTAAAATCAAAAGTGGTCTCAGTAAAAACATATGAACCTGAATTAAAAAAATAAAAGCCATTAAAGAAATTAAGGAAAAATTAGCATCAGTTAAATAAACAGAAGGATTTGGCACAATTATGAAGAAATTCAAACAGTATGGTCGTTATTTGTGAAAAGAAAATAATAACAAAGACTCAATGGAAGAACCATTTTACTAGAATATTAAAAAGCAAAAACAAAGCAAACAAAGTGAGATCAAAAGATAGCTCAATTGAAAAAAGGCTTGATAAATTTATAAGCAAAAGTGATGAATTAAAAAATAAAAAGTCCAGAGAGATAATTTAGGAGCAATTGAACTTTTCTCCCAAAGTATAAAAACTGTAATCTCTAAATTTCAAGGAATTACATAAGGCTATGTATAATTCAATTCTTCTTTGTCTCTCTTCAGTCTTCACAGATCTAATTCGTTCAATCATCCTGTGCAGATTTTAAGTATGCAAATTCAGTCCTCAGCTCCCCCTCCCACTTTAATTTCATATTGCCACCTGCTTTATAAACATCATCATCTAACTGTCCCACATGCTTGCTTAGTCTAAAACTAAATATGTGCAAAACAGACTCATTATCTTTCCTGGAAGTTTCAACTGTCTTCTAAATTGCCTATTTCTTACTCTTCTTTCTTCTTCCTTCCTCCTCCTCCTTCTCCTCTTCCTTTTTTTTTTTCCTGAGACAATTGGGATTAAGTGACTTGCCCAAGATCACACAGCCAGGACACGTTAAGTATCTATCACATTTGAACTCAGCTCCTCCTGACATCAGAGCTAGTGCTCTATCTACTACACAAACTAGCTGCCCCTTAAATTACCTATTTCTACAGAGGATACAAACATTATTCTAGTCACCCAAATTTGAAACTTCAAAATTATCCTTGAATATTTTGTCTTTAAATTTCACATTTTTCAAATGTCAACTTTTCTTCCTTCTCCCCTACCCTGAAAAAAAAGGAAAGCAAAACCCCTTAAACAGATAAGCCTAATCAAACAACAGATTGTTTTATATACAAAAAAATGCTTGTATCTTTTTTTTTTATTTAATGTAACTAGCATATTAATCCATCAACTTTTAGAAAATGGCTAGATTTGTCACTGGTCCTCTGGAATTATGGTAGATAACTGCACTGATCAGAATTTTTAAGTCTTTCAAAACTCTTTTATAGTGTTAATATTAGAGTATATCGTGTTCTCCTAGTTATGTTGCACATGTTTATACAAAGCATCCTAGGAATCTCTAAAACTTGCTCTTTTTATCATTTCTCCCAACACAATAACCTTCCATTATATTCATATCCTACAATTTGTTTAGCTACTTTCTAAATGATGGGCACACCCTTTCCAGTTCTTTGTTATAACAACAACAAAAAAACCTGCTATAAATATTTTAAAATGTTATTTTATTTTTAATTTATGGAATAAAACAAGCATTTCCACAACATAAAACAATAAAATAAAAGATGATTGCACAAAACATCGCAAATCTCATATGCAAAGGCACAACTTGCTGAAGTTCTTTTTTTTTTTTCTTCCTTTCCCTCCACCCTCTCTGACCTAAAAATGGCTATCATTAGACACAAATAGAGGGGTGTGTGTGTAAAAATATTCTATACATAATTCTATTTATCATTCCTTCTCTGTATGCAAATGTCTTTCTTCATATGTCCTTTTTATTGTTAATTTGGGCATTTATAATAAGCAAAATAATTCGCTCAAAGTCATTCTTAAAACAATACTGCTTGTTACTGTATACAACATTCTTTTGGTTATAAAATGATTTCATAAATATTTTTCTACATGTAAGACATTTCTTCTTTTTTTAATTTCTTTATTTACTTCAGTTCTCTCTTATGGGTTTAGTAAATGGTATTAATGGCTCAAAAAACATACACAATTTAATTCCAAATTGTTTTCCAGAATCACTGGACCGTTTTTTGTACCACCAATAATGTATCAATGTCTGTTTTCCCACAGTTTCTCTAAATTTCCCTTTTTATCAATTTTGCTAATATGATGTATATGAGATTGCTTCTGAGCCATTTTAATCTGTATTTTTCTAATTATATGATTTAGAGAATTTTTTTTTCATATAGTTAGTGTTAGCTTGGGTATCTTTCTTAGAAATCTACTTATTCAATTACTGTTCTGTAAGAAATGACCAACAGGATAATTTCAGAAAGGCCTGGAGAGACTTACATGAACTGATGCTGAGTGAAATGAGCAGGACCAGGAGATCATTATATACTTCAACAACAATACTATATGATGACCAGTTCTGATGGATCAGGCCATCCTCAGCAACAAGATCAACCAAATCATTTCTAATGGAGCAGTAATGAACTGAACTAGCTATGCCCAGAAAAAGAACTCTGGGAGATGACTAAAAACCATTACATTGAATTCCCAATCCCTATATTTATGCACACCTGCATTTTTGATTTCCTTCACAAGCTAATTGTACAATATTTCAGAGTCTGATTCTTTTTCTACAGCAAAATAACGTTTTGGTTAGGTATACTTATTGTGTATCTAATTTATATTTTAATATATTTAACATCTACTGGTCATCCTGCCATCTAGGGGAGGGGGTGGGGGGGGGTAAGAGGTGAAAAATTGGAACAAGAGGTTTGGCAGTTGTTAATGCTGTAAAGTTACCCATGTATATATCCTGTAAATAAAAGGCTATTAAATAAAAAAATAAAAATAAAAAAAAAAATAAAAGTGGTTCATTCTACTA
This sequence comes from Sarcophilus harrisii, assembly GCF_902635505.1. NCBI lineage: Eukaryota > Metazoa > Chordata > Mammalia > Dasyuromorphia > Dasyuridae > Sarcophilus > Sarcophilus harrisii. The sequence continues at coordinate 511,107,780 of NC_045427.1, read as the reverse complement.
AAAAAAAAAAAAAAAAAAAGAAAAGAAATCTACTTATTCAGGCAATTTCATAGATTTAGGATGGAAAGTGCCATCCTCATCCATGGAGACTGAAAATGGATCAAAGCATAGTATTTTCACTTTTTTTGGGTTGTTGTTTCTTTGCTTGTTTTTTTTTTTCCCTTTCTCACTTTTCACCCTTTTGATTTGATTTTTCTTGTACAGCATAATGAATATGAAAAGATATTTAGAAAAATTGCACATCTTTAATCTATATCAGATTGCTTGCTATCTTGGGGAGAGGGCAGAGGGGGAAAAATTTGGAATACAAATTTTGTAGTGATGAATGTTGAAAACTCTTTACAAGTATTTTGAATAATAAAATACTATTAATTAAAAAAACCTACTTGTTCATACTCTTTAACTATCAATAGAAAGTGATTCTTAATTCTAATAAATCTGAATTCATTATATATCTTGAAAATATGAATTTCAATAGAAAAAAATGCTGCAAAGATTTGTTTCCTAATTAAGAACTTCCCTTACTTATTTGGTTTATTTATCTTGGTTTATTTGTGCAAAAATATTTTCAATTTCATATAATTTAAAATTTCCTATTTTGTTTTTTGTGATCCTCATTATTCCTCAATCATAAATTATCTATGTACAAATAGATTTGCAAGATACTTTTTTCTTTGTTTCTCTAATTTGTTTATAATATAAAACCTTTTATATCTACTATCTATTTGGAGCTTAAGTTTGTATGTTGTATGAGGTATTGGTCCAAACCTAATTTCTTCTTCTTCTTCTTCTTTTTTAAATTATAGCTTTTTATTTTCAAAAGACATGCATAAATAATTTTCACACTTCATCCTTCCCCCCCACCCCCCAAGCAACTGAGGTTAAGTGACTTGATCAGGGTCAAACAGCTAGGAAGTATTAAGTGTATGAGACCAGATTTGAACTCAGGTCCTCCTGATTTTAAGGCTGGTGCTCTACCCACTGTGCCACCTAGCTGCCCCACCATTCATACTTGCAAAACCTTCTGTCCAAATTTTTTTCCTTCCCTTTTCCCCAGCCCTTTCCATAGATGGCAAGTAATACAAGTTAAACATGTGCAATTCTTATATATAAATATTTGTATAATTATCATGCTGCACAAAAAATATTAGATCAAAAAGAAAAAAAAATGAAAGAAAACAAAATGCAAGCAAACAACAAAAAAAGTGAAAGTACTATTATAATCTGCACTCAGTCCCCATAGTCCATTTTCTGGATGCAGTTGGTTCTCTCCATCACAAATCGATTGGAGCTGGTCTGAATCACCTCACTGATTTAAGCCACATCTATCAGAATTGATCATTGTATAATCTTGCTGTTCCTGTGTACAATGTTCTCCTGCAAACTTTATACTTATACAGTTTTCCCAGTTAATTTTAAAATACTGTTGAGTCCTTACCCTAGTAGATAGAGTTTTTGAATTTATCAAATAATAGGCTATTTAGTTCAACTGCTTTGGTATATTTTCCATATAATTTATACCACTTTTCAAGTTCTGTATTTTTTCATCAGAAAAAATATTTTTGATGATTATCTTTTTGTAAGATAGTTCGAAATTTGGTATTGCTAGGTTACTTCCTTCCCATTTTTCCCCATTATTTCCTTTGAGATCTTGATCTTTTACTACTCCGTGAACTGTTATTAATTTTTTTAGGTATATTAAGTTATCCTTTGGTAACTTATGGCACTAAAATGGCACTAAAAAATTAATGTGTTGCTATATTAATTTATTTAATATTGTCATTTTTATCATAATGGCTTTGCTTACTATGATGGGTAATTAATAATTCTCCAGATAAGTATATCACTATTACCACAAAGAGTGATTTACAGTTGTATTTAAATAGTTCTTTTGTGTATCTTGTTGATTCCAAGTATTTTATATATATTTCATAGTTATTTTGAATGGAATTTTGTTTTCGATTTCTTCTAAATGCAACATAGAAATGTTGAAGATTTAGATAATTTAATGCTAATTAACATACTAAGGAAGGTTTAGTTCAATCCTTAGGTTTTTTTCAGTATTTTTAAGAGAAATGAGTGTTGTACTTGTCAAAAGCTATTTTCTTCATCTATTGTGAATTTTCCTTTTTTCATTTTTAGATACTGTAATTTGATTGTCCTTTGAAAATGCCAAATTAGCTAATTATTTGTTTTGTTTTTTTAAGCTGCCAGTTTAAGTAATATAATTGTCTTCTTGTTTTCAATTTAGTTTACATTTGCTTGATTTTCACAGTTCTACTTAATCAGGGTTTTTAAACTGATTTATTTTCTGTTTTTAAAATAACCTATAATGCCAAATTCATTCATCTGTTTATTTTCTCCATTTCCAATTCAGTTGTTTAGAGATAGAAATAAAGACCACTTTGACTACATGCCCAAAATTTTGTCACATTTTTATTTTACAATATCATCTTTCTTTCTTTTTTGTTGTTGTCATTATCTTTAGTGAAATTATCTGTCATTTTATAATTTATTTATTGATCCGTCAATTTTTCACGATTAAGTTATTTAATTTCAAGACAATGGTTAGTACTTTCTTCAATGACCCTTCACTGAATACAATTTTTTTTTGCACTGTGGCAAGAAAAGAATATATTAAGTATTAATTATTGCTTTACCATATTTGTTTTTGAGGGTTTTATACTGTAATACAGGGGATGACACTTTATTTAAAAATGCAAAAACAATTTTTCATTTGCAGACTGTACAAAAAAATAGGTGAGAGGCTAGATTTAGCTCAAAGACCATCTTGTACAAGGCTAATTTCTGTAAAGATGCTATGTGTAGTAGAGAAATAATGTATATTCCTTTCTATTTCAAATGAATAATTTTTGGAAATCTATAACAAACTTTTTTTATTAAATTCCCGTTTGGATTCTAACAGAAAAGCTATTAGAATTTTTCTATTTTCTCTATATAGGTTATATAGTTTTTCATTTAAATATTTAAATTTTATGCCAATTGGTGCATAAAGCTAAGTACTGAAATTCATTCATTGTCTATGGTGTCTTTCAACAAAATGTAGTTTCCTTATTTCATTTAATCAAATTTATTATTTACTCTTTTATTTGATGATTTCTATTCCTGCTTTTTCTAAGTTCAACTAAGGGATAATAGTTCTTTTTTCCCCTCCAATCCTTTTAATTCCAACTGTATAAGTCTTTATGTTCCAAGTGTATTTATTTTTATAATCAGTATAGTGTTAGATTCTACTTTCCATTTACTTCTGCTATCCTCTTCCATTTCATGGTTGTGTCCATATCACTTACATTCATAATGTTAAATGTGTATTTTTCTCCAATTTATTCTTTTGTACTTTCTCCTCTACTTGTTCTCTGTCCCCTCTTTATTAGATTTGTTCCTTCTTTTTTTCAAATAATAACTAGCATTTACATAGCACTATGCTGGTTATAAAGTGCTCTAAATGAATTTTCTCATTTGATCCTGACAACTCCATGAGGTTAAGCATTATTATTATTCCCATTTTATAGAAATGGAAATTAACACAGCAAAGGTAAAGTGATTTGTCCAAAGTCACACAGTTCTAATATCTTTCCCATTTCTGACACAAAGTCAGGTAGCAACTATGAAGAAGAGATAATTAAGCAAGAGAATCTGTTTCCTTGTAACCCTCCTTAATATAATAATGGTATGAAATAGAGTCCTAGGTGTTCAACATGTAGCAACTAGTGGGACTTGAAGAAACAGAACAAATTCATTCATTCATTCACACTTCTTAAACACACACCTAATTTTTTTGGTCAAGTAGCATTTTCTATTTTAAAAATGCGAATGAGAAAGTAATATTTGAATTAAGTTAATGAATTTTCAAAAATATAATATTACATATATCAAGGGACACTAAATTTACATTAAACTATGTTAAATGATTTCCCTTTTGTAATAATTATTCTTTTTTATTACCTGCTCATAGTTCAGGCGTTGAATTTCTGAAATTTCTTTTGGTTTTGCATCAAGGATGTAATCTCCTATAAAAAGAAACAATAAAATTATATTCAATGTAAACTTTAAAACAGGCATATGTTTTCAAGTTTTTTGCTTTTAGGGAGTACAGTTCTTAAAGTCAATTACTTTAAATTGTAAAATGACATTTTAAATAAATTTAACATAAAATACAATAAACAATTTATTTCAGTCAGATACAAGTTGTTAAAATGTTACTTGTATTATGACTTTTGAGAAGAGTTACACTGTGTTCTGTATAAGATTTAATATATATTTAATTTTGTTTAATTTGGAGCAAATTATTTGTATTAATTACTCCAATAACAGAATTGTAAAGAATATGTATTGATGGACTATATTAACAGTCAGTAGGTAAGGAAATAAGCAGGGGTCAGAACAGAATGGGAAAAGAACAGATTACATCACATTGTGGAAAGTGTATAGTCCCATGCTCTGCAAATATGGCTTTTTAACAGCAACATTTTCCTGATGAGGGGACATATGACTATAAATCAAACTCACTACAATCTTAGAAAAAAGCAAAACTGAAAGTGACTGAAAGGGCAATGGAAAGACATGGTAGACACAGGCTAGAGCCACCAAAAATTACCTCTATATATGACAGTGTCATCAAAAACTATATATATATATATATGTATGTATGACTAGAATGCATGATAGGTAAGCCATTAAATGAGAAGAAGGATAACAAATATACACCTCAAGAATTGCATTGATCTTCATGAAATATTAAAAGGTCCAAAGAAAGACTTCTACTCTGCTGGGTATAAAAGATTTATGGAAAGGCACCAATTAGTTGCACAGAACAAAAAAAAAAAAAAAAAAAAAAAAGCATAGTTGGGTTACAATCTCCATTACTGAAGATTATACCCATCCTATGATATTATGTTGACAATGAAATAAACAATCACTGTCATACTTCCTCTACGTCTCGCAGGTCCATACCTGACAGTGAACCTGAAGGATATGGATAATGTAGTGACAACTGTAATCATTTAGATCTATTAATTATCCTTTTAGGAGAGTCAGAATGATGAATTCGGTACATTTCACATTAAACAGTTATTTATAAATATGCTAATTATTATACAACATATTTAGGCATATGCTAATTATATGTATACATGTGTAAAAATAAATTTATACTTAAACTTTTCTACAAAATTCTATCCTATGCTTCATTGTAAAATCAAAATGGTCTTGGAATCTCAGAGATTATACAAGAAAAGTAGAAATTAAAGCAGGTTCTAAAATGTCTATAAAGTCTTCAATTCAATCCTAGTGAAAAAATGAAGAATATACATAATACAGAAAGGTTCTAATGGTATGACACTCAGTAGAATCCTGTCCTCTCAAGAACATTCATTAATTAAAGTAGCAAGACAAAAAACCGATAAGAAAAGGAAAAGAATGGTCGAAGCTTCTATAATGTTCCTTTTTCAATACTGACAACAGAGGAATTACAACATCTGGACCCAATGCTGGGTCCTGATGTGCTTTATAGTTTAGAAGAGTGGTTTTACTACACAAAGTTTATAACAAGGAAATCTATGCTGTAATTGATACAATCTTAAAAACAAAAGTTATTAAGTTGTTTCAATCATGTCAGGCTTTTCTTGACCCTGTTTAGAGTTTTCTTGGCAAAGATATTGCAATGATATGCCATATCCTTCTCTAGCCCATTTAACAGTTAAGGAAACTGAGGCAAACAAAGTTAACAACTTATCCAGGGTCATATGGATACTACATGTCTGAGAACAGATCTGAACTCACAAAGATGAGTCTTTCTGACTCCAGGGCTGGCATTCTATCCACTGTGCCACCTCTATGTTCCTAAAAATGTTCTGGGATCAGTTAACAAGATCTCTCAGGGTTCAGAAAAAAAAAGCATGATATATACATATACTAAGCCTATTATTGATAAAAATATAAGAAACAGGTAGGGTGCTTATAAATAATTTTTATACAGCAAACCACATCATCATAAAAACATAACTGACTAAAATATCAAAATCATCATCAAATTAGAAGGCTAAAGAAAGATACTATCCATAATTTTAATAATTAGAATGTTACCTATTTAAACAAGCTAGTGATGTCCAACTGGTATGATGAGGGTAAAAGAGGGTGTAAGAATCTAATTATACCTTTACTCTTTGTTAATTACCAAATGAGAAGAAAAATAGCCATTACAGTATTCAAGAAATTCATTGTATTCAAAAATCTTTTTACTTGGTATATATTTATTTTTATATATGATGTTTCCCCAGATAGAACATAAGCTTCTTGAGAGAAGGACATATTTAATTTTTGTCTTTGTATTCCCAGGGCCTATTAGAAAGACTTGGATACAGTAGTTACTTACCATATGTAATAACTGGAGAAGAGCCTAAAGTTTTTCTATGGTGAATCAATTTCTTGCAATGATTATAAGATTATTTTTTAAGATAATAAAGGATACTTTCATAAGTGAAACTAGAGAGATAATTATGTTCAGTGCTTCTCTGATAATTATCTCAAGGAAGACAGAAAACAGGGAGATGTTTACTAGGTAAAGGTTTTCTCTGCTTTTTTGGAAGATGACTTATAAAGCATTTAATGGAAGAGGAATTCCCTATATTTATTTTTATGCTTCTTTTTGCATAATGTATCAATTGTATCAAGCCACAGAATATCTACCTCTTTAAAGATTTTCATTATTACTCAAAAGAAAAAAATTAAATTTTGTTAACACTTAAAGTTGTGATTTGCATGGTTGTTATAACTGTACATATTGCTCTTTCTGGTTCTGCTCTGTTGCTTTTGAATATTTTAAGGATGGTTATTGATAGTGTTTCTTTTAAGAAATGTTTGTTCCTTTCTGCTAAATATTTATTTAGAAGTGGTCCTTAGAGATTTCTGTCAATTCTCTTTAAATTTCAGATACTTAGTTATAATATTTATTTCCCAATCTATATCTCTCATATTTCATGTGTCTTTTACTTTTATACAATCAATTCAGTGTATCTTATTTTTTTATCCTACTGTTTCAACTACCTCTGTAATATTGGGCAATTCATTTAACTTCTGTAGACTTGTACGCTCAGCCATAAAGTAAGAGGCTTTGACTAATCTCGATTCTAAATCTATGATCTATAATGTTGTTTATCCATAAATGGTATCTACTGCCTTACCTGAATTCATGATTAAGCTACTAGCTGTTGTTTTTTAATTCAGCTGAAATGACATTTTTTATTGTGGCCTTTGACTTTAATCTGAAATCACTAGTTTTTGAAGCAATTTTTTTTTGGTTGCACAGCAAATCATGAGGTTTTCTAATTTATTCTGCTGATTACTATCATTAGTGAATTTAGTTCACAAATGATTATGACCATTCTGTCTTGTTATCCCTCTATTAGATCTTATGCATATGTATATGTATATATATGTATATATATATATATATATATATATACATGCACACACACATATATACACATACATAATATTCATATTATAGTATTGAGTTTTTAAAAGTTGAGTTTGATTATTTGTGCTAAAATACACTAAAAAAATAACAGTTCTTAGAAATTGAGTGAATGCCCATTAGCTGGGAAATGGCTGAATAAGTTACGATATATGAATGTAATGGAATATTATGATTCTATAAGAAACAATGAGCTGACTTCAGAAAAGTCTGGAAAGACTTATATGAACTGATGCTAAGTGAAGCGAGCAAGAGACCAAGTGAAGTGACCAAGAGAACATTGTACACAGCTACAAGTACGTGATGATCAAGTCTGATGAACTTGATTCTTTTCAACAATGAATACAGTAATTCAAGGCAATTCAAATAGAGTTGGGGTAGTAAGTGCTATCTGCATCCAGAGAGGGAACTATGGGGACAATATGGATCAAAGCATAAAATTTTCACCTTTTATTGTTTGCTTGTTTTTTTTTCCTCTCATGGTTTTTCCCCCCTTTTGATCTGATTTTTCTTTCTTTCTTTCTTTTTTATTAAAGCTTTTTATTTACAAAATACATACGTAGGTAATTTTTCAACACTGATCCTGGCAAAGTCTTCTGTTCCAAATTATCCCCTCTTTTCTCCCACCCCCTTCCCCAGATGGCAGGTAGTCAGTCCAATACATATAAAATATTTGATACATCCAATATATGTATACATATTTATACAGTTATCTTGCTGCACAAGAAAAATCTGATTAAGAAGGGGAAAAAAACTGGGAAAGAAAACAAAATGCAAGCAAACAACAACAGAGTAAGAATGTTATGCTGTGGTTCACACTCAGCTCCCACAGTCCTCTCTTTGGGTGTAGATGGCTCTTCATCACTGAATAATTGGAATTGGTTTGAATCATCTCACTGCTGAAGAGAGCCATGTCTATCACAATCTGATTTTTCTTGAACAGTATGATAAATATTGAAATATGTTTAGAAGAATTGCTGCACATGATTAACCTATTTGGGATTGCTTACTGTATTGGGGAAAGGGAAAGAGGGGAGTGAAGGAGAAAAATTTGGAACACAAGATTTAAAAGTATCTTTGCCTTATTTTGAAAATAAAATGAAAAAAGAAATTAAATTTTTTTATGAATTAAAAAATAAAAATAAAATACTATTAAAAGACAGATCCTCCTTTTATTTTTAATGATATAATCTTTAAAAAATCTTTTCCTGAATAACTGAAATATGATTTAGAAATCACTTTCCTTTCATTCTCCACAAACCTCTTCTCCAGCTTTTCCTTTGATTTGCCTTTATTTAATAACATCATAAATTTAAATCTGAAGGAACCTCAAATGTCTAGTACAATTGCCATACTTTAGAGAAGTAAATGAAACCCAAAAGGATTAAGTGACTTTAAAATTCAAGAAAGTTCTAGTTCTACATATTTCTTTTCAAGAGAAATTTTGTTCAAATTCCTAGCCTTTGGTTAATACCTCTTTTTTTTTAATATTTAGACTTTATCATTAATTTTTTGAAATTTTGAGTTCCAAATTCTCTCTCTTCCTTGAACACCTTCCCCACTTACTGAGAAGGCAAGCAATATGATTATAAATTATATATGTGAAACTGCGCAAAACATATTTCTATATTAGCCATGTTGTCAAAAAAAAAAAAAAAAAGGGAGAGGGAGGGGAGTGCTAGAAAAACATAGTAATATCTGTATTCAGAAGTTACCAGTTCTCTCTCTGGAGATAGATAGTATTTTTCATCATGAGTCCTTTGGAATTTGTCTAGGGCATTGTACTGATTATAGTAGCTAAGTCTTTTACTGTTGCTCACTACTATAATATTGCTATTACTGTTTACAAATTTCTTTTGGTTCCGATCACTTCAAAGAAGTTTCCAGGTTTTTCTGAAACCATTCCTGTAATCATTTATCATAATAGAATTTTATTCCAATCATACACCACAACTTGTTCAGTCATTCTCCTATGATAGGTATCACCTTCTTTTCTTTTTTTTTTTCTTTTTATTAAATCTTTTTCCCCCCAAAACATATGTGTGGACAATTCTTTAACATTAGCCCTTGCAAAACCTTGTGTTCAGTTTCTCCTCCCTTCCCCTACGCCCTCCCCTAGATGGCAAATAGTCCAATATATATTAAACATATCACTTTATTTTCTAATTCTTTACTACCACATAAAAAGCTTCTATTTTGTATATATAATCCTTTTCTTTTTTCTTTGAACTCTTTGGGATAAAGACTTAGTAGAAGTGGCATTTATTATTGGGTCAAAGGGTACATACAATTTTATAGCCTTTTGGGCACAGTTCCAAATTGTTCTTCAGTGTGGTGTTCTCTTCTTTTTTATATAATAAGATTGTTCTCTCTGGGAGCAGGTTTCTTGGGGAGGTTTCTCTGGAGGCAGCCTTAGTTTCAGTTCAGTTTTAATCACTTCAAATGCAGCCAGCTGATAAAATCCAAATGTTTATTTTCTCCTTCCAAGTCTTATCTCTTTCCTTTGGCCCGGTTAGCTTTCTTAGAGGCTTCTCTCTGCTTGGTTCCAAGAGCTCTTGCAGTTTGTCTTTTTACTCTTCCAGCTTCTGCCTCTAGCTCAACTCTGATTCATGGCTTCTTCTGGACTGACTAATTGACTGAAGCTCTTTTTATACTGAGTGTAAAAGGTTGACTCTTCCTCTGAGAGTGGGATTATGGGAGGTGTGAATTCACAAAGTTACAAAGTTAACTTTGTGTATCTCCCGTACTTGTGAACTCCAATGTGTAAGCTCTAATGTGTTACCTCTAATGTGTAAAGATGCCAACCCAAGTACACAAGCATTGTTTCCATCAATTCTACTTTGTACCTAGTTTCAAGTTCTGGCCCATAACATCTCCTTGTAGGATCAGATCAATCATACTGAACCATGCTAAATTAGATAATTATTGTCTCTATCAATTCTAATGACTTAACACTTTGTAAGGATTCCAACACTCCAGAATGGTTATAAATGGTTATACCAGTTCGTCTAGAATTTGTCATTTTCTTTTTCTGTTAAGTAATCCAACCTATTAGGTGTGAATTGCTATTTCAGTTATTTTAATTTACAATAAACTTTTCTGATCAATAATGATTTAGAGCATTTTTCTATGTGACTATAAAAAACTTTGATTTCTTCTTCTGAAAACTGCTTATTCATGTCCTTGGACCTTTAATGATCCTTCTTAAACAAGTAAGTGGTATCCTGGATAGAAAAGAGTGCTGGATGTGAATTGAGTAAGACCTTACTTCCAAGTTCAGTCTTAGGTATTTATTAGCTGTGTGAGCCTGGGCAAGTCAATGAACCTTTCCCTGCCTCAGTTTCAACATCTATAAAATTGGAATAATAAGAGTACCTATGTCCTAGTGTTGTTGTGAGGATAAAATGAGATATTTGTAAAGTACTGGCAAACTTTAAAGCACTATATAAATTGCTAGCTATTACTATTATGTTACCGTTACTGAAAATCTAGAGATTTATATTTCTCCACATCTATGTTAATATTCAGTCGTCTTGTACTTCTGAAATTTATTTAATTTTTCCACAGTTACATTCAAAACAATTTTTTAAAATTTGTTTTTAAGATTTTCAATTCCAGGTTTTCTCCCTTATTCCCACCCACAATTAAGAAATCACAGTTGAAGTTATGCAAAACATTTCCATAAAAGCCAAGTTGTGAAATAAAACATCTCCCATTCTAATGAAAATAAAAAACCCTTAAGAAAAATTAAGTTAAAAAGAGAGAGAAATAGAAAATGCTTCAGTCTTTATTCAAATACAATCAGTTCCTTCTTTGGGTATGGATAAAATAAGATTTTTCATCATTAATTCTTCAGAGTAGATGTGGATGATTGTATGACTGAGAATAACAAAGTCATTTACAGCTGGTCATCCGAGAACATTGCTTACTTTGTCTACGGTATATTTTACTTTGTTCATGGAGGACTTTCAAGTTTTTGTTTTTTTTTTCCTGAGAACATCCTGCTCATCATATCCCAGAGAACAATAATATTCCATCACATACACATACCTTAGTTTATTGAGCTATTCCCCAAGTGATGGGCATCCCCTCAATTTCTAATTTTTTTAGCCTGAGAGGAGAGTGGCTATGAATATTTTTTGTATACCTAGGTCATTTTCCTTTGTGTTTTTTTTCTTCTATTCCCTACCCCACTCTCTTTTGGATATTCAATAGCACCTCAATGCTTTGTTCCACCTTTCCCTTCTCCGAGAGAATAAACTAGGCTATTAGCCCTTTACCTTTGGGGATCAGTCTGCCACTCATGGCAGAGTGAAAGATTCCAAAATCTAAGTGATGGGGCTCTTCAATGTTAGGTTTGGTTATCAGAGGAATTGATAAAAATTGATCCAAGAAGCAAGCAGGCTCTGATAAAGATCACTTTAGTTCCATGGTCCCACCCTTTGGGAAGGTGATTGAATAATGATTGAAATCCTTCAATCTGTCTGATTGAAGTCTGAAATCCAAGTTATATCAAACCCCATTCTCTGTAGAAATCCCAGTCATTCCCCTGAGGTTAAATTTTCCTGATAAAACATACTTGTGTACCATCCCATGGCTGCTGCTTTCCTTTGGGTCAGCCCACCACCGCATTCTGCCTTTGATGTCTGTAGAGTTGAAACTCTTGAGTCAACGCACTGAGGTTGGTTCAAGCACTTAAGGCTAATTATTGCTTGGACAATACTCTATGGGCATGTGCTTGGGGAATGGCCCTTCCCACTATCCTGTGCTGGCTCGATAATTGGTGTATACAGAGAATTGTAGGAGGGACTAGGGGATGGAGTAAGATGAGCCAGAGTCACTTTGGCTGGCATAGCAATGTAGAAGAGGGAGATTCTGCTTCCATCCAATTCAATCCTACCTCTAAAGACCAAGAATAAAGACTAAGGACTTTTGCTTATCCTGACTCCGACTGATTCTAAGAGTATCCAGGATGCTAATGTGGTCATCACAGGTGTCTTTCTCCTTATCTCTCCCCCATGTCATGTGTTATTTCCTTCATCTCAACTCTATTTCTCCTTCAACTAACTCTTTTAGGGTGCTAAGTCTCTTTTAGGATGCTAAGTTCCTTCCAGGATTTAGCCTGCCAACTAAGGGCATGTCCCGACCTCATGGGGACTCCCTTTGTACTGGGTAACTGAGTTCCACTGAGAAATCTGTCTTTTCTATGCTCTCCTACTCTATTTCACATTTACTATTCCTGGTGTCTATTGTACCCTTCATTTTATCTGTAACTGTTCTCCAAAATAAAAAATAATCTATTGTTCGTCAAAATGAATTCTCCACATGACCGAACTCCAACTTTTGGTGCCTCCCATCATTTGATGATAAACCCCACATCATAGATCATATCACTGGGACATGTGCCTGAGTCTGGAAGCTTTGGCAATTGCTCAGGAATAAGTATACCTCAACCTTGGATATTATAGTGGAGAAAGCACTTTTTATCCTACTTTGACTGAGAACTAAGTGAGTGAGCACCTGTGCCCTGATCCAAATGGCTATTCCTTTTACCCTGACATTCAAATAAGAAAGTCAAGGGTAGTTACTGTTGAATTCAAGACTAGAAATCTATTATTTTGGTCACTTCTACTGAATGGGACCAGGTGCAGATTTCTCAAAAAGATTATGGGATGGAGTAGGTCAGACCTTAGGCCTAAGTTTCATGAAGTCACGAGATCCCTATTTTCTGGACTGTAGGGCAGAATTTAGGCTCTAGGCCTAAGCTTCAGGAAGTCATGTGACCCACAGAAAGTAGAAAATGGTTACTTCCTTTTCAGTCCATCCAATGAATTTAAAAATCAACAGGAAGGAGTGTTGTGCCTGCATCTTTTTTTGCTATATAATCTATTCCCTGTTTCTGCCATGCCATATCCCATGCTGGACTTGGTCCAGTTGCTATGCCTAGACCTCTCTTTGCAAGGACCGAGTAAATACTTTGTCTCTAAAGCTGCCTTTGAGTAACCCCCTTTGTGTAAGGGGGGGAGAAGGGGTTTAGCACCCATCCCACATAGTTTATGGGGGCTTGTCCGGGATCTGTGACTTCCCAGAGAAAGGGCTAAGCATCTGATACAAGGCAGATGCTGGGTTGAGTTTTCTGCAACTTTCCTGAAGGTCAGGGTCCCAGCCTCTCTCCCTGTGGAGTATGGGCCCCAGAGGGAGGCACTGGATAAAAATAGAAAGCAGAAGGAAAGTCTCTGAAGAAGTTCAAGGGTGAGAGAGCAGTCAGGTAACTAGTGTGCATAATCCAGAGGTAAGAGCACTGCTTGTGTCCTTGGGCTGTCCTTAGGCTGAAGGGGACACTGGGATCATCTAAGTGATACAAGAAAAGGGGTGACACCTAGTAAGCTAGAAGGATAAATGGCCAGAGCAGGGGCACTCTGGATGACTGATGGAGGGGGGCAATGCCTCCCGGCTTGGGGATCCATGCTGAGAGGTCAGTTCTGTGTGTTACAGGATCATATGCCATGAGAATAGCGCTGCTCTCCCCAGAAGAGCATTCAAACCAAATCTTCAGAGCAAAAAATCTAAAATAGCACCAGAAGGTGCACTTGATGAGATATTATTGTTTTATGTGGGGGAGGGATGGTCCTCTTCCAAGTAATTTTTCTCTGTCATGTCTGTTCTGTGAGCTAGATGTTGTTACCTGGAAAGATTTAAAATGCAGCCAACAAGAAGAAAAACCTCTATGCTGTAGTTAGAACACTGGGAAAGATTTCTTAACATCCTTGACTCCCACTTTAGAAGAAAAAAAAAAAAAAGCCTGACTTTTTCCTGTGGACCCCAGCTCTGGGTAAGGGAAGGGCTACAGAAATAAAGTTAGCTAATTTTTGAGAGCAATGACTGGAGAGTTTGACTTTTGTCATTTCAAGAAAGACTGCAAAAGTGCTTAGCATAAAACAAATGCTATATGAGTGTTAACTTTTTTATTGAATTTAATAGCTTCATATTTGTTAACTTTATATGTGTTGTTAGATGTGACCAAATACAATGCCAATGTTGAAATAAATGATATTTTTGTGCGTGTAAATTAATTTGGAAGCTAAGTCAACTAAATCAAACCCTGCCTTGGACAAGGAATTTGTGCATAGAGTAAAGAAAGTCTCTTTCTTTTTCTTCTCCCTTCTGCTTTTCCTTCACTGCAGCAGGGATACTTGGAAGAAGGGGAGAGAGGGAGAGAGAAAATATATTCACCCAGTTCAGTGAAATTTATTTGAGATATAATACTAAAAGCATTTTTAAAGGAGCTCTAATTAAAGCCCACTAAATGAATATGTAAATTTTAATCTCTTTGCACTGTTAACAGAAGATTTAAGGGTTTGGGAATTTTAGGGAAAAAGAAAATCAGTTGGCTATCAGGCATGTAGCTTTTTCTAATTCACAGAGGAGAGAAAAAAGATGTATATGGAATGGTAAGAACTATAAAAAAAAGTAATGGTTTCTTTCTAAAATTGTTGAACTGAGATTTAGCTTATAACTAAAAGTCTGTATCTGGGGGAAAAACCCCAAACCTAATCTGGATCAGCTTTGCACTTTAAAAACCTAGAGATCTGAGAGTTTGCAGCTCTGAATGGGGGGAGGTAAAAGAGAACAAAGAAATCGGATATTATTCAGAAAATAAGCAGACAGGAATTGAAGGAGAGTCTTTTTTCTGCATTTTCTCTTGATTTGTAAATTTTTTAGGTTTCTTAAAACTATCTTTTAAGATTGTTAACTCTGAGAATACCTTGTTTAACTTACATAGGCCCCACTGAAGGAATGAGTTTACTGATAATCTACAACTTTGTTAAGTAGGAACAGTTTCTAATGACTGGCTTTTTTTTTTTTTTTTTTTTTTTTTGGCTGAGGTTAATTAGGATTAAGTGACTTGCCCAGGATCACACAGTTAGGAAGTATTAAGTGTCTGAAGCCAGATTTGAACTCAGATCTTCCTAACTTCAGAGCTGGTGCTCTGTACCACTTAGCTGCCCCTAATGACTGGCTTTTACACCAGGAATTTTGAGCATAAGGTTACTTCCTTAGGTAAAAAGATGAGTTGTAAATTTTATATGATGAATCTCTTACTATTACAATTATATGAGACAACAATTATTAACTGGTATGTGCTATTGTGAATTTGTTTACTTTAAGCACAAATTTGTGTGCAAATATTGAAACATTACTACTGAAAATGTAGATCTGAATTTGACTTCATTTTAAGTTAAGAAAAAAAAACCAGGCTATTAAAACAAAGTTCTGGTAACTTACCTTAAGAGGTCACATGTTTAAATCCCCTAATTAGATGAAATATGTTGCTTTCTAAAATGTATATTGGGTAATTTGCAAAAATTATGAGTTATGCTTTAAAATTTTGTCAGCTCTGCTGGATATATGCATGAGTTTTATGAAACTTTTACTTTGGGATCTTTCTACTATGTTCCCACACTGGGTACCCTTCTCTTATTCCCCCCTTTAAGCTTCCTTTTACATGCTCTCTTTAGTTACGTCTAGGCTAGCTCCCTGGAGGCCTCAGGATCAGTCAGAGTCAGGATAAATAAAAGTCCATGGTCTTTAGGGGGAGAAATGAAAGAAATAGGCAAGCTGCCACAAGACTTGCCAAAGATGTCAAGTCCAAAGTCACCGATCTCTCTCCTCCTCTTCTTGCAGCAAAGTGACTCTGACCTCTCTCACCCCACCCTCTAATCCTTGCCGGTGATTATCTTAACACCAAACATTGAGCCAGCATTAACTGTGAGAAGAGCCATTTATCCAAACATATGCTAATCGAGTCATTGTCTCATATCTAATAGATAATTAGCTTAAGTACCCGGTTCTCAGATTCAAATACACCTATTCAGAGTTTCAGCCCTCTATACTCTTCCCCCATTAGAATGCCAGCTTCTTAAGGCCAGACACTACCTAATTAAAAAAAAATGTATCCCTAGCACTTAGCATAGAGTCTGGCACATAGCAGGTGCTTCATAAGCATTTACTGATTATTGACTACTGATTAGTTATAACTAACACATTTCTGTTTTCTGACTTATTCTCTACATAGCGTAGCCAAAATAATCTTAAAGCATGGGTCTAAACCTTCAATATTATCAGTGGTTCCCTACTTTTATTAGTATAAAATACAAGCTTCTCAACCTGGCATTTAAACTCTTCTCAATTTGGGTTCAACTCAATTCATAATTACTTATCTTGATGCAGTACATATTCTTGTCAAAGTGATCTTTCCCAGAATACAACATGCCAATTCTCTCTGTGCCTCTGTTACAGTCTTGCTTATTTTACTGGGAAACATTTTCTAATCTAATTTCTACTTCTTAGAATTCCTAGCTTCCCAATTTGGATTTATGTAAATAAAACTATTTACACAAATAAAAATATCTATACTGTCTGACCCAGATAATCTATGGATAATTATATATGTACAAGGTGGTCACTAATACAAAGAATGGCTCTTATATACATCAAAATATATGCAATATTACTTTTTGTGGTAGAAACAGAGATGTCCATAAATTGAGGAACAGTTAAACAAATTGCGGCATTATGGATTACGATGGAATATTACTGTCATAGGAAAAAAATGAATATGCTGAATATAGAGAAGTATAGAAAGACTTCAATATATACTGACAATGTAACAGAAAGAAAAATCACAAAACAATTAAAACTGAATGTCATGAAATTTAAAGGACAAACTTCACCTAATAGATGTCTGAACAGATACCTCTTTTCAATACCCAATCCCATTCTTTTTCATATCTACAGATATGAAGCTCTACAAACAATGTCAGATTTTTTTTTCAACACATTAATTGGTTTTGCTTATTTTTTCTCTTCCTCTTTAAAAAAACTGTATTATAAGAGAAAGGAGAGGGAGAAGAATACAAGAGGACATGTAGGTAGTGTAAAAACAAAAACAAACAAAAAATCCAATTAAAAAAGCAAACACAAATAAAAGAATTTCTAGCTCCTTTCAAGACTTAGTGAGGTGTCCTTTCCTTATCCATCTTTCCAGATTTCCCCAATGTGTTGGCACTCTCTCCTTCCTTTCTGAAATTTCTTTTAAAATATTATGAATTAAGCAGATTGTGTATCTATGGATAGTTATATATGTACAAGGTGGTCACTAATACAAAGAATGGCTCTTATATGCATCAAAATATTTGCAATATCACTTTTTGTGGTAGAAACAGAAATGTATATTTTCATAATATAATTTAAGTATAATTTCATTTAAAAGAAGTATATATTAAACTGAACAAAGAAGCCAGAAAACTGTTCTGTTTGTGTACCTTTATGAATTTTTTCCTGAAATTACTGTTATCTACAGCAGAATATAAGTTACTTGAGAACAGGAACTATTGTTTCTGTCTGTGCACCCAGACTGACTTGCATGTAATAAGCAATCAATAAAGATTATGTGAATTGAAGTAAAAATTTTACATCTAAATCTCTTTATCCAGATTCTCAGGTGACAAACTTGGAAACAAGGAGAATCTGGGAATCTCTAATCCTTTCTATGAGTTTCTCTAACCTTATATATAATTTTACTTATATTTGAAGTTGAGACTACTTTGCTCCATGGAGATTTAAAACTAACACAGAATCTACCAATGCCAAAAATAATAAAAAACTATCTAATGAAATATTTGAGGAGAAATAATACATAGACATGAATTTTTAGCATAACATTAACTAGTCTTTAAAAAATTCCATATACAGGAGTATAACCTTAATTTAATCTAGAAATGTGACTATTATCAGATATAAATTAAAATTTAATTCTTATACAGCAACTCGTAAATAAATTTGACATTTTTATAGTGTTTTAAACCAAAACCCATATTATCTGAATTGATCCTCATATTAACCTTTAAAAAAATATATATGTATCATTCTGATTTTATATATGGAAAACTGGTGGTGAAAAAGGGTAAATGACTTGTCTATGATCACACAATTAATCAATTTTAAGTATTGGAGGTAGGATCTTAACCTTTGTGTCCTCTAATCTCTTTTTACTATGCTATACTGCCCAGTCAATCTAAAACACACATTGGTGAACAATTTATTTCTTCTTATAGACAAAAAAAAGTAGCTTTTTAATTTGCTTTTATTTGACTCTTTTGCCCTGTGGAACAGTAACTGGTACTCTTAATAAAACAAAATTTCTTTACCTCATTAGAAGTAACAGTTATACTAGAATCAGAATTTTTAAAGCAAGACAGACCTTTAAGAGAAACCATCCAAACCCCCTGATTTTACAGACGAGGAAAGTTGGAGACAAATTTATATGAGGATTATGGACAAAAATCATCCAGGCTTGGCAGGCATGGACAAATTAAATTGTATATCAACAGAAATGATACAAAGATGAAATCACAGATCCATTGTATGTGTTTAATACTCTGCTTTACTTGCAATTTAGGAAATTGAAGCTCAGAGAGGTAAACTGATTAGCCAAAGGCACAAAGTTCTATAATGGTAAACCTATATAAGAATAAACAGTGCAGGACTCCAAATCCAGTACATTATCCAGAAGAGAAGCTTTAATACCATATGTTAGAGGTTTTTTTTTTTTATAATATACTAAAAGCCTCGTGATAAGATGTGAAAATGTATAAATAATATCATAAATCCCAATTTCATTGGTATTTAATTTGACTTTTTTAGGATTAATATGCATTGTATAATTTTTAAAAGTATCATATGTTCTTTTTGCCATTATACAATCTTACATTTAGACAGAAAGGTAGGGAAATAATTTCTAAGAACAGTAGTTTAAAAATGAAACAACTCGATTTCATTATTTAAATTTACACTTTTTTTGGCACCCCTCCCCAAAGAAACCTGATAAGATAATTTTTAAAAAGATGCTTTCCTTTGAAAGAGATAATATTTTTTGTTCAACAATAATCTATTTTGTTCAACACTTACCTAAATATTCCATCAGCTGTTCAGCAGTTATGATTTCCATCATTGGTGGCAGCTTTATCTGAAAGATAAAGGTTTACTTCAATAAAATAAAAACATTTCATAAAAATAAATCTTAACTGCTTAAATATAACCAAGGATTTAAATAGATATGTGTACATCTTTTATTGTATCTCAGGTACAAATATTTTAATAACTGTCTCTAGATATCTTGCATTTAACAAAATTTTGTAAATTTATCAACATTTCTTATAATAAAACCAACTAACTAAGAAGATGGCATAGGAATTATGAAATTTTCAGTCCTTGAGGTACAGGCTAGCTAGCATTCATCTGTTATGATTATCAACTAGCCTGTCAGGTTTATAAAACTAGTAATAGATACCAAACTATTTATTTGGTGATTCTCTTTCCTTCACAGAACATTTTTTAACCACCCCCCAACTGAAAGTGATCTCATTACCCACAAATTTCTCATAAAATTGTCTGGATCTCTTTTGCATTTGCTACATTTTGTTTAGCTTAGAACTATCTGTTTATATTTACTTTAACTCTGCTTTAATAATTTATATTCCTTGAGGAGAGAGACTATGCCTTCTTTTATTCTTTCTTATCAAATATATTTCAATAGCTAAATAAATCTTAAGTCAAAAAGATACTGCCTTTACTGTCTTCTGTGTAGCCACCATCTTTAGGTGAGGAGAATTCAGATCATGAGTGTGCTTTTACCCTGAGCCTTCTATCTCCTCCTCTGGACAGGACATTTCCTAAGGAAAGGTTGTTTGGGGCCAGGCCAGCCATTTTCCATCTGTCCCAAAACAACCACTTCCATCTATCCAAGCACAAGGCTTCTTTTGCTTCCCATTGCCAGCCCAATCTCCCAACTGAAATGTGGGGAATTTCTGACACAAAGGAGAGTAATTATTCCTTTGACTTCAGGCCTCTCATATCTTGCTGCATCTATCCTTTGAGGGTAAAAGAGTGGCACCCTCCACTTATAACATTTTCATACCTTTATATCCTTCACATTTCAGTGACTCTAAACTTCCTTAGATCATCATCCAAACCTCACTTAAACCTACTACCCGATTTTTCATTCCCATTTCTCTCAACTCTTTCACCTGAAAGTTTCATTCTAACTCCACCCTGTTCCATAGGTAAGAAACCACCTTCCACCTTAAAATTTATTCTTTTCCACTCCTGTTAACTCTTCCTGAATCTGGTTTTTCCCTGATGAGAGCATCCCTGGCCACCCTTTCTAGTTTTGTCTGTATCTTCACTCAGTTCACTGATCAAGGAGTAGAAATTAGAATACTTCTTACTCCTCACTGCCACTTCCAGGTTACCCCTATTCTTCCTTCACTGAGTAACCTCTTTTTTTTTGAGTCTCATATTATTTATTCCTTCCACCTAACCAAAATCTTTTCAGTGGTTGTCTACAGTACCTCGTCACTCCCCTTCCTTCTTCAATGAACTCAATATTTGTTTTACAATTATTCTTATATCCCCAACTCCTGCCTTCTTACTAGGGGACTTCAACATACATATTGACTCTCCCTCTCAAATATCCTCCTCATTAGTTCCTCAGTCTATTCTTCTCCTAAGAGTTACTCTTTAATCTCACCTCACCCACCCACTCTAAATTTTGTCATCACCCACAAATATACCACCTCCATGTTCCAGAATTCTGAAATCCCTTTATCTAACCATAATCAATTGGTTTTTCACCTCTCCCTTTCCCTTCCTTTATACAAATTTATTCCTCTAATCTCTTGACTCTTCAGCTCTCTCCCTGGCTATTTCCCTTGCATTAGCCATTCTTCTCCCTATCTTGATTTCGGGGGTGAAGCAATTCAATTCCATATTGTCCTCTTCTTTTGAATTCCTACAAATTATGTGTGGCCAAACCTCAGCCTTTCACCATTTATCATCTTTATGCCTATACATGCTGCTGAACAAAAGTGGAGAAAAATCACATAACTTCTATAAAATTTTGTTATAGAACCATGACCAGATTTTCACTGCTGCTAGACAATCCTATTGTATCTCCTTCATCAAATCACTAGTCATCTCTCCAAAGCAGTTCTTTCAGACTTTTTCACCCTTACATAAATCTTTCATGGGTCTCTCCCATCTTATTCTCTCAATAGAGAATCTTGCCTCATATTTTACAGGAAAAAAAAAAAAAAGAGGCTATTTGTTTATATATTCCATCTTCTCTCTTCTTTCTCATTTCCTTTCAGCCAAGTGCTTTCTGTCACTTTCTCCTCCTTTACTTGTTTCATATAAATTTGACTTTATTCTTTACCAAGGCTAAATTCAAGTAATTCCATTTCATCCCATCTCCAGCAAATGGCATCCTCTGGCATCCCCTTCTCACATTTAATATAAATGGCTCTTTCTCTTTCTTTTTGGTATAGTTCACTAGGTTTATTTTTTTTTTTTATTAAAGCTTTTAATTTACAAAACAGATGCATGGGTAATTTTTTGATATTGACCCTTGCAAAACCCTGTGTTCCAAATTTCCCCCTCTCTGCCAACCGCTCCTCTAAATGGTATGGCAAGTAATCCAATATATGTTAACTACGTTAAATCCAATATATATATATATACACACACACACACACACACACATATATACACATATTTATACAATTATCTTGTACAAGAAAAATCGGATCAACAAGGAAAAAAAACTGAGAAAGAAAACAAAATGTAAGCCAACAACAACAGAAAGAGTGAAAATGCTATGTTGTGTTCCATACTCAGTTCCCACAGTACTCTCTCTGGAACTGATCTGAATCATCTCGTTGTTGGAAAGAACGACAGCCATCAGAATTGAGGCTCTTTCTCTTTCCTGGTTCATTTCCTACTGCTGACAAACATGTCCACATCTCCCCTTTCCTAAAAAACAACAGCAACAAAAAACCCTCACTTGATCCTTCCATCCTAAATAATTACCTCTCCATTTCTCTTCTCATTCCTAAGTTTGTAGCAAAACTCCTCAAAATAGTCTTCTATAATAGATGCCTCTATTTTCTCTCTTCTCATTCTCATCGTAACTCCTTATAATCTACAATCTGGCTTCTGATTTATTATTCCACCAAAAGTGCTTTCTCCAGGGTTATTAAACTCTTAATTGTCATATGCAATGGTCTTTTCTCGATCTTCATTGTCTTTGACCTCTTTATAGCTTTTGTAAACACTGCTCATCACTCTCTGTTGATACTCTTATCAACATCATTCTGTCTTGGTATTCCTTCTACTTATCTGATCACTCCTTCTTTGAATACTATTCCAGATCATATTCTCTAACAACAGCTATCCCTTGGGGTTCTATCCTAGCTCTTCCTCTCTTCCCCCTTTATATTATTTCACTTGGTGACCTCACTAACACCCCATGGATTTAATTACTACCATTACACTGATGATTCTCAAATCACTTTTCCTGCCCCAGTCTCTCACCTCTTCAATTACTTTTCAGACATTTCAAACAGGATTTCTAAAAGACATCTTATATGCACTCCATCCAAAACTTAAATTATGATTCTTCCCCCTAAATCCTCTGCAATGCCTATCTTCTCTACTCCTGCAAAGGGCAACACCATCCTTTCAGTCCTTTAAGACCACAATCCAAATGTCAGCCTAGATTTCTCACTATCTCTGACCTCCCCCCCACCCCAATTTCCCCCTCTTCTCATAGCCAAACTGTTGCCAAGGCCTAGCAACTCCATCTTTGCAATATCTCTCAAATATGCCCTCTTCTGGACACTTACCACTCTAGTGCAGGTTCTTATCATTTCACATCTTAATTACTACAATAGTCTATTGGTGGGTCTGCCTGTCTCAATCTCTTTTATTCAGAGTATTCTTCATTAAGCCACTTAAGTGATTTTCCTAAAATACAGATTTGATCATATCACATATACCCCTCCCCCTCCCTCTCAATAAACTCCAGTGGCTTCCTACCACCTCCAGGGATTGGTTATCTCATGACTACTTTGTATCTCCGGGGTTTAGCACAGTGGTTGGCACACAATAGGAGCTTTATTAAGTGATTATTGAATGTTGAATTACTTTTAGTTCATTCATCAAGTTGCAATGTTATTTTCTTAGATAGAGGTTCCAGCCAATTTTTTTTCAATTTCTTTGATAAACTATTGGACCAGAACAGTTGATTTTCAATACAAATTCTCTATTAAATACTTTAAGCACTAACTCATCTTTTGGCCCTGGCACTGGTCTCATGCATAATTTGCAGATATATTTTTAAGCCAGAAAGTTTTTAATTTTGATAAGGGAACCCAATCTGTTGAATAACACTAACAGAAAAGAAAGATCTCATCTTGCATCAAAAATGCCTTTGATCAGGCTTTGCAGACTGGGCAAACTGTGATTGAGTTCCTTCATATTTTTCTGCCATTTGTGATTTGGCGCTTTTATTTAAAAAAAATACAAATTTTAAAAATATTTCCCCCAATTACAAGTTAAAAAAAAATCACATTTGTTTTTGAAAATTCTAAATTCAAAATTCTCTTTCTCCTCCACTTATTGAAAAGACAAGCAATATAGATTATTCATGTACAGTCAAGCAAAACACATTAGACATGTAGTGAAAAAAATAGATTCAAAAAGTAATAATAAAATAAAGTTTAAAAAAAGTATATTTCAATCTGCATTCAGACTGGTTTGAAGATAGTTTGGAATATCTTATGATGAAAAAATGCTATCTTGGATTAGTGAGAATAGCTATCATTCACAGTTTTTCATCATGCAATGTTGTTGTTACTGTGTATAATGTTCTGGTTCTGCTCACTTCACTTTGCATAAGTTCTTGTAAGTCTTTCCATGTTTTTCTGAGAGCACCCTGCTCTTCATTTCTTTTTATTTAAAATAATATTTTACTTTTTCAAATAGATGTAAAGATAATTTTCAACATTCGTTTTTTGTAAAACTTTGTGTCACAAATTTTTCTCCCTCCCTTCCTTACTTACCCAAGAGGTAATTTGATATAGGTTAAATATATGCAATTCTTTTAAACATATTTCCTTATTTATCATGTGTAAGAAAAATCAGATCAAAAAGTAAAAAAAAAGTAGAAGAATTAAGGAAAAAAAACAAGCAATCAAACAACAACAAAAAGGTGAAAATAATATGCTTCAATTCAGTCTTCATAGTTCTCTCTTCAGATGTGGATGCCATTTTCCATTCCAATTACACTGGAATTTCCTTGAATCACCACATTTTTGAAAATCTGCTTTTTATTTATTATAGCACAATAGTATCCCATCATAATTATACCCCATAATTTGTTTTGCCTTCCCCAATTCATGAACATCCTCATAACTTCCAATTTTTTTGCCATCACTAAAAAAGCTGCTATAAAGATATATATATATATATATCCTTTCTCTTTGTTTTTCATTTCTTTGGGATATGGATCTAGTAGAAACATTGCTGAGTCAAAGTATATGCATGATTTTATAACCCTTTGGGCATAGTTTCAAATTGCTCTCCAGAATGGTTGAATCAGTTCATAACTCCACCAACAGTATATTGTTTCAATTTTCCCACATCCCCACCTATATATGCCCACCTATATACCCTCTTCTGTCATACCAGCCAATCTGATAGGTGTGGGGTGGCACCCCAGAGATGTACTAATCTTCATTTTCTTGATCCACAGTGATCCAGAACATTTTTTCACATGATCATAGGTAGCTCTGATTACTTCATGCAAAAACTTGACCATTTATCAAATGAAAAATGACTCTTGGTTTCTATAAATTTGACTCAATTCTCTCTATATTTATCAGATAAACTTGCTGTAAATTTTTTTTCAGTTATAATTACTACATATTTCTCTACTTATTTTTTAATTAAAAAAAACAAAACTAAGTAAAGTGATTCTTTGTGAGGCAAAATTAGTGATGTTTTAAAAAAAAATCAATAAAATATCACATTTTTCTAGCAAAAAAAATAAATAAAATTCCCCCCCAACGGAGATTGAATTCAACATTAATTTAATCAAAATCACTTCACAAGAGCTCCTCTAGAGCTCTTCAGAGTTAACCATCATCCAACCAGAGATGTATTTTCTAAAACATCATTCATCTGGTTGTTTTGAACAGCCTACAGTGAACCCAAGATGATAGAATAGTAGGAAGATGTGTAGCCAACCCTATAGAGACCTAGAAAATTTATCAAACTCATTTATGAATAGGAAATTCAAGAAAAAAAATCACAATGAGTCTTCTTTCTAGCCCCAGTCTGACTAGGGAGAGATAAAGATCTGTGTATACTAGAGATGAAGTCTTTCCAAGAATGACTGAACAAAAAGTGCAAGTGCAGGGTAACATTATTTATTAGGGAAAAAAAGGTCCCAAATTCAGCAAAGTAAGGCCTAAATCTGAGCAGGTTGCAGAAATACTTGTAAACTAGCAGCCCTGTTGTTTACTACCCAATTTTTTTTCATAGATCTAGGGCAGATCAAGGAGCAGAACTAAATCTATGAAAGATGTTGCAGAGTGAGGAGTGGTTACAGGTTCTAGTTAGTAAACCAAACAAGGAGTAAATTCAGAAGTCAGCAGTAGCTGCATGGCTGACTCCAAGAGCATAGTGGGATCTCAGCCAACTTTCAAACTAGTCTGAAGCCTGAAGTAGAATAACTATGGCAGGAATCCAAGACCAAATTAAAATCTGCAGTTCTGTCCCTCTGAACTAGCAAACTTTTCATGTGGCTGTAAGTGGCCAGATCTAGTAGCAGTCTACTGGAACTTTCAACCAGGAATAAGTTCATAGATGTCTTGTTTAAACCCAAACCCAGGCCAGGAACTTGCAGAGCTAAGACCAGGAGGACAAAATTCAGACTTTACATTGGATCAGATCACTCTAGCAACACTGAAAGCCTGCAGGTACTTAGTCTAGGTTGTACTCAATACTTAGTGCAACAAGTCTAGGAGAGAGAAATGGGAAGGGAAGGAGAAAAAGATGGAATACAAAGTTTTTCAAGGATAAATGTTGAAAACTATCTTTGCATGAATTTTGAAAAATAAAAAATTATTTGTATATATGTAAATATAAAAAGAACAGGGCAGAAGGGCAGCCCAGATGTTCCCTCCAGATGTGTAGAAGCTCTTTTCTAACATCAAGTCCAAAATAAGAAAGTATGTTGGAAGAATGAGCAAACAAATAAACAAAAAAATCCCCTGGTAAAAAACTATTAGATGACACTAAAGACATAAACCTAAAAGAAGAGGATGGTTCCATAAATTGATGGCAAAAAAGCTCAAAGAAAAACATAGCTAGAGAATGAATTCAACTAGAATTACTGGAAGAGATGAAACAAGAATTTAAAAAAGAGCTTTAAAGTGTTTCATAAAACTGGGACATTAATACATTGTTGGTGGAGTTGTGTTTCAAGTTCAGAGTTCTGGCCCATAACATCTCTCGCTTTCTTTTGTTTTTAGAACATAGGGGGACATGCTCTCCCTGACTTCTCAAGGAGGTGAAAACCCCACAAAAGGAGTTGATCATGCCTTTCCTGACTCCTCAAAAAAGGGGTGAAAACACAATAAAAGGAGGTGATTACGCCCTCCCTGACATCTCAGGAAGGGAGATGAAAACACCAAAGGAAATGGGAAATCAAATCAGATTAGGGGGTTTCTAAAGGGTCTCACTCTTAAAACAGATATACATAAATCCATCAATATGGGAGGTATTACACATAATTACATAAATTATATAAGCACATAGCAATATAATACAGGCTAGTAGTGATATAACAAATAACATAAATCAACATGAGGAATTATACATATCCATAAGTCCTAGAAATAGTCCAAAAGGAATCTATTGTCCATTACTTCATGTGCCAGGAATCCAATGATTCCCTACAAGTTTTGAAATCCTGCAATAGTCTCTTCTTGTGTTAGGGAATCCAATGATTTCTGCAGATTTTGTTCTTAGGTTTTCTCCTTTGTTTCGAGGTTTTTCACTGTTTTCTGTCTCTCTCCGATGGATAAGGTGAATACAGTTCATTGGCACCCATCTGATTCGTTCTCCATCTGTAGAAATACAAGCAAACTCTTTCTCCCAAGCAGTTAACCTATCTAGTCCCTTCTATTTACCACTTTCTAGATTTCTCCTCATCACTTGGCAATTACATTGGATCTGCTCACACTGGACACAGCCCTTCCGTGGCGTTAAAAAAGCCTGTAATTTCCCCAATTGTAATCCCTTTCTGCCATGTGATTGCTTTTTGGTTGATTGATCACATTTTAATATTGAATTTCTAAAGACTCTCCGGGTGTAACCTTGGCTGCCTTCATGCCCCACCTGGGGTCATGAAGGTGGGCCCTGCCTTTCGTTTCCCTAGATCAATCTAAGAAGGCCCAGTGGAAACCTTGGTTGCATTTTGGACATAGGGTTTTAGGTCTTCTCTCACTCTGTCTTCTCATTTTATCTCTATACCTACATTGGGTTTTCAGATGTCCAATTTTTCCACACTGAAAATATCAATGAGTTTCTCTAGAAGTCCCTTGCCAAGAGGGACCCTGTCTTCCCATGTTCATCATAGTCTGGGTATAATAAGCATTTGTATCCACTGTGACACAGTGTCTTATAATCTACTCTAAAGGAGCATCCTTGTGTAGTCCCCATATAATTCTTCTGCAAACCTCATTAGCATTTTTCTTAGCTTGTCTGATCATAATTCGTGTAGCTCCATTTTCTCCAATAGTTCTTGTGATAGCTATTTGCAAATGTCCCACAAAATCAGCAAAAGGTTCATTGAGACCTTGCTGTATTTTTGTGAAGGCTTCTCCTCTGTCTTTTCCTGGGAGAGTGCCCTAAGCTTTTATTGCAGCAGTAGCAATTTGCTCATATGCTGCTAGTCTGTGCTGAATTGTCTGCGTACTGACCTTCACCTGCTAGTTGGTCAAAGGTGATTGGAGTATTAACTCCAGTTTCCTTATTGCATTGGGCTTGAATCCTACATAATTCATGATACTCCGAAAGCCACAACAAGTTTTCTCCTGGTTCTAAACATGTCCTTGCTATGGATTTAACTAGGGGTTAAAATTTCATAAGCCAAATTCTCTAGTAACATCTTAACATAAGGTGATGTAGTCCTATAAAGAGTACAACCTTTTGTCAAATCCTTAATTTTCTCCAAATCGAGTGTATCTTCTCCTTTGTTGACCTGAAGAGTCAATCTCTTCAATCACAGGGTATGCATTTATTAAATCAGATAATATCTTGTCTTTTTTTTGGGGGGGGGCCTTAACCAGTGCCTTTTGTAATCTTGTCATAGGCCGCTTCATAGGTGGTGCTGATTGTGTTGCTGCCTCTCTCCCTCCTCTTTTTCCTTCCACCGGTAAAGGGTTAATTAAGGGAGGGAGGTCAGGGGATGGGGAATGCTCCTGCTGTGAAGTACCATATTCAGAATTGAACTTAACTCCATTCTTGTCTAATTCTTCATCCTTTTCACCTAGTTTATCTGGATTCTCCCTCTCCTGCTCTTTCCTCTTTGTCCTTATTCTATAACTTATATAATTTCCTAAAGCCAGTTGTATTAAATTATATGTATAAAGTGTTGCTTTGGAAATTGAGTCAGGTCCATAATCATTGTAGTATTGACATAGTTGCCCTCCTACTAATTTCCACTCCTCTAGATCCAATTCTTTTTCCATAGAGAACCAAGGAGAAGTGTACTGTAATGTTTCTAAAAGTTCGATGATCTGCTCCCAAGTTACAATTAAACCTTGATTTTTTTATCAGTCTGACCAAGCTTTCAACACATTTTCCTTGAAGAAAAAAAGGCTGTTTTCTAAACATCTGTCCCATTTTAGCTGGAATACTACTTTAGCCCTTAACAAAGTTTCCTTGTCTATTTTTGTACTCACCCTAGTTTCTGGGTCACAAATGAAGGTTCTTGGTCCCATGTTCTGGCGCCAAAATGTAATTTTCTCTCTAAAATGTAATTTTTTCTGTTTCAGTTTCCTTGGGGTCTGTGTGAACAGCCTTCGTTTCAGTTCAGTGATCACCACATGAGTACAGCCAGGTGTTAAAGTCCAAATCCTTTATTGTCTCCTTCAAAGTCTTGTCTCCTTTCCTGGGGCCCAGTTAGCTTTCTTAGAGGCCCATCTTTCTCCTTGATTCTGTGGGCTTGAGCTCTTGCCTCCTTCTCTGCCCTCTGAATCTTTCCAAATCCAAAGGTTTGTGCTCTAGCCTTCAGCCTCCAGCCTTCTGTTCGCTTGTCTCTGAATCTCTGAATCTCCCTGGCTGAGGCTTCTAGCTTATATGCTATACACTGAGTAGAAATCAATCATTATAGCACTAGGAAATCATTATTTGTTGTAGGATTAAATCAATGCTAAACTAGATTTAATCATTGTCTCCTCAATTCCACTTAGTACCTTATTTCAAGTTCTGGCCCATAACATCTCCTTGTAGAATTAAATCAATCATACTGAACCATGCTAAATTAGATAACTATTGTCTCTATCAATTCCACTGACTATAGTACCTTGCAAGAATCCTTTGTTTCAAGTTCAGAATTTTGGCCCATAACAGTTGGGAACTGACCTAACCATTCTGAAGAGCAATTTGGAACTATGCCCAAAGGCCTATCAAATTCTGCATATCCTTTGATCCAGCAGTGTTTCTACTGGGCTTATATCCCAGAAAGATCTTTAAGGAGGGAAAGGGACCCACATGTGCAAAAATGTTTGTGGCAGCCCTTTTTGGCAGCTTCTTTTTGCAAGAAACTGGAAACTGAATGGCTACCCATCAATTGGAGAATGGCTGAATAACAGCCACAATAAAAGACCACAGGTCCTGCAATCATATCTAATGCGTGTGGCCAAAAATATCAGAAACCGGTGGCCAGAAAAATTATCTATATTATTGAACAAGAAAAAATGGACAATGAACCTGCAGATTTTCAGGACTATCAACCAAATCTGAACTTAATAGAAAATTTAGCGTATAACAGCCAATTTCAAATAACTCAACATTGCTTATTTTTTTTACATAGCATATTTATAGCATATGTTTAAGATTGACATCAACAATATGATAGCTCAAAAGAAAGCTAGGGGCAGAGTTATGGTAAAAATAGTAATTATGTCATACAAATGAGGTACAGAGGAAGAATAAAGGAATTACAGGGAGGAGGAAGGCTGAGTTTTAAAACTTATTCACACTGGGAATGGGTTAAATAGGCAACACTACATATGAAGGGTATAGTATCCTCCAAAATCTATAAAGAAATAATGGGGAAGGGATAAGTGGACAGGGAAGCAAAGAGTGAGGGAAGAAGACAAAGGAGGGATTCATGAATGGGAGGAGGTTAAGTAATAGCAAGGCAAATTAGGGGCAGAATTAAAGCAAAATATGGATAGGAAAGATATGTGTGTGTCTATATGTGGGAATATGTTTGTGTATGTATACATCTACATATGTATATGTAAATATATTCTTTTTTAAATATAGCCTACTTGGGAGTGGTAGGGGTGATGAAAGGGAGGAAAAATAAAGTAAAAAACGTATGAGGCAGAGAACAAAAGAACAATTTACAGGGAAGTAAAGAAAAAATGGACACTCGTGATCTACAATTTAATTCTACAATAATTTCTTCTAGGATATATATATTACACATGCACACACAATTTATTGAACTGGTATTTGTTGTTATATATTTTGAATCTTCCCTGATGTTTTTGCTTGACATTTGACAAGGTTCTCTTTTGTTTTGTTTAGTTTTGTTTTGTATTCCTTTTCTGTTTTTTATTTTTCTTATTCTGTTTCTTTAAATAAAATAAATTTTGGGGGAAAAAGATTAGGCAAGGAAGCTAGGGAAAGTTTCTGTAACAAAATTCAAAGTTGTGAATTGTTCTATTAAATTGCAAGTCCCTTGAGGGCAAAAAAAGAAAAGAAAAGAACTGTAACTGAAGAGATAGAGCCAAGATGGCAGTAAATCAGGTCACCCAAGTTCTCCCCTAAACCCTCCAAATACCTTTAAACAATGATTCTAAATAAATTTTAGAGCATTAGAACTCACAAAAAGACAGAATGGAACAATTTTCCAACCAAAGGTCGCTTGGAAGGGTCTGTTGCATAGGGGTGGGTCTAGAGCTCAATCACAGCACAGATCATGCCAGCATAGCTTGGGGACCCAGGAAACCAGGAATTCATGGGGCCTCTAAATTGGAAGCAGTGACAGCAATCTCCAGACTTCTCAGTCCATAGTGGCCAAGAGCAGGAAGGTTTGACGTACTCCAGTATGAGGGGAGTCCTAGTCCAAGATTGGGCTCTACTGAATCAATTGTGCTTGTGGGAGCAATAGCAACCTCAGCAAAGAGGTCAGCAGTGGCTTCTGGAGAGCTTACCACACAGGTAGGAACAACTGCTCAAAAGGAGATTGCAGGGGTCTCTTTGTGGGCAGGGAGGCAATATTCTGTTGCTTTGCCCATACTCAGATTTGGGTAGTAGCGAGTGTTCACCATAAAAATCCCTAGAAGGATCTTTGAAAACAGTTGCACATTGTTGGTGGAGTTGTGAACGAATCCAACCATTCTGGAGAGCAATTTGGAACTATGCTCAAAAAGTTATCAAACTGTGCATACCCTTTGATCCAGCAGTGTTACTACTGGGCTTATATCCCAAAGAGATTATAAAGAAGGGAAAGGGACCTGTATGTGCACGAATGTTTGTGGCAGCCCTCTTTGTAGAGGCTAGAACCTGGAAACTGAGTGGATGCCCATCAGTTGGAGAATAGCTGAATAAATTGTGGTATATGAATATTATGGAATATTATTATTCTGTAAGAAATGACCAACAGGATGATTTCAGAAAGGCCTGGAGAGACTTACACGAACTGATGCTGAGTGAAATGAGCAGGACCAGGAGATCATTATATACTTCAACAACAATACTATAAGATGACCAGTTCTGATGGACCTGGCCATCCTCAGCAATGAGATCAACCAAATCATTTCCAATGGAGCAGTAATGAACTGAACCAGCTACGCCCAGAGAAAGAACTCTGGGTGAAGACTAAAAACCATTACATTGAATTCCCAATCCCTATATTTATGCACACCTGCATTTTTGATTTCCTTCACAAGCTAATTGTACAATATGTCAGAGTCTGATTCTTTTTGTACAGCAAAATAACGGTTTGGTCATATATACTTATTGTGTATCTAATTTATATTTTAATATATTTAACATCTACTGGTTATCCTGCCATGTGGGGGAAGGGGGGGGGGGTAAGAGGTGAAAAATTGCAACAAGAGGTTTGGCAATTATTAATGCTGTAAAGTTACCCATGCATATAACCTGTAAATAAAAGACTATTAAATAAAAATAAAAAAAAAGAAAAAGAAAAAGAAAAAAGAAAACAGTTGCACAAGACCCCTGAAGTCTGGGACGTTGTAACCTCCTGGAAACAGCCCCATTTTAACAAAGAGTTAAAAGGCAAGTAATATGCTGGGAAAATGAGCAAACAATAGAAAAAGATCTCTGACCATAGAAAGCTATTAAGGTGACAAATAAGATCAAAATATCAGATGATAATAAATTCAAAGCTTCTACATATAAAGCCTCTAGGAAAAATAAAAATTGGTTTCAGGCCATGGAAGACCTCCAAATTGGTTATGAAAATCAAGTAAGAGAGAGAAAGGAAAAACTGGGAAGAGAAATGAGAGTGAAGCAAAAGGAAATACAAAAAGCTAATGAGGAGAAGAAAGCCTTAAGAAGCAAAATTGGCCAAATGGGAAAAGAAGCACAAAAGCTCCCTGAGGAAAATAATTCCTTAAAAATTAGAAATGATCAAATGGAAGCTAATGACTATGAGAAATCAAGGTACAATAAAACAAAATCAGAAGAATGAAGAAATAAAACATGAAATATCTCACTGGAAAAAACAACTGACCTAGAAAATTGCTCCAGGAGAAGTAATTTAACAAATTTTGGTTTCTTGAAGGTTATGATCAAAAAAAGAGCCTGAACATCACTTTTTCAAGAAATTATCAAGAAAAACTGTCCTGATATCCTAGAACCAGAAGGTAAATTAGAAATTGAAAGAATTCACCAACCACCTCCTAAAAGAGATCCCAAGATCTCTCTCAGGAACATTATTGCCAAATTCCAAAACACCCAGGCCAAGGAGAAAATATTGCAAGTGTCCAGAAAGAAACAATTCAAGTACAGTGGACTTATAGTCAGGACTATATAAAATCTAGCAGCTTCTATATTTAAGGACTGAAGAGCTTAAAATATGATATTCCAGAGAGCAATGGAACTAGGATTATAATCCAGAAGCACCTACCCAGCAAAACAGTATAATCATTCAGAGGGAAAGGTGGACACTCAATTAAATTGAGGACTTTCAAAAATTGATAATGAAAATATCAGAGCTGAAAAGAAAATTTGATTTTCAAATATAGGACTCAGTAGAACTATGAAAGTTATGAAATATTTTTGTTCTATAAGAAATGACCAGCAGGATAATTTCAGACAGGCCTGGAGAGACTTACATGAACTGATGCTAAGTGAAATGAGCAGAACCAGGAGATCATTCTATATGAAAACCATAAGATTATATGATGATCAATTCTGATGGATGCAACTCTTTCCAGCAATGAGATAATTGAGGCCAGTTCCAATGATCTTGTGAAGAAGAAAGCCATCTACATCTAGGGAGAGGACTACGGGAACTTAGTGTGGATCACAACATAGCATTCTCATTCTTTTTATTGTTGTTTGCTTGCATCTTATTTTCCTTCTAATTTTTTTTCTTTTTGATCTGATTTTTGTTGTGCAGCAAGATAATTGTATAAATATTTATACATATATTGGGTTTAATACATATTTACCATGTATAACATATATAGGATTACCTGTCATCTAGGGAAGGGAATGGGGGCAAGGTTTTGCAGAGGTCAATATTGAAAAATTATCCTTGCATATGTTTTGAAAATAAAAAGTTTTAATTAAAGAAAAGATGAAGAAGAAGAAATAATGAGCAAGATGCTATGAGAAAAACCTGGGAAGTCCTCCATGAGCTCATGCAAAGTGAAATATACTATGTATATAGTTATAGCAAAATTGTGGGATGATCAGCTGTGAATGACTTTGCTATTCTCAGCAATACAATAATCCAAGACTACTCTGAAGGACTTATGATGAAAAATACTATCCATACAGGATAAAACTGTATACAGTATTTAAATACAAACTAAAGCATACTTTAGGATTTTTTGAGGGGGGTTGGGGGGAAGGAGGACTATGCTTTCTTTTGCAACATGACTTTTATAGCAACACTTTGCATTACTTCACATGGGCCTTCTCAAGGGGGAGAGAGGAAGTGGAGAGAAAAGGGAAGGATCTGGAACTCAAAAATTTAAAAACAAATGCAAAAAAACCCTGTTTTACATGTAACTGGAGAAAATAAAATATTAAAACATTAAAAAAAAAAAAAGACAGAAAAAGCCCAATAGAAAAAATGTGACTGAATAATATGATGGTATAAGAAATGGTGAAGGAAATGATTTTAGAAAACCAACAAACTAATTTTAACTGATCTTAAAAACTTGTTTTAATGTTTGGAACATAAGGTTTTGCAATGGTGAATGTTGAAAATAATCTATGCATATGTTTTGAAAACAAAAAGCTTTAATTAAAAAAAAACTTGTTTTAACTAAAGTGGAAGAGGTGAACATAAAGGGAAACTGGGAAAATTTATCTCATATAATTGAAGCTTCTAATAAAATAAATAAAAATGAAAAAGATAAGGAGGAATGGGTGCCACTTCTGTGTGACACACAATCACCTCACAGCTGGATAGAGAAATATATTTTACTTAATAAATAAAGAAGAGGAAACCTTTTCAGTAAGTTTCTCTGATGAAAATCTAAGATATACAAAAACTTATCCAAATTTATAAAATAAGAGCCATGACACAACTGATAAATGGTAAAGAGACATGAATAAGTTCTTTTCAAAGGAAGAAATCCAAGCCACCAATAGCCAAGGGAAAAAATGCTTACTTGGATAAATGGAAATTAAAACTATGAGATTTCAACTCACCCTCAGAGTGGCAAAGCTGACAAAAAAAAAAAAAGGAAAAAAAGGGACTTTTGGAAAAGAGCTACATTAACATACTTTTATGGGAATTGTGAACCAGATTAGCTACTCTGAAAAAGCAATTAGAACTATACTATAAAACATTAAACTGCATATACCCTTTGGTATGAGATATCCATAGGTCCACTGAACATATTAACCATTTGATAAATTATTACTAAATTAGATCATATGAAATTGATCTGGCAATTTAAAAAGTTTCTTATTTTAAAATAGTGTTCTAATGATTAATTTAAGGGACATATATATGATTATCATGTCACCCAGTTCTTCCTCTTATGAAGATAAGGTTTGATATCTTACAGTAAAAATTTTGTTAAGCTGGTTGTTGAACTTTTTTTATATTATTTTCCTACAAAATATTCCTTGTATGTCTACATAGATGGTGACTAATCTACTTATGCTATATTTCATGTTCACAAATGTCCTTAATATTAAGCTTCTTTTAAAATTCAAGCATGCATCAAAAGACAAATGTATATAACACATCCATATGAGAAGTGTAAAGACTTAGATATAGAGACCATTTTTTAAAGTCATATAACACCTTAGTATTATTATGAAAATAGTTTTAATTTCTCAGATACCTTGATAGTTCTCAAGGATTACTAAGGATCAATGAGGCAAAGAAGCAAGAAGATAGTATTGCAAAATATAAGAAAAAATCCCAAGAAACATTAAGGATATATATATATATATATATATATATATATATATGAAGAGCAAAAGAAAGCTTAGAGGAAGAACAAAGACAATGTTATTACTATCATGTCAAATTTCATTTCCTATCCATTGTAATAACTTTTAAAAATACTTATTTTACCTAGAGATTCAGTTTTCTATAAAATCTTTTTTCCCTCTGTTCTTTGGATACTAAAATGTTCATGTTTAAGTTCATAATGTTTTTTAAAGGCAAAAATCCAATTTCATTAATAATCAAAGAGAATAATTAAAACAATTCTTTAGTACCACCTGACATCCACCAAACTGGCCAAAATAACTAAAAGTAATAAAAGAATGTTGGTGGATTTTGGAAAAACAGATACACTTATTAACTGCCAAAACTACAAGCTAAAAGAATCTTTTGAAAAGACATATGACATTCCCAATAAGATCAGGAGTGAAACAAGGTTGCCCACTATCACCGTTACTATTTAATATTGTATTAGAAATGCTAGCTTTGGCAATAAGAATTGAGCAAGAGATTAAAGGAATAAGAATAGGCAATGAGGAAACCAAATTTCACTTTTTGCTGATGATATGATGGTATACTTAGAGAACCCCAGGGAGTCTACTAAAAAGTTATTAGAAACAATCCACACCTTTAGCAAAGTTGCAGGATACAAAAAAACCCACAAAAGTCATCAGCAGTCTTATATATCACTAACAAAACCCAACAGTTAGAGTTACAAAGAGAAATTCCATTTAAAGTAACTACTGATTGTATAAAATATTTAGGAATCTATCTGCCAAGGGAAAATCAGAAACTTTATGAGCAAAACTACAAAACACTTTCCACACAAATTAAGTCTGATCTAACCAACTGGCAAAAGATTAAATGCTCTTGGATTGGGCGAGCAAATATAATAAAGATGATAATACTTCCTAAACTATTTATTTAGTACAATCAGACTCCCAAAAAACCATTTTGATGACCTAGGAAAAAATAACAACAAAGTTCATATGGAAAAAGAAAAGGTCAAGAATTTCAAGGGAATTAATGAAAAAAAAAATCAAATGAAGGTGGCCTAGCTGTACCCAATCTAAAATTATATTATAAAACAGTGGTTACTAAAACCATTTGATATTGGCTAAGAAATAGACTAGTTGATCAAAGGACAAAACAGCCAATAACTTTAATAATCTAGTGTTTGACAAACCCAAAGATCCCAGCTTTTGGGATAAGAATGCATTATTTGACAAAAATTGCTAGGAAAATTGAAAATTAGTATGGCAGAAACTAGGCATTGACCCACACTTAACACTGTACACCAAGATAAGGTCAAAATGGGTTCATGACCTAGGCATAAAGAATGAGATTATAAATAAATTGGGAGAGCATAAGATAGTTTACCTCTCAGACTTATGGAAGAGGAAGGAATTTATGACCAATGAAGAACTAGAGATCATTATTGATCACAAAATAGAAAATTTTGATTATATCAAATTGAAAAGTTTTTGTACAAACAAAACTAATGCAGGCAAGATTAGAAGGGAAACAATAAACTGGGAAAACATTTTTACAGTCAAAGGTTCTGATAAAGGCCACATTTCCAAAATATATAGAGAATTGACTCTAATTTATAAGAAATCAAGCCATTCTCCAATTGATAAATGGTCAAAGAATATGAACAGACAATTCTCAGATGAAGAAATTAAAACTATTTCAAGCCATATGAAAATATGCTCCAAATCATTATTAATTAGAGAAATGAAAATTAAGACAACTCTGAGATAGCACTACACACCTGTCAGATTGGCTAGAATGACAGGGAAAGATAATGTGGAATGTTGGAGGGAATGTGGGAAAACAAGGACACTGATACATTGATGGTGGAATTGTGAACACATCCAGCCATTCTGGAGAGTGATTTGGAACTATGCTCAAAAAGTTATCAAACTGTGCATACCCTTTGACCCAGCAGTGCTACTACTGGGCTTATACCCCAAAAAGATACTAAAGAAAGGAAAGGGACCTGTATGTGCCAAAATGTTTGTGGCAGCCCTCTTTGTAATGGCTAGAAGCTGGAAAATGAATGGATGCCCATCAATTGGAGAATGGTTGAGTGTAATTGTGGTATATGAATGTTATGGAATATTATTGTTCTGTAAGAAATGACCAGCAGGATGATTCCAGAGGGGCCTGGAGAGACTTACATGAACTGATGCTAAGTGAAATGAGCAGAACCAGGAGATCATTATATACCTCAACAACGATACTGTATGAGGATGTATTCTGATGGAAGTGGATTTCTTCGATAAAAGAGAAGATCTAACTTTGTTTCAATTGATCAAGGATGGACAGAAGCAGCTACACCCAAAGAAAGAATACTGGGAATTGAATGTAAACTGCTTCCATTTTTGTTTTTCTTCCCAGGTTATTTATACCTTCTGAATCCAATTCTCCCTGTGCAACAAGAGAACTGTTCAGTTCTGCACACATATATTGTATCTAAGATATACTGTAACCTATTTAATATGTATAAAACTGCTTGCCATCTGGGGGAGGGGGTGAAGGGAGGGAGGGGGAAAATCGGAACAGAAGTGAGTGCAAAGGATAATGTTGTAAAAAATTACCCTGGCATGGGTTCTGTCAATAAAGTTATTAAAATAAAAAAAGAAAAGAAAATTTAAAAAAAAGACATATGACACAGTATACATTATAGGGAATATTCAAAATAGAAGGAACATTATAATCAAAAACATGCAAGAAAAAACACGTTTAGACCAGTTTGTTGGAAGCACAAGATTCATGAAGGAAAATAACTGAAAGGTAGAATGGAGCCAGAGTTTGGAAGACAGGCCACCCAAAAAATGAAAATTTTAAATCACAGGATTACATTTTAAAAGAAATAAAAATTGTTTATTACTTCCAAAATGTACAGTTAATTGAAATAGATCAATTAAATATCAGCTGTTTGATACTTTTAAAATTATATTTTTATGAATTACTTATGATTAATATATTCTGATTATTGTTAAACAAGTACTTCTTGAATTTGATTTAAGTATTTTAAATTAATAGTCCTTCCAAGTTAAGTACATTGTCTATCAAAATTACCATAAAACTTACTAAAATTTTAAATAATTTTGATTCTATGAACTGTTTCTGGGAGAGAATACTATGTTCTACTAAATGAGATTTTACTATATCTAAATACTAAATTCACAAAGCAAATATAAGCTTTTTGCAAAGAGCAGGAAATGTTTTTCTTTTTGCTTATACTTGTAACCCTTGGCTTATCACAATGTCTGGCTATATTAAGCACTAAATAAATGATTATCAACCATTAACTTTTACAAACTTATTAGGGATAAAAAAATAAGAGATCAAAGAACGTGTTAGATTTTGCTAAATTTTGTGGGGAAAACTGTAAAAGATAGCTAAGATGTTTTTTATTTTTATTTTTAGACTTTCTCTTGGATGATAGTGGCTGGTGCTAGTGGGAATATGAGGAAAGAAATCCAAAAGATATTTCACAGGAAAAATTGATAGAATCAAATAATTGCTTAGACCAATCAAGTAGTATTTAATGAGTACCTACTAATCTCTACTTCTACATTGTGTTTGCTAGGTACTAGACAAAAATGAAACTACTTTCCTTCAAGGCTAACAAACTGTACTATCAAGGAAATGCTTTTGGATATGTGTTATTTGCAAAACATTTATACTTTAAATACAAGGCAATTTCAGTTGAGGAGAGTTTAGTAACTGAGGACTGTGATGCAGTGCAAGCCTTGGAAGCAAACCAGGGATTCAAAGATTTGGCAGTGAGTTGGAGGTACATTCCTAGGAATCAGTCTGCACAAAGTCACACAGACCAGAGATGGAATGTTTTTTATAAGGAACAGCAAAGGAAGGAAAATAATGCACGATAAGTCTGGAAAGGCAGGTTGGAGATAAATTATAAATGATTTTAAATGCTAAATGAGAAATCTGAATATGAAATATGACAAAGAATAGTTAGACAAATAGGAAAACCAAGAGAGCACTGTCATAGAAAGAAGAGAGTGGCCAACAGTGTCAAATGTTACAAAGTGGTTAAGTAGGACGAGAACTGAGAAAAAGTTACTAGATTTTGGTAGATAAGAGGGACACTGGTAACTCTGGAGGAAGTAGTTTTGGTTGACTAAAGAAATTAGTTAGGATTGAGAAATTACTGAAGAGACGGGAAGGAGAAAGCAAGTAATATCCCCCTTTTTAGAGCTCAGTTAATGAAAAGCATCAATTTATTGATAGGGGCTAAGTGCTTGGAATACAAATACAACCAGAAATAAAGTCCCTACTGTCCATGAAAGATAACATAAAAA
The DNA here is from genome assembly GCF_902635505.1 of Sarcophilus harrisii. Taxonomy (NCBI): domain Eukaryota; kingdom Metazoa; phylum Chordata; class Mammalia; order Dasyuromorphia; family Dasyuridae; genus Sarcophilus; species Sarcophilus harrisii. The sequence goes on along the minus strand of NC_045427.1, from coordinate 511,067,135 downwards.
ATGAAAAGGGGGAAGACAGAGGGTAGAAAATGCCAGGATGGAGCCAGGAGAGGAGTAAGACATAGTAGTCCTAGTCATCCTCCTTAAATGGAGATTCTGGGAAGAGCCATCCAATCAGAGAGATCACATAGGAAGAGGGTACTTCCAAAATGTGAATTTAATCAAACCATGCTATCTCTTTCATCATTATCAATTTGTGATTCCAGATACCTGATCTAGATTCAGAAACAAAAAGACAGAAATGAGACAGTCCCTGTCGACAGCGATATTACATTCTCTTGAAGGATACAACATATTCACAGCTAAATAAAAGTGATTGTTCTTAAAGATCACCTATGTGTGGTTATGTTATGACTTCAATTGACACTTCCAATCATGTACTTTTATTCTTTAGATTACTTGAACTCTTTGGCACTCAGACATGCTTTTCTTCTCCTTTTATCTATTCCCATTCCCATTTCCATTATAGTTCTCAGCCAAATGCCATGAAAAAAAATGACTATATTCATTGCCTATACTTTCTATCTTTGCACTCTCTCTTCAATACTTTGTAATTTATTTTGTAAAATGGCTTCTTACCTCACCACACATTTGAAATTGCTCTTTCAAAAGTTATCAACCATCTTTAAATTACCAAATCCGATGGTCTTTTCTCAGCCCTTGTCCTTTTCAACTATCTCCTGAATGTAATAATATTAATTAGCTTCTTTGGAATACTCTTTCCTCTCAGGGATCTCAAGACATCTTTTATTCATCTCTTAATCTAATTCTTTTCAATCTCCTTTGCTGGTTCATCATCTATAATGGTTCTCTCCTCTTTCTTCTCCCTCCTTTCCTTCTCTTTTTTCTCTTCCCTTTCCTCAATTCACATAGGGCATCATATCCTAACCTGAAAGTGCTCTACCCAAAGGAATATAAATTTTGATCAATAAAACCTTGCGAGATACCTTGAAGTTTATGGACTAGATTTCTTTCTAAGAATCATAGAATGGATTACTGAACCAAAAAAAAAAAAAAATTATAAATAGCAATGTCTTTAAGGACACATTTCCTGGGGAAAAACTGTAGCAAACAAATGAAACCAATACATTAATATTATTATTATGATTACTTTATAAATTATTAGTATTCATGTAGGTTATATTATCTTTTCTTTTTAAAACCATATGCTAATAAAAATAACATAAGCTCTTTGTGAGAAGGAATTGTTTTATACTATATACTTGTATAACTTATCATTTATTAGGTTGTAATATTGCATTTTTTTTTCTAAATCTTCTCTGTGGCTTTCTCTGGTTACATCTCCATCCTCTCTGCTTCAGTCTTCTTTATCTATATTGTTTCCTGTGGTCATGTGTATTACTCCCATGGTCAATTTTACATCTTCATTTCCAAATAAATACTCTCTTCTGAACTTGAATTTTCAAATGCTTACTGGATGTTGTCACCTAAATATCTTACTAGCACCTGAAACCAACATGCCTTATTCTTTATTTGTTCTAAGAGCTGCTCTTCTAGAAAACTGACAGAGTTCATTATTTTTGTTAGTGGGGCAATTATTCTCAATCATCTTAGCTCAAAAACTTCAAGGTTATTATTAATTTTTCCTCCTTTGTCCCTACTATCCAGTCATGAACTCTGGTTAATTCTATTCCCAGAAAGTCTCTTCTATGTGCTTCCTTACCACTATTCTAGCAATACCAGAAATCCAGGCTCTTATTAAATTTTGTTTAAACAACTACCAGATATAAGTTTCTCTCATAAATCAATCAACAAACCTATTTTAAGTGCTTCTTATGTATCAGTCACTGTGTCAAGTAGTGAGAGTACAAAGGCAGAAACATTAAATAATCCCAGCTCTCATGGAGATTACATTCCCCTCTATACATCATTACCCAACATTCCTAAAGTACACCTCCAGATCTTTCAATGACTCCTTATCATCTGTTGAATAAAACTTGAACTTGTTATTCTAGCATGCATGTCCTCTATAATTTGTAATCACTTACTTTTTTTTTTTCAATACTGTGTTCACACTACTCTTCAAATATTTTCTTCCTCAAACTTTACTTAGTAGTCGTTTTTTAGAAAATCTTCAATTTTTCTTACTTCTGTGTCTTTATTCATATTACTCCCTATGCCTGGAATACATTTTCTCCTTTCTACTCATTGTCCAGGACCCAGCTCAAATGCTCTCTTTTTCATGAAACCTTTCCAATTCCTCCAGGAGGAAGTGACCTCCTTTTTTTTCATTCTCTAGCACTCTGTACTTCTCTTATCCACTTACTATAATTGTAATTTGCATTAGGGTTATGTGTGCATTTTATTTTCCACATTATAGAATAAAACTTTTTTAAAAATTCATTTTATACATCTTTTTTGAGCAGTACTTTGCACATAGCAAGAACTCAAGAAATGTTTGCTGAAATTATCTTGTCACTTAATATTATGCAATGAATTTATTAATTTTTAAAGCAATGATACATATATATACACATATTCCAAATTCCCAAAGTCATATGCAGATATTAAGTGGCAGAGCTACAATTCAAGTTTAGTTCCTCTAACTCCAAATCTAGTATTTTTTATGCTATAACGCAGGTGTCCCTTACTGTACTTTCCCTTTAATCTACCATATGTTCTAGTGCAAATTGTTTTCTGAAATACCTCTTTTATCTGAGTGACTGCCCCTTACATCATAAATTTATAATGATTTTTCATTAGTGATTGCTTGAAGCCTCAATTCTTCTACCTTTCAACTGTCTCAAAATTCTAACTCAAATTCTCTTTTTATCTTCACCTCCTACTACTCTACAATACAAATATATGCTGTATCTTCTTTTACTTGATGTTCCCTAAAAGATGCTATGCTCATTTCCACGCCCAAGGTTCTGCAAACCACATTCCCCCATACCTAGAATGCCTTTTCTTTTTTTTTAAATCTCACTTTTCTTTCAAGACCTAGCTCAGTCTTACTACCTCTATGAGGTTTTTCCCAATTGTATCAAAGGTCATGTTAATCTTTTGCTACTCTTCTTAATTGAAGTAGCATTAATCAAGAATACAACAGAGAAGAATAGATAAATTTCAAGATTTGGGAGTCATTAAGAGCTACTTGAGGGAAGTCCTGTAGCAGATACGTCTAAGGAATATAACTCTGGACAAATCATAACTTAAATTTCAGTTTTTTCATCAGTAAAATAGGGATAATAACACCAACCTCACAAAGTTATTGTTAGGATCAAAAGAGATAAGCTGTGTAAAATGCTTCCCAAAATTTAAAATGCTGTATAAAATGAAGCTATTTTAATTATAAATACCTCTTGCTTAGGACTGCTGACATTCGAATTTTCAACTCGAGAACAAATTCAGTTTTACACTTTGTTATAATCGCATACCTAAAAGTAACTTGGGCAGAAGAAATACCTGATAAATGTTTATATGGATAGTGATCAGCAACTCCAAGGATTTCTGTTATCACTTCTATCCTGATGACCCCAAAGCAGATTCATTACATCACTTACAAGTCTACATTTAGATGCCCCAAAAAAACAAAAAAACAAAAAAAAAATTCTAGTCTCTTTAAAATTTAACATGCCAAAAGTGGAATTCATTTTTCACTCCCATAAACTGGCTCCTCCTTTCTAACATCTCCATTGCTTTAAAAAAATTTAGTTGATTTCACTTGTTTTTATATCATCTTCATTTCAAAATACTTTCCACTCCCTTCCCTACAAAAAGAGGTACAAAGTAAAGAAGATAAAAAAAAAAAAAATTCAAACTTCTGCTATTAATCTTGTCATTACAATACTGATTTCTAAGTTTCAAAGTCCTGAAGACAAAGGGACTTCTTTTTACTTCATCTTCCTTACCTACTAAGTTTTATTTGTTGAAATGTATCCAAGATTAGGACCTTCTTTTCTTATGAAACTGGGCTCCCTATCTTGCCCAGGCTTCCACTCACCTGCTGTATCATACTGCTCAACAGCATTGAAGATTTGATCTACTCTATTTAAAACCTGCTTTTCATTGGGGGGTCAAGAGCACTGGGAATCATTCTTTCCACTTTGGGGGTCATTATACACTAGTGGTATCACACTTAATGTGGACAAGTCCTACTGGGACTCGGAACTCCTCAACTCAAATGATCCACTAGCTTTGAGGAGTCTGGAGGACAGAGTGAGGCAAATGACTTTTTGCATTTCTGTCTCACTTAAATTCATTCATGAGCAAATGAAGACATCATTCTTATGATGTCATTGGTCCTTTAAAGAACAAAGCATGAATAACAACAACTTTGGTAGCAGGGGTTATAGACACATATATCACACACTGCTCGTTTCTAGTTTTTTGTTCTTTGAGTCACCATGCTAGCATGAAACACAGACTGCTAATTTAGGCCCTTTATACCTCTCACCTGGATTCTTAAAATAGCTTCCTAATTGGTTTCTGGGTCTTGTCTCTTTCCTGACTGGACCCATTCTTCAAACTGCTGCCAAACTGATATTCCTAAGACATAAATAAGACCATGTCACTCTCATACTGAAAAATCTTCCACAATTTCCAATAAATCAAGGATACCCAATCTGGTCACTTTTATTTTATGCAACTGTTAAATGCTAGCAATAAGACCACAGACACCAGCCCTGAAGTCAGGAGGACATGAGTTCAAATCTGGTCTCAGACACACACTTAACATGTCCTAGCTGTGTGTGACCCTGGGCAAGTCACTTAACCCCAATTGCCCCAGCAAGTAGATAAATGAGTAAATAAATAAATAAATAAGACCACAGAAAGAAAATTATAAAGATAGGTAAAAAAGAAGACAAATCTATACCTACATGCTGATATGGTTTACTTATTAAAAAAAAAATCCTAGGGAATTAGTAAAGATACTGACAGTTTCTGCTAAGTTGCAGGCCATTAAAATAATAGTAATAATAATAAAAGTCAGAAGGTAATGACTGAAAGGAAAATATCATTCCAAATAACTACAAAATGTATAAAATATCTAGGGATCAATATACCAAAGCACACAAAATACTTGTACAGATTCAATTATGAAATATTTCTTAAAGAAAAAAACTTTAATAGGTGGAGGAATATTTAGTGCTGGTATGGGCTGTGCCAATATAATAAAAATGGAATACTATCAACTTAATTTATACTTTACTAGATAGCATAGTAAAAATTCATTTGGATAAATAAAACATCTAGACTATCAAAGGAAATGATGAAATAAGGTATAAATAAAGCAAGAATATACTTATACACCTCAAACAGAACCAGTAGTTATCAAAATGATTTGACACTGCTTAAAAAGTAGAGAAATAGCTCAATGGAACAGACTAGAGAATCAGAAACAACAGAATTCAATTCAATTAACTTGGGGTTCAATAAAAGTAGAAAACATAAATTACTTAGGAAAGAATTCCCTCTTCGATTAAAAAAGAAACTTGTAAGAATATTGGAACTTAAAGTTTATTCCAATATCTCATTCTATATTCCATGATACAGCTAAATGGATAAATGATTTGAATATTAAAGATCATATTGAAAACAAAAGAAGAACAGCACATTATATTTTTCACAGCTTTGGGCATTTGTAGTCTTGGCCTCATCAGGAATGAAGGCTATTACAGAAAATAAATTAGCTTTGATTACATGGAGTTGAAAAGCTTTTGCACAAAATATTACACCTAGAATAAGAGTGGAAACAGAAAATGGAAAACGTGGAAAACAATTGTATTACATTTTTCTAATTTGTTGTTATTCAGTCTTTTTTTCGGTCACATGCAACTCTTCATGACTCTTTTTAGGGTTTTCTTGGCAAAGATACTAGAGTGGTTTGCCATTTCCTCCTCCAGCTCATTTTCAGATGAGGAAACTGAGGCAAATAGATTAAGTGATTTGCCCATGGTCACACAGCTAGGTGTGTCTGGACTAATATGAACTAAGAGAAATCTTCCTCATCTGATCGACTTTGGAGATGGTGGTAGTAGTTGCAATAAGTGGTCAAAGAAAGTTCTCAAAAGAATTGTAAACTATTAATAACCATATTAAAGAATCAACAAGAAGAAGAAATAGTTCAAATAACAGCAACCAGGAGGTTTCACCTCACACACTGTAAATTAGCAAAGACTACAAACATACTAATAATCAATGCTGAAAGGGATTGTAGTGAAATAGGCAAATTAATCCACAGTTGGTAGATAAGTACAGTATAATCATTCTGGAAAGTAAAGTCATTTGGAATTCTGCAAGTAAAATAACTAAAATGTCCTTACTCTCAGACTTAAGGCTTATACTCCAAGGAGGTCATTAAGAACAAAGTTCTTATATAAACCAAAATATTTGTAGCAGAACTTTATGAGACAGAGATGAATTAGAAATAATGTAGATCCTCTCACTTGATGAATGGCTAAACGAATTGTGGTACATGAATGAATTGGAATATTACTATGCTCTGATGAATGGAATGAGTGAAGTAAGCAGAGCCACGGAAACAATATACACAGTGACTACAACAATGTATATGTATATAATTTCCTTAAAAAAGACTGTTGCAAAATTACAAAGAATAAACATTGCTAGAAGTGGGAGATCTCAAATATTGTGCAATGCACATATTTTCAAATTTTTTTGATCAGTTATATTGATTTTTTTTTCCTCTTCCTATTTTTTCTTTTAAAAAATAGTATTTGTTATATAGGACAGCTCTCTGAGAAAGGTGGAGGAATATGTACTGGGAAAAGGCATCAATAAAAACACTTAAAGTTTTTCAGTGTCTCCTATTGCTTGTATGATAAAATACATATGCCTATATGATAAAATCATCTGTTTGGCAATTAAAGTTCTTCACAATCTGACTCCCATGAACAATTTCCAGTCTTATTTCATTAACATGATCTCTGCTCCAGTCACAATTGCCTACTAACTCTTTGCTATAAATTACCTTTCACTTCTTGGCTAGTGGTTTTTTCTATTTCTGAAATGTATTCTCTCCTCTTCCTTCTATGTGACAGCCTTTCAAATTCTTGAAGAAAATATTTTGTGTTCCATCACCCTCTCTACTGATTCTCCCATTTTACCCCCAACCAGTCTTCTCACTTTTCTCATAAAATCCCTAGCTTCCTTTAAAAAGTATTGCTCAAAGGACATCTCTTACATAAGGCTTTTTTCTGAACCCCTCCATAATCCATTTATTAGCACCATGTCCCTCTTGAAATTACTTCCTATTTATTTTTCTATTATATCGTGTTCCCCCAGTACAACTTAAGTTCCTTGTTCATTTTTCCCCCTTTATATTCCCAGAGTCTTGCACATAATAAGAGCTCAATAAACATTTGTTAAACTAAGATAACATTCTCTGATTCTTGGAATATTGTAAAGGTTTTCTCCTAAATGACTTGGTCTGCATCCTAACTTTGCACCCTCCAATTCAATTTGTACAGGACCACGGGATTAGTATTTCTAAAAGTTTCCAGATTTCATCCCCTCTAGAATGTGCGATGAGCTTCCGCTTACAAAAACTAACTCTTCAAAGAAAGGTTGGAGACACTTAAATTAAAATGATTAGCTAAACCTGTCAGCTTTGCTAAGGTCTCCACTAATTGTGTCTGTTACTCCTCCAACCTTTTAGTATTCACAAATATGAACTCTGAAATTGATATTGACTCTCCCAATTCTACTCTTCCCCCACACTCCCCCCAAAAAAATACAGTCCCATACCTCTGAGTTCATTTTGGCTTTTAAACTGTTATTCTTGCTGTTCTCTTCATCTCCTTCAGGACACAAGGCAAAGCCAATTATTCTACCAAACTCTCACTGTTCTAATCTAATCTACAATGACCTTTCAAAATCTAGAAATTCATTTGGCATTTGTAGTCTGTACTACAGAATCTAGAATTATGACCTGTCCTGTTTTCTCTAATTGTTTCTAATAAAATGAACTTTGTGTGTTCAAATAGACAATAAGTTCATCATGGATAGGCACTGTTTTCTAATTTTTCTGTAACCACTAAATAGGATTGATTTTTATCTGATCTTCACCCTAATTGTCCCTCTTGAAGTTTTAATGCATTGTAAATATAATATATGCTACATTAACATGATCTAGTTAAACTGTTTCTCTCTTGAAGAAATTAAGAGCATTTGTAAAATTGTGGTTTCTTCCCACATCTTCTTATTCCTCTCTCCCCTTTTCAGATTTTGTTTTTTGGCCTTTGCTATCACTATTTAAGCCCTTTGGCATAGGAATATTCTGCTGCTAATTGTAATATGGAGTGTATAGTATAAACAGCAATACACTGTAGTATATGTGGCAATGTATATAAATAGTAAATAGAGTAAAATGACAGTATCAATAAAACAATAAAGTCAATTGGGCAAGAAATGAGGCAAGTAAAAAGCAACGAGAATGAAGGCTTTGCAAAGAGAACTGAAAGAAACTACAGTACTCTTGTGTTCAAAATCAGTACTTTTCCTTAAATGGAAAAATGTGTGAGGGTCTTCTCTATCTCATGTTCAATGACCTATAATTGACCAGAGATTGCTAGTGGTATCTATAGCTTATTTTTCTCAATACTACTACACATATATATAGTTTATAAACGGCCATGGAGTAGGAAGATGGAAGGTTTTTACTTTGTTTTTTTGGAGGGAGTAGAGGTTAAGTTTCGGATGCTTTAGCTACTAGATAACAGCTGTACAAAAACAAATCAAAAAAAAAAATCTGAACTAATATGAAAACATTACAAGAGGAAGCGCCGGGGGAACAACATTCTTGATATTCCTCTCAGAATATTCCTTCCACAGAAGTGTCCCCGTGTGAATTTTATGTAACAGGAAAAAGGGGAAAAGTGAATAGGAAAAGAAGGAAGGTATCTGCCGACCCTGGGGTTCCTTTCTTCCTCCCCACCTTTCCTTCCCTAAAAACTGCCGGGAATAGAAAGGCTGCTGGATGTCTGTACCTTCCACGCCAGGAACAATACATTGAGGATGGCCAGCAAAGGGCAGGGTCCGTTTTCATTCTGGGTGATAATGGGCGTGTTCTCTCCCTTCCACTGGATCCACTTGATGTGATAGACAGACTGTCCCGGGAAGCGCTCTTTGGAGGCCGCTAGCACCTGAGCGGCCTCTCCTTCTTCTTGGCAGAGAGGGGCAGCTCCGCGGGACGCGCTCTCCTCCTCCTCCTCCTCCGGGCCCTTAGGCTCGGGCCCGTCCTCACTGCAGAACTCCGAGCTGCTGGGACAAGAATGCAGATTGGAGAACGACTCCAGGGAATCCAGGCTCGGAGATTCCCCGGGAGGGCTCGGGACGCTGCTGCTGCTGGGGCTGCTGCTGCTGCTGCTGGGGCTGCTGCTGCTGCTCAGGCCGCCGCCGGCATCTGCCGCTGCCGGCGGACAAGTCCCCGCGGGAGCCGCTGCTCCTCCGGCCGCAGCGGTCACCTTGTGCTGTCCTCTCGGAGCCGCCTCCGAGGCCGCGGAGCTCTCTGGCTGGTGCTTCTGCTCGGAGCCAGTCTGGGAGCCGCCGGGTACGGCGTCCGGAGCGGCGCTCCCGGGAGAAGGCGCTGGCGGGCGGCTCCCGGGGCCGGCCGCCGCCCCCTGCCCTTCGCGGGCGCTGTTGGGCTCTGCAGACGGCTCCACTTCGGGATTGTGCTCGGCGCTGAGCTTGTTTTCATCTGCCCCTCCCTCGGGAAAAGCCGTCCCTGCTGCCGGCGCTGCAGCCGCCTCCGCCCCGTGTCCTAGCGGCTGCCGGCTCTCGGGGCTGTTCTCCATGCCGAGCCGCCAGCCCCCGACTCTATCTGGATCTTGGCCGCTTCTCTTCCGAGAGAGGCGTAGACGCCATGACAGCGGCAGAGACAGCTACAGCGCTGAGGCGCGGGACGTCACGGGGGTGCAGAACGGGAGCGCGCGCGCGCGAGAAGCAGGAGGGATGCCTCGGTCCCCTCCCTGACAGTCCCGTTCAGCCCGTGTGCCGGCTGGTTCCGGGCGCGCCTCTTCGTGGCAGCGCGCCCGGTGATAGGGCAGCGGGAGAGGGGGCGGGTTCCAGAAGGCTGAGAAGAGAGGGAGTAGAGAAGGCACAGCTGAGAAGTACCGCCCTGAGTTCTTACGGGCGCGCCCCCGCGTCCCCTCTGAAGGAGTTTGGCAAGTACCACTCCACCCTTCCCTGAGAGCGGAGGGGGCGGGCCGTGGGCGCGCCCGTCCGCGCCTTAGAGGTTAGCGCCGTCGCTGGGAGTAGAGCCTCTGCTGGACGAGGAAAATAGCTGCTCGTGCAGGAAGTTGAACAGGAGGACGGCCGGGCTTGCGCAGAGTAGTCCCGGCTCTCCTTTCCCCGCCCCCATCCCCACCCGTGTCCTTTTCTTTATTAAAGCCGCGGGGGGAGCTAGGTAATAGTTCCGGCGCCCAAGAGCCGGCTTTTGGATTGAGCCGACGTTTTGGCGATGCGAGCTGGCGAAGAGGAGATTCTATAGAGGCGGAGAAGAGAACTTAAATGGTCGCCCCTCGTAGGCTGCCCGATCCACTGATGCCGGGGAAGGGACTTGGTAGAGGGAGATCCCAAGCCGGACCGTCCCGGATCGCTGCTAGAACCCTTGGTTCTCTCCCTTTTTGACCCGTGGGGGAGCCGCGCTGACCCACTGCGGACATGACCCCTCCGGGAAACGTCCGGCTCTCGGAGCTGCAGTGATCCAAGAATTCCTTCAGGTCCCAAGCGCTCTCCGCCATTCCTCTGGTCACTGCGGTTTGGCGAGCTGGTGCTTTGCCACTCGGTCTGCAACGGGGAGATTGCTTCTTATCACCAGATGGGGCCACTCGTTTAAAGCCAGAAAGTTCATGAACTTGCCGGGGAAAAACAGCGAAACAAAAACGGAACCTTTTTCTCCCTGTTGCCCACGGAGGCTTCCAGGATCTTTCTAACCAATTTGTGCTGAGAAAGTAGCCGGAATGGTGGATTTTCCGGGCTCTCTGCCCATTAATTACTTTTTCCTCTGAAACTTAAAAAAAAAAAAAAAAAAGTCTGCTCGGAAGTAAAGTATTTGTCAACGACTTGCTAAGTGCATTTTCCCACGAATGAGCAAGATAAACTATTTTCTCTCTTTAATAATGTCAACACTTAGAACACTAATATTTTGCAGTTCTCCACGTTTAAAAGGCAGTGAAGAAGCTTTTCTTCCCTTAAAGCAAAATGTGAGGCTTGGAGTTTTTCCTTTTGTTTGTTTGTTTTGCTATTTTGCCCTGCCTTAAGCCTCTCCACTCCAGTCAATTCTTTCATCTGTCAAATTGATCTTCATTCAATAAACTTCAGTGATTCCTACTATATTTTATTGTTTTCATGGTTAAATAAAAAATCTTTTGGTTTTCAGAGTTCTATGTAATCTGGTTTCCCACCTATTCACTCTTCTTGGTTGGGTAGCCTTAGAATCAAGAGACTTCCGTTTCAATCCAGACCTTCCCCTTTAATTTCAAAATTTATAAAATAGGGGTAATGTTTACATTGTCTACCCCACAGGATTGTTGTGAAGAAATTACTGTATAAAAAACTATGCCTACTAGCTCTCTGATGTTGAATGATTTTATTTGATCTACGTTTTTGATCTCAATTTCCTAAACTATAAAATGAGGATAATAATAGCAATTACCTGGAAAGATTGTGAGTACTAAAGTATCTAATAATTGTAAAGTGCTTAGCACAATACTCAACAGAAGTGGGCGCTATATAAAAGCTTATTCCCTTCCTTTTCCCTATAATGAGAGTATAAATTTAAGACATACTTCAATATTACTCCTTGAAAGAAAAATATAGCATAACAGATAGATTGCTGGACTTGAATAGGCAGAATTGGGTTTCGATTCCTGACTTTGACTTGTTAATTTCAAAATTTATAAAATAGAGATAATTTTTGCACAGACCCGGAGGGCTTTGAAGAACTGTGTGAATTTTAAAGCACTTTATAAGTCTATCTTTTGAATATTATTCATGATCTGTTAATAGTATTTATGTAATAAATATGTGGTGATGACAGACTATAATAGAATTAGCTCTTCTTAGCAATTCAGTGATCCAAGGCAATTCCAACAAACTTTGGATGAAAAAATGCCATTTGAATCCAGAAAGAACTATGGAAACTGAATTGGAATGTAAGGATAGTTTCCCCTTTCTTTTTTTCCCTTTTTTTTTCTTTCTCTTAGTTTTTTCCTTTTGTTCTGATTTTTCTCTTCCCAACATGAGTCATAGAAATCTTTAAAAAAAAAATACATATATGTATACCAAAAACAAAGAGAAAATATGTGCATAATTTAAGATGATCAATACATACAGTAAGAGACCCTTTCCAAAAGAAAGCTCACCACAGCTATTAATATTTTTTAAAGATTTTTTCATGTCTCATACATTCAAATGCTCAGTTATTTTATTTTTCAAATATTTACTTTAAAAAGCAAGAGAATCCAAACTAGTATTTTTTCTATTTTTTAAAACAACAAAGATGACTGATATAATGTATGTAAAACACATTTCAATCCTCAAAGCACTATATAAATGCTAGCAGTTATTATTGCTAACATAATAATCAGAATGCATTTACAAGTCCAGAATATACAAGGTTCTGGGGAATCAAAGAAGAAAATGAAATAAAATGTCTTCCTCCAAAGAGCTTACATTCTACTGAATTCTACAGCATTAAGCGTCATAGAGAAAGAGAGGGAAAATCTTTGGACACAATGAACTGGATAAAGATTCATACTCTAGTAATCTAGCTGAAAAAGTGAGGTTTGTTTTAGCTTGTCCATTTAACATTTCCTTTCAATAACTTCTGGAATTAAACCATTTTGAAAAAATTTGATACACTAATAAAAGACATTAAGCTACATTTCATTAGATTTGTCACTTAGTATAGCACCCTTACAATTGAAACCAATAAGAATATTTACTTAGGCATGTAATATAATTTTTAATGGATTTTTATGAAATTTGATAGACTATTTACATATAAAAATACATACTTTTGATTTTGTTGTTTTTCAGTATGCTATGAAAAAATCAATCTTTAGATTGCAAATATTTAACCTAATCCGATTGCTTGCTAAATTGCTGTTGGGGATGGTAAAGAAAGGAGGGACAAAAATCTAGAACACAAAATCTTACAAAAATGAATGTTGAAAACTATTTTTATATGTATTTGGAAAAAATACTACTGATAAGAAAAAAGAGAAACCAAACTTTATTTGAGCAGAACTTTTTTTTTTTCAGTGCAAAATGTAAGTAAGAGAAATACAAGGAAAATTATTATGCACAAATAAAAATTTTTAAAGTAGTGTGAATCAGGGAAGATTGAAAAATGGTGAAACCGTTAGGATTGCAATTCCTTACTTTGCATAGAAATAAACTGATATTTCAATTTCATTGTTTTCTGATTTGTTTATTTTTCCATAATGAAATTATCCATATTCTTTTTACAACCTTGTTGTTCATTTTACAACCTTGTTGCATTTTTATGTGAGTTTATTATATCAGATCTATTTTTTTCTCTGGAGAAATACATTTCATATCTAATAATGGTAGTAAATGATCAAAGTGGGTCTTGTATCATAGTATTATAGAAATGGAATTATGTAGGGCCTTAGAAGTCGTCCAGAATTTCACTTTGCAACTAACTTTCCAGGAAAACATAATCCACATCCAAAGAAGAGCTCTACTAAATGCTTCAGAGAATGTCACTTAATTATTTCTTGATCACTTAGTATGTAACAGACAACATCACCTTGTGAGGTATTAAGAAAGTATGAGATGTAGTTTCCTTTAGTGTACTTAAAATTTCGTATGTAATAATAAAAATATAACTAAAATCCAAAGCAAATGCTCAAAAAGTTATCAAACTGTGCATACCCTTTGATCCAGTAGTGTTACAATTGGGCTTATATCCCAAAGAGATCTTAAAGAAGGGAAAGGAACCTGTATGTGCAAGAATGTTTGTGGCAGCCCTTTTTGTAGTGGCCAGAAACTGGAAACTGAGTGGATGCCCATCAATTGGAGAATGACTGAATAAATTGTGGTATATGAATATTATGGAATATTATTGTTCTGTAAGAAATGACCAGCAGGATGATCTCAGAAAGTCCTGGAGAGACTTACAGGAACTGATGCTGAGTGAAATGAGCAGGACCAGGAGATTATGATATACTTCAACAACAATACTATATGATGATCAATTCTGATGGATGTAACCCTCTTCAACAATGAGATGAACCAAATTGGTTCCAATAGAGCAGTAATGAATTGAACCAGCTACACCCAGTGAAAGAACTCTGGGAGATGAATATGAACCACTATATAGAATTCCCAATCCTTCTATTTTTGTCCTCCTGCATTTTTGATTTCCTTCACAGGTTAATTGTACACTATTTCAAAGTCCGATTTTCTTTGTACAGCAAAATAACTGTTTGGACATGTATACATATATTGTATTTAACTTACACTTTAACATATTTAACATGTATCTGTCAACCTGCCATCTGGGTGAAGGGGTGGGGGGAAAGAGGGGAAAAGTTGGAACAAAAGGTTTTACAATTGTCAATGCTGAAAAATTACCTATGCATATATCTTGTAAATAAAAAGCTATAATAAAAAATAATAATAAAATCTAAAGGAAGTGATATAGAGATAGGTAAATGTGTTAACATCAGCCTCTCTAGAACACTTGAACACTTTAAATTTAATCTAATTAAATTTAATCTTTCTATGTTGCTTTCTTAAATCTAGCCAATCAATAAAGCAATAAATTAAATCCTGATTTGTAGCAAGATTTTGAGGTGTAAATGCTCACACTGAAAATTTAACAATCGGAATCACTGGCTTCCTCACACCACAATATAAACCTATCAAAGGCTAAGTTTTAGTACTTGACACTTATGCCTTGTTTGGCATTACTGCTGGATTAGGAAAGTAAGGGTTTGAAAGGGGCCTGAATATTGGAATTTCCAAAGACAGAGAAGAGAGGGAATGAAAGTATTTCCAAGATTTTTATAATCTCAATCTTCAAAGAATTTATGATCTCTCAAAATTAAGTTCTACAGTAACTTTGTTTTACCTAAAATGTCCTTTTTTTCCTTCTCTTTTGACCAAACTCTTTGTAGTACTTGACAATATTATGTGAATATTTCCTTTCCTTTGACTTCCATAACACTTTACTATCGCGGGACCATCTTTAGTGGTCCTGGACTATATCTTGCTTTTGGGCACCTCCAGGGGAGAAAGTGAGGCTGACTATTTTGCACAGCACAACCTCACTTAAATCAGTTCACTTGCAAGTCTTGGATAAAGGACAGATAATAGCAATCAATTGTTTACTACTTCTTTGGCAGACACTATTACCATTTTATCTTGTTCTAAACCAACGAGCTGATAAATGTAAACTGAGGTTGGGGTTCTTTCATTTCTTTTTTTGTATCTTAAGTACCTTGCATATAGTATATTGAATATATAAGATTCAGTTCTTGATCTTCGCTGCCTTTAATTCTGAGAACCTTCTCTTCCCCTACCTCACCATTCTGGTTTTCACAATCATTTCCACCCCACGATTCCTAAATCTGCCGTTTTGATCTTGGTTTCTAAAAGTGCCTTCAGGTTATGAATTCTAGCTCAGGATGTAGAGGTAAAGCTGTTTCTCCTCAAATTCTTTAATAGTTCACTCCACTGACATTTAGATTTTTCCCTCCATTCCCAATACCTGAGGGTTCTTCTATCCTTATATCTTTTGCAATCTTCACCTCCCTTCAAGGTTCAAGTCAATTTAAATGCTACCTTTCTTTTTTTTTTTTTTATTTAAAAATTTTTTTTATTATAGCTTTTTATTTACAAGATATATGCATGGGTAATTTTTCAGCACTGACAGTTGCAAAACCTTTTGTTCCAATTTTTCCCCTCCTTCCCTCCCCCTCCCCCAGATGGCAGGTAGACCAATACATGTTAAATATGTTAAAGTATATGTTAAATACAACATATGTATACATGTCCATACAGTTTAAATGATACTTTTCCATATCTCTCCAGTTATCAGTATTTTCCCCTATTCTACTTACTATTATATTTTTATGTTTATATGTTGTTTCCAGATACTTGTATTTGCTTTGTCTTTTGAACTTATTTGTGCACATTTGTTTCTAGATGCTTATTTGTTTATCACTTTAGATGTTTCAAGTATAATTTGAAGTCCTGGGTCCTCAAACTTTTTAAATAGGGGGCCAGTTCACTGTCCCTCAGACTGTTGGAGGGTTGGACTATAGTAAAAATAAAAACTTTGTTTTGTGGGCCTTTAAATAAAGAAACTTTATAACCCAGGGTGAAGGGGATAAACGTACTCAGCTGCAGCATCTAGCCCGAGGGCCATACTTTGAAGACTCCTGTGAAGGAGGATAAGGACTTTTATTTCCTCATGCTTAGCATGATGGAATAATTAGTCTCTCAGGATAGAGACTATCTTAGGATAGTCTCTTAGGAGGGAAACTTTACATCTATATTCTAAAATTACCATCTTCACTTTAGTCTTCATTACTCTCAAATTATTGTAATATCCTCTTCACTTGTATTCCTGCCTCCTGTCTCTTCTCCCTACTTCATACTTCATAGAGGAATATTTTGAAAACATTATGTTCACCATGTCATTTCTCCTATTAGATTATGATAGGTCATGATTGCTTATCAAATAGAGTTAATTCTGTGGTTTCTATAACTGGACAGAGCAATATCTAACCTTATTTCCCATTATTCTTTTCTACTTATAATAAAGAAGCCAGTAACAATCTTGGAAATTCTAGGCATCTCCAAGATTGTTACTGGCTTTTTTATTATATATTTTTATATTTATATACTGTAATTTTAAGGAAATATTAATAGTGTCTATCTCCCAGAGATGTGTGAATCAAATGAGATATTTGCAAACTGCTTAGCCCAAATCCTGGTACACATTAGGCAATTAAAACATGCTTGCTTTCCTCTCTGTCCCCTTTTACTGACCATTACATTTTTTTCATAGAAAACACATAATCATTAACCATGCAATTTAGCAATGAATTATTTTTTAAAATGTTATTATGTAAGGGTCTGAAGAGGAAGCACGAACAGTGCAATCAGGAAATATTAAGGCCTTGAAACCTGAGATCTCTGATATGGTTTTCTGTGATCAGCAAGGATCGCCTCTTGGGTGGAAGCTCTGGTCGTATTGAGATCCATGTTATCTACAGGAATCGTCTCCTTCTCTAATTGGCTGTGCGTGTGATCTCACAGACCCAATATAAGTTGTGGGGACCAGGAAATGGGGAGAGTTTTACTAGGATTTGACTAAAAGTGAGCAAGAAGTCAGAAGGGCAGGATGCGAATATGTGAAATAAAAGACCTTAAGCTTGCATGTGGCTGTTCTCCGGTTCTCTGCAGAACGTATAACCACTACTGGATGAAGTGGTGGCCAGAGACCTCTGAAGACCTCTGATTGAAGTAAGAGTGGTAAAAAGCGCTGTACTAGACGGTGGCCAGAGATTTATCTGAGGGCCTGGGAATTAGGGGTGACTGGTAATAATGGTTTCTGGGTGGGAAACACATTATTATATTTCTTCCAAAATGATTTTTACACACACATACTTATAAAAAGACAAAACACTAATACTTTCCTTATTATATTATATGTGAACACCATGATTTCTAAAGAATCAAAACTGGCAGGTAACTTGAAGTTTGGCAATGGAAAGCTCTTTGGTGGCTATACATAGGTTTTAGCATATTGCTATCTGCAATCTTAGACATATCACTTTACCACCCTGGGCCTCCTTCATCCAAAAAATAAGAGAGTTATATTAGATGATCGCTAAGGTCCTTTACAGTTTCAAATTTATGATCTTTTGATTGTTATTTTCTTTCTTTTCTTTTTACAAGAACTGATATAAAAGACACCATAATAATTTATTATTCGAAGAAAGGCGCTGGAGCAAAAATAAAGGAAGCAGGACAGCTGGAATACTGAACTGGTACCTAGGGAAATTTAAAAAGAAATTCTCCAGTACATTGGGTAAATCATTTGTAGAGAATTTATAGGAATCTATGGACAATCTTCTACCTCTCTTTCCCTATTTCCGTCAAAGGAACAATCATTTTTCTACTCTCTTAGTGTTATTCTCAACTTCTTAATCTTCTTCACCCTACATGATAGGGAAACCCTGAAACTGTCCTTGACTTTTGAAGTGAGCTCTGAAACTCTCATGACGGGGAGCCACCCTTGGGGCAGTTAAGTGGTTTCATTAAGATTGGACCAGGACCAGTCCCTACTTAACTCAAACTTAAGTGGTCTCATTTAGCTGGAGATCTGGACCTGACATTTCTATCTAGTAACTACACCCTCTATTGAGCTGAAAATTAGTCCAGCATTTCTACTTAGCTTGAATTTAAGTGGTCTTATTCAACTGGAAATCTAGGTCTGAGGGCACTGACAACATTGAAGGAATTTCATTCAACTGAAACTTCAGTCTCAGATTTCCTAGTTAAAGGGCAATTTGGGGGCTCATTTCTTTGCAGAGGCCTAAAAGCAGGAATCATAGCTGCCTGCCAGGACCACTGCCCACTGTGAAGACATTCTCTTCTCAGCATTAACCCCTCTTTATCTCTCTGCCAGGATTTCTCTGCTAGGAGCTTTATCTCTCTGTCAGGACCTTGCCACCAAAGAAGTCAGTCTCCTAGCAAAAGCTGACTTCTCAATGCCAATAAACTTCCTTTTGCCAGTCTAATATTTCGGGTTCGTGAATGCTTTCATGTTGGACCTGCACCAAACATGATTCTCACAATTCTCTGCACCGCCATTAACTGCATCATAGAGATCCAATGAGTTGCCAAGGTGCCAGTTCTGCCTTCATAATATCTTTTGCAATTTTTTCCTCTATTGACAGCTATTAGCTCTGTTCAGGTCTTCCTCATTGCCTCTCATCTAGATTACTGCTATGGTCTCTTGTCCCATCTCAAGTCTTTCCTTTATTCTTTCTCTATACTGCTGACAAAGTGATTTTAATTGAACATCTGACCACATCATTCCCCTACTGAATCAAGTCCTATAATTCTCTACTTCCTCAAGGATAAAATATAAATCCTTTGGCTTAACTTTTAAAATCCTTTACAATCTGTCTCCAGCCCTTTTTCCCCAGACTTATTGAAAGTGATTTGCCCCTCTCACATTTTACAAACATGCCAAATTGTTTTTCCATTTTTGGACCTATCCAATTGTAGACTCTTATGCTTGGAATGCACTCCCACTTGATCTCCACCACAGTGCCCTAATCTTCCTTTAAAGTACAATCCATTCTCTATTTTCTTCCTGAGACCTTTCCTGATTCTTCTCAAATGATAGCACCTTCTATCTCTTATCTTTTATTTTGTAATTAACTTTGTATTTATACTTTGTGTATACTTTGTACATATATTTTGTATACTTTTATGAGTCTTCCTTGTCTTTCCCTTTAGAATGTAAGTTCCTAATAAAGATTGTTTTATTCATTTTATTTTTAGCCATAGTAAAGTCTCTAACAGTACCTTTATCATTGTTGTTTAGTCTTCTTCAATGAGATAACATATCCCCTAATCAGAAAAAGATATTGATAAATTTTATCTAGTAAATGACTCCTGTCACTGCATTTTTAAATCATTGTGGTCCAGATATTTTCTCTCCATTTTTATTGTTCAGTTGTTTCAGTCATGTCTAACTCTTTATGACTCCATTTATGGTTTTCTTGGCAGAGATACTGTATCCATTTGCCATTTCTTTCTCCAATTTATTTTACAGATGAGGAAACTGAGGCAAATAGAGTTAAGTAATTTGCCCAGGGTCACACAGTTAGTATGTGAGGTCAGATCTGAACTCTTCCTGACTCCAACTGATAGTAACAAATTCTTGTTGATTGACAGATTTGGGTTGTGACCACTTAAGGAATAGTCAAGCTATTAAGATCACTAATTGATGGAAATATTAAAAGGCATTTTATGGAAGCTGTGAAAAAAAAAGGTATATATATATATATATATATATATATATATATATATATATATATATATAAAACCCTTGCCCTTTAGATATTTATAATCTAAACCAGGGATTTTTAAACTTTTTTTTTTAATGTCACAGAGGCCTTTCTTTGATTATCTAATGAAGTCTATGAGCCCTGAGAATAATTTAAAAAAATTTTTTTACAAGGAAAACCTAAATTTCAGTTAGATGTTAATGAAAATATCAATGTAATTTTTATCCCATGCAAGTTAGTGGATACTACTTTAAGTTATCCACTAATCTCCTAGGTTAAGAACCTCTGATTTAGACAGAATAGAATAGAAAGGGAATGATAGGAGGCCTTGAAGGTCATCTCAAGCAACCCCTTTACAATTGAAGAATATGAGAACACAGTGTACAGAGGGAGTTTTTTACTTTCCTAAGCAATCATGACTGGTAGTAGAAACATGTTTATGTTACAAAATACAATTAAAAAAATACTATCTGATAAAAATGACTGAGAGAACAATATAAAGTTGGTAACCTGCCAATAATAGAATTCCCATATAAAATATTAAGAGAAGCTGTACTTTAAGCTTATTTTCCCATGGTAAAACATGTTCATCCTATCTTGCTACTTATGGCTTATTCCTGACAGCTTAGTCTAAAATGATGGTAATGTCCACATTTGATTAGAAAAATTCAATTAGTTTTGGATTCTTCAATAAATCACAAATGATTTCCCGGGCCAGAAAATTTGGATTACATTTACATGACTTCAATTAGATTTTATTCATTTAAAATATATTTTAAACTTTTTACATGTTCTGGTTAAATGAACTTTAAGAATGGCACTTTACTATTAGTAACATTGTAATAATACTTTCCTTCCTTAAATTTGACTTCTTCAGGCAAAACAGAAGAATGATTCCTGGATACAGGTATAAGAAAGAAGTTCTAGTTTATACGATATTTCAGATTACATATTTTTCTATTGAAAGACCATCTAAAAAGTGCATTGAGTTTCAGAATTTTGAGGAATGGAGAAGAGATAAGAGAATTTCTTTTTGGAGGGTTGCAATTTATGCAACAGAACATGAGAGACTAATGCAAAAAATAGATCTTTTAGGTTGCACATCCTGAAGGACCTAAACTGGGATGTAAACCCAGTTTACATTGCCCTTGTTTCTTTTCTGGCACACAAAACTATACTTAGACATTGTATGTCTGCTGGCTTCCAATTGAGTTAATTCTTTTGGATGGACTTTATGTTTACGTGTGACTTGCAGTTTATTCTGAATTTTATGATAGAGAAGACTGTTTTTGTGTTGGTTGTGACTATTCAAGTTATTTAATAGTATAATACTGGTGCCAAAATTTTTATTTTAATACTATTCCAATAAAAGTACTGAAGAGATACTTTACAGAGCTAGAAAAAATAATAGCAAAATTCATTAGGAAAAACAAATAATTTAGAATATCAAAGAAAACAGTGAATAAAATATTGGAATGAAAGGGGATGAAACTTCAAACTGCATCATGAAGCAAAATCAGTAGAACCATGTTGCAATGTTTAAAAATAGAAAAGTAGATGAGTAGAACAAACTAAAGAAATAATAAGAAATAATGGACCTCAATAGCAGTATTTGATAAGCCAAAACAACACCAATTACTTAGGGGAGAATTTCCAAACTGGAAAGCAGTTTGAATTAGACCAAAATCTTATTCCATGTTCTGCAATAAATTAAAAATGGGTATGTGACCTGAATATTAAAGATTATACCATTAAAAATTAGAGAAGATCATATGCCTTTCACAGATATAAGGAATGAATTTTTAACCAAATAAGGGATAGAGATAATTTCAAAATAGATAATTTTGATTGTGTAAAATAAAAAACTTTTTTTTGAACAAACAATATTATCGCATCTAGAATAAGAAAGGGAACCATTGATTGGGAAAAGATGTTTGTATTAAACATGTCTGATAAAGTTTTAATATTTGAGCTATACAGACTAACAAATATGTAAAGCCAAAAGTCATATCTCAATAAAGATGTCAAAGGATATGAACAGTCCTTAAAATATTGTCATATTAAAGATTTGAAATAACCTTTAGGTTTCCCCTAACAACCAGTAAACTGGCAAAGGTTACAAAAGATGAGAATAGTGCATACTGTACTAAACAGGGTGTGGAAAGGCAGGCTTGCTAATGTAACAATTGGTACTACCATTATAGAAAGCAATTTGGATTCATGCAAAGTGGCTAAAATATTTCAACTCTTTGCCCAAGTAATAAGCTGCTAGGAATATAGTTCCAGGCAGGCATTGACAAAAATAAGGGCTCACCATATACCAAAATATTGACAGCAGCACTTTTTGTGGTAGCAAAGAATTGGAAACGGGTGCCCAGCTACTGGGAGATGGCTAAAGTGGTGATAAATAACAGGCAGCTAGGTGGCGTGGTCGGTAGAGTCCTGGACTTGGGAGTGAGGAAAGCAGGCATTTAAATCCTGCCTCGGACACCAGTGGTGAGAAGTGCGAACCTTATTTCTTGCTTATCTAGCTTCTTCTTCTGTAAAATGAGGATAATAGTAGAATTTATCTCTCATGCTTGTGGAGAGGATGAGACACTATTTGTTATTTGTTATATCATTATTACAACCTGAATGTAATCAGATATTACCGTTTTGTGGGAAACAGATGACTGCAGAAAAGCATGAAAAGATATATACAAATGGATGAAAAGCGAAGTAAGCAGGTTGAGGAAAATAATATACATAATGAGTAAGTAGGAAATCAGCAAACACCAAAAAATGGAAAACTGAACGATATGAAATCATAAACAACAAGCTTCGCCCCCAAGAAGATAGGAGAAAGTATTAGCCCCTCCTTTGCAGACCATAGGTGTGCATATACGGTCAGACTTTTTTTTTAATATGTTGCTTAGTTTTGCAGAACTTTTCCTATTTTTTTATTATAAGGGTATCCCTCTGGGAAGTGTTGGGGGGAGAAATCCAGTGAGAAATAAATATACGGATCACACTATATCAATAAAATCTAAGCAACAAAAAAGTACGTCTACGTCACAGTCAGGAAGTGGGAAGCGGTTCTAACCGCATTCATTACTGTCCCACATTTGCTCAGAAAGAAAATACAATCAGGTCTCTGTAGCTTTAAGGCGGAGGAGGGCACTCTTTCGCAGCGTGCGCCGCTCCGAAGCCGCTACTCTGGAGGGTGGGAGGAGGGACCCCCCGAGACCCCGCCTCTCTGTGGGAGGAGCGACGTCAGCGATGTGAGAACCCGGTTCTGGGTTGGGGAATAGGAAACCGCCGCGGTGGTCCGTGTAGTCAAAGAGGGAGCGCGCGTCACGCGGAGCAGCGGAGGGAGGGGAGGGAGGGACGGACGGGTGCGGCCCCGTGGTGCCCGTTGGACGCCCGCGCGTCACGTGGTGAGGAAGGAGGCGGAGGTCGAGGGCTGGGGGGGAGGGGGCAGAGGAGGGAAGCAGAGGAGGGAAAAAGGGAGGGAGGGAAGGAAAACGGAGAAGGAAGGAAACAAGGAAGTGGGGGGAGGGAGGTCCCTGTTTTGGAGGTGCTGGGAGCGCTGCCGGCTGCTGAAGTAGAGCAAGAAGGAGGTGCTTGGCGGCTCCAGCGGCCGGGGGAGGGTCCCGGGTTCCCGCGGAGGCTCCGGACCAAGCCCCTTCAGTTTCTCCCTCCGGATCAATGTGCTGTTGTTAACCCGTGAGGAGGCGGCGGCGGGGCCTGGGCTAGCGGCGGCGTCGACCGGAGCGGCGGCGGAAGATGGTGTTGCTGAGAGTGTTAATTCTGCTTCTCTCCTGGGCGGCGGGGCTCGGAGGTGAGGCACGGCGGCGCCGGGGGGCTCCGGGCCCGCGGGCCAGGGGCTCCGGCGGCGCTCTTTCTGCGCGCTGCCCTCCCCCTCCCCATTGTCCCTCGCGCCCGGAGCTCGCGGGCTCCCTCCTGTCCGGGGCGGGCTGGCGCGGCCCCCTTCGTCCTCCCCGCCTCCTGCGGCCGAGGCGGCGAGGGGAGCGCGGGCGCCCAGCCGAGTCCCCGAGGAAGAGGAATTGGTCCCCCCCCCCCCCACCTCGGTTCTCTCTCGGGTGTGTCGGAGTGGAGGTGGGGCGTTGAGCCCGTACAGATCGGGATCCCATCAGGGAAGTGAGGGGGCTGGCGGGTGGTGGGGGCGGCACTTGCCTTTGCCTTTTCTGCCTCGCCTGGCAGGGGGACCCGGGAGCGGAAAACCCTCGAGAGCCCCCCTCCCGGAGGTCCGGGAGCGCTACCCCCACCTCCCTCTCGCCCCGCTTCCCTCTTGTTTCACTCTTTCCCCTCTTCCCCGATTTTGAAGCTGTGGGTGATGTCTTGGCTGGCGGTTTTCGGAGTCTGCCCCGCCGGCGGCCACGGGCCGCGGAGACTGGTGGGAAGTTCAGCTGTTTGCTTGGCCTCCCGTATTGTTGTGGTCTTGGCACCGAGTCCAGACTCACCTCATTGTACCAGGAGGCCGCACTTAGGAGTAAAGTAACCCATTGCCACTCCCACCCCCCTTTTTTGGGGGGGGGGCATCGCGTAGCCTCGGGGTCCGAGATGGTGCCTTGCTTTAGTGGGGGAGAACTATCTTGACCTCTTCAAATAGAGCAGTATTGACTAAACAACTCCTACACACGCTGCGAGTTAGAAATCTTGTTATTTGGTCAGCTTCTCTGCCAGAGGGGTAGGGATTTAGTTGGAGGGGAGTTTGTAAAGCTGATGTTTTGTGTATGGGGTTTCTCAGATTCCCTGGACCAAAATTGTGTCTTATTCCTAGAAGGAGGGCCTCTAGGTGACACGACTTGAGTAACTTCTTTACTTGTGAGTTGTGGACCGCAATTAACCAAAATACTTAGGGTGGAGTAGGAATCTGAGCCATGTTACCGTTGTTACTAGTTTGTTAAAGAAATTGTAGACTACTCTTCTCCCCCCTCAAACTAGAGATGTATTTTTAGGGTTACTAAATTATGGTAGATGGGTATGGAATTGATTTTGTCAATCTTGGTGTTTATGTGTACAGGACTCTTTGGGCAGCTTTTCCTCTCTCCCCTTGTTAAGTCTTTTGCAAAGTGTGCTTACAAATAGTAGATTGTTGGGAAATGTTTATATAAATGTTTTGTTTTAATAGAGTGTACAATGATACAAGAAATTATGTGGTACGTTGCCTGAAATTTAACTACATAAATAAGTGGTTAAATGCTCTATTCTTTCGATTAAAGGATCTTTTTTAGACTGAATTGGGAAGGTATTTTTAGAGGCTAGAATTTTTAAAATTCTGTGCCTTCATATTCAGAATTAGGATTTTAGGGAAAATTATGACTTTCAGATTAAAAAATATTGAGTGTAAGAAGTGCCTGATGTTATGAAATTTAACTTGTTACTAGTATTTAAAGTATTTCATGAAATAACGATGTTTGTAAGGTCTTTTCTCGATCTAAAATTTCAGTTCTGCTTTGATTCTAGGCAAGCCACATGTTTTCCATTCTCACAATTTGTATTTTTGGGACAGTTGTAGAAATTATTTAATTCAACTTGTTGGAGACTGAAGCTCCTGAGAAGTTAATACGTATAATTATATAACAAAAATTCCATTAAAAATGGAAAAAACCTTATATGAGAACGTGGGAACTTGATACATGTAGGATGTTGGATAAAAAAAGGGCAGTTAAATTAAATCATGATCATCAGAAGCAAAATCCAACTTTCAAGAATTATCATTAACCTTAGCAACATCATTTATTCTTTCTTCCTCTGTTAATTTAGGTGTTTATTTACTCTTTGGTTTCACTTTTTTCCAAATCAATAATATTGATATTTTTTCATTTTAAAATTGGCTTTAACTTAATAGTTCTTGGATAATTATACTTTTAGAATTAGGATTTTAGAATTAAACTTTTTAGATGTATACTTTTAGTAATGATACTTTTTAGGTGGTACAGCCTAGAGTCAGGAATACCTGAATAAAAATCTGACCTCCTGTTCTTTCAAACTTTGTGACCCTGGGCAAATCACTTACTGTCCTTAGGCTTAGTTTCCTCAACTATAATATGGAGGTAACTTATTTCCCAGGATTGTTATGTTATCAATTTGGATAATATTTGAAAAGTTGAAATGCTAAATAAATACTATTATTATTAGAATACTGACATTTTAAAAAAATGACATTTTTTCCCAGTTTTATATTGTAGCTAATAAAGGTCTAAAAGTGTGTAATCTTTTATAATGTTTATAACACACATTATTTTAAAATTCATTTTTTAAGAAATCCGAATTTTAAAATAATATGGTCAATGGGAAAAGTGCTTCACTTGGAATGAGCAGATTTAGCAAGTAAATTGGACACTTCCTGGCTGTGTGACTTGGGGGGGATCTCAACTTTAATCCCTGAGCCAAAGTTTTCTAATCTGTTAGGCAAGAGGAGGAAGAGAATCCTACATGCAGAGGACTTTTAAAAATTATTTCGATACTCAAGATCTTTTATCTTCTAAAAATTAGGATAGTTTTTGAGCATTGAGAGATAGTGATAAGGCTTTTTAAAAGGTATTGTAAAATTTGGATTCCTTAAAAATTATGAATTTAAGTATCAATAGATGTAAACATTTTGATACACAAAGACAAGAAAAGGGTTGTATATGAAAAACACTTTTTTTTTTAAATATAAGTCAAATTAACATAATGTGTTTCCTATGTTTCCCATTCTGAACTTATATATGATCATTTGGGTATTTTAAAATGTTCCATTGATACTTTTTTTGTATCTGTATCACTATGCACCAATTCACTCTCCCTTCTAACAAATATAGTTTCCAAAGCAAATAGTGTAGAACAGAACAAATCAACACATTATCACTGAAATTATGTCTCATTCTGCATCTTTTCTTCACCATTCTGCAAGAATTGAGAGACTTGCACCTCATTAATCTTAGAAAATGCTTATTGGTAACTGAATTGATCAGCATACTGAAGTTTTTCATAGTTTCTTTATGTGCTTATTGTGTATACATGTTTTTTTTCATTTTGTTGTTCAATTGTATCTGATTTTTCCTGATCTTGTAGACCATAGTGCACCAATAGTGTCCATGGGGTTTTCTTGGCAAAGATACTGGAAGGGTCTTCCATTTCCTTATTAAGGGATTAGAGCTAGTATGTGTCTTGAGTCTTCATTTGATTTTAGGTTTCCTGAATCAACTGAATCAATGAGCCAGGGAGCTGATTCTGCTCGCTTTACTCTGCATGTAGTATAAATACTACCAGTTTTCTCTGAATCTCTCATTTCTTAAGAGTACTAAAATACCTCATTGCTTTCAATGTATCAAATTTTGCTCAGGTATTCTCAAATTTATGGCCTCTCACTTTTTTTTTTTTTTTTTTTTTGCTACAAGTGCTGCCATAAATATTTTCATGCTTGAGTCCTTTCTGTGTGTCTTTGACTTCTTTGAAGCATATGCCCAACACTGTGTCTGAAGGTATATAACAGTGTAATTAGTATTTGAATAAGTTTTCAAATTGCTTATCCTACCAATTCATAGCCCCACCAACTGCATTAGTGTGCTTGTCCTGTGCACAGTTCCTCAAATAATTCTCATTTTCTTTTTTTGGTCATCTTTCCCAATCTGATGGGTATGAGATAGGAGTTATTTTAATTTTCATTGTGATTGGTAGTATTTTAAAATATGACTGTTGATAGCTTGCATTTTCTTCATTTGAAATGTGTGTTCCATCCTTTGACCACTTATTTTTTTGGGAAATGCCACTTGTTTTTATATTTTTATCAGTTCTCTTCATTTCTTGAACATTTATTTCAGAAATCTGTTATAAAGAATCCTCATAATTGTTTTTCTTCTAGTTCTCGCTGCATTGATTTTGTTTGTACAAATTTTTTTTCCATTTTATGTAATAAAAATTATCCCTTTTATTTTCTGTGATCAGCTTTATACTTTAATTACTAATTCTTATGAAGGAGGGGAATTTAGAGTATGGGACAGATTTGTTATCCTGTAGTCAGTTGGGTATAGTTTCTTCCTCTGACTACCACAGGCATGGAGTTTATTCTAGTTTAGTTAGACCTGTCAAGAACTTTTTTATTTTACTCCAATACCATAGTTTTTGAAAACTAAGGGTTATCTCTAATTTATGTGTAGGTTTATTCCACTCTAATAATTAACAATTCTTCTGCTACCACACCTAGGCCCTGGAGTACTTTGGGAGACAGACAGAGATAAGTTTATAGTATCACAAAGCATAATCTTTCTGAAACAGTCTTTGTGGCTGGCCTGAGGCTGACAGATTCTATGGGATTCCTTACTTTGGCTAAATACACTTAAATTTGCAGGAATTTGCTGTAACATCTTCCAACATAGTCTTCTGTTTTTCTTTGATACATAAAAAGTTACTTGGACATATTTTGACTAGCTATATATTCAAGAGGAATCTTGGGAATTCTGTATATAACCATTTTATAAATAGACATTTTTGTGATTTATAGAGTCCTTATGGTAGTTCAACATTTTATTAAGGGTTTATTTATTAGATACAAATGTAAAACAAAACAGATTCTGCTCTTGAGGAGCATACATCCTGGGTTCCTATAGCACGTACATAGATAAGATACACATAAAATAAAACTAGAAGGAAAGCATTAGGAACTACGGCTACATCAGGAAATAGCATGTGAATTGTGCTTGAAAGGAAGTTAGAGATTCTGAGATGCAAGAAAGAGGAAGGGCATACTCAGGAAGAGGTGGATAGCAGAAATGAGAGGCTAGTTATTAGGCCTATTTGGTTAGAGCATAAGAATGCATAAAAAAGAATAGTGTGGAAAGTTAGTATGAAGGCAGTTTTAAGAGGGCCTTAAATACTAGGTTGAAGAGTTTGTTTTTCATCTTAGAGAATAAGAACTCATCAAAGATTTTTGAGTTAGAGAATTACTTAGTTAAGCCTATATTTTGGAAGTATTAATTAAGCATAGTAATGCAAAATTCCAACTAGTAAGTTGGAATATTATTGATATTCAGAACATTTAATGTTAATATTTTGATAATGAAGTCACTAATATTTGAAATATTAATTTGAAAGAATTTTTTTTTAAAGAATCTTTTAATTTGCTTAGATTTCTGAAGCATCTAATATTTTTAATACAGGGATTAATTGATAGGATGATGCTTTTCTCTGCTGATTTCCTATATAAAATCAGTGTTTAAAAGTTGTCTTTGTGATTAGAAACTCAGCTCTTTGTTTTGCTTTGATACTTAGCTTATTCTAAAGACTGCTTTGTATTTAATTTTTGTTCTTTAGGTTTTGCAGCAGCTTTTGTTCTGAAGCAAGTTCTGTTCTTTAAGACTAGCTTTTCACACAATTCAATTTGTCAGGGGAATTTAAGAGAAGATAAACTTCTGACTTCTTTTCCACAGTTGATTGAGGCAAGCTGGTTATCAAACTCAGTTGTGAAGAGTGTTCACTTATTGCAAACTATCTCTACTTTTGAAAGGGATAGCATGGTATAATGGATAGAGACCGGCTATAGTCAGAAAAACGGAGGTTCAGGTCTTATCTCTGATAGTAGTGGGGACTAGGCTTTAATTTCTTCCTCTGTAAATTGTCTGTTCATATCTGTTATGATTCTCACAAGGTGCTAAGTCAGTGGAATTGATAGAGACAATGGTCGTTTAGCAGGGTGCTTAACAGTTCTCTAAGAGTCACACCTTTAAGAGAGCATATATTAGGAGGAGCTGCCACAAGCCCACTAACCCACAAGCCTACTCTTGGAGGCGGAGTCAGATTCATTCCATCTTCCACCTTAGTGTGGCTGGAGGCTGAAGCTGGCAGAGGCAAAGGACTAGCGGCAAGAGCTCTTGGAACTAAGGAGAGAGATAGGCTTCAAAGAAAGCTAACCGGGCTCAAGGAAGGAGACAATACTTGGAAAGAGAAAATAAAGGATTTGGACTTTAGAAGCTGCCTGCATTTGAGGTGATTATTACTCTGAACTGAAATTAAGGCTGCTTTCAGAAGCACCCCAAGAAATCTGCTCCCAGAGAACATTATACTTTAGAGAAGAACATTACACATATGCTTTAACCATTTATCAATTTGAGGAATAGCTTGTATTTTTATAAATTTGAGTGAATTCTCTATATATTTTATTTTATTTTTTGCTGAGGCAATTGGGGTTAAGTGACTTGCCCAGGGTCACACAACTAGGACATGTTAAGTGTCTGAGGCCAGACTTGAACTCAGGTCCTCCTGACTTCAGGGCTGGAGCTGCCCCCCAATTCTCTGTATATTTTAGAAATGAAGCTTTTATCAGAAACACTGACTGTGAAAATTGTTGCCCAGCTTTTTGCTTCCCTTTGAATCTTGGCTACATTGGTATTGTCTGTGCAAAAACTTTGTAATGTAATCAAAATTAGCCATTTTGCATTTCAAAATGTTCTCTAATTCTTACTTTGACCATGAATTCCCTCTCTGTTCCACAGATCTGACAGGTAGACTATCCCTTGCTCTACTAATTTGCTTATATCATCACCTTCATATTTAAATCATGAACCATTTTAGACTTTATCTTGGTCTAAGTTTTAGATGTTGATCAGTGCTTAGTTTCTACCATAATATTTTCCAATTTTTTTAGAAATTTTTGTGAGTTCTTCTATTTTTGCTGCTAGACTTTGTTAGTAACAGCTAGGCAACTCTTTTTTAAGACCATAAGATGAAGAGAAGGTGCTGATTAGCATTGGTTGGTGGAGTTTCTTCACAGAGAGATATCAGACATAATAAGCATTTGTTTTATAATTTAAGTGAACATCCTTTGGCAAAATAACCCTAGAATCTTTAATTATATTACTCTTGATTATAACTAAAGATTCTGGGATCACTTTGCCAAAGAATGTTCATTTAAATTATATAATTGTCACTTGTATATATTTCCTTCTAACCTCAATCATTTCAACTGTGAACTTATTTTTTGTTTCTGTTTTTCTCCCAAGTGCCTTCTGATTATTTTCTAGGTTTTAAAAAGATGTGTTATTTTGTAAATAATATTTGTATGTGAATACAATACAGATGTAAAAATAACTATTGTAAATAAACAGTATAGTTGATGTTTAAAGTTTGGGGAAAGATTGGGATTATAATGTTTTATGTAAATTAAAATAGCCTCTCTAGATGTTTTTATGTCTTCTAAAGCATTTTTTCCTTTTTCCTTTTGCTGTTGTGCTACTGATTTAATTTTTTAAAAATAATATAAGGGCCATTTAGTCTTTTTTTTAAAGAAAGAAAAATAACAATAATTATATATATTTTCCATTATAATGGAATGAAATTGTAGATTCATGCATAGCATTTGAGTGTGGAAAAGGATCTTAGAATTTATCTGAACCAATCTTCTTGTATAAACTGAAGTCCAGAAAATTTAGATGACCTACCTAATAACATAAAAGTGTAAAGAGGAGAGTTAGGATTCATGTTCTTGCCTTCTGAATTAAAATCCATTGGTCATTCTATTTTTTTTTTTATTATAGCTTTTTATTTACAAATTATATGCATGGGTAATTTTACAGCATTGACAATTACCAAACCTTTTGTTCCAATTTTTCCCCTCCTTCCCCCCCTCCCCCCCATCTCTTCCCCCAGATGGCAGGTTGACCAATACATGTTAAATATGTTAAAGTATAAGTTAAATACAATATAAGTATACATGTCCAAATAGTTATTTTGCTGTACAAAAATAATTGGACTTTGAAATAGTGTACTATTAGCCTGTGAAGGAAATAAAAAATGCAGGTGGACAAAAATAGAGGGATTGGGAATTCTATGTAGTGGTTCATAGTCATCTCCTAGAATTCTTTCCCTGGGTGTAGCTGGTTCAGTTCATCATTGCTGCTCTATTGGAACTGATTTGGTTCATCTCATTATTGAAGAGGGTTACATCCATCAGAATTGATCATCATATAGTATTGTTGTTGAAGTATATCATAATCTCCTGGTCCTGCTCATTTCACTCAGCATCAGTTCATGTAAGTCTCTCCAGGACTTTCTGAGATCATCCTGCTGGTCTTTTCTTACAGAACAATAATATTCCATAATATACATATACCACAATTTATTCAGCCATTTTCCAATTGATGGGCATCCACTCAGTTTCCAGTTTCTGGCCACTACAAAAAGGGCTGTCTCAAACATTTGTGCACATACAGGTCCCTTTCCCTTCTTTAAGATTTCTTTGGGATATAAGCCCAGTAGGAATACCGCTGGATCAAAGCAGCTGTTTGATAACTTTTTGAGCATAATTCATTGGTCATTCTATTAACTAAGTCTGGGAGCAACCAATATATTATTGGCATCTTGCAATTAGTGTATTATTGCTACTGTTTCTTTTTCCTGATGGCTCCTGGGAAGGAGAGAAAGATAACTTGCCATCCTAGTTAGCTGAAATGCTGATAATTCTCCATACAGTATTTCTCTTTTGCAGGAGTTATAAAATTTTGAAAAATTAAAAATAACTCCTTTTATCAAGAAATGTTAGAAATTTTGAGGGTTGGAAAATGGATAATGGTGAAACTACAAACTATGTTTGGACATTTTTCTGGGTAAAACTGATATATTTAACTTAATTATATTTAATTTATCATTTCTATGTTCTGGCTCTTTACCCTTCTCCTATTGTACTTTGGGGATTTCTTGAAGGCTCTGGATTCACTTTTCATTCACTTATTATCCCTATACAGATAATCAGATCTATTTATCCAACCCTAATCTTTTTCCTGATCTCTAATCTTGCATCTTTATAAAATAAATGTCTCAGTTTATTGGTTATCTGGAACTGGAAATCCTTTAAATATCTTAAATCTAAATGTCCAAAACTGAACTCTATCTTAGAGTTCATGTGTGCTTTCGTTTCCTTAATCACCCAGACTCGCAACCTAGCTTTTATTTTCTTCTACTCATTTTTTTACTCTTTATATCCAGACTCTCCAAGAGTGTTTTTTAAAGTCTTTAATAACTTGTCTTCTTCCAACCTTCCCAAGGACTCTGCCTTTTTCTCTTCCCTGACACTGCCAACCACTGTGGTATAGGCCTTTATTTCTTGCAAGCCATCATTAACCTCATTTTTTTTTTTTTTTTTTGCAGTATATTACTGTAACTGCCTCAAATGTCTCCCTACATTTTTCACTTTGCTGTCAGTGATCTTAAAGTGCAAATATAGCTATGTCACAAACCTGCCCTCTTTCCTCATTTAGCAAGTTATAGTAGCTCCTCAATCAATATAAAGTCTTCCACTTTGATTTGATTTTTATTTACTTTTTGCAAGGTAATTGAGGTTAAGTGACTTGCTCAGAGTCATACAGCTAGTAAGTATTATGTATTTGAGGCTGAATTTGAATTCTGTTCCTCTTGATTCCAGAGTCTTGTACTCCATCTACTGCGCCATCTCCCCTCCCTCCCCACTTTTTGATCTAAAAACCATTTAAAAATTGACTTTTCTTGGCTTTCCAGTCACATATCTTACCACTCGCTACATCTGCTTTTTGAAGCTGTGATCTTGTCTTTCTTGACTATTCCTCACACAAGATATGCGATTTCCTTACTCCTACATTTTCATGGATTGTTCTCTATGCCTGGAACTTTACTTTTTTCCTTATGCCTTCCTTCAAATCTCAGTTTAAATTCCACTTTCTCTTTCTTGGCTTTCCCTTTCTTGCTTGATGTTAGTGCATTCCCCTCTGTTGGTTATTTTCACTTATCTTTATCTTGTTTGTATATAGGCTCTCCCATTAGATTGTGGACTCCTTGAAGGGAGAAAGTATTTTTTGCAATTTTTGGTATTCCTGTTGCTTAGTCAAATGACACATGATAGATAATGAAATAAATGCTTATTATTCTGTCATTTTCTATTAATAAATTTTTTTAAAATTTTGAAATATTTTTATTCTGAACTTGAAATGCCAAAAAAATTTTACATTTTTCCATACAAAGCAGAACTTAATATTATAAAACAGAATCACCATGTTGCACTATTTGCTTTAAGGGAGAAAAACATTTAATTCTTCATATCACTTACAAAGCTGTCCTATGTGCTTCCTTTTTGTGTTTTCTTCTTTGTGTCTTCTGTGCATTTTAAAAATGTTTCAGTAGCTCTCTTTTTGGTGGGAAGAAGCATCAGATTGTCTTTCTGTCATCCTCTTTTAATCCCTTTACTTTATAACCAATGTAGTCAATTTAAATTAATCCATACAGGTCCATGTCCAAAAATACATCTCTGCATCTTCCAGTCATGAACTCTGTCAGATGGTTGGAGTAATGCTTCATCATTTGATCCTCTGGAGACATGATTGTTTCGTGGTCATTGTTTTAAAGCCTTTATTAGTTGTTTTTACTTAGTGTTGTGGTCCTTTGTATAAATTGTTCATTTGCCTTTAAATCAATTTATACTATTCAGGATTCCCTAAAATTGTCTCTTCATGTCTTCTGGTGCCTTGTTCAGCCATTTTCTAATTGATGGGTATCTCCTCAGCTTCCAATTCTTTGCTACCATAAAAGAACTGCTATAAGTATTTTTGTACATATAGTTCATTTTTCTTTTCTTTCTTTCTTTTTTTTTTAAATCTCTTTTGGAATATGATTCTAGTAATGGTATTGCTGGGCCAAACAGTATGGATGGTTTTATAATCCTTTGGATGTAGTTCTAAAATTGCTTGACAGAATAGTTGAATTAGTTCCACCAACAATGTTTCAATTTTCCCACATCTCCAATATTTGTCATTTTCCTTTTCTGTCCCATTAACCAATTTAATAGATGTGAGGTAGTACCTCAGAATTTTTTGATTTGCATTTTTCCAATCAGTAGTGATTTAGAATATTTTTTGATGATTATAGATAGCTTTGATTACTTCATCTGAAAACTATTATTATTTTTTGTTCATTTATCAATTGGGGGACAACTTTGAGAAATGAATCATTTATCAGAGAAACTTGCTTTTAAAACTTTTTCACAGTTATAGCTAATTGTATCACCTTCCACCCTGTTTATTCTGTTTTCTCTGCTTTTACTCAGTCTCCTCAAAATGTTTTGTTTCAGGGAAGCTAGGTGGTACAGTGGATAGAGCACCCACCTTGAAGTTAGGAGGACCTGAGTTCAAATGTGACCTCAGACACTTAACACTTCCTAGCTGTGTGACCCTGGGCAAGTCATTTAATCCCAATTGCCTCAGCAAAAAGCAAAAAAAATAAAATTGTTTTGTTTCTATCATCTCTTTCAGTTCATCCTCTTTTCTGTCAGTACTCCTCTCTCTCCCCTCCTCCCTTCCCTTTCCTTTTCTACTTTCCTGTAAAAAAAGACTTGCATCTGTAATTGAACATGTATATTATTCCTTCCTTGAGCCAATTCCATTGAGAGTAAGGTTCAAGCATTCCCTGCCACTTCCTCCATTTCCTTCCTTTCTTGCCTCTTTTATAACTGACCCTATTGTATCTTTCCCTTTCCCCAGTATGTTCTTCTTTCTTACATTTTTTTAAAGATTCCATCCCCATTATATTCAACTCATACCTGTGCCCTTTGTCTACATGTATATGCCTTCTAACTGCCCTAATAATGAGAAAGTTCTTATGAGTTACTAGTATGCGTTACTAGGAATGTAAACAGTTTAACTTTTTAAAGCTCCTTATGATTTCCTTTTCCTGTTTATTTTTTCATGCTTCTTACAGTTGAAAATCAGATTTTCTGTTTGGCTCCGGACTTTTCTTTATCAGGGAATGCTTTAAAGTCTTGTTTCATTGAATACCCAATTCCTCTCTCCCTACCACCCCAAATTATATTCAGTTTTGCTGGGTAAAAGTGATTCTTGGTTGTTCACCTCTGTCTTTCGGAATATCATATTCCAAGTCCTCCAATCCTTTAATGTACAGGCTACTAAATCTTAAATTATATTGACTGGCTTCACTATACTTGAATTTTTTTTTTTTGGCTGCTTGCAATAATTTTAACTTGAGAGCTTCAGAATTTGGAGTTTTTCAGGCAGTTTAGTGATGGATTATTTCAATTTGTACTTTGTCCTAGAATATCAGGGTTGTTTTCCTTTGAAAATTTCTCAAAAAATTCTCTTTAGGCACTTTTTTTGATAATGATTTTCAGGTCGTTCAAATGATCTCTCCTGGATCTACTTTCCAGTGTGACTTTTCATATTGTCTTCAATTTTTCATTCTTTTGATTTTTCCTTGACATCTCATTAAGTGAGCTTTTGTACCTACTTTTCTATATGACCAATTCTGCTTTTCAAATCATTCTTTTTCTCATTGGATTTTTGTATCTCTTTTTACCATTTGGCCTATTCTGTTTTTTAAGATCTTATTTTCTTCATTTTTTTTTTTTTGTGTGCCTTCTTTACCAACCTGTTGTCTCTTTTTTTATAATTTTCTTTCATCACTTATTTCTCTTTCCAATTTTTTCTCTCTCAACAGATATTTGGTGGTTGTTGTGTTTTTTTTTAAGATTCTTTTTGAGCTTTTCTGTGATTTGGGACCAATTCATATTTTTCTTCGAGATTTTTTGGATGTAGGAATTATTATTTTGCTGTCTTCTTCTGAGTGTGTTTTGATCTTTTTTGTCACCAAAATAATTTCCTATGGTCAAAGTTTTTTCTCTATTTTGCTTATTTTTCTAGACTGTTTCTTGACTTTTTTGCTGAAGGTGGGGTTCTGCTTACAGGATAGAGAGGAGATTGTTCGAAGCTTTAGGGGTTTTATACAGCTGTTTTCAGAGATACTGCTAAGAACTGGTAAATTTTCAGTTCTTGCAAGATGATATGATCTAAAGAGAGGTGTGTTTTACTCTCCTGGCCTGTGTTCTGGTCTATGAGCAACCATAAGCACTCTTTACTATTCTGGAGCTATGAGGAGAATTCACACTTTATTGTGATCAAAAGCTCTGATATGCTAGTGCTCCTCCTCACCATGGGATTGCCACCCACGACTGCAACCTTGATCTGAGTATGGGCAAAGCAACAGAATCCTGCTCCCAATGCCAGCAGAGAGACCTCTGAAATCTCTTTTTCCTTCCCAAGGCAGCAAGCAGTCTGATGTATGTTAAATATATGCAATCCTTTTAACCATTTTCATATCATGTAAGAATAATCAGACTTAAAGGGAAAAAATCACTAGAAAGAAAAAAAAACCAAAAAAGGTGAAAATCCACATTTAATTTCCACAGTTCTTTCTCTGGATGATGATGGCCTTTTCCATCCCAAGTCTTAATTGGAATTGTGTGGGACAAAACCACCAACTCAAATAAACCAAGGAGATTTCTCAAGGTAAAAGAAGAAAGAAATTTTATTAATGATCTCTCAAGAAAGGGCATTTCCCCCAACAAGCAGTCAGACAAGGAGAGGCGGGAGTACAGTTAACAGACAGGAATTATATAGGGGCATGGGATAACACTTCTCTAGGTTGGATCTTTGCACTGATTAGACAGGAACAATGACCTCACATTCTAAGTCACAAATAAGGAAAAACTTCAATCTCACCCAACCACATCTTTAGGATTTTTTTTTTTTTACCTTATATGGGAGTTTCAGTGCCAAGATAGCCCCAACTTAGTCTCAAAAGAAAAGGGTTATATGGTCTCACTCCTTGTAAACCACATCTCTGGAGAAAGAAACCTGGCCCTGTGGCCTACAGCTAATCTTCAGTCAATCTTTAAAGCACTCTCCATCTTGTGAGTTAGCTTTCACAGTTCACTTCATTCAGAATTGTCTTGAATCAGTGCATATCAGAGAAAAGCCAAGTCCATCATGGTTGATCATTACATAATCTTCTTGTTTTGTGTACGATATTATCCTAGTTCTGCTAACTTTACTCAGCATCAGTTTATGTAAATCTTTGCAGGCTTTTCTAAAATCATCTTGTAGAGCATTTTTTCATATTACTAGATTTTAATTTTCTTTATCTAAAAATTGTCTATTCATATCTTTTTTTTTTTTTTTAAGTTAAAGTACATTGTAAGTGCCTTTAGATACACATGAATCATTTTGGGAGAGAAAAATCACATCAAAAAGGAAAAATCATGGGAGAGATGAGAAAAACAGAAAAAAGAAGTAAACATAATATGTGTTGATTTAATTCATTCTCCCTAGTTTTTTGTTTTTTTTTTTCCTGGATGTAGATGGCATTTTCTGTTCAAAGTCTATTGGAGTTGCTTTGAATCACTGAATCACTGAGAAAAAAACCAAGCTTTTCATAGTTGATCATCATACATTCTTGCTATTATTGTGTACAATGCATTCCTGGTTCTGCTTGTTTCTCTCAGCATCAGTTTGCATAAATCTTTCCAGACCTTTCTAAAAATAATAATTTTTTACAGAACACTAATAAGTCCATTACCTTCATATACAACAACTTGTTCAGCCATTCACCAATTGATGGGCATCCACTCATTTTCCAATTCTTTGTTATCCAATTTACATGCAGGTCCTTTTTCCTCCTCTATGATTTCTTTGGGATACAGACCCAGTAATGATACTGCTGGGTCAAAGAACATGCACAGTTTTATAGCCCTTTGGCATAGTTCCAGATTCCTCTTCAGAATGGTTTGGATTACTTCACAATTTCACCAGTCTGTTCATATCCTTTGAACATTTATCACTTGGTGAATGACTTGTATTCCTATAAATTTGCCCGAGTTCTCTATGTGTTACTTTAGAAGTAAGGCATTTATAAGACATATTAACTGTGTCTTGTAAACAATTGTTTACTAACTTTCTGCTTCCCTTTTAATCTTGACTGCATTGGTTTTGTTTGTGCAAACCCTTTTCAATTTAATGTAATCAAAATTATCCGTTTTTCATTTTATAATGTCTTTTTCTTATCTATCTCTCTGTCTGTCTCTCTCTTATGTGTTCATGCATTTATTTATTGCTGAGGCATTTGGGGTTAAGTGACTTGCCCAGGGTCCCACAGCTAGGAAGTGTTAAGTGTCTTAGGCCAGATTTGAACTCAGGTCCTCCTGACTTCAGGGCTGGTGCTCCATCTGCTACACCAACTAGGAGCAGCTAGTTCTTTTTCTTATTTTCTTATTTAGTTATCAATTCTTCCCTTCTCCAAAGATATGTAAATTGTTCCTTGCTTTCCTCATTTGCTATAGTCTCATCTTTTTTTTTTGTCTGAATAATGAATCCAATGACAATATCTTGGAATAGGATGGGAAATGGTAGTCTATGTATAGTTTTTCTACCATACTATTTTTTTTAATAATAGCTTTTCATTTTTCAAAATACATGGAAAGACAATTTTTAGCATTCATCTTTGCAAAACTTTGTGTTACAATTTTTTTTCTCTCCTCTATCTCACCCTTCCCCTAGAAAGCAAGGAATCCAACATAGGTTAAACATGTACAATTCTTCTAAACATAATTCTACATTTATCATGCTGCAAAAGAAAAATCAGATCATTTAAAAGTAGGGAAAAAATGAAAAAGAAAAAAGCAAGCAAACAACAATAACAAAAAAAGATGAAAATACTATGTTGTGATCCATATTCAGTCCCCATAGTTCTCTCTCTGGTTACACATGGCTCTTTCCATCACAAATCTAATGGAATTATTTACCATGCTATAGTCCCTCCCAAATTTTACCACATAATTGTTGAGAACCACGCCTTAGTGCAAAACCCAGAAAGCCTGTAAAGGATTAAAGGGGATTGCACCATTAAGGGACTGGTTGGTTCTCCTAAAGTCCCCATAGCTGAGAATCATAACACACTAGAAGGAATTGCAAATCAGCCTTTACTGACTTAGATGTTGCTTGTGGATTGGGAAGGAAATAAATCAGAGGTCTCCTTGTATTGTTATCATCCTCTTACATGAAGGGGATCTATTCTGCTGGTCAGAATTAGATCCCCAGCAGCCAGTAGCAGGTGGCTTCTGGAACATATAATGAGTTCTTATCCTAGAAGTTGGAGTCTTTGGTTTTATCAAACAGGAGATTACTATAGTCATTGACTACTATGTAGTCTTGTGTACTTAGCCTATTTCACTGACCCACCACTCTATTTCTTAGTCAGCACTGTGTGGGGCAAGCAGTGTGGTTTCTCAGAAACTGAGTGCTAAAGTAAGAGAAGTCATAGGCCTCAGTTTTGCTTTTTTTTCATGTGACCTTGAAGATAGGAAACTTTTTATATAATATAGTTACCTCATCTCTAGTCAGCTCTTTATCACCCCACCTGCCATATGAAGGAAAAATAGCTGCAGGAGCCAATCTATACTAAAAGTTTTGCATAAGGGGATTTTGGGGAGGGTTTGGATAGTGCTTGTTTATGTAACTGAGCTCTGCTGTGAATTCTGACCTAAATTCAGCACTTTTAATTAATTTAATTAGAAAGATTGAAATTGTGCACTAAATAATCATGTCCTTAACAAATAAACTTGGTTTTGTTGGTATGCTTTGTCTACAAGGTTTGTGCCCTTTGCTTCTCAAAGAACCCATTCCTATTTGTCAAATGAAAGGTTTTTTGCATTGCCGTTCTGCATTGCTGACTTTTTGATTAAGTTTTTACTGAGAGATAAGGAAAAACTTCTAGGAAGTACATCTGTGTATATGTCTTGGATCTGTCTATATTTTTGTAAATGCTCTTAAATTCCTGCTGTGGCCTCACTAGGCAAAGGAAAAAGAATGAATTTTTCTGAGGAACTAGCAATGCCTTCATAAAGGAAAATGTGTCAGTCTGTTTGCTTCCTCTTCTTCCCTCCTTTTTTTTTTCTTCTCTCTCTCTCTCCCCTCCCTCATCTAACCAAGCTAGAAGGGCAGATGAGAGATGTAAATAAGACAAAGGGAATCTTTATACCCAGTCTGTAGAAATTTGTTATTGTAAGCCAATTAGAGACTAAATTTGTGACACATTTAATTTCTTTATTGTGAATTTCCAAATCGTGATTTGAATGTTTTCATAAATGGTAAAATATTTTAGTGAACTTTGAAGTATGTGAAAGTTAATTGAAACTGATCAAGAAAAAAGTTTTTAATTAGTGAACAAGTTAAAAATAAGTAAAATCTGATCTGAAAAAATGCTGTTGTCAGTGACCTGTATAACAGAACCTAATGATTTAGAGAGCTAGAAACAACGTAACAGTTCAATGGAGTGAAAATTAATTCTATAGATATTCTGGGATATTATTGGGAAATTAAGCAAGTTTCTAAAAGCAGAATATAAAAAAAACAAGACTGAAGTTCAGGAAGTTTTTTGTTTGATAGTGTAAATGGAGAATTATCTTAGAAAGCTTTGACTGAGGGCTTTGCTCTCATTTAGATAAGAAAGATAAGAAACTTTAATTTCCTTATGATTCCTTATGATATGGTAGAGACGTAATTAAGGATAGCATACCAAAATTCTTTGAAGCGCTATTAAGAAGGGTATATTTTATTTCTTATATGGGGAAGTTACATTCATGTTTAAAAAGGGGCAAAAATGCAAAACCATCACTTTAAATCTTTGGTAGAATAACTACCAGCGGCTTAGCTGAATAATTTGAAGTAAAAGGAAATAGTAAATATAGATTTGATTTGGTTGAAATTTTGTCCTGAAACTGAAATGTGTAGTCTCATTTACAGTGAGATGTCTTGTCCTTTTAGGATAGTTGTGGCAAATAAGTTGAATTGAGACATGTCTCAGGAATTTCTTGTCTGTGTGACTTTATAGGTTGTTTCATCTGTTTATCTTGCTTCCTTAATATATACTGGAATCATCATAATAGTATCTAACTGTCAGGTAGTATCACATGATTGTAAAGTATTTAGCATAGTGTCTGGACATGGAAAACACTTATATAAATGTTAATAGGTATAAGTATTCTATATTGATTTGCATGCAATCAATATATAATGCCAGAAATGAATGATTTTCTGTATAAGTTGAAATGCATTCAACAGAATTAATGTCACCTGATTGATAATTTTGTTTAGTATTTAAATTCATGATATCATGTCTCTTATTGTATTTCTAAAATTTCTGATGATGTGTAATTTTTTGTATCGTTGTATTGGAAATACTTGATAATACCAGACATTCTCTTTTAAGCCAGATAGTTACATCATGAGTTGAATTATAAAAAGAATGTGACAATTCTTGAAAACCATTAATGGGGGCATATTTTGTGCTTAAATAGATAGTAATAATTAATAGGATAGTTTTTACATATACAGTGAATTGTCATGTATTGAAGTTACTTCTGTTTCTTTTAACAGATACAATTTCATGATTCTCATAAAAGGCAAAATATTACTAGATGAAACTCAGTCCTTTAAGCAAATTTGTAATTTCCCCACATTGGCTAGAGGACGCCTTAATTCCTTCAACTTCAGTACTTCAGAAATTTACAATCCATAGTCAAATTACCCAGCCCACCTGAAATAGGAGCCTCATGGATAATTTGAAAAAGCCTTTGTAACTATTGTTGAAGTTTTATTATTTCTTATTTGGTGTCCTACCTACTGAGGTTCTTGAATCTGATTTGTTGTTTTGCAGTGCCTTGCTAATAAATTGATATGCTTGAATTTAATTGTCAGTTCTGTTTCATTTTAGACAATTCCTGGTATCGTTTGATGTTTATGATATATTACTGTATTTTTCTTGCTATTCTTGCATCAAATTTTTGCATCAATATTCATTAGAGAAACCATCCCTTAGTTTTTGTTTTGATTCTCCCTAGTTTAGTTATTAAACCTCTATTTGTGAGGAGGCCCCCTGCTATGAGGTTGGCTGCTACAGCTGCTCTTTGACCTTATTCCCCTCCTACTCAGGGAGACATACCTTTCCCTAATCCTAACTGAAGATCTTGAATATGAATGTAATTTCTCATAATGGCATACAGTGTAGATAGGAGGGATGGAGCCAAGATGGTGGAAAGTAGACATGTATCAATCTGAGCTTCTCTAAGCTTCTCTCAAATCACAGATTAAGCCTTTGAATTGGTTTTGGAGTAACAGAACCCACAAATATTTGGAGTATGACAAATTTTCAGATAAAGATCCTTTGGAAGAACTTCAGAAAAGGTTCATTTCAATCGTGAAAGGCGAGAGGCTGCCCAGCCCAGATCTCAGCCCAAGGAGCCCGGGACAAGCATTTGGGCGGGTGGCAAGGGCATTGTGATTTCTGTACACTGGGAAATCTACTGTGAGGCTCTTTGACTACTCTGTCCTGGTTACAAGCCAGTGGTTCAGAGATATGCTGCAAGACACCCAAAGCAAATATAAAAAGCAAATTATGAGCCCCTGAACCGCAGAATGTGGGATGTGGCCATGCCTACTTAGCACCAGAAGACAATCAAATACCTGCCCTAGGACAAACTAAAGCCAGCTGTTGCTCCTTTGCCTTAAGAGCAGACTGCAACACTTAAAAAAAAAATGAGCAAGAAAGCAAAAAGAACTGACCATCGACACCTTTTATGGAGAGAGAGAAGAATAGAGGTTCCTCAAACACTGAGGTGTTCCTAAAGGCTAATCAGCTCCAGATGAAACCCCACAGGGTGATATGAATTGGTCCCTGTTTTATAAAGCTTTCTTGGAAGAATTCAAAAAGGAACTTGAAAGAGAGGGGAAAAAATGGGGAAAAAATGAGATCTTTGCAAGAGGTATAGAAAAGGGAAAACAAGTTATCTGAAGAAAACTGCTTTAAAAATAGATATGATGAAATAGAAAAAGCATATAACTCCTTACAAAATAGATATGAAAAAAGAAACCAATTCATTGAAAAACAGAGTTTGTGAAATGGAAGAAAGTTGCAATGAACAAAACAACTTATTTAAAAATGCACTTGACCAAATAAAAGAGGAGCTAAAAAAAGTAACTGAAGAAAATAATTCACTAAAAATTAGAATTGAACAAATAGGAATAAATGACTCAATGAGACAACAAGAATTGGTCAAATAAAACCAAAAAAAAAAAAGA
The DNA here is from genome assembly GCF_902635505.1 of Sarcophilus harrisii. Classification (NCBI taxonomy): domain Eukaryota; kingdom Metazoa; phylum Chordata; class Mammalia; order Dasyuromorphia; family Dasyuridae; genus Sarcophilus; species Sarcophilus harrisii. The sequence goes on along the minus strand of NC_045427.1, from coordinate 511,023,157 downwards.
AAAAATAGAAGCAAATGTAAAATACCTCATTGGAAAAACAATTGACTTGGAAAACAGATCTAGGAGAGACAATCAAAGGATTACTAAAAAACCATGATGAAAAAAAGAGCCTAGGCATTCTCTTTCAGGAAATCATTAAGGATAACTGTCCTGATGTCATAGAACCAGAAGATAAAATAACCATTGAAAGAATTCATGGATCACTTCCTGAAAGAGACCCCCCAAAAGAAAACTCCAAGGAATATTGTAGCTAAATTTCAGAATTATTGGGTCAAGGAAAAAATATTGCAAGCAGCCAGAAAGAAACAGTTCATATATCAAGGAGCCACAATCCGGATTACCCAGGACCTAGCAGCTTCTACCTTAAAGAATCAAAGGGAGTGTAATCTGATATTCTGAAAGGCAAAGGAACTTGGATTGCAACCAGGAATCAACTCTTCAGCTAAATTGAGCATTATCTTTCAAGAAAGAAGATAAATTTCAGTGAGTGACACAAGTGAATTTCATTTATTTCTGATGAAAAGACCAGAGTTGAACAAAAATGTGATGTCTAAATACAGAACTCAAGAGAAATATTAAAAGGTAAAAAGGAAAGAACTCTAGAGAAATTATATTTCTATTATGGGTATGCTTAGAGAGTACGGGTATAATTTGATTTTACTGTGATAATATGAAAAAGAAACCAGAGGTGGAAAGGGGTTGTACCAGAAAAAGAGGAAGATGGAGGTAAAATGAGGGAAATTTGAGGTAAATAAGATGGCAGGAAATATTTAGTAATTTTAACTGAATGTGAATGGGATGAACTCTCCCATAAAATGGAAGCAGATAGCAGACTAGATTAAAAGCCAAAATCCTACAATATGTTGTTTATAAGAAATACATTCAAAGCAGAAACGTACCTACAGATAAAGGTAAAAGGCTGGAGCAGAATCTATTATGCTTCAGGTGAAGTAAAAAAAAAGCAAGGATAGCCATTCAATTTCAGAACAAGCAAAAGCAAAAAAAAAAATCTAATTAAAAAAGATAAGGAAGGAAACTATAGCCTGCTAAAGGGTACCATAGCTACTGAAGCAATATCAATACAAAACACATATGCACCAAGTGGTATAGCATCCAAATTCCTAGAGGAGAAAGTTTGGAGAGCTGCAAGAAGAAATAGACAGCAAAACTATTCTAGTGGGGGTTTCAACCTTGCTCTCTCAGAACTAGATATATTGAACCAAAAATAAGAAAAGAAGTTAAGGTGGTAAACAGAATGTTAGAAAAGTTAGGTATGATAGATCTTTACAGAAAATTGAATGGAGACAGAAAGGAGTTTACTTTTTTTTTTTTTTAATGGTGGTTCATGGAACCTTTACAAAAATTGACCATGTATTAGGGAATAAAAATCTCAAGATCAAATGCAGAAAGGAAGAAATAGTAAATGGATTTTTTTCAGATCATGATGCAATAAAAATCATATGCAGTAAAAGGCCAGGAGAAATTAGACCCAAAATTAGTTGGAATCTAAATAATCTAATCATAAAGATTTAATGAGTGAAACAACAAATCATAGACACAATAATTTCATTCAAGAGAATGACAGTAATGAGACAATATACCGAAATTTGTGGAATGCAATCAAAGCAGCTATTAGGAGAAATTATATATCTCTAGATGCTTACTTGCATAAAATAGAGAAAGAGAAGATCCATGAATTGGGCTTGCAACTAAAAAATCTAGAAAAAGAACAAATTAAAACCCCCAATTAAATAACAAATTTGAAATTCTGAAAATAAAAGGAGAGATTAATACAATTGAGAGTAAGAAAACTATTGAAATAATAAATAAGAGTTGGTTTTATGAAAAAACCAACAACAGATAACCCTTTAGTTAATTTGATTTGAAAAGGAAAGAAGAAAATAAAATTTAGTCTCAAAAATAAAAAGGGAGAACTTTCCACCAATAAAGAGGAAATTAGAGCAATAATTAGGATTTATTTTGTCCAACTTTGTCAATAAATTTGATAATCTAAGTGAATAGAGGAATACCTACAAAAATGTAGATTCCCCAGATTAATAGAAGAGGAAATAAATTACTTAAATGCTTCCATTTTAGAAAAAAGAAATAGAACAAGCTAATAATCAGCTCTCTAAAGAAAAAATTTTCAGGGCCAGATGGATTTACATGTGAATTCTGCCAAACATTTAAAGAAAAATTAACTCTAATACTATGCAAGCTATTTGAAAAAATAGGGAAAGAAGGACCCCTGCCAAATTCTTTTTATAACACAGATATATATGGTGCTGATACCTAAACCAGATAGAATGAAAGCAGAGAAAGAAAATTATAGACCAATTTCACTAATGAATATTGATGCAAAAATCTTAAAATATTAGCAAAAAGATGACAGCAAGTCATCCCCAGGATAGTACACCATAACTAAGTAGGATTTATACCAGGAATGCAAGGCTAGTTCAATATTAGGAAAACTATTAGGATAATTGACTTACATCAATAACCTGTGGAGGGCCAGAGTTCTGGAGAAGTATACTTGAAACAAGGTGTTAATTCAGTGGAATTGATGAGATGATGGTTCTCTAGTTCAATATATAAGTAGTATTTTGTATGGTGATGTAATGGTTCTCTAGTTCACACATATATAATATGCTGTAATGATGTAATTGTAATAGGGTATTTAAAGGCTGAGAAAACTGGGGACAAAGTTAGATTTAGATTGAGACTGGTTGAGATTGTCACACTGCTGCAGGAGATTGGGTCACACTATGACAGACACAGACTACAAAGGAGACAGTAAAGACTTTAGACTTTATCCTTGTCCATCCTTTTGGTGACTATCCTGCTGAGACCAAGACCCATTCGGAGGACCTCCAGAAAGCTAGCCCGAATATTACAGTAACCAAACTAACAAAAACTATATGATCAATAGATGCAGAAAAAGCATTTGATAAAATCCAGCATCTATTCCTATTAGAAATGCTAGACAGTATTGGAATAAATGGAGTTTTCCTTAAAATAATCAGAAGCATCTATTTAAAGACCATCAGCAAGCATCATATGTAATGGGGACAAACTAGAACTATTCCCAATAAGGTTAAGGGTGAAACAAGGATGTCCAATGTCTATTATTCAGTATTGCATTAGAAAGAATATCTTTCAAAATGAGAGGAAAAGGAGATTAAAGGAATTTTGGAGTAGATTGAAGAACCAAATTGTTACTCTTTGTAGATGTCATGAGGGTATACTTAGAGAACCTGAGAAAATCAACTAAAAAACTACTAGAAACAATTCCTGACTTTAGCAGAGTTGCAGGATATAAAATAAATTCACATAAATCATGAACATTTTTTTAATATTACCAACAAAGTTGGGCAGCAAGAGATAACAAAGAAAAATTTCATTTAAAATAACTTGATAACATAAAATATTTGGGAGTCTATCTGTCAAGGCAAAGTCAGGAATTATATGAACACCACTTTCCACACAAAGTCAGATCTAATCAACTGGAAAAATATCAAGTGCTCATGGATAGGCCGAGCAAATATAATAAAAATGACAGTGTTAACTAAATTGATCTACTTATTTAGTGCCATATTAATCAAACTCACAAGAAATTATTTTATAGATGTAAAAAAATAATAACAGTAGTTGGTCTGGAAGAACAAAAGGTCAAGAATTTCAAGGGAATTAATAAAAAAAAAAAAGGGGAAATTGGAACACCAGATTTTGCAAGGGGTTAATATTGAAAAATCTGTGCGTTTTGAAAATATATATATATTTTAAACTAAAGCTTTTTATTTGTGTTATAAAAGAAAATTAGTAATATCCATTCTATTTTTCAGACATTTTATGAAGTATTGGAATTATTTAAATGTTTGTTAGAATTCACTTGTATATTCATTTGCTCTAGGAGTTTTTTTAAAAGGCAAATAATAAAATGTAGTTTGTTCAATTTCTTTTTCTAAGATAGGATTATTTAAGTCTTATATTTCCTGTTCTGTTATTTTAAGCAATTTGTATTCATCCACTTAATTTAGATTGTCAGTTTCAATGACATATAATTATGTGCAATTGCACCCAATAATTGCTTTTCTTTTCTCTTCATTGGTTCTTAATTCACTTTTTCTGATTTTGGTAATGATAATTTGATTTTCTTTTTCTTAATCAAATTAGTTAATGACTTATTTACTTATTTATTAATTTCTTTTTTTTAACTTTAAATTTTGTTAATGCTCTTTAGTTTTTCAGGATTTCCATTTTGATATTGATTTTTTTTTTTAATGTTGGCTTTAGTTTTGTTGTTTTTTTTTTTTTTAAGTTGCATGCCCAATTTGTTGATTTGTTTTTTCTTTATTGATGAGTTTAGAGATGTAAAATTTCTCCTCATTACTGCTATAGCTGTATCCCCAAATTTTGGTATGTTGTGCCATTATTATATAGTCCTTAATGGAATTATTGGCTGTTTTAAAAAATTTGTTCTGTTTCTATCATTTGTTGTATTCTTTAGAATAGTTAATTGTCAATTTATTTTTATCTTTTTTTCAAAGTGTCTTTGTTGTATGTACCTTTTATTTTGTAGTGGTTGGTAAAAGATGTACTTAAGTGTTTTACTTCTCTGCATTTTTTTGTTAGGGCATTTTATTTTTTCTTTTCCCTAATACCCAGTTCTTAAAATGTGGTTCATGACTCCATATGGGGTTTTGTAACTGAATATGAAGGTTGTGAAATTTTGATTATCAGTAGATGTTTAATTTGTATGCCTATTTTATATACCTATGTAATCAGTGTCACATAAAAATTTCTTGAGCAAAAAGTTGGTGTGAGTGAAAAAAGTTTAAAAAGCTTTGACTTAATAAGTGGACAGTTTTGGGGGGAAGGTGTCATGTATATATGAGTAGTGAATATATTTCTTTCCATTTCCATTCCAATATTCTCCAATGATCTAGCATACCGTCTTAAAAAAATTACATTTACTTCTTTCTTTTTGATTTGAATTATCTAGGTTAGAAAGGAGTAAATTGACATCCCTAACATAGTTTTATTGTCTTATTTCTTCTTCTTCTTCTTTTTTTTTTTTTTGGCTGAAGTACTTGGGGTTAAGTGACTTGCCCAAGGTCACACAGCTGGGAAGTGTTAAGTATCTGAGGTCAGATTTGAACTCTGGTCTTCCTGACTTCAGAACTGGTGCTCTATCCACTGCGCCACCTAGTTGTCCCCTTCTCTTTCTCTTCCTTTTTCCCCTTTATCTTTCCCCTTCTCTCCCTCCTCCTTTCCCCTCCCCCAATCTTATTTCTTCTTGTAACTTATTTAACTTTGCTTTTAAGACTTATGATGCTATGCCATTTGGTACATATGTTTAATGTTGATATTCATTGTCTATAATATATAATTTCCATGTAATTAATTATATGTCACCTTTGTATAATAATAGGTACTTTTCAAGAAAATGGTAGTTTCAATGAATATCTCTTAATTAAGTCTTTATCAGAGGTCAAGTTTAAGATAAAGTTAAACTTAATCAAGTTTAAGATAAAGTTAAAGTTAATCTTAAAATTTATCTTAAACTTGATGGAATGTGCCATCTGCATCCAGAGAGAATAGTGGAGACTGAATGGGATCAAAGCATGGTATTTCCACTGTTCTTTTTTTTCCTTTCTTGTGTTTTTTCCTCTTTTAATCTGATTTTTCTTAAGCAGCATGATGAATATGGAAATATTGAGAACCAATTGCACATGTTTAATATCAGATTGCTTGCTGTCCTGGGGAGAGGGAGAAAAATTTGGAACACCAGGTTTTGCAAAGGTGAATGTTGAAAACTATCTTTGTATTTGGAAAAATAAACTACTATTAAAATAATAAAAAGAATTGGGGAGGAGGAAGAAAAAAAATGAGGCCTTTATCAGAAACGTTGGCTTTAACAGTTTCCAAGCTCTCTGGTTTCCTTTTAATCTTGGTTGCATTGGTTTTAATTGTGTACAAAACCTTTTTATTGTAATCAAAATTATCCATTTTGCATGTCATATTTTTTCCTAATCTCTTCTCCTTGATAGTATCTAGATTGTTGATCAGTAGTGTCTGAGTCTTCCTGACCCCATTTTGAGGTTTTCTTGGCAAAAATACTGAACTCTTCACTTTTCTGGCAGTGGGATGATTATGGGGGTGGGGGGAGCATGTATGTCTTACTTTCACAGATCAGACTTGAGGCTTAAAAACTTCATTGCTCCCCAAATGATGTGATCTTTGGGAGTTTGAGTTTTGGATGTTCCTCACCTATGTTTGTTTCTAGTGACTTGTTTTGGGGTAAGACTTTCATAAGACTACTGCTTGACCAGTGGGAAAGCTTTGCAGATTTAGACTAAAAGAAGTGCCAGGTCCCTTTTGGAATGTTGTACTCTTCTTCCTCTCTGCTTTGGATCTGTGACCTGGACATTAGGTAGTGAGCAATCATATTACCAGATGGTGCCTGTTTCTGCAACTACTCTTGTACAGTGATCCCCTGACATTTTTTTTAGTACCTTCTCTTTGGGTCTCTTTCAGTCTTTGATTGCTGGAATGCTTCTCCCCACAGCTGCCCCGTATTCCTGTCAGCCTGCCTCCCTAATGTCTGCAGACCTTTTTGTCTTGCCACTTTGGACTGGAAAGATGACATACTGTGTGATATTTGTTGGCTTTGACAATAGGCTGATGCATTCTCTAGATCTTTGATAATGAGATACTGGGGCTGGGGCAAGAAAAGAGAATTAGACTTGAATGCTTCTTTTTACCCCCCCCCCCCCCCCCCCACTATCTTGACTCTGCCCCTCCTTCAAGGTTATTTTCTAAGTTGCCTAATAAGGTGAATCAGGATCTTAGAAAATTTAGCTGTAATAAAACTAATCCAGCAAAAGTCTTGGGAGGGATGGGGGAATGGCCAGGGTGTAGTCCCAAATTCCTGGGTTTTTTTTTTAGCCTAGCAATAGATGTATCTTGAGGGGCGGGCTAGAACTATACTGGTCCAACTGGTTTTCACTAGTCAACATTGTTTTATGGAATTAGTGATTTCTATTTAGAATACTGTTTTTACAAAATGAATTTTTTAAGGTAACCTTTATAATTTGTTCTAAACCATTTATTCCAATTTTTTTCTCAAGAGCGTTCATTTACTTTTTTTTTATTTGCATATTTTCTTAAGTATTCACGTTGACCTTGCAAAATTTCATTTTTTTTTCTTTTGAAATTTCTGTTTGAGTTATTTGGAAGTTAGAATTTTACTGGTTGATGTTTACAGCTTTAGTTCCTGAATTGGGGTTTTGCTTGGTTGGGTTGATCATTCCTGTATGGTCTTGATCTGGCCTTTCTCCTTTCTTGTGTTAAGCCCTGGGATTACAAAGAAAGGCAGAAACAATCCTTGTTCTCAGGTAGCTCACATTTTTATGGGGGACACTGCCTGCAGACAATAGTGTACATATAAAATATATAAAGATTCTCCTCTAGAGTCTTAATAAAGTATTTGAGTTCTCAGAGCTCTTTGGGCCAGGGTTGTCCAGTATGAATCTTGGGGGCATCATAAGCTTCTAAGTTTCCTGCCCCAGAATTTCTCAGGGGAACTGCACTTTTTGATCCAGAATGATGCAAGGGGACTCCTTCTATATCTGGCTCAAGATGAGCAGCTCTCCTGGGAAGCCCAGGAAAGCTACTCAGCTGGTTTTCTGTTGAGTCTGTTGAGTTTTGTTGAAACTTTTTGAGCTGTTCTTTTTTTTTTTTTTTTTTTTTTTTTTTTTTTTTTTGAGCTGTTCTGAACGGAATAAGCCACTTAATTGTGTTTCTCTTGATTATTTAGTATGGGATAAATTTAAGGATAGTAGATACATAGAGTAGATAGATAGGAGATAAGTGCCTCCCCCTCCTGTTCAGGCAGCCTGCTTGATAAAAGTCTATTATCAGTAGTATTTTTTGCCCTAGTAACAGAACTGCACAGTGGAAAAAAAGAAGCTACACACAGAAAAACCCCAAAACATCAAAACCAGGAAAAAGATATGAAGACAATATAGGCTTTTAGAAATTTCAGTGGGCGTTGTTGAATGATGAGGCATAATTTAAGGAGTGCTAGATCTGTATTCTTTACCAGATTACCTGAATAAAATACCTAAAGCTAAAAAAGCATATTTCAGTAAGTAAATATCTCCAGATAACTGAAATTAATCCCTTTTAAGGACACTTTTATTTTACTATTTTTTAATGAAAATTTCTAACATTTTTTAAAAGTTTACATTAATTTTTTTGAATAAGGCTTACCATTATGATGCAATAGAATAGTGATTCCCTGAGAGGAAATTGGTTTGAAAGCAACATGTCACAATACAAGATTATACCTGAACTTTCATTATCTAATTTCGTTGTTTTCTATTAACTGTTCTTATTTGGCAGCTGCTGTCTTTACCACTTTGTTGTTGTTGGTTTTTTTTTTTTTTTTTTTTTTTTTTTAAGAAAATTACTTTTATTTTATTAAATATTTTCCAGTGATATTTTTAGCAATCAGTTTTTAAACATTTGAGTTGCAAACTTTCCCCTTCTTTTTTGCTTCTCCCCTCCTTCTTGGGAAGGCAGACAAGTTGATTTTAATTTACATATGAGGTCATGCAAAATATGTCCATATTAACCATGTTGCAAAAGAAAACACAAAAGAATAATAAAAATAAAATTAAAGAAGCATACTTTATCCTGCACTCATAGTTCATTAATTCTTTCTCTGAAAGGGATGCCATTTTTTTCATCATGGATCCTTTGTAATTGACTTAGATCTTTGTGTTAATCAGAGTACCTAAGTCTTTTTAAGTTGTTTTATCATTAATCCTAATTTGATAGAGAGGTTTAGGTTGGCAGAGATCTTGTTTATGGAGATTTTGTTTACTCCAGAGGTTAGATCTTCAAGGAGTCTGTGTTTAGATTTTAGGGGACACTGAACTTGGATAAACAAATATATCTTTATTTCAGTGTAATTGATTTCCTTTGTAATCTTGTATGTTTTTATGCATTTGAAAACTTTTTGCGGAGGGTTTATGTGCCCCAGGGTACAACAAACACACACTGAATGTTCTTTATACATTTTAAATTCTACATGTCTAAAGATGAATTCATTATCTTACTTTCTCAACCCTCTCCTCTAACTTTTCTTTTACTATTTAGAGTACTACTATCCTCCCAGGTAGCTGGAATTGCATCCTTGGTATCATCCTCCATTCATCACTATTACACTCGTCACTCCTTTAGTTTGTTGCTGAGGCTTGATGATAATATCTCATATCACACTTCACTCCTCTGGCTGTTCCCTGTCTCAAGTCTTTTCTCACTTTAGTCCAGCCTTGATTTTGCTGTCAAATTTATCTTCCTAAAGCACAGTTTTGACCATATTGATTGCTCCTTATTTTGAGTCAAACAATAAATTCCAATGGCTTCTTATCATCTTCCAAATTCAAATGCAAAATCCTTTGATATTCAAAGATTTTCCTAACCAGTCCCTTCTTCCCACTGTGGTCTTTTGGAATCTTCTACACCCTTCCCCCCCCCCCCCCCCCCCCCCCCCCCCCCCCCCCCCCCCCCCCCCCCGGACTCCTAATCGATTAACACTGACCATCTTGTCATCTTCCTAATTCTGGAGCACTTTGTTGCCTACCTGAAATTTTCCCCCTTTATATCTCTGTGTCCTGGCTGCTGTAAGTCCTACTTAAAATCCCTCATCCAAAAGAGGCTTTTCTCATTTCCATTAACGCTAGTGCCCTCCCTCTGTTAGTTATCTCCAATTTATCCTATATATATTTTGTTTGCACATAATTTTTTTGCATATCATTTCCTCTGTTAGATTGTGAGGTCCTTGAGAGCAAGGGACTTTTTAATTTTTTTGCTTTATTTCTAGTGCTTGACACAGTGCCTGACACATAGTAGGTACTTGATAAATTCTTGTTGACTGATTTTGAGGGTGTTTTTTTTTTAATAGTGTGTATAGATTTTTTTTTTCAGTTTGTTATTTTTGAACTTTCCTTTGACCTAACACTGTTATAGTCTTTGTTTAAGGATAAAGTATAGCATTAACTTTTTATTTCTTCTCAGTAGTATTTTATTTTTTCAAATACATGTAAAGATAATTTTCAACATTCACTCTTGGAAAACCTTTCGTTCCAAATTTTTCTTCTTCCCTCACTTCTCCCCATCCCTCCCCTAGAGAGCAAGTAATCCATATATGCCAAACATGTACCACATTTGTCATGATGTACACACACATACACACACACACAAAATCAGATCAAAAAGGAAAAGAAATGAGAAAGAAAAAGTAAGCAGATAATAACAAAAAAGGTGAACATACTATGTTGTGATCCACATTCAGTCCCCATAATCCTCTGTCTGGATGCATATGGTTTTCTCCATCACAAAATCTGTTGGAATTGCCCTGAATCACCTCATGGTTGAAGGAGACCCATGTCATATTGTATTTAACATATACTTTAACATATTTAACATTTATTGGACTACCTACCATCTAGGGGAGGAAGGTGGGAGGGAAGAAAGGGAAAAGTTGGAACAGAAGGTTTTGCAAGGATCATTGTAGAAAAATTACCCATACATATGTTTTGTAAATAAAAAGCTATAATAATAAAAAAAGTATTTAAACTTAAAAAAAAAAGAGCCATGTCCATCAGTGTTGCTCGTCATATATTCTTGTGAACATTCATTTTTATAAGACTGTTCCAAATTTTTCTCCCTTGTTCCACCATCTCCCCCCTTTCCAAGAGAGCAGGTGATTTGATTTAGATTAAATTTGTGCAATCTTTTAAAACACGTTTCCATATTTGTCATGTTGTGAAAAAAAAAAATCAGACAAAAAGGCAAAAAAAACATGAGAAAGAAAAATCAAACTAAAAAAAAGGTGAAAAAACTGTGCCTAGATCCATATTCAGTTTCCATAGTTTTCTCTCTGCCATTTTCCATCCCAAGTCTATTGGAATTGTCTTGAATCATTTGTTGAGAAAAGGCTAGTCTATCACAGTTGATCACATCTTGCTGCTACTGTGTAAGCATCAGTTTATGTAATCTTTCCAAGCTTTTCTAAAAGAAGTTTACTCATCATTTCTTAAAAGAACAATGATATTCCATTATATTCATATACCTTAACTTAATCTGTTGTTCCCCAACAAATGGGCATTCGCTCAATTTCCAGTTCCTTGTCACTACCCCAAAAAAAAATAAATAAATAAACCCAACCCAAGCCAAAGTGTGCTACAAATATTTTTTGTGGATATGGGTCTCTTTGGGATACAGACATAGTAGTGCTATTACAAGGTATGCACTTTGGGCATAGTTCCAGATTGCTCTCCAGAATGGTTGTATCATTCCACAACTTCACCAACAATGCCTTAGTGTCCCACATCCCCTCCAACATTTATCATTATCTTTTCCTGGCATCTTTAGCTTTAACTTTTAATAAATGTTTCACCTACTTTTTTTTTTTTTCATTTTATTAGTTCTTAAACATTTTTTGGGTTAGATGGTAACCTGTGATTTAATTGGAATAGGGAATTTCAGCTCAGAAAACTTTTTCTCCCAGTTCAAATTGATAATCTTAAAGACTTATCTAGGCATTGAAAGATGTCACACAGCAGTTATATGTCAGAGGCAGGACTCAACCCAAATAAATATTTCTTGTTCCAAGACTAGTTCTCTAGCCTTGTTCCATGCTGCTTCTCATAAAAATTGCTGGTGTTAGAATTTCTCATCTGAGGATAAAGCATCATTTTAAAAGGTACTCCATTTTTTCCAGTGCCAGACTGTTAGCAACTTCATCCCATTAGACTATAAGGATTAACTAGGAATAAAGAGAAAATGTGTCTCTGAGGATCAAATAGCTACCAGAAATTCCACATATATCAATATTTATGACAAGAGGTCATTATTTCTCTCTCCCCATTTCCCAAATTTTGTTTTTTAAACTGTCCTGTTAGAAGTATAATGAGAATAGCAAGTAATAACAATTAACAGAAGACTACAGCGCTATCAGCATAATAGTATTGTAATCAACATTATATCACCATTTAATAGTTGATAATTCTAATGATGAAACTAGAGTCATTTAAAAAGGTTATATTTAGCAGGCTTGATTTAAAAATCAGGGAGTATATAATGTAATTTCAGAAGACTAATAAAATAATTAAAGAGAAAGTAAATTTTTATGATTTAAAAGTCTCAAACCTCATTTATCTGGTTAAATTTGTGTAGAATATCTTATGTTGATTAAATGAGATTTTGCTGTTCAGGTTTTTATTTTTATAGTTTTTTAGTAATTTCTTATTGGTATTTAGAATCTTTTAATAATCAAACCTTGGTTTTTTTTTTTTTTTCTTTTTTTTCTTTTTAAAGCATAGCCAGCATTGGCTTGAATGTTCATCATATCCTCCTTTTAGGGAGATTAGTGACTAACTTTACATATACCCCAGTAAGGTGTGTAAAATATTCAAACATTCAAAAATTGCTTAAGTTTTGTTACGTATTTATCATCATTCATGTTTAATGACTTTAATTACCTTAGGATTATTTTTGGTTTAGATCTTTATTTTGATAGGAAGGATTTTTTGGGCTTAATTTTGCTTTAGTGAAAATCTGATTAGGCTTGATGTAAAGAATTCCAATTGGGGGAAAGTAGCTTGTCCACTTTTACCAGGTTATGTTTAACTGACAGACTATGATTTAAAGTTGCAAAGAACCTTTGAGAGAGTTGATTTTTATGCTCTGATTCTAATTTTTTCTTTATTTTAAATACAGAATAGGAAAAGAAATTAAACATTGACGTTTACAGAGGATTCAAAATATATATTGAAATTTCCATTTCAAGAAAGCCTATATAATAAATTTTACACTTTGTGTTCAGAACTAACCATCTTTCTTTTCTTGTAGGTTTTCCTTTGCTCTCTGCAGTATACTTTTTACTGTATTTTTTTTCTCCCTTTTCTTGTCTTATCTCACTGCCCCCATCCTTCCAGAAGGTTACAATTAAGCCTGGATATGTATGTATAGATACAGCCACACATACATACATACATATACATAGAATCTATCTATAATCATAGATACATATACATTCATATGCATCTTTGAAGATGTTTGTCCTGTGTTTCTCTAAGGGTGGATAACATTTTTCTTGTAAAGTCCAAGTCTTTCTGTATTTTTCTAACTCCACCAAATCTTCATTTCCTGCACCACAGCAATATTTCAACCCTGTCCTGTCTAAGTTAAATTGTCTTAAACAATATTGATTAATATAGTTGACATATAGTATAGTTTTCCTAATTTTCTCTTTTGATGAAATCTTAGATCATGATTATTACTCCTGGGTTTTTTTTTTTTTTTTTTTACATAAATTCTATTTCTGATCTTATTTTGTTAGTGTGTGTATCTTGTATTTTCTATCTTATGTCCTGTGCTTTGTTTCTACTGACTACCTTGCCCTCTTATTACTTAGCTCTCCCCTCTTCCCTATCCTTTCCTTATCTTTCTGCCCCCCTTTACCTTTGCCTTCTTGTTTCTTTCTGAATTTAGGAGACTATTATAGCCTTTCATATGTATATGTATGTGTGTGTGTGTGTGTGTGTGTGAATAGACACACATACATATATATATGTTATATTCCCTCTTTATCCCATTCCCATTAATCTACATACCTTATCCTATCCCTCAAAAAAATCCCTCCCATATCAGCTTCTCCCTTTCTATCCTCTACCTCGTATTTCTTTCTCAATTTAGGTATTGTGCACATATTTGTCTTGTGTACTGTTCCTCTTTAATCTATTCTCAGTGAAAGTAAGGAACTATGAGCCCCCCTTTCCCCTTTGCTACATACACAGTTTAGCTTTTTAGGATGATATTCGCAGCTCTACCTCAGTCTTTCTTTCAAACTATTCAATTGTTAATAAAAATTTTAGACATACAGTTTACATTTTCATATATAAAACAATTTGTCATCATTGAGTCTCTTGTAATTAGTCTTTGATGTTTATCTTATATTTCCTTTGAATCTTGTTTTTTGTAATTTTTGTAATTTGTAATTGTAATTAATTTTCAATTAAATTCAAGTTTTGTTTTTTGTTTTTTTTGCAAAAAGGCTTGAAAGTCTGGCAATTCATTGATTATCCTTTTGTTCAGGATTATGCTTAATAATGCATGATGTTTTTGGTTGCTTTCCTAGTTCTTTCACTCTTTGATATATGGTGTTACAAGACCTGTAATCTTTTAATGTAATGCTGCTAGGTCTTAAGTGATTCTAATTGTCTTTTCATTTTTGAATTTTTTTTTTGCTGCTTTTAATATTTTCTCTTTGCCCTGTGGGTTACATAATTTGACTATGACGTTTTCTTCTGCAAGTTTTTTCCTCTTTCCAGTGGTGATTGGTGATTTTTTTCGGTTAATACTTTTCCTTTTTGTTCTAACATTTTAGGACAGTTTTATAGAATTATTTCTTGTATTACTGTATGAAGACTTTTTTTTTCTTATTATAACTTTCAGGTAGTCCTTATGTTTTTCTTCTCTTGATCTGTTTGTAACAGTTTTTCTTATGAGGTGTCGCACATTCTTTTTTTTTTTTTCTCATTTATAATTTATTATCTCTTGGTCTCATAACTTCACTGGCTTCCTCTTCCCCAGTTCTGTTTTTCAAGGAGTCATTTTCTGCCTTGATGTCCTGGATCTCCTTTTCTTGTTGGTTGACTTTCTTTTCATAATCTTGTTTTCCTTAGATTGTTTTTCTTTTTAAAAATACTTTCTCAATGTCTCATTTAATTTTTGAGTCTTTTTTTTGACCTGTGAATTACTTTTTGGGTAGGTAACCATTTAACATTACTCTTTGGAGTAGGAGAGGCTTCTTATTTATTTATTAATAATTATAACTTTTTATTGACAGAACCCATGCCTGGGTAATTTTTTTTTTTTTTTTTTACAACATTATCCCTTGCACTCACTTCTGTTCCGACTTTTTCCCTCCCTCCCTACCCCCTTCCCCAAATGGCAATCAGTCTTATACATGTTAAATATGTCACAGTATTTAGGAGAGGCTTTTAATTAATTTTTTTACTTTAGTATACTCTTCTGAAGATGAACCCTGGGGTCTTCTCCATTCCTATAATAATTTTCTGTGTTTGGATTCTTTCTCCTTTGTGGGTTTTTTGTTTTTTTTTAATTTTTAGCAGTTTATTAGTGTAATTACCTTTCCTCCTAGGGTATGGAGGATAATGCCTCCAGCTTTACTTCCTCCTTCAGTGTTCTCCTTTCACCTGGGACTGAAACCAAGAATTCCACTCTTCCTGTAAGTGCTCTCAGTTTAGCATCCTCTAACCCCATTGCTTCTGTACTCACTTTGTGTGTTCTGGTTTCCTTTTTCCCAGAGCTACATCTGGCAGTACTGCTTGACTTTGTGTCCTTTATCAGCAGTTCTTTGTTGTATACATTTTTATGCACTTGACTTTACCTTTTTTAATTTAAGTCATAGGAATTCTTGATTTCCTGGCTATAATTTTCAGAGACTTGGGTTGTCATTTCTCTTTTTTTTCCTTCTATACTTATTTATGATGGCATTTATTATTTAATATAGTTATATAATCTCTACCTTTAATTAAAAATTGGATGAAATTAATGTATTATTTTCTCTAAGGAGAAAATATGAAGTTCTTTTTTTTTGCTTCTGTAGTTTATTTTTTTTTTGTTTTATATATAACTATTATTTTCAAAATACTTCTTGTTGAATAATTAATTGTAAAGTTAACTTTAGGGAACGGGGAAAAGAGAAGACTTAACCTGAAGCTACCTTCTTTGTAGTTCTTACATATAGAAAACAACTTGTAAATTTTGGTAAAATCTTTTAGGCTAAAAATCTTTCAAAAATTAATGCCAATTTTGCAGAGAGAGTTTTTAGGGTTAGAATATCCCTCAGAGATCTTGAAGAAACTGGCCTAAGGAGTTTATGATTTGTTGCGTCTGATACATTTAATTACTAGTGATGTTACAGCTAAAACTAAGATGTTCTTACTCCTAAGTAAGTTTGTGTTTTTTTAATGTCTGTAATGTATGGTCTTTAAAGGAGAGAGATTGTGGAATAATATTGCTAGGTTTCTGAATAGTGGACTGTGTTTCTGGGCTTTCAAAAATTGAAGGATATAACTAGACTATTGCATCATTAGATGTTCATATAGGAAAACATTTTTTACTAAAACACCTAGTATACAATTTTTTTTCTATTGTTTTTCCATGGAATCATGAAGAATATTGTTTCCAGATACTGACTTCACATATTGTGGAATGAGGCAGTCCTCAGTGTGATTCAGGGGTTTTAGAATCAATGTACCCCAGTTAGAATTCTTGTGGTGTTATTTGCTGGCTGTGTGGCCTTGGCAAATGAAACCTCTTTGGACTTCAGTTTTCTCATCTGAAATTGAGAGGTCAGTCACTTCTAGCTTTAAGGAGCAAATTTGATCTCATATATGTCACTTAAAAATAGTAGGATAAACCCAATGACTAAATATGACTCTTGATCAATATGCCTTATTCAAATATAGAAGGTAAATATAAAGAGGGTAAAGGGGACAGGATGGGTTGCATAGTTCTAGAATGAAAGCAATGTCAGAAGCAATCTAACAACCTTTCATTTTGCACATGTGTATTTGAGTACTTGAACATATTTTATATGTATGTGTATGCGTGTGCATGTGTGTCCATGCAAGTGTCTCCATTAGTAGACTATAAATGCCTCAAGGCAGGACTGTTGCATGTTTATTTTTATATTCCCAGTGCCTACTATTATACCTGACTTTATTGTAGGCACTTAAAGTCTGTCTTTTTGGTTGATAATATTCAAAACTTATTTCCATTTTTGTCATGTTTAATAAGTTAGATGTGAGGAATGCCATATATATAGTTTCCTTGGATTTTAGTAAAGTGTTTGACAAAATCTCTTATGTTTTTCTTGTGAATAGGGCAAATGTGGAATAAATGATAGTACAGATAGATAGTAGTAGTTAAATAAACCAATAATCAATAATTAATTGTTTGTCAGCTTAGAAGGACAATTCCAGTATAATGTCCCAGAGGTCTTGATTCTCTGCTTAATATTTTTGTTAATGACTTAGAGGGAAAACATACTTTTCAAATTAAATTGGCCGGTGATATAGAGCAGGGAGTGATAATTAATATACTACAAAGTGAGATCCATACAAATTTTAATGGACTAACTTGGAGCTAAAAATAAGATGACATTTACTAAAGATACATGTAAAATCTTATACTGATTCAAAACATCAACTTAGCCACATACAAGATGAAAGAAGATTTATTTGAAGGTGATCTAGGTGTTTTGGTTGACTGTAGGTTTAG
Source organism: Sarcophilus harrisii (assembly GCF_902635505.1). Taxonomy (NCBI): domain Eukaryota; kingdom Metazoa; phylum Chordata; class Mammalia; order Dasyuromorphia; family Dasyuridae; genus Sarcophilus; species Sarcophilus harrisii. Next base: position 511,005,772 of record NC_045427.1, on the reverse strand, counting down.
TATGAATCAGTTGTGTGTTATGGCAACTATTAAAAAAAGGTATGACTTCCAGTTTTTTGGAGCCATTTATCATTATCTTTTCCTATCGATCTTTAGTCAATCTTAGCCAATCTGAGAGATGTGAAGGGATACCTCAGTTACTTTAATTTGCATTTCTCTAATCAGTGGTGATTTAAGTATAGAAATGACTAATTTCTTCTTTCGAGAATTGTTCATATCATTTGACCATTTATCAGTTGGAGAATGATTTGTATTCTTACAAATTTGAATCAGTTCTCTATATATTTTAGAAATGAAGCTTTTTATCAGAAACACTGTCAAAAAATTCCCCCCCCCCCCCCCCCCCCCCCCCCCCCCCCCCCCCCCCCAATTTCTACTTTCCTTCTAATTTTGACTGCATTGGTTTTGTTTGTTCAACCTGTTTTTATTTCAATGAGTCGACATTAACTGATTTAGTCTTTTGCCCTTTTATCTTTTCCCTTGTCAGTTTGGTGTAACGACCCCGCTAGCACCCAGAACACCCTAGAATCAGCAGGAGTCAGGATAAGCAAAAGTCCTTAACTTTTATTCTTCCTTTTAGACGCAGGATTGAACAGGATGGAAGCAGATTCTCCGGAACCGCCTTCTCCCTTGTCTATAGTCGAGAGTGTCCTTGGCTAGCTTTACTCCACCCCCTTAGTCCCTCCTACAATCCGCTATAGCCAATCATTGAGTCAGTACGGATAGTGGAAAGGACCATTTTTCAAGCATATGCCCATAGAATATTGTCCAATCAGTAGTTAGCCTCCAGTGCTGGGCAGTCCTGACCTCAGTGCATTGATTGAATAGTTTCAGCCCTCTGTGGATCTGAATAAAGCAGCTGTATGTTGGGTTGGTTTTTTAGCAAGGGAACTGGAGTGGGTTAAGCGACTTTGCTTGTTGTGCATACTCAATTTAGCAAGTGTCAGAGCCAGTTGTCATTCCCGGATTTCTCTTGATTTAAGCTTAGGGTTCTTTCAATTTCTATTCTTCCCTCCCCTCCTTTTTTCTTTTCCTCCTTCCCTCCTTTCTTATAAAAAAAAAATACAAAACTTGATAAACATCAATCAAGATGAACATATTTCCATATATACAAAGGATAAGAAAAATAAGGATTGTGTATTAAACCATGAAGCCTTTTGAATAACTTTTAAAAAGTATATATTAAGCATAGCACAGTAGTTCCAAAACTAACCTGCTTGTTTGCATCCCTTTCTTAAACTTATACTGATTTCTGTATATTTGTTATTGTTTCATTGATGTTTTTTCTTGGTTATAATTTCTTCCTATGGGCCACCTTCCAGCTCCTCTTTTGAAACACAGAAATATCGGCAAGCAAAAGAATTATGTTGATCTTCTATTCTTCCCCTCATTTGATATTTTTACATTCTTTTAAAATTTTGAATTCCATACTCTCCCTCCCAACATTTTCCTCACACTGAGAAAACAAGCAATAGAATATTGGTAATACAGTGAAATCATAGAATATGGATTAGATTTGGTCTTATAATAAAGAAAAATAGTTAATGGAAATTGACACTGTCCTGCTCTATGACTGTATTTGGCAGATTCAATTTTGCACTTGCAGTCTTTGAGCTGCCAGTAAAGAGGGAAGTTTGTCTTAACATCTGTAATCTGGGACTGAGATAGGCGTTTGAAAAAAATGCTTTTTGTTCCTAAATAATTTGCAGATTTAAAACAATATCTTTTCTTTTTAATTTTCCTATTTAGGTTAACTGTGTATTGAAAGTGAGAGAGAGAATACATATGAACAAGTAAATGATGAGGGAGCTGGATTCTTGAGCCAGGAAGATGGTTCAAGTTTCAGACATAAATAGTTATGTGATCAGGGCATGTTACTTAAACTTTAACTGTTCTAGGCAACTTGGAAGAATAGAAATTCCACACAAAGTGCCTGTCTGCCTGCCTTGGTAGAGGAAATTTCTCACCAAGAACATCCCTGCTCTGTTGAAATCATAGGTTTACTTTACTTCTGCCAGCCTTTGTCATTATTCCTATATATTGAAGTATCTTAGAATTGTTTGGAAATACACACAAGTGTGTGCACACACACATATTTTGGAGAGGAAATAAATGAATAAGTTCTTGGATATATCTTCTTTATTGAAATGCTGCTTTTAAAAATGTTTATAGTTAACTTCAAAAGTTATGAATTCTGTTCATACTTCATAGATGCTGAGATAACAGTGAGAAGCATAAAAAGTAGTTATAAATTGTAGCGTTTCAAATTGAAAATTTTTATCCCCAAATGGAAATTCAGTATATTGGTACTTTGCAACTTAGAAATAATGAGTAAAATAGGGAAAAGAGTTAACAAGAGTTATAAGCTATTGTTGGAAAGTTTTATTTACTTGGGAACAATATTTCTCGTGGGAATTAAAATCTTTTTGCCTCACATAGCAGATTGAAGGGAGAGTACAGTAGAAAAAATGCTTTAAACCAACAATGCGTTTTTGAAGGAATTGTTACTTTTTTCCTTTTTTGAACTTAGAATTGTTTCTGTTTGTGGGAGCTGGAGACTTTGTTGAAAAATATATTTCTCTATGCCTTTGATTTAATTTTGGAATTTTTTTTTTTAGTTCTTGAAATTTAATTCTGATATTATATAGCAGGCACATTATGGTAGATATGATCTTATAAGGAAACATGTAACATTTTTAAGTGAAACTGTGTTATTAAACAATTTAAATACAATTTTACCATTTTTAAAAACATGCTTTAGAGAAATATTTAGGTATAATAGAAAGAATATTGTCATGGAAATCAAGAGTCTTGACTCTGCTGCTATTTTTTTGATGTCTCTTTAGGCCACACTTTACTTTTCAGTAAAGTGAAAGCATTGATTTGGATTTCAGAAAATTTCAAGCTCAACTTTTATGATTATTTGTAATTTGGTCCCTTTGTTCAGAGAGTTACTCTCAACTGTTTATTCTATAACATCTTGTTAAATTGTATAATTTTTTTGTGCTCTCTTAATTACAAGAGATTTTTCTGAATTATCTTTTAGCACTGTGATGCCTTTTTAAAGGGGGGACATGTTGAGCAGTTCACAAAAAAAGCTGCTATATGCTTTCCTTTCTTTTTCACCCTGAGATGAATAAAGATTTATTATAGAATTTTAGAGATGTAAGAAATCATAGATATTATGTAGCCCAATTTCCGTTTTATATAGATGGGGTAATGTAATAACGGGTAATGGATATCCCTAAATTTGTACAGTCATCTGCTGGCATTTCCACAGTAACAATTGGGATTATTTATATACACATATGTATGCATATAGGGAGATGGAGAGCATGTGAAAGAACATTAGAGAATATGAGAGTATGTTCTTTATCATAATGTCCTTAAACACTGTTGTGATACCAGTAGCTAATGGTTCATGTCTTCTGATCCAATTCTAGAATTCCTTTATCCTGAAGTGATTGCAAGAATAAAGGACAAATTAAATCTCATAAAATTCTGACTTTAAGGTAGTCAGAAATATAATGCAGATGGTACTAAAGTTCCTCATTACTACATTACTAATAGGGTCAGAAATGGCACCAAGAATTCTTACATTGTCCAGACTCTTATTTCTTGCTCTTTTTTACCCTTTTTATAAATATATATGTGTGTCTATATATATGAAAATGAGGAATGAAATACTAGAGTTTTTATAAATGTTCAAGTATTTGATCAGTTTTTTTCTTTGTCTGCAGGTCAATATGGAAATCCATTAAATAAACACATTAGACATTATGAAGGATTGTCTTATGATGTGGATTCTTTACACCAAAAACACCAGCGTGCCAAAAGAGCAATCTCACATGAAGACCAGTTTTTACGCCTGGATTTTCATGCACATGGAAGGTGAGTGGTTTAATTAAATTTGTATTGATATTTTTTTGTTTTCACTTCACCTAAATTTATAGCATATTCTTCCTTTTCTTCGAGAGCTTTTTTCATATAACTAAAACTTTGTTTTTTGAAAAGGAGTTAGAAGAGAAAAAAAATAAGTCTAACTTGTCACACATTGAAAAAGTCTGCATATAGCCAGCACATTGTTTCAGATCTTATAATCCACTACTATTTTCTTTTTTCTGTTTTGGGACCGTACTTGTGTTGTTATTTGTAATTTTTATCATGTCTTTCTTTTTATGATTTATTTCATTTGAAATTTATTTTTACATAACCAAAATGTAAAAGCCAAATTTTGCCCCTTGATATTTTTTTCCTACAGAAGAAATTGGTAATATTAGAAAATTTGACTGATGTATTTTTTAATTTTGGTTTTTTAATAAATGGATTGTCCATATCATATTAGTAAGGGCATAATAAAAATTCAGAATATCTGAAGTTAAATGTGTTACAGTATCAAAAGATTTGCTATTCCAGGGAATTTTAGGTAATTTTTAACCTTTTAATAGCTGTATTTATATGTGTAGGTATATATTTAAGTATCTATATATGCCTTATATTTATATATTCATGGAAATGATACTTAAATAAAATACCACGAAAGCAAGAATCAAAAGATATCACTTCTAGTGCCTCTTCTGATGCTACTAGTAATGTATTGTTGGCAAGTTATTCAATTTCTTTTACAGATCAGGAACTTGAGGGTTTTTTTTTGTTTTTTTTTTTTTAAATAGATGAGTAACTTTAGTACCATCTGCATTATATTTCTGACTACCTTAAAGTCAGAATTTTATGAGATTTAATTTGTCCATTATTCTTGCAGTCATTTTAGGATAAAATTTTGGGGTCTTTTTTTTTTGACTCTTTTTTGAATTCTTCTAATTTTCTTTCCTCCCTCAAGTCAGTTGTTTGCAAAATCTTGTCTGTTCTTTGAAATGTTTGTCCTATTAACTACATTACCTCTAGGAATCAGACTTGCCTTAAGACGGACTTATTGCAGCAGCATCTTGATTGAGTTCTTTGCCTTTAGTCTTGTCTTTATCATCTGGTTTGTGTATCGCTTTTGGATTAGTCTTTATTAAAAAACTTATCTCACCACTAGACACCTGTCAGATTGACTAGAATGACAGGGAAAGATAATGTGGAATGTTGCAGGGGATGTGGGAAAACAGGGACACTAAATACATTGTTGGTGGAATTGTGAATACATTCAGTCATTCTGAAGAGAAATTTGAAACTATGCTCAAAAAGTTATCAAACTGTGCATACCCTTTGATCCAGCAGTGTTTCTACTGGGCTTATATCCCAAAGAGACCTTAAAGAAGGGAAAGGGACCTGTATGTGCACGAATGTTTGTGGCAGGTCTCTTTGTAGTGGCTAGAAACTGGAAACTGAGTGGATGGATGCCCATCAATTGGAGAATGGCTGAATAAATTGTGGTGTATGAATATTACGGAATATTATTGTTCTGTAAGAAATGACCAACAGGATGATTTCAGAAAGTCCTGGAGAGACTTACATGAACTGATGCTGAGTGAAATGAACAGGACCAGGAGATCAATTATATACTTCAACAACAATACTAGATGGTGATCAATTCTGATGGATGTGACCCTCTTCAACAATGAAATTTACCAAATCAGTTCCAATAGAGCAGTAATGAACTGAACCAGCTACACCCAGCGAAAGCACTCTGGGAGATGACTATGAACCATTACATAGAATTCCCAATCCCTATATTTTTGCCCACCTGCATTTTTGATTTCCTTCACAGGCTCATAGTACACTCTTTCAAACTCCGATTCTTTTTTTACAGCAAAATAACTGTTAGGACATGTATGCTTATATTGTATTTAATTATACTTTAACATACTTAACCTATATTGGTCAACCTGCCATCTGGGGGGAGGGATGGGGGAAAGGAGGGGAAAAATTGTAACAAAAGGTTTGTAAAGGAGGGGGAAAATTGGAACAAAAGGTTTGGCAGTTGTCAATGCTGTAAAATTACCCATGCATATAACTTGTAAATAAAAAAGCTATAATAATAATAATAATAATAAAACTTATCTCTATGATTTCATCCTCATTTTGAAACTATTTCTGTTACTCTCTGTGTCCTAGATTCTTTGTGTGGTCTTTTTTCTTTATTTTGATGTAAGTTGTCCAATTCTGTATTTGTTTTTAAAAGATATTTTATTGATTTATATTTCTTAATATCACTATTCAATTTCTATCCTTTTCCTACTCTACAAAGAACCCTCTTTTGCAATAGGGGAACATGGTCAACAGATATATTGACTCACTGACAGCATTCTGCATCAATGGTCCAGTACTTCTTTATCTAGAGTAGGGAAGTATATTTCATCAAAGACAGTCCCCTAAAATTTATATTTGTCATAGAATTCTGATTTCTGATTTATTTAGTACTGTTTTCTTTAATGGCATATCTACTTTAATTGTTTCCAAGTTTTCCAGAATTCCTTCTAGTTCTTTTAATGATACAGTAACTTTCATTATATTTAGAGGCTGTGTGTGTATGTGTATGTGTACATATGCATGCATGTGACACTCATTTTTCAATTTGCTGGATATCTTTTTTGTTTACATTTTCTTTATTGTCACAGAAATTTATATTACCAACATTTTGTTATATGTGGAGTTTTTTTTGTCCTCTTTAAAAAAAAATTAAATTTTATTGTTGTTTTTTTGCTTTTACACCAGTCATTTATGGAAAAGAATAATAGCCCAACTGAAATATGTATCACTTCTTTTTGTTCTCCTAATTTACTTATGTGATCTTTTAAAATCTAGTTTCTATATCTTTTCGAAGTTTTCTTACATTATGTTCAGTACTAGTCTAAATCTAATTTCTGCTACTTTAAAACTTTCTTTGTAGTTCTTGTAAAATTAACTTTCTTCTAACCCTCCCATTCCTTCTTACTCTGTCTCCAGTAGTTTGGGTTCTTTTTTTTTTTTTTTTTTTGAAAATGAGGCTATGTCTATTTTCTGATTTATTTTGCTATTTTAAAAGTGTATAATTTTTATGATTATTGCTTTATGTGGTAATTTGAGATCTAGTCACGCAGGCTTCCAGGAAATTAGGGGAGGTAGCTAGGTGTTGCAAGGAATAGAGTGCTGGACCTGGAATCAGGAAAACCTGGGTCAAAATCTAGCTTGGGCAAGTTATTTAACCTATTTGTTTCACTTCCCTTATTTTTGAAATAATAGCATTTATCTTCCAAAGTTATTGAGGATTAAATGAGGTAGCAAGTGTAACACTTGGCAAAACTTAAAAAGCTATATAAGTACTAGATGTTATTAAAACTTCTTTGTTCTTTTATTTACTTTGAGACTCTAGACGTTTTTATTCATTCAAATGAAATGTTTTTTGGGGGGGGAGGGTGCTGAGGCAATTGGGGTTAAGTGACTTGCCCAGGGTCACACAGCTAGGAACTGTTCTGTTACATGTCTGAGGTCAGATTTGAATTCAGGTCCTCCTGATTTTAGGGCCGATGTTTTATCCACTGTGCCACTTAGCTGCCCCCCAAATGAATTTTTTAGTTGCTTTCTACAATTTTTTGTAATCTGTTGACAGTTTTCCTAAAATCTTTAGGTAATTTTTTTTATTATATTGACATGACACAGCTATTAACACTGAATGCTACATTCATTATGTTTTCCTTTATTAGTATTTAAATTTTGCATGTGTCTTGAGAGATGAATATCCATTTAATCAGGATAGAGGTATGTTGTTTCATAGTTGTGAATGGAATTGATTGGATGAAGTTTTCTCAGATTTATGACAGTAGGTCTAAGTCACATGATCTCTATACCCATTTGAGCCTTGGGTGTCAGGAAGTCACATGATCCCTATTCCCATCCTGGGATGCAGGAAGTAAGTGAAGTAACAGGAAGTGACTTGACTCATAGGAAGCAGAGAGTATTGGTAACCATTGGTCAAGGATGGTTACACCTTTTAGTCTACCCAATGAAAAAACTTTTTCTATTTAATTGGCTATTCTATTTCTGGCTGATCAGATTCAGGAGCATATGGCAGTTGGGTTGGCTCCCAGGTGTGTTTGGGTCTCTCCCTGCAGGGATTAAATAAATGCTTTCTCTTTGTATTTAAAGATGTCTCTGATTAGTTAATTTGGGAAAATCCCGTCTCATACAGTTGTTATTTACTGTAATATATTCTGTTATTTTTCTCTTTGACCCTTTCATATTAATATATGTTTTATAATAATATTTCATATTATTCAGCCTCAGTTTCCATGTGTATATTCTGTTCATATTTTCTTTTTTGATTAGAAGTATGTATTATTTCTAAAGAATACTAGGTCTAGCTCATGGGAATATAAACGCAATAATTAAATAATCCCTATTCTTAAGGAACATATATTCTAATGGCGAAACAAGTACACCTAAATTTTATTCCAAATAAGTAGAAAAAAAATGCAATTAAATAAATGACATTTGGGTAGGAGAACACTAGTAACTGGAGACATCTGCAAAGCACTGCGTCTAAAAAGTGGTGTTTTGAGTTATATGGGCAGACAGGATTTTTTTTAAATTACTTTTTCTCAGTAGTATTTTATTTTTCCAAATACATGTAAAAATAGTTTGCAACATTCATTTTTTCAAGATTTTTTGTTCCAAATTTTTTTCCTCCCTCCTTTACCTTCCTCACTGCTACAACAAGCAATCTGATATAGGTTAAATATGTGCAGTCCTTTTAAACTTACTTTCATATTTGGTAGACAGGTTTTTTATGAGGTAGAGATGAGTAGGGGTTGTGTTCCATATATGAGGGGGACAGCCAAGAAGGCACAGTGATGATAGATGGAATATCATTTATGGAGCGAGTCAGTTTTGCTGTACATTCAAATATATAGAAAGAGGAAGTATGTCCAATGAGATTAAAAAGATATGTTTTGGGTATAGGTTGTAAAGGATTTTAAAAGGTAAATTTTAAAATTGTGTCAGGCTGATTTGTTTCTGGCCAATAATAATGTATCAGTCTGGACATAGAGAAACAATTTCTAGTATTTAGGCCTGATCCAGGTTTTGGTAGTTGCCACCTATATGACCGTGGGCATGTCATTTAATTCCTCTGAGCCCAACTATTTTCTTATCTTTTAAATAAAGGTTGGATTTGATGATCTCTAAGATCCTTTTCAGCTTGAGATATATTTTGGGTTAATTAGCCTTTTGTGACCTAAACTGAGTAGCTAAATACTATTTATAACAATTTTTGTATGAGAAAATGTGTTTTGATTTCTAAACAATTCATTTTTAATTGAACTTTTGGAATATGAGTCATTCTTAAGTGTAGGATATCCTGTGTAAGATAATCCCTGCCCTGAAGGCAATGTTGAGCTGCAATAACAAGACTAGTATTATGAAAACAATAATTAGTGAGCTACTGAGTGCTCCCACAAAAGACCTCTGAGGAAGGAATTAATTAGAAAGTTCGACAAAAAGGATATAAGAAATTTGAATATTGAAGAAATTATTGAGGGGAGTATTGAAGTAAGCTAGGATTTATGCTTACTGATAAATGAGGGTTGAGGAAAATTAAAGAAATTGAAATAGAATAAACAAAAAGCAAAGAGAGATTAATAATAACATCTTTGAAAATATTAGGAATATTAAGGTCTGCTTCAGTAGATAAAGATGATTTATATTTGAAGGTAGTGAGAAATATGTGTGAAGGTTTTGAATGAATTTATATTATGAAGGCAGTTAAAATTCAGAAGTTTGAATCTGATGTAATAAGGAATAAGTCCAAGATATTTAAAAGACGATGGTCAGACATAAAAACTGATAGAATAGGTTGGAGTCATATCATGAGAGATCTTTCCTACCATACTGAGAAATAGACACTTTGGAAAGCTAATGAATTAAGGGCAGAGACATACCTTTTCTTATGGGCAAATTAGTTCTCTTTATTCTCAGTTTCCTTATCTAGAAAATCAATAAGTTGAATAAAATGTTTTAAGACTCATGAGGGAAGGACTAGAGAAAGATTTGAAATTCATCTGTATAAAAGGTATAACAGAAGGCATGATATTGGATGAAATTATCTTAGAAAAAACCTTTCAAAATGAAGAGGATTAACAACAGAATCCTGAGTGGGGAAATGTCAACTTCTAGGACATGGAAGGAAGGGCAGCTAGTGAGAGAGAGGGAGGAGGGAGAGAGGAGTAGAATTAGACTAGTATAAATAAATTCAAGTCTCCAGAAGTCATATGTGATTAAGTGTTGATTATAACTGAAAGTTTAGAGAGGAATGAAAAAGCCACTGAATTTGTCTACTGTTTATCATCCTTTGCCTGGTATAGTTTTAGTAGAATGCATTTTAAAGTGAATGTCTGTTTAAAAATGAAGATGTGGAAGGAAGACTGTTTTCTAGAAGGTTTATAGAGGTTGATAGTGAAGGGATGTGAGCATACTAATATTATGGGAAAAAATTTTTTTCAAAAATTAGGTTATGGAGACTCAAGAATGGTTATAGCAAAAGAGAGCCAGTCAACAGAGAGAGAGAAGATAAAGAAGGCATAAATGATAAGAATGTTCCTGGAGGAAGATGTGGGTGGAATTGGAATTGAGAACATAAATGGGGAAGGTGGTGAAGGCAAAAGCTATTATTGTTGATAGTAAACATTTATTAAGTTCCTACTATGTGCCAAGCTCTATGTTTAATCAACTGGGGAAATACTATCGAAGAGCTTACAATTAATTTTACAGGCAGCCCATACCAAAAAAAGGAAAGCAAAAAAGTGGGAGAGGAATGAGGTGGGGAAGATATTAGCATGCAAAGACACTGTGGAGAAATCAAAGAAGATCATGGGGAATGCAGCTGGATGGGAAATGAGTATTCTGTCTTCCCCTTCTTGGAGGTTGAGGAATATACAGCTTTGTCTTCCAGTAAGAGGTGTAGAAGGTACTAATGAAGTTTGAGTACTGGTATTAAAAATAAGGAAAAATACTTCTTAGAGACAGAATATCAAGGTGGTTATAAAGATTGGGAGAAATGTTGAAATGAAGATAAGAAAAGGAGCTCATATGGACAGGGCAGCTAGATAAATACTTAATGAATTGTATTTTTGACTTGTATGGGAAAAAAGTAGCATTGAAGATCTAGTAGAGGAGGTTTGAATTAGTTACTTTGGAGAATATAATAGGGAGTGAACTACAGATAATAAAGATTTCCCAATAGCTGTGAGGATAATATACATGTAATGATCAGTCAGTTTTATGACTTCTCAGAAGGGAAGGAAGATATTCGAATTCTGTTAATACTGAGATTTGACTAGTATTGGTGATTGAACAAGAGGAAAAGAAAATTTAGGGATGCTTAAAGATGTTAAAACATAGTTAAATGGGCTAGAGTTGTGGCTGAACATTATTAAGGCAAGTAAAGTTGAAATCAGGTCTTAATCAGATTAAAAAAATAGATTTTATTAGGAGTAAAGGGAGTAAGATAAGACAGATGAAAGCAATAGGTATTTGTTTTCAAGAAAATCCAAGAGTTGAAGGAGTTGGGGTTGGAATGGTATCTAGTGGTACAATACAGAGTACATAGAAACAGCTTTTTAAAGACAACTTACTTTTGAATGAAAATATAGTTATGAAGTGCTTACTATGTGCTAAGCACTTGAGAGAAATCAGTAAAAATCCCTTGGGAGGTTTCTGGTGCTTGTTTTCTATTTAAGGTAGCATAGATTATAGCTGTCTGGAATATTGTTTTACTCAGTTATGATATGAAGGAATTGAACTAGATGGCCTCCCAGATCCCTTAGGTTATAGATCTATGATTCTGTTTTCTTATAATCTTATCTCCAAGGGAGTGTTTTATTGAAAAACATGACTTTGAAATAAGAAACAGTAATTTGAGAAGTTATTTTTACTTTCAAAGTGTGGGTCTGTTACACCCCTACTCAAGAAGATCCATTTTATAATGATTGCCTCTAAATTAAAATACAAACTCCTTGCATTTAAATTAAAGTCTCCAGGTTTTCCTCCTTCTTTCCTTCCCTTTCCTCTTTACCACCCTCCTTCTTTTTCTTTTACTTTCCTCTCCCTTCTTCCTTTCCTTCTCTGCCCTCCTCTCCCCCCTCTCTTCTTTCTCCTTTCTCCTCTCTCCTTCCTTTCCTTCCTTTTTAAAATTTCAGTAGTATTTTATTTTTCCAATTACATGTAAAGATAGTTTTCAGCATTCATTTTTAAATTTTTTATTATTTTTTTATTAATAGCTTTTTATTTACAAGTTATATGCATGCATTGACATTTGCCAAACCTTTTGTTGCAATTTTCCCCTTCCTTCCCCTCACCCCCTCCCCTAGATGGCAGAATGACCAATACATGTTAAATACGTTAAAATATAAATTAAATACAAAATAAGTATACATGTCCAAACTATTTTTTTGCTGTACAAAAAGGATCAGACTCTGAAATAGTGTACAATTAGCCTGTGAAGGAAATAAAAAATGCTGGCGGAAAAAAATAGAGGGATTGGAAATTCTACGTAATGGTTCTTAGTCATTTCCCAGAGTTCTTTTGCTGGGCATAGCTGGTTCAGTTCATTACTGCTCCATTGGAACTGATTTGGTTCATCTCATTGCTGAAGATGGCCAGGTCCATCAGAAGTGATCATCATATAGTATTGTTGTTGAAGTATATAATGATCTCCTGGTTCTGCTCATTTCATTCAGCATCAACATTCATTTTTTAAAGATTTTCAGTTTGAAAAAAAATTTTCCCCCTCCCTTTTCTCCCCAGGATAGCGAGCAATCTAATGTAGGTTATACATGTTAAATTATTTAAAAATATTTCCATGTTAGTCATGTTGTGAAGAAAAATCAGAACAAAAAGGAAAAATTGCAAGATAAAAAGTAAACACCATCAAAAGAGGTGAAAATAGTGTGCATTGATTCACATTCATTCTATGTAGTTCTCTTTTCTGGATGCAGATGGTATTTCCCAAGTCTGTTGGAATTATCTTGGATTACTGTACTACTGAGAAGAGTAAGTGTTGTAGTTGATCATCATATAATCTTGCTTATTTGCTTACTAAATATAAAATACACGCAAAGATAGTTTTAAACATTCACCCTTACAAAATCTTGTGTTTCAAAATTTTCTCCTTCCCTTCTCCCACCTTCCTCCCCTAGACAGCAAATAATCCAATGTAGGTTAAACGTGCAGTTTTTCTAAACACTTTCCACATTTAACATGTTATACAAGAAAAATCAGATCAAAGGTGTGTGCGTGTGTGTGGGGGGAATGAGAAAATAAGCAAACAAGCAAACAACAATAATAAAAAGTGAAAATACTATGTTGTGATCCACATTCAGTCTCTATAGTCCTTTGGATGCAGATGACACTTCTTATTGTTGAAAAGAGCTAGATCTATCACAGTTGATCATCACATAATCGTGTTGTTGCTGTGTACAGTGTTCTTTTGGCTCTGTTCACTTCACTTAGATCAGTTCATATAAGCCTTTCCAGCCTTTCTGAAATCATTCTGCTGATCATTTCTTATAGAATAATAACATTCCATTATATTTATATGACTTAATTTATTCATTCAGTTATTCCCCAACTGCATTTAATTTCTAGTTCCTTGCCATTACAAAAAGGGCTGCCATAAAGATTTTTGCACATGTGGCCCCTTTTCTATGATCTCTTTGGATTACAAACCCAGTAGTGGCACTTCTTAGCCAGCTCTCTGGCTGATCAGATATTCTTTATTCCAATCAGACTGGTCCATTTGCTATTCTTGATGCATGATATTTTATCTCTTGTCATTGTACCTTTGCAAAGGTTGTTCCTCAGACCTGAAATGTTTTCTCTACTCTCCTTTGCCTCTTGGAGCTTCTAATTCTCTTAAGGTTAATTTTTTTCAAGTACTATTTGAAGAGTTCAAGAAACCTTTTCTGTAGGCTAGGAGACTTAGGATAGTTGAAGGTACACATGCTTTAGGATTGAAAGAATTGGGTTTGTTTGATTCATTCTGGATTGCTGATGAAGTAGAATTGAGATAGAGGTCAAAGTTGAGGAGTTCTTCAAAGAAGTATGAAACCCAGGGTATTGGCATAAACATGATTGATGACATCACTTATTATGATGCCTTTGGATGGAAGTGGAGAGATGTATTAATGAAATGCCAAAGTCCTTGAGGAATGTGGGACACTGTCCTTGGAGGTTAGTATACTGAAGCTGTAAAAGGTAGTTGGATAAACTAATAGTATGTGCTTCAGAAACGGAAGAAATTATTGAGATGCATCACCTGACTAAATAGCTCCTCTCAGACTTTCTTAATCCTATACCTATACAGGTACAGACAGTACCAGGTACTCAGAAAAAGGAACTTATGATCAGTCCCTGGCAGTCACCATTCATTTTCCTTAACAGAGTCCACAACTACACTAAAACTGGAAAGAGGAACTTGGCCTCCAACTAACCTTTCTTCAGCTCCAGAATGAGGATTTAGCCTCTGATCAATCTCTTTCTGCCAGAAAGAGAAACCTAGCTACATTGGGATGGAATTTCCCAACTTTTATAATTCATTAGATGAATTGGATAAATTGAATGAGTGGTGTCTTTTTTAGTGGGGATCAGGAGAAAACATTAATTGGGGACAACTAGATTTCATTCAAGATACAGTTCAGTTTTCACTGGTACATTATAAGCAGTTAATGATAAAGAGCTGGGACGTAAAGGGGAGACCATGCCTATCTAGTTATTTTACATTTTGCCTAGAATCATTCTTCTATCTTTCTATTGACATTTTTCCTGAAACCTTTTTTCCCCCTAGAAAACCTTTTTTTCTGAATTTAATCTATATATAGTGTGTGGTATTAAGGGATTTATAGCATATTTTTATTTGTTTTAAATTGTCCATCGTTCTTCTTAACCCTGACCCTATTGTTTAAGGTAGAGAGAGAAGCATTTTTAAATGCAGACATTTCTCACTTTAAATGAAGAGTTTTGAATGAAGATTTTCCTGGTTGTAAAGAAGGGAGGGAGAAAGGATAGAAAGAGACCTTTGCTGGGGTGAGGACAGAAGAGAGAAGGCCCACTGAAACTGAAACCACCAGCTATGTCTGGACTTGACCAAAACTGAGAGGAAAAAGTTGCAGACATGTGGAAAGGCACCACTAGAGACCCAGACAAGACAGGATGGACAGCATAAGAGGCAGACATGAAAAGACATTTTATTTCCCCATAACTGGCTGCACTCATTTTGGATTTCTTTGGCTTGTTTACCATGCTTCCAATAAACTCATCTTTGGGAAATCTTATAATTTTACAAGATCTAATCTGCCTTGGTACTCAAACCTCATTGCTATCCTCTGCTCCTCTGATTGGAAAATGGAATTGGACACACTCCCCAGTGTCCATTTAAAGAGGGGAGACAGGAGAGACATTTCCTCATTTCCTAATTGGATTCACTAATTTTGGATTTCTTTGACTTCTTCACCATGCCCTATTGCCCAGGTATACCAGTTTTAAAAGATTACTTCCACATTTACTTCATCTGTTAAATGAAGTGTTTGTGTAATATGATCTCTGAGATCTCTTTTAATGCTAGATTTATGATCCTTTAAAAATCATATCCTTAAAATTGTAAATGCAAAATCAGTTCATGATATGTTAAATATAAATATCAGATAATGGAAAAAAATGAACTCTATGATTTATAAAGATTTAATAAACTTAAATGTATGATTTTATATGTTAATAATCATCTTACTAGTTCCTGTTTTGCTGCTATATTCTGGCTATTTTTCCTAACCATCATCACATCTATAAGATTAACATTTACAATAGAATTTAGTATTAGGTCTTGTCATTCTGCATTGTCAAATTTTTATAAACTAAAACTTGAGTTCATATCTTTTCCCCTTAGGTTTCTAATTTTCATTTCAGCCTGTTATGCTACTTGTAATATTTGGCATAACAAAGAAAAGTTAGTTAATTAGCAATTATTGATTGACTATCCTTGTTGTTACCTTGTTGGTTCACTTACTCAGCAAATATTTACTCAATATTAAATAGATCATTGTAGAGGCAGCATAATATAAGAGTCTTGAACTTGAAGTCAGAAAGAGTTGGGTATAAATTCTGTCCTTTAAATATTTAGTAGTATGTGACAATGAGCAAGTCTCTTAACTTTTGTTGCCTGAGAAATCACTCTCTAATTCTTACACTCTTCTAATTCCTAGGTTGTATCTGTTCCCACACAAGAGTATCCCATAAGTGTACTTAACTACACTTTGTCCAAAAATTTAAGACATAATCTTAATCCTTCAAAGAACTTACATTATAATTAAGAAGATGGGCATTATAACATAATAATGGCACTGCATTATCAAGCCTATGAAAAGATAGTTTGTAATCTCCTATTTATAAATAAGAATTTTAGGTAATAAAGGAATATTTAATCTATATAACTCTTGGAGAAGAAGGTTAAGGAAGCATGACATGATTATAGACTTTCTAATCAGATGTACAAAAAGGCATACTTGAAGAATGGTGAGGAAAACAGTGTGCTTGGGTAAGAGTGTTCATATTAAAGAGAGGTAGAAAATAATATTGAAGATAGTGTGGCTAGATTATGAGCCATTTAAATATTAAATTGCTTCAACAGTATTTAATTGCCCTATGTACTTAGCTTCAGGCTTTTCTGTATTTAATTTTTTCTAATTATAAAATTAGAACATGAATTAGATAATTTTAAAATTTCTAATGATCATGTCCCTTCTGACATTCAATATTCCTTAGCAACACATAGCTAGATTTAGAATAAATGGTAATTTTTTTCCTCCTTAGAACAAAATTATAGGTTTTTATTTAAAAATGTAAGGAAATTTCATTAGTTCTTATTTATATATTTACAAGCAAATACATAAAGCATGTTATTGTTCAGTTGTTTCAGTTGTGTCTGACCATTTGGGATTTCTTGGTAAAGATACTGGAATGGTGTGCCATTTCCTGCTCCAGCTCATTTTACAGATGAGGAAACTGAGGCAAACAGGGTTAAGTGACTTGCCCAATGTCCCATAGCTAGTAAGGGTCTGAAGCTAGATTTGAACTCAGAAAGATGTCTCTTCTGACTCCAAGCATACCACTCTATCCACTGTGCTACCAACTGCCCATTTTTTGGCATTATTTTATGTTTGTTTATAGGATTATGCCCTCTTCTTTAGGAAGAGCTACCTCAAACAACATAGCTAGCCAAACTAACATAGTCTCTTAAGTATTCCTATAGATTTAGTAAATAGATAGGTTGAGAAGACTTTATCATTTAGTAGCAGATAATTTAGAATATGATATAAAATACTGATAGGATTTCCCTTTTGAAAAGCTAGGTTTCTCTTTCTGGCAGAAAGAGATTGATCAGAGGCTAAATCCTCATTCTGGAGCTGAAGAAAGGTTAGTTGGAGGCCAAATTCCTCTTTCCAGTTTTAGTGTAGTTGTGAACTCTGTTAAGGAAAATGAATGGTGACTGTCAGGGACTGATCGTAAGTTCCTTTTTCTGAGTACCTGGTACTGTCTGTACCTGTATAGGTATAGGATTAAGAAAGTCTGAGAGGAGCTAATTAGTCAGGTGATGCGCCTTGTGAAATTGAATTATCTTTAAAACAAATTTCGGTTATTTCTCTAATTCTTTTTTTGTTGTTGTTGTTGTAAAAAACATTTCTTTAAATTACTCCTCTCTGTCCTCTTAGGGGTCAGGTGACCTGGTTTGATATGCAAATGCTAATTTTGCATATTAAATCAATAGGTGACTCTCAGTAACTTTGTCCTCAGTTTCCTTTTTATTTCAGATAATCAATTTTAACAATATAAGGCATAATTTAAATTAATCTGATTTGCAACTATTACATACAGAATGTAATTGTTCCTTGAGGTCAAAAAGGGCTGCACATGTAGATCCTTTTCCCTTTTTTATGATTTCTTTGGGCTATAAGCCTAGTAGAAACACTGCTGGATCATAAAGTATGCACAGTTTGATAACCTTTTGGGCATAGTTCCAAATTGTTCTCCAGAATCTTTGGATCAATTCACAATTTCACCCACATGTATTAGTGTCTGTCTTCCCATATTCCCTCTAATGTTTATCATTACTTTTTTTGTCATCTTAGCTGATCTGAGAGGTGTGAAGTGATACCTTAGAGTTGTCTTAATTTGGAATGCGTTGTATGTAGTGGACAGTAAGATGTAGTGGACAGTAGAATGTAAGCTTCCTGAGTGGGATCCAAGGCTCTTTCATTTTTATCTTGTAAAAAAGATTGTTACCAATTTTTAAAGGTTATATAACTTTTAGCTGTTATTATTTTAAACTCTCTAGCACATTGCAGAGTGTCTTCTGTTGTAGAAGTTACTTGCCTTAATGTATATTGGTTTAATGAATGAATTTAGAGCAAATGGAGTGTATTCTGCTTTATGAGCCTTCCCCCACTCCTTTCCCAGATGGCAAGTAGTCCAACATAAGTTGAGCATGGTAGAAATATATATTAAATCCAATATATTTATGCATATTTATACAATTATCTTGCATAAGAGAAATTAAATCAGACTGGAAAAAAATGAGAAAGAAAATAAAATGCAAACAGACAACAACAAAAAGAGTGAAAATACTATGTTGTAGACACCTTCAGTTCCCACAGTCCTCTTTCTGGGTGTATATGGCTCTCTTCATCACCAAACTATGGGAACTGGTCTGAATCATCTCATTGTTGGAGAGCCACGTCCATCAAAATTGATCATCACATAATTTTGTTGTCTTGTACAGTGATCTCCTGGTTCTGCTCATTTCACTTATCAGTTCATGTAAGTCTCTCCACGCCTCTCTTACATCATCCTATTTATCATTTCTTACAGAATAATAATATTCCATAACATAACTTATTCAGCCATTCTCCAATTGATGGACATCCATTCAGTTGCCAGTTTCTTGCTACTACAAAAAGAGCTGCCGTAAACATTTTTGCACATGTGGGTCCCTTTTCTTTCCCTCTTTGGGATACAAACCCAGTAGAAACACTGCACAGTTTGATAACTTTTTGAGTATAGTTCCAAATTGCTCTCCAGAATGGTTGGATCTGTTCACAGTTCCACCAACAATGTATCAATGTCCCAGTTTTCCCACATCCTCTCCAACATTGGCTAAGATGACAGGAAAAGATAATAAACAATCTGAGAGGTGTGTAGTGGAGAGTTGTCTTAATTTGCATTTCTCTGATCAATTGTGATTTAGAGCACTTTTCATATGACTAGAAATGGTTTCAATTTCTTCATCTGAAAATTGTCTGTTCATATTCTTTAACCATTTATCAATTGAAGAATGGCTTGAATTCTTATAAATTTGAGTCAGTTCTCTATTTTAGAAATGAAGCCTTTATCAGAACCTTTCGATGTTAAAATGTTTTCCTAGTTTATTGCTTCCCTTCTAATCTTGTCTGTATTAGTTTTGTTTGTACAAAACCTTTTAAATTTAATATAATTAAAATTATGTATTTTGTGATCCATAATCTCCAGTTCTTCTTTGGTCACACATTCCTTCCTCCTTCACAGATCTGAAAGATAAACTATATTAGCTTTTTCTTAATTTGTTTATAAAATCATTCTTTTTTTCTTTCTTTCTGACTTGTGTACTGGCACTTAGTAAGTAATTAATAAATGTTTTCTTTCTTCCATTCTTTTAAAGAAAGAATACAGAAAAAGGAAGTAATTTAGCAAATCAAAATACTAATCATGTTTGACAGTGTGTGTAGTATTCTCCATTCAAAATAAATTAGGGAGGTACACTTCTTTATGTCTAGAATCCTCACTTAAAATCCCTAAATTTCCATCAAAGCTCAGCTCATTCTCTGCAGCTGCTTTCCTTCTCTAAATTAATCCTGTGTATGTTTTGTATATGTTTTGTGAACCGTAGCATAATGTGGTCAATAGAGATCTGGCTAAAAATTAGAGAAGAATTGGGTTGAAATCACATCTGTGACACAAATGGGGAAATTGTGATCTTTGGCAAGTTATTTAATCTTTCAGCGTCCCATGGCAATTCTCTAAGACCTTTAGTAATTGAACAAATTCTTATATGTACTAGTAGAAAGTTCCTATACCTAGGAAATCTTATGTCTTACCTAAAAAAATCCTAAAATATATACTTTGTTGATACCTGGATTGAGTTGGACTAGGCTAAGTTTAAAATGTCAACTGGGGACAAAGACTGTAGTAGTTGTGCTTTTGTAGCCCTAGTACCTAATCTAGTTTCTGGCATATAAAGAAGTACTTGTTAAAAGGATTTTTTTCTCCCTGTTGTTTTGATCATTAGATAGTTCATTTGATTTAATTTGACTTAAAACGTATGACTTTCATTTTGTCCCATAAAGTATTATCATTAGCAAGTAAGGTTAAAGTTTTGGTTTGGCTCACTGATAGAACAAACTAATATAGAGCAAAGGTCAAAAAAAAATTTTTTTAAGAGATAAGAGTTTAAAGAGATGGTTAGTATCACAAGGAAGAAGAGAAGAAGAAATTTCAGCAGAACTGATCATATATTGAAAAGAAATTGAATTATGTATGATTTTCCATATTTATTGACTTTTTTCCCTTATGTCTTTTTTTGGAGACAAGTTTCTTCATATTTTGTAACATTTAGCTTCAGTTATTTTATGATGGTTGTACTTTCCGTTTCCATGGTTATAGCTCTTGGGTATGTTTGTTTGACTGTAATCAGTTCACGCTATACTTCTCTTCATTCTTCATATTTTTTTTAAACAACACAGTAATAGGCCCTTTATATTTGTGTACCACAGTTTGTTCTCTAATCATGTGAGTACTTGTTCCATTCTTAAATTGATAAGTGTTTGCTTTGTTTCAAGATCTTAACTAACAAAATGATGCTGCTGCTATAAAATACTGTAGTTGTAGGCATTTAATTTTTTTTCTTTTTGTCTGTAAATTATTGGATATGTTAGTAATAGATTCTCTGGGTCAAAGAGTACATTATAGGTGCTTCATTTTAATTTTAAATGACTTTCTGGAATTGTGTCATTTCACACATCTGCCAGCAATGCATTAGTTTACCTGTCCTTCCACAATTCCTGACATTTACTCTTTCCATTTTTTTTTTTTGTCACATTTATTAATATACTTCAGTATAAGATGAGATCTCAGGGTTGTTTTGAATTAAGTTTCTCTTCCTATTAGAGATTTGGAGCCTTCTTTCACATAGTTGTAAATAGTTTGCTGTTATCTACATATCCTTTGACACACAGAGAAAGAGAGAGACAGGTTTAAAGAACATGCATTTTTTAATTTTACACTACTTAGCTGTAGATAATGAAAGAGTGAGGGTTATGGCATATTGCCTGACACATTAAGGGGAAGAAAAGAATTGGTGAGGTTGAGAAATTTGGTCATTTGGCTTAGTCAGGATAGACCCAGGATAATTTGGTCTAGTATGGTGTTGGGGTGAATTTGGAAAGCAAGGTTTGCTTATATATATATATGTGTATGCATAGTCACAATTGAGGTGCATGTAATTCAGAAAATTCCTTTATTCAGATGCTAAATATAACATATGAAATTTTGTCTCTATTTTATAATTTTATTTTTGCATAAAGAATAGCTCGTGCAGAGGCTTAGGAGTAGATTTCTATAACTCAGTTCATATTTTGCTAGTTTTTAATATTGCTTGAAATTGGAATCTTAAATTCAATTTTCTTCCCTCACTTTGCAGACATTTCAACTTACGAATGAAGAGAGATACATCCCTTTTCACTGAGGACTTTAAAGTAGTAATGTCAGATCAAGTACTTGATTATGATACCTCTCACATTTACACTGGACACATTTATGGTAAGTTCAACATACTCTCCTCCCTTCCCTTCTCCTCCCCCTCCCCCTGCAAAATAAAAAAAAACAAACAAATCTAATCAGGTAAATGAATAAATTATTTTAAAAACTTCATTTAGAAGGTGAAAAAGAGCAGCAACAATAGAGTTGGGAGCTGTAGAACAGCAACAGCCAGAACCTTGGTCACAACTCCAGAGCAGAAAAGAGTGCTTTGTGGTTGCTTAAAGACCATTGAATACAAGCCAGGAGTAAATCCACCTGTCTTTAAGATCATACCATCTTGGAAGAAGTGAAAACTTTACAGGGCCCCAGAATTAGCTCTGAATAACAACTGTATAAAAAACCCTGAAACTTCGGAAAGTTCTTAAACGGAGATAGTTCGAAAAGCAGAGCCCATTTTAATGTAGAGTTAAAAGTCAAGAAATAGTCTAGAAAAATAAGCAAATACTTTGTAAAGTTAAAACTGCTTTATCCAAAGCTTCAAAGAAAAATGTGAAATGTTCTCAGGTGTTCTTACCCCCACTCCTGCAATAATTCAAAAAGGATTTTAAAATCAAATAAGAGATACAGAGGAAGAATTGGGAAAATAAATTATAGTGATGCAAGAAATTCATGAAGAAGAGCCACTTGTTTGGTAGAGGCACAATAGCATATTGGTGTCCCAATTATCCCATGTCTCCGCCAACATTTGTCATTTTCCTTCTCTTTGTATTAGTCAATTTGAGAGGGATGGGGTGGTACCTCAGAGTTGCTACAGAAAAGCAAAACACTTTTGAGGTTGGACAGGGTGAAAGAAGAGAGAGAGTAGAATAAATGGGAGTGGAAGATGAAGTAGAACAGAGGGAAATATACAGTAATCATAATTGAAAAGTATTTACAGCAAGTTTCTCTGATAAAAATCTTCATAAAACCACCCAAGAAAAACAAGGTTATGAGAAAAAAGTTAACCAACTAGAAAAGGAGATACAGAATCTTAAAGATGAAAATAACTCTTTGAAAATTAGAACTAGTCATGGGGAAGCCTATGTAGCTAAAAGAAGACCAAGAAATAACAAACATTATAGAGAATGAAAAATTACAACAGAATGTGAAACATCTTATAAGACAAACAATAGGAGAACAGATCAAGAAGAGAAAACATAAGAATAATTGAACTACTTGAAAACTGTGACCAAAAAAAGAACCTTGACACAGTAATGCAAGAAATAATCCAAGAAAATTGTCCCGTAGTGAAAAAAATATGAGGGAAAAGTAAAAATAGAAAAAAAAAAATCCATCAATCACCAACTCAAAGAGATCCTTTGAGAAAAACACATAGGAATATTATTGTCAAATTTTGAAACCTCCAGATAAAAGAGAAAATTTTGCAAGAAATAAGAAAATTCAAATTTGCTGGATCTACAATTAGAATTGTACAGGATTTAGCAGCAGCCATAATAAAAAGACCACAGGTCTTGGGATCAGGTATACCAGCAATCAAAAGAGGCAGCTAGATGGTATATTGACCTATTGCATCAGCCCTAAAATTTAGGAGGAATTCAAATATGGCCTCAGATATTTAACACTTACTAAGCTGTGTGACCCAGGGCAAGTCACTTGACCCCAATTGCCTGGCAACCCCCCCCCAAAAAAAAAAACAAAACAACCCATCCCACCCCCTCAAGCCCCTGATTTGTTTAACTATTTAACTTTCTAAAGAAAATAATTCTTAAAAAATTAAAAATCAGGAAAGTGGAAATTAATGACATCATGAGACACCTAAAGACAATGGTGGTTGTCCTATCTTAGAGGACCAAAATGATATTAATTATCTAGGTGTAAGATATGTGACATCAGACCAGTATGAACTTGAAAGGCTCTATCACAGACTGAGGACAGATAATACATATGAATCTAGAATCTTATTCATATGACCCTAATTTAAAGGAAACCATAGTTAATATGATCTAAGAAATAATAAAATGAAATGAAAAGAAAAAAAATAGAAGAAAATGTGAGATATATCATTGGAAAAACAACTCTGCTAGGTGAAGAATTAATGAACTTTCTGAAACATGATCAAAGAAGGAACCTGGACATCATGTTTCAATAAATTATCAAGGAAAATTGCCTTGATATTCTAGAATCAGAGAATAAAATAGAAATAGAAAGAATCCAATGGTTTATGGTGGTGAAAATAAAAATGAAATGAAAGTTCCTAAGAATATCATAGCCAAATTCCAGAGCTTTCAGGTCAAAGAGGTTCAAGCAGACAAGAATACATTATTCAAATATTATGGAGCTATAGTCAGGATTGTGCATAATTTAGCAGTTACCACATCAAAAAAGAAGAGAGCTTAGAATATGATAAACCAGAATGCAGTAGAGCTAGGATTATGACCCAAAATAATCCACTCCTCAAAACTGAGTGTAATGCTTCAAGGGAAAAAAATAGATATTTAGTGAAATAGAGAACTTTCAAGCATTCTTGATGAAAAGACAAAAGCTGAGGAGAAAATTTGACTTTAAAATGACTTATGAGAAGTATAAAAAGATTTCTTTTTTTTATTTATTTTTATTTTTTATTTTATTATAGTAACTTTTTATTGACAGAATCCATGCCAGGGTAATTTTTTTACAACATTATCCCTTGCACTCACTTCTGTTCCAATTTTTTCCTCCCACCCTCCACCCCCCTAGATGGCAAGCAGTCCTATATATGTTGAGTATGTCCTAGTATATCCTAGATACAATGTATGTGTGCAGATCCAAACAGTTTTCTTGTTGCACAGGGAGAATTGGAAGAAAAACAAAAATGCAAACAGTTTACATTCATTTCCCAGTGTTTTTTCTTTGGGTGTAGCTGCTTCTGTTCATCATTGATCAATTGAAACTGAATTAGGTCTCTTTGTCAAAGAAATCCACTTCCATCAGATTACATCTTCATACAGTATCGTTGTTGACATATATAATGATCTCTTGGTTCTGCTCGTTTCACTTAGCATCAGTTCATGTAATTCTCTCCAAGCTTCTCTGTATTCATCTTGCTGGTCATTTCTTACAGAACAATAATATTCCATAACATTCATATACCACAATTTACCCAACCATTCTCCAATTGATGGGCATCCACTCAGTTTCCAGCTTCTAGCCACTACAAACAGGGCTGCCACAAACATTTTGGCACATACTAGTCCCTTTCCCTTCTTTAGTATCTCCTTGGGGTATAAGCCCAGTAGAAACACTGCTGGATCAAAGGGTATGCATAGTTTGATAACTTTCATAAAAAGATTTCAAATGTATGATCTATATCACATTCCTTGGCTTCTCAAGGAAAAGAAGAGAGGAAATACAAAGCGAGAGAATACTCTTTGTATTTTAAAAAGAATTTGTATTACAATTACAAAAGGGTATTACCCTTTGTATTTTAAAAAGAGTTTTTTATTATTTTTTTTATTTATTTATTTTTATTTAATAGCCTTTTATTTACAGGATATATATGCATGGGTAACTTTACAGCATTAACAATTGCCAAACCTCTTGTTCCAATTTTTCACCTCTTACCCCCTCCCCTAGATGGCAGGATGACCAGTAGATGTTAAATATATAAAAATATAAATTAGATACACAATAAGTATACATGACTAAACGTTATTTTGCTGTACAAAAGAATCAGACTCTGAAATATTGTACAATTAGCTTGTGAAGGAAATCAAAAATGCAGGTGTGCATAAATATAGGGATTGGGAATTCAATGTAATGGTTTTTAGTCATCTCCCAGAGTTAAAAAGAGTTTTTAAAAAAAAAAAAACTAAAAGACTTCTACCAGGGGATTTTTATGGAAAATTTACAGAAAATAAAAAATGATACTGAATGGATTGATAATTTGTACATATGTAGGATATGTTAATTTTGTTATTTTAATTACACCCTGAACCTAGAATTGTAAACAACCTATTTTTTCCTTTTCATTTTATTTGATTATTTCTTGGATCATATAAATTATGGTTTCTTTTAAATTAGGTTCATATGAATAAGGTTCTTCATATGGATTATCTGTGCTTAGTTTGTGATAGAGCCTTTCAAGTTCATACTGGTCTGATCAGTCAGATTGTTACATAGGTACAATGTAATATCTCTACTCTTTTAAGTTGGTTTGCCAATAGTCTAATTTTTTTTCCTCTAAAAATCTCATCTGGAGAGAAAATTTTACATAACACAATGTGGGTGGTTCTTAGGAATCAGAAATTATAATGGAAACTTTCAGATGAAAATGTGAAAATGCTAATGAGTTTTTCTTTCAGTTTTTATACTTCTTTTCATATGTTCAGGGTCCACTTAGTATTGGTTTGTAGACATCGTGGAAGGCTTTGTAGAAAGAGCATAACTCAATGGATATGAATAGAATGTTGGATTTGGCTTCAGGAATATTTGGATATGAATTCTGCCTTTCTGAAATCATCTGTAGAATGGAGTTAATAATATCACTTACTTTCCAGGCATCATCTATTGTGAGGTTAAAAATAGATAATGTGTGTGAAAACTTTTTTTGATCAGAAAAATTTAAAGGTAAGTTTAGAAATTAAAAGAGAAAAACATTTTTCATATAGTTTTTTTAAACTATCATGTTAATAAAGAACTTTTATATTTTCCATATTATAAATAGTGAATGTTGACAGAACTAAATTAACTTCTTTTGTACAATTGAATAATATTCTTTCTAAAATATAATTTCAAGATTCTAAAGTTTTTATCTTAATTATGTACATCTTTAATTCTAATATTTAAAAATTGCTTATGGCATAAAGCCTTGGTGCATGAATGAAAATAAAAGGCAAGAAATGGTCAAATTGAACAGTATATTGATATGCCTGAGTTATTGGAAGAATAAGTACAAGGTCTCCATAGCAGTGATAAATTTTTTTATGGAGGACTTATGGATAAGAATTGAACAGGATTCTGATTAGAAGGATTGCAATCTGAATAATTGGAAGGAATTTCCAAATTGATGAAATTATAGTTCTTTAAAATTATTAAATATGTCATGATATGATATATACCATAACTTTTGTTTTACAATATGTATTGTCAGTTATCATACTAAGTATTATGCTCTTATGATTTGTTTTTATGTTCAGTTTAAGAGGGAATTTTTAAAGGAAAGATTATTTTGTTGCGATAATAGTATAAAATGGTTTTTCTTTAATAGGTGAAGAAGGAACCTTGAGTCATGGGTCAGTTATTGATGGAAGATTTGAAGGATTCATCCAGACTCGTGGTGGTACATTTTATGTTGAACCAGCAGAGAGATATATTAAGGATCGCACTCTGCCATTTCACTCTGTCATTTATCATGAAGATGATATCAGTGAGTATTTTCATACCATCCACTGATCTTAAAAGGAAAAATTTCTCCAGAATGCAAAAAATTGGGCCATAGTTATGAATCCTTTTCTAATGCTATTTTTTAATCAAAGTAACAAATAGTTATTTTATAATGAGTACCATTATGAATACAATTCTATATAATGAGACTTTTTTATGTAAGTGTTTGCCACATATATTTTGCTAATTTGGGTATAAGAATTCTCTTTGAAATAAGAAATTTTGTAATTGATGATTAGGTTTTACAAGCTTACAGTGATTTAACAGTCATTTTCATGAAAAGGTGTTGTTTTATGTGCATATTGTACTGATAGATCACTACTGCCATTTTCATAAACAAAGTATAGCATATAACTGTCAATTCTTTGAACATTTTAAATATTTGTTGAGTTAAAAAGTTATTTTCTTTTGAAGAGATGATATTTCTTCTGAATAATTTTAAACATTATGTAATCTAAAGTTTCTCTTAATTCTTATTCTGTGATTTAAAAATCTGGGTTTTGAATCCTGAATTAATATTTTTGCAATGTTGGACACAATATTAAATCTCTCAGGGTTTCAGTTTCTTCCTCATCTATAAAATGAGTGGATTGAATTAGAAGGCCTCTGAGATTACTTCTAGCTCTAAATCTGCAAATTCTTAATGTACTTTAAGTGCAAAATTTGAATCAGACATATTTTTTGGATCTTATTTTTTCTACTAGATTTTATGTGAAGAAAGAAAAGCTTACTACAAATCTTTTTATCTGCTACATTGCCTTGCATGAATTTTGATCTTTTAAAATAGAAGTCATTTTTGTAATTTTTAAATACTACTAGCATTTCTTTGGGCATTTTGAAATAATAATATGCTTCCTATTTGATGAAGCTTGAAATAGTTTGAAAAGAAAGCAGTTTTCCCTCTTAATTTTCAATGTTTGTATTCTAGATTTAGTAGGCTTCAATAAAAGTATTCAAATAAAATCATACACATAAAATAGATTTTAAAAATTTTGTTTAAAATATATTTTTAGCATTATTGAAATAGTTCTAATGGCCTTTTAAATTTCTCTATCCCCTTCTAATCTCTTTGAAATCTTGTGTTTATATTTTTTATGATTTTGGATTTTTAAAGCATAATCATCAGTGCATACTAATTATTTCTTTGGCATAATTTAATTTCCAATCAGTCAGTGAAATCAATAAACATTTATTAAACACTACTATTTGCTAGGCACTCTGCTAAGAGGTGTGTTTCTTGGAATTTTCTGTATATTTCTTATTGCATAGTAATACATTCAAATATCACATAATTTTCAATTATTTGATACATTAGTAATTTCCTTTTTTTTCCTGTTAAAAATAAAGCTGTCTTTTATTTTCTTTTTTGCAGACTAGATAAATACTATCCCATTTGCTTCACCTCTTTTTTTTTTCTTTTTTTTTTTTAATAAGTTTTTATTGACAGAACCCATGCCAGGGTAATTTTTTACAACATTATCCCTTGCACTCACTTCTGTTCCATTTTTTCCCCTCCCTCCCTCCACCCCCTACCGCAGATGGCAAGCAGTCCTATAGATGTTAAATAGGTTACAGTATATCCTAGATACAATATATGTGTGCAGAATCGAATAGTTCTCTTGTTGCACAGGGAGAGTAGATTCAGAAGGTATAAATAACCTGGGAAGAAAAACAAAAATGCATTTCTTTCTTCACATAAATCCTTCCCCTACCCCTAACCCCCAAGTTCCCTTCCCCAGTCAATCACCAAGCATTTATTACATACCTTTTATGTGCCAGATACTTTTGCTAGTTACTTTGGGTGGAAATACATTGAATGAAATCAGGGTGGAAATACATTGAATGAAATCAGCTCTTAATACATTTTTATTGTAACAGTGGAGAAAACACATAGAAGATAAGTATAAGGTAATTAGGGGAGGAGGGTAGAGGGTGGAGGGTTCTAATAGTTGAAGAATCAGGAAAACTTTGTGCAGAAAATGGTGTTTGAGTTACTTCTTGAAAGAGAGAGATCCTCTTAGGCCAGAGATGAAGATGAAGATAAACATTTTAGGCATGAAGGGCTGCCAAGAAAAAAAGAGAATGTTGACTAGAGAAGATGTACTTTGGTACAGAGCAAGATTAGTTTGATTGGATTGTAAAATAGAGGATTGCCCTTTGAGGTCAGAAGATAGATTGGGCTCAGATTGTGCATGACTTTTAAAACCAAATAGGAATCTATATTTTCTTCTATCCTTGTGTTTTCTATCTAAAGTTCCATATGCTATTATTATTGGATTTGGAGTACTTTTTCTAATTTTAAAATACTGAATACAGTGATTTAGGTAGAAAAGTGGTTGGGGGAAAATAGCATTCGCAAAGCTCATAGCTCATTAGCTTTGACAGTGTTCACAATGACAGCTTCTTATTCTACATGGGCAGACAGATATAAACAATAGGTAGAGATATTTTGTCATGAACTTTATAGGAAATATTTAAAGCATGATAGAGCTAAGAAATTTTTTGACTTTAATGCCGGTTAATCTTAAAAGAATTATATAATTTTAGGAATTACAATTTTATATTTTAGTCAAATGGTTATCAACTCTTCTCTGTAATATATGATTACCAATCATGGTCTTGCTGAAGATTTAAAAGTAAAGGTCACCCATAAAAGGTTTCTCATAAAATAAGTAGTGCTATTTGTATTTTAGTTTGGTGGTGGGGTTTTTTCTCCTTCTTTTGTGTTCCTGTCTCTGTCTAACCTCTTAATATGCATGGAATTTGTAGATACTTCATATTCAAAGTTTTCTCTCTTTTTCAAGTTTCTTGGATATTTTTGCAGTATTTTTTCACAATATTTTAAAATTTTCACATTTATGTATTTTTCTTTGGTTAAGCAGAGAATTTTTTTGGATTTAGGGGGGTGTCTCTGATCTTTACTTTTTAAGCTGTTAGAATACCAATGACCCTATTGACTGCTTTCTGAAAATTTTTTATTTTGTTAATCTTGAAGTAAAGGTATAGCTTTTTGAAATGTTTAGAAGTTTTGAAAGTCCTTGTAGTTGAATGAGTAGGAAATGACATAATGAACTAAAAGTGGTGTGACTGGTGATTGCTATTGAATTAAATAGAATAGCTAGGTGGTGCAGTGGATTGTGTGCTGAGCCTAAAATCATAAAGACTCATGTCTTTCTGTTCAAATATGACCTCTTAACAGCTATGTAACTCTGGGCAAATCACTTAATTCTTTTTGCCTTAATTCATATCTTTGTAAAATGAGCTGGAGAAAGTTAAATGGCAAACCACTCCAGTATTATCTTTCCATGAATACACCAAATGAGGTCATAAAGAATCAGACATAATTAAAGTGAACAAAATAGCTTTAAAAACATAAATGATATTTGGTGATATTGTCATTTAAAAAATCATAATGTCATGACATAGCCATGAATATTAAAATATTCCAATAATTATTTAATTTCTATATTTCTTTATGGAGCACTTTGTAATGATTCTATATGTCTTTTGTATGTTTTGATGGATTCATCTTCTGATATTTTATGCATTTTGTAGTTTTTTGAAATGAAATTTTTCTTCCTATTATTAATTTTTGGATTTTGTTATATAGAAATGCAGTTGATTTTTAAAATTTTAGTTTTATTTTTGGTTCCACATTCTTACTCTCCCCCTAACACTTTACCCAGCTGTGGTGACCGCGTATTTTAAAATCAGCCTGAGTCAGGAATTCAGGTTAGGGGAAAATCATCAATCTGAGTCAAGAAGTCAAGAAGCTAGCTAGACCAGAAGCCACACGAACAGCAGCTACCAGCATAGAACCCAGGCCCAATCTCTCCCTGCCTCTCTTCCTGTCTCTCTACCTCCACCCACTAAAATCGTCATTTCCTATACAACCCATCAGGACTTGCAGAGAGAGTGGGTGGGGGCCATTCTTTATCCAAGCATGTATATTAATAGAGTATAGTCCAATTACTATTTAGCCTCATGTGCTTGGGACCTCAGTGCATCAACTCAAGTCTCAGCCCATTACACCCAGCCATTAA
The DNA here is from genome assembly GCF_902635505.1 of Sarcophilus harrisii. NCBI lineage: Eukaryota > Metazoa > Chordata > Mammalia > Dasyuromorphia > Dasyuridae > Sarcophilus > Sarcophilus harrisii. The sequence continues at coordinate 510,974,552 of NC_045427.1, read as the reverse complement.
AAAGGCAAGAAATACTATGCATGAATATATATATATATATGTCATGAAAAATATTTCTGTATCAGTTGTGCTCAAGAAAAGTAAAGAAAGTAAAAGTAAAGAAAGAAAGAAAAGTAAAGTAAGAAAGTAGGAAACTCTTGAGTCCATCAATTCTCTATATGGAGATCAACAGCATTGTTTGTCATGAGATCTTTGGAATAGTGGTAAATTATTGTATTGATTGGAGTTATTAAGTCTTTCACAGTTGATCTCACTACAATGTTAATATTACTATATAAATTTTTTGGATTTGCTTACTTTACTCCTTCCTAGATTTTTTTCTGAAATCCCCTTAAATATTTTTTAATAGCACAAAAGTATTCTATTGCATTCTTATATCATAACTTGTTTAGCCATTCCCCAGTTGGTCAGCATATCTTATAGTTTCCAGTTTTTTTGCTATCACAAAAAAAGATAATGTAAATATTTTTGTATCTGAATCCTTTCATTGATTTCTTTGGGATATAGATCTTAATAGTAGCATTTCTGAATCAAAAAGAATGTAGTTTTATCCATTTTTGGGCATAATTTCAAATTGTTTTTCAAAAGGGTTGAACTTTATTCACAACTTTATTATCAGTGTATTAGTGTACTTAATTTCCCTTTAGCATTTCTCATTTTTTACACACACACTAAATCCTGACCTTAGAAGCCATTGAAAAGAGACAAACTGAGAAATGATCACCACCAAATTTTCTGAATTGAAGTGATAGTACCAAATGCTGGTGTGGTGGATTTCAACTCAACAAAGTGGATCTGTCTACCTGTAATATCTGTCTCCTATATATTTATGAAACATTTTAATTTACATTATTGTACTGGATCCTACATAAACTAATATTTAAGATATACTGTGTCTAATTAGATCTCTAGTTATGAGAGGCATCCTTGGCATAGGAAGAATAATGGATTTGAAGATAATATAAAACAGGAGTTGAAGTACTTCAGATACTTAATAGCTTTTACACTCTTATCTTCCTCCATTGTAAAATGGGGCTAATAATAGTATATCTCTTATGGTTGTGATGAGAATAAAATAAGATGCTATATTCAAAGTGCTTTTACAGCCTTATATAAATTTTAATATAATAACAATAATAGTAAAATAATTAACTTCCAAAATGAACACTGCCTTTCTTTTTAGAGTTCCTAACAGGGTAGCTGTCTCTTTTCAGTTGGATCAGTAATGAATTCACAAGCCAACTAAGCAAAGTGGAATCCTATTGAGGGACCTTTATTCTTCCACTTAGCTATAATGTTTTGAGTAGCAGAACTTGAGTCTTGATCTGGTTGAGTGTTTATAATGTTTCTCCTTCATTGCACTAGATGCTAGAATTAACTATGTCTTTTCCATTAGTATCTGGTGCCATATTTATTATTTATAGATTCTCTTCTGATAATAGAATTAACATAAAAAACTAGAAAGTTTGGTGGAATGGGGAACTATAAGAAAGGGAGTGCCATAAAACCAATCCTTGTTTTAAATAGGCTGAATGATTCTACACCCATGAGTCATTCTTTATGAAAGAATATGCTGTTTGGCCATTTCAGGGAAACTACAAGGCATGGAATGATTTAGCATCTCAATGAGGTCTTATTCATTAATTACACAAAAGCCTTTTGTGTAAAGAATTACATTGTCGGTATTTTAGAGGGAAAATATCATTGTCTCTTTTTACAGTGAATATAGTAGCCAGTGAAAATGAACTCTCCTGTGAATTTGAAAGTATATATTAGAAATTTCTTATGAGCAATTTTTCTTATTCAAGAAATTTTATATCATTGACGTAGTTTGAGACAAATTCAAATGTGTTGGATTTATTTTGGAAATGTTTTTAAAATGTCAGGCTTTCAAAATCTTAACCTTATCAAGAATTTGATAAATCATTAAATACAAAATTTCAAATGATCAACATTTTATAAATTTGTTATAAACCATTTTTTTTATCATGTACTTAATACTTGTAGCATGTTTTACATTTTGGGGAACATTTAAATTTGTAAGAGGCCCCTAATCCTGAATTTTCTGTTTTCAAGTTAATAAAAGACAGGAGCCTTAAAACCATCTTTGAGTTTAAAATAGTAAATTTCCTGGGAGTACTTCTCTTTATTATTTACTATTATTTAGCACAGTTGATTAGTGAATTAAGTTATTTTTGTGTAATGTTTTCGTTAACAATGCTGTTTAGAATAACATTATATTTGTATATTATAACCAGATTCTATTGTGACATGGTTTTGCTAATGCTCTAATCATATACGTTCCCAAGGAATTAACTACTGATTTGTTTAACAGGCTTTTTTCTATTTAATATGAGGAAGGATATGTCATTATACTTTTAAGAAATTTTTAATTTTTTTTGGTTACATTTTAAGTTTTGAGCTGTCTTACTACCTCCCCACTCCACATTAGAGAAGACTACTATTCTACTTTTTAATACATTGTATAAATGAGTTGGGGATGTGTGTATGTATGTAGGTATGTAAAACTTTGTTTATCAGTTCTTTTGAATTGCACAGCATCTTCTTTCATAGTTTCTTTGTAGTTGATTTGGATATTTATAATTCTCAGAACAGCTTAGTCGTTCAGTTATTTTTTTGAACAATATTGCTGTAATTATCCATCATTGTCTTGTTCTGCTCATTTCACTCTTCATCATTTCCTACAAGTCTTTCCATATTTTTCTATATCAACTTGTTTATCATTTCTTATGGTACAGTAGTATTCCATCACAGTTATATATTACAACTTGTTTAGTCATTCCTCAGTTAATGAGCATCCCATCCATTTCTAGTTCTTTGCTACCACAAAGAGAACTGCTTATAAATATTCTAGAACATATAGGTTCTTTTCCTTTTCCCCTGATTATCTTGTGAAACAGACCTAATGTAGGTATTGGATCAGAGGGTATATAACTCTTTGAGCATAATTCCAGATTGCTCTCCATAATGATTGGATCAGTTCACAATTCCATCAACAGTTTATTAGTGTCTCAATTTTTTCACAACTCTTCCAACTTTTGTCATTTCTCCCTTCTATCATTATAGCCAGTTAGATATTGTGCAATGGCTTCTCAGTTGCTTTAATGTACATTTCTCTAATCAATAATGGTTGTGGGGTTTTTTTTGGGACTATTTCTATCTTTAATTTCTTTATTTAAAAAAAAAAAACAATAAAACTTCCTGTTCATATCCGTTGACCATTTATCATTTGGGGAATGACCATATTTTGATAGATTTGACAAAGTTCTCTATGTTTGATATGAAACTTTTATCTGAGAAACGGTCTATAAAATCCTCTTCTTTCTGCTTTCCTTTTAATATTGCCTACATGTTTTATTTATACAAAATCTTTTAAATTTAATATAATCCAATTTCTTCTACCTATAAGTCTGTAAGTTAGTATTCCATCCTCTTCTAATTTACTTATGACCTCTCCCTTGATATGTCTAGGTCATAAATATATGTTTGACTTTATTTTGGTAAATGGTATAAGATATTGGTCCATATCTAGTTTTTGCCAGATTACTTTCCAATTTCCCCAACAATTTTTCTTTTCTTTTTTAAAAAACCAAATAATGAATTATTATGTCAAAGCTTATACCTTTACATTTATCCATCACACATTTCTAAAATCATTTACTATAACATATTATATGTCTTTGTTCCACTAATCTATCTTTCTATTTAGCCAGTACCATTTAATTTTAATTATTGCTAAAATACAATTTGAAATCTGGTATTCTTAGATCTCTTATGTTTTTTTTTTTCCTATTAATCCCTTTGGTATTCTTGATCTTTTTATTCTTCCAAGTGAATTTTAATATTTTTTCCTAATTCAATAAAATGGTTTTTTTTTTTTTGTAATTTAATTGGGATAGCATTGAGTAAAATTATTTTTAAGTAGGATTATTATTTTTGTTATATTGCTCTGCTTCTCCATGCAGAATTAATTTTTCTCCAATTATTTAAATATGATTTTATTTGTATTAAAAAAGTTTTATAATCACATTCATGGAGTTCTTGGATTTGTCTTGGCAGGTATACTCCCAGGTATTTTATGCTGTCTAAAGGTTAATTTAAATGGAGTTTTGCTGGTGATATATAGAAATGCTGATGATTTATGTGGACTTATTTTGTATCCTGCTGTTTTGCTAATCATATTGTTTCTACTAGCTTTTTTCTTTTTTTTTTACTGAGTCTTTAGGGTTTTTCCAAGTATATCATCATGTGTCTGCAAAAAGAGCTAATTTTATTATTTCATGATCTAGTCTAAGTCTACTTTTTTTTCTTCTCTTATTGCTACTACAAAAATTTCTAGTATAATATTGGATATTTACATTAATGGACATTCTTTTTTCACTCTTGATCTTATTAGGAAAGCACCTAGCTTATTCCCATAACAGATAGTTTTTCATTGATGATTTTAGGTAGATGCTTCCTATCACTTTATGGAAGAATCCATTTAAACTTCTGTTTTCAAGTGTTTTTAGTAGGAATGAGTGTTGTATTTAATCAGAAGAATTTTCTGAATCTATTGATAATAATTATGATTTTTTATTATATTCTTGGTATAATTCCTACTTGGTCACAATGTATAATCTTTGTGATATACTGTTGCAGTTTCCTAGTTACCATTTTATTTAGGATTTTTGAATCCTTATTCATTAGTGAAAATGGTTTAATACTTTCCTTTGTTTTTGCTCTTCCTGTTTAGGTATCAGTACCTTTTTGTAACATAAAAGGAGTTTAGTAAGACTCCTTTGCCAATTATTCCAAATACTTTGTTATTGGAAATTATTGATTGTTTAAGGGCAGGTCAATTCTCTGAGAGCCTCCACAGCTGTGGATCATAGCATCTGAAGGAGTTGCAGGACAGCCTTTGCTGACACAGGTGTTGTTGGAAATGAGATAAATTGGAGGCAGAGGGAAGAGGAGAGAGGTCAGATAACGCTCTCAGTTAGAGATGTCAGAGAACAGCAACTGGCTCTCAGTTTCCTTGTGTTATCCTCTCACATGAGGAGATCCATTCTGCAGGTTTGGGTTGGATCTCCAGCAACCACTGTCAGGTGGCTGAGTAGCACAACAGTTGATTTTTAAATGTTTGGTAAAATTCACTTGAAAATTCAACTGGTTCTGATGCTGTTTTCTTCGGAAGCTTATTTATGGCCTGTTCAGTTTCTTTTTCCTAAAACAGTTTTTTTTTTTGTTTTTGTTTTTGTTTTTTTTTTTTAGATACACTGTTTGCTCTTCTGTTAATCTAAGTAGTTTATATTTTTATAAATATTTTTCCAATTTACTCAAATTGTTAAGTTTCTTTGTACATAATTGGCAAAAAAAAGCCTTTAAAAATATCTTTTTAAAAAAAGTCACTTTGATTTCACCTTCATTAGTGACAGTGGTTCATTAGATCCTTTTCCTTTTGATAATAATGATTTGGTTTTCTTCAGTTGAAGAAAACCAAATCATTATTATCAAAATCTTAGTTTTATTGATTTTCTAGTTTTGTAATATTAATTTTTGTTAATCTTGCCTTTAATTTTTAAGATTTCCAATTTGGTGTTTAATTGGGGATTTTTACTTCTCTTGCTCATTTTTAAAATTGCACACCTAGTTTATTGATCTGCTCTTCTGTTTTAGTCATGTGTAAGCATTTAGAGATACATGTTTTCATCAGATTACAATTTTTGCTGTATCCCATTGATTTTGGTATATTATCTCATCATTCTCTTTAATAAAAGCATTTATTGTTTCTATGACTTGTTCTTTAACCTAATCATTCTATAAGATTGATTATTTAGTGTTGAATTAATTTTTAATCTGTTTCCTTGGTCCTTATTAAATACAATTTTTATTGCATTATGATCTGAAAAGGATGTTTAATATTTCTGTCTTTCTGCATTTAATTATATAGTTTTCATAACTTAATATATGATCAGTTTTTTGTAAAAAGATACTCTGTACTGCTAAGAAAAAGGTATATTCCTTTGTATTTCCATTCAGATCTCTGGAGATAATACCTGTCTTTTCTATCTCATCTAAGATTTTATACATCTCTTTTTCTTTTTGTTTTTGTGTTAGATTAATCTATTCTGAGAGGGAAAGGTTGTAGTCATGCACTATTATAGTTTTGTTATCTTTCACATTTGTAATTCATTTAGCTTTTCCTTTAAAATTTTGAATGCTGTAGCATTTGGTATATATGGGTTTAGTATTGATATTACTTCATTGTCTTTGGTGTCTTTTTCATAATGTAGTTTTCTTATTTACCTCTTTTATTAAGTCCATTTTAGCTTTAACTTTGGGAACTGTTGACAAAAAGTTTAATGACCTAACAAACTGTTCTATGGGAACTTAGTCATCATTGCTAACCAAATATCCATTCTATGAAAATATTTCTATACTGATAAAAATTTAGAAGCAACCATATTCTTCCCTGTACAACAGAGGGGCTTCCCTTTCATTTTGGAATTTTAAAAAATGACTAGATTCTGTTTCTTTCCTCCTAACTAAACCTGTTCATAGCCTTTAACCATTTAGAAGGAAAAAAAAAATTAGAAAAGCCAATGAATATATTCACAAAATCTAATATATATAATTTTTTTTTTACCCCTAGAACCACCACCTATGCAAAGATGTGGGAGGGAATGTCTTGTCTTTGGAGTAAAACTTATTTTATGTAATTTCTTAATAATCATTTAAAATTATTTCCAATTGCATTATAGTCATTTTGTATATTGTTTTCTTGGCCCATGTCCTATGTATGTGGTTCCATATTTCTCTGTATTTGTCGTAATTGCTGTTTCTTGCAGCATGTTTGCGTTCTATTTTATTCATGTGCCACAGCTTGTTGAGTCATCCCCCAGACTATGGGCATCTATTTTGTTTCCACTTTGTGGTTACCACAAAAAAGTGTGCAACCTTTATTTTAACTTCTACAGATCTAAATAAAGGACCATCACTTAAGACAAAAGGGATCAATTCCCTTAATCTTATCTGAGAGTCACATAGGTTTCCATTATTCCATTATTCCTACCATCAACCTTTGGATTCTAGTTTATTCTCAGTTATGCATAGTTCTTGCTAATTTTTTGTCTTGGAAAATATAAGAGATAAATTGACAATATTGTCTATCCCTGTTTTCTGTCTCAAATTTATTTCATTATATTTCTTAGCTAGTATGTGGCCATCATCTTCAGGCTCATATCTTTTTTTCCCCATGTTTGCCTCAAAAATCTCCTCCCTGGGATCATTCTCTCCCAGTACTCCTGTTGCCAGTTGCTCCGAGGAGTTTCAGCTCCTCTCTCTCCTAAACAGAATGTATACAAGCACCATATCACAGAGGTCACACCCAGTAGTACTAGGTCCATCTCTTTTTCTAGACTATCTCTCAGGTTACCACTCATCAGTGTAACCTTTGTCTCACTACCATAACCAGGCTTCCTTCCTTCCTTCCCTTTTTTAGTTCTTCTTTTCACTTACCTTCTTCACTATAGTCTCTTCCTAAATCCACAAGGGTCAGCTTCTTTTTGCTACTTTTGGATTTGACCCCAGCATATCATACTTTCTCTCTATCTTCCTACTTTGCTCTTCTTTTCATGTAATTCCCCGTGTTGTAATATAATCCAACAAAAAACAAGGCAAAAAAAAACCCCAGCCAAAAAACATTGTTTGACCTGTAGATTGAATTACCATAATGTATATAATGCCTGAGGCTTGGCTTTTCACCATTACCTTTACAAGAGTTTATCTTCAGTCTTCTGATGTTCTTTTTGGAAAGAAATTTCTTATTGGGATTCTCTGGTTTGATTCTTTTGTTGTTGCTGTAATTGGCTGCCACATTTATTCATTTTTTGTACGATGTGATTTGGGGAGTTTTGAGAAGGAAATAATTTCTTCAGTTCTGGCTTTCTTTCTAAAAATGTTTCAGTATTATTATTATTATTTATCTTAATTCCTGTATTGTTAAGCTCAGGTTTGGTTACCCTTGGCAGTCTGAGCACCATTGCTCTTTGGATTCTATTTCCTCTTATCTTTTATGGTACATATAAAATAGTCTTGTGTTATTTAAATTTCATTTTCTTTGTATCTGAAGGTCTTTTTATTGATTGCTTGCAAAACTTGGTGTTTCTGAATTTAATTATTACCTTTAACTACTAATTGTCCTGGAGTTTGTAGCCTTTCTTTCTATGGTGATCTGTGAATTCTTTTAGTTTATCTTTCAATTTCTGTGATCATACTGGGCAGTTCTTGTATATTATGCCCTTCATTCTGTTTGTTTTTTTTTTGTTTTTTTAATCCTTCTGGGAGACTTGTGATCTTTAGGTTGTTTTTGTACATCTTGTTTTTGTGTGTCTCAGAATGGTGCGTGACCACTATATAATTAAAAAAAGCTGGAAATATCTCTAGGAGAAAGACAAATTATCATACATCCCAAGAGAAGCGGGAGTCCTTCCAGTTGAATAATTCTTAGAAAGGAGGAGGCACTTCTGGAGACATAAGAGCAGTTTAACTCCTTAAAGCAAGTAACCTCCCACCACTGAACTTCATCCTCGTTGACTGAGGATCTTATATTCCAAAGGGAAACTACCCAGGAAATTGAACTTTGGCCAATAAGTACATAACTGTCCATATTTGATTGAGGTAGGAAGAAAATGTCATGCAAGAATAGCAGGAAGGGGAGGCATGTCTTTGGGTCAATGCCCAAGGACTACCTTCAGGCCTACTCCAGCTCTGGAGTAGATGAAGCCTTACTTGAGTTTCACAATGATCTTTTAGATATCTCACTCCATCTATTCATTTTCAAGATTGGTATATTTTGCTTGCATAGAGAACATATTTTCTCTTAATGTTAATTGCCTTTTCTTTTTATTCTTCTAGATTGTCCTTCACATGTATGTTTACATTCCCAATCTATTGATCTCTTTTTCATTTCTTTGGTGAGATTTGTCATTGCAGATTCCACTTTTTCTTTTTTGTCCTACAAATTTTTTTCTTTTGTTTTAACTGGGTAGGCCATAAATAAATACCTTCATAATCTTCATTTCTTTTTTGAACCACTCAGGAACAGTGTATTATGATTCCATATTCTTGTAGTTCACAGGATCTTCTCTTTCCAAGTTTTGAATAATTTTCCTTTGTTTTGCAATATTTATTCATAAATGCCTAAATTAATTTGCTAGATTTGGAAGCTGTATTTGCTTTTGTAAACTGCTTTTCCTATTGATTTGTCTGCTTATGTTCAAGGCTTTTGAGTTTTCTTTAGTAATTTCAGTTTTTCTCCTCCTGGATTTTCCCTTATTGACTTAATGATTTTGTTCTTCTGGTGACCTTATTTGGGACTGGATCTTAAAGTATGTCAGCTTCCTCCTATGTTGCGCAATTTTTGGTTAGCCAGCCTGAGTTTCTGTCTCAAGTGACTTTTTGAGTGGTCAGGATTGACCCCAGTTGGATGCTGTATTCTTTTCCTCAAACCTAGTGCAGTACTGCAACCCCCATCTTCCCACTTTATCTGCTGTCTCATTCCTGTGTTGTCCTGTTCTGTTTCCACTGTTCCTCAGTTCCCTGGCTGGATCCTGGCATTTCTGAAAGCTTCCATGCTGGTAGACAGGATTGGCTACCCTAATATTGGCAGTGATGTATGATGTTAGTGGTTCATCTTCCCAATACCAGTAGTTTCCAACTTTGTACATCTTTTGCTATTGGATTTTTTGCTCCAACACTGACTAATTATAGCTTTGCTATACTAGGACTGTTGCCTATTAAGATGACTTTTTGTCACTGCCTACTTAAACTTTTGTTAAAATTTATTGTGGAATTACAATTTCCCACACTACTGTGTAAAGACATAAGGGAAGACCAAATTGTTGGGTTGTTATTTATTTTTTTTGTTGGAGGCCCAGACTAGTGTTTGGTCCTTGAGTTCTGTTAGTGTAACCTTACTAGTGGTATCATGGAAAACATTAAGTGAAAGTGAGGCAAGTTAACTGCTGTTTTCTCTTTTCACCCAATAACATTTGTGTTGTGATAGGATCATCAAATATTGCAAAAAGCAAATAAAGTTGTTGGAGACAAAGAATCTAGAACTATTAAACATTTTAGTTTTAAGTCAGATAAGCTTTTATTCTTCAGGTTATTAAAGGTAAATTTTGAACACCAGAAGATATTTAGTGACAACTTCGGCTATAATTTTTTTTTTTTTTGAGAGAATACAAATGAAAAGCAATCATTCAAATAGCAGTAAATTTTTCTTTTTATTCCTAGTTAAACATAAATTTGTCATTGATTAATACTGTTTAATTTCATATTTTTGTATTAAAAGGATGTAAGATTCATGAATGCAAGATTCTTATTATTTGCTTCCACTGATCATGTACGATTAAACATAATACAAATGGGAGTTGTTCAAATAGTTGATATAATTTTTTCCATTTAGATATAATATAGTAGTTGCTTTTCTGATTCTGTTTTCTTGGGGCAGCTAGAAGTTGCAATGGGTAGAGCATTGGCCCTGGAGTTAGAAGGATCTGAATCTGTCTTCTCATAAATATAATGAATTTTTAAATAATGTGTTTTGAATAATAAAGAGTATTAGTTGCTTATGTTGTAGTATTGTAAACTAAAACTTGTTACCAGCCCGTGAAATTTGCCTATAAATTTGTTATTTAAAACTCATGAGTAAAATCAGCAAGCTTTTATTAAATACCTACCAGCTTACCAACAGGCACCGTGCTGAGCACTGGGGATGGGAAGAAAAACAAAAATAATCTCTGCCCTCTGCCCACAATCTAATGGGGAAGAAAATGTTCAAACAACTATGTACAAAGAAGAAGTGTACAAGATAAATCAGAGATAATTTGACAACTTCACTTTCTGAAAAATCTAAAGAACCTATTGGTTCTCCATTAAATAATTGTCTCATGCCAATAAGCTTTACAGATAATTATTTTACAATAAGATTGATGTCTATGAACTTGATATGAACCAATCGGAAAAACCACTTATAAAAAATATGTTGAAAATCATAATAGTCTTTGTGCTTAAAATTAAAGGCATGTAAAATATTGAATGTGGGTGTTTGCATAATCCCACAAGCTACTATTTTTAGTTAAAAGATTTGCTATACTCAAAGCACTTTTGAATGTCAGCCTTTTTGTTTCACTACACAGCTAAAAATTTTTTTGTCTAAAATTTTTGTGCTTGATTGAGCATTACTTATCTACATGAGGCTTTTCTGATAGTCCTAGTTGTTGCTTCCTTGCAAATTATTTTATACATTTTGTTTTCCTGTAGGTCAGAGGTTGCTTCATTTTTGTATTTGTATCCCAAGGCCTGACGTGTAATAAGTGCTTAAAAAATGCCTGCTTATAGTTTTATTGATTAACTATGGCTTCTTCTTTCAGCTGACCTTCATATGGCTAGAACTTAAGGCCTTTAATATTATTCAGATTCATTGACTAGATTGGTGCTAATTTGACAGAAAAGAACATTGGATAATACTCCAACAAAAGGTCAAATTATAAAAATGAGAGAAACTAAGAAATTTAGGAACAAAAATGATTTGCCAGTCAATTTCAGTTACATATTTAAGAAGAGAAAGGATACAGTTAATGAATATTTGGTTATTAGATGGTATTAGATAACAGAATTTGGCTTTCCTTGTAAATTGTTGAATATGTAGAAATGATGGGCCCTGCCCAGAGATAGAATGCACATGATGGCCAAAAAGAATGTGTTTGCCTGAAGTATTGCTGATCTGATTAAGATTTTAAACTGAAAAGGGAACCTCATAAATGTAGACATTATGACTTTTTCCCCAATATGGTTTCCCCTAATATGGTTCCTTCCAACATTGGATTTGGGGCTTCAGTTTTGCCGATTTTCTACAAGGTGAATCCTTACGGTTTATTTAATGTGCTTTTCCTTCTTGGCCACCTCACAAAGATCTTTAAATGGTTTTTGAACATTCTTAGAGTTCGTATTGCACCTCTCCCTCTCTTAGTTTGCCCTCTTTTTCTTCCTTCTCCTTTTTCCTTTATATTTCCTTGTTGAGTGAGATATATTTTTGTACTCAACTTTGTGTGTATTTTTCTCTCCTTTGACCAGTTCAGATGAGAATGAAGTTCAGATGTCAACTAATTAACTCCTTCTCCAACTACAGTCCCATCTTTTTATTGTATAGATATGTGTTTGTGTAACCTGATTATGTGAGATAGTTTTCTCTTATTTTTTTTTTTTTTACTTGTGAGTGTATTTCTCCCTGATCACTTTACAGTCTTCTTTTTAAGGTCATTATGATATAACAGAATCACTCATAGACTAGATCTACTTAGACTAGCTTTGTGACCTCTGCTGATGATAGACTTCATTGGGGATATATGTACCATCATCTTTCCATCTGATTTTTATTTCTATTTACTTTTTTATTGTTTTCTTCACTCTTCTGTTGGAACTTCAGAGTTTCTTATAGCTTTTATGTTTTTATCAGATGCTTGGAAGTCTGTTTCAGTAAAGTTCTATATTTTCCCCTGAAGCATTGTATTATTCAGTTTTGCTTGGTAAACTATTTTTGGCTGTAAGGCCATTATCCTTGGCTTTCTGGTCATTTTATTCTAAGCTCTCTACCTGTATATGGTTATTGGTTGCAAAATTTATGTAATTCTGCATGTTCCTCCTCAGTGCTTTAATTCTGTCTTTATAGCTGTTGATAGTATTTTTTCTTTGATGTAAAATTTTTTAGATTTTTGGCTGTAGTATTCCTAGAAGTTTTCATTTTGAGTTTTTTTTTTTTTTTTTTTTTTTTAAATTAGATGATGAGCATGAAATCTTTCTATTTCTACTTTCTGATTCTAAGAGATCTGGTTGGTTTTTTCTTAATGTATACCTTGGATCTCATTTGATTGTAATGTTGAGAGAGGTAAGTTTTTTTAGATTTTAGAGGTCAGTTTTAGATTTGATTTAGATTTAGAGGTCAGATTTAGATTTTTAGATATTCATTTGATGATATCTTTGGTTTCCTTCCTTTTTTCCCTTAGTCTTTTGACTTTTTTTTTTTTTTTTTTTTTTTAAAAAGTATTCTTTTTTTTTTTTTTTAATTTCATAGCTTTTTATTTACAAGTGATATGTATGAGTTATTTTACAACATTGACAATTCCAAACCTTTTGTTCCAATTTTTCCCTTTCTTCCTTCCATCCCCTCCCCTAGATGGCAGGATGACCAGTAGATGTTAAATATATTAGAGTATCAATTAGATAAACAATAAGTATACATGACCAAACAGTTATTTTGCTGTACAAAAATAATCAGACTCCGAAATATTGTACAATTAGCCTGTGAAGGAAATCCAAAATGCAGGCAGGCAAAAATATAGGGATTGGGAATTCAGTGTAATGGTTCTTAGTCATTTCCCAGAGTTCTTTCGCTGGCGTAGCTGGTTCAGTTCATTACTGCTCTTTTGGAACTGATTTGGTTCATCTCATTGCTGAACATGGCCAAGTCCATCAGAATTGATCATCATATAGTATTGTTGTTGAAGTATATAAGGATCTCCTGGCCCTACTCATTTCACTCAGCATCAGTTTGTGTAAGTCTCTCCAGGCCTCTCTGAAATCATACTGCTGGTCATTTCTTATCGAACAATAATATTCCATAATATTCATATACCACAGTTTATTCAGCCATTCTCCAATTGATGGGCATCCACTCAGTTTCCAGTTTCTGGCCACTACAAAGAGGGCTGCCACAAACATTCTTGCACATACAGCTCCCTTTCCCTTTTTTATGATCTCTTCGGGATATAAGCCCAGTAGTAACACTGCTGGATCAAAAGGGTATGCACAGTTTGATAACTTTTTGAGCATAGTTCCAAATTGCTCTCCAGAGTGGTTGGATGTATTCTCACAATTCCACCAACAGTGTATTAGTGTCCCTGTTTTCCCACATCCCCTCCAACATTCCACATTATCTTTCCCTGTCATTCTAGCCAGTCTGACAGGGTGTGTAGTGGTATCTCAGAATTGTCTTAATTTTTATTTCTCTGATTAATAATGACTTGGAGCATCTTTTCATATGGCTAGAAATAGTTTCAGTTTCTTTGTCTGAGAATTGTCTGTTCATATCCTTTGATCATTTATCAATTGGAGAATGGCTTGATTTCTTATAAATTAGAGACAATTCTCTATATATTTTGGAAATGAGTCCTTTATCAGAACCTTTGACTGTAAAAATATTTTCCCAGTTTATTGCTTCCCTTCTAATCAATCTTGTCTGCATTAGTTTTGTTTGTACAAAAACTTTTCAGTTTAGTCTTTTCACTTTTAAAAAGAAATTATTTCTTACTGTTTTGTAAAATCATTGGTGCTTATTTGATTTGTTTAATTTTCAGGCACTTACTTTGGGCAAGGAACCTCTTGTTCCAAACTATTAATTTCCTCTCCAATTGTTCTTCTCTAGTTCTCATTTTTTCCAGTTTTTTTTTTAGTGTTCTCATTTCATTGACAAAAACATTTCAAAAGTTTTATTTATTTTTTGTACCATCTCTTCTAGGAATTTAACTGAATTTATATCCATGTTGTATTTTTCTTTAAGGTTTTGCTTATAGATATTTTTGCCTTATTTTCTTCTGTTAGGTCACAATACTAGCTTTTTATGATGGAATTACCCTTCCTACCCCATTCACCCCTCATTTTTTCATTCTACTTCATGATGTTTGACTTGATTTTAGGGCTGGGCCCTGAGCACATCTATAGGGAAGTTCTAGGCAGATTATGCTACTGCTTTCTTGAGAATATTGAATATTTTGTTTTTATAGGATATCGGGTCTGCTCACAGTGGAAATTTGTAGGCTTTCATTGCCCCCAAAGTGGTTTGATGTAAGGCAAGTTCTGTTGGCACCCTCCTGGTTTGAGCTCTGTAATTTCTTGAATTCTTCGGTATTGACTGATTCATAGTAGAATATTGTTGGACTCAACCATTATCAGTCACTTGGTAAGTTTAGTTGGATCTGAGTGACAAAGCTGTAATCTCCCATTTTGTCTGAGATTCCTGCTTGTTTGGTTCTCTGCAGATTTCATATTAGATTAGAAACTGAGAACTTTGTTCTGCTTCTGGGATCTGAGCCACTTTGTTTCTGGATTTGTTTTTTTCCACAGTTCCACAGTCCATGGTATTTGCTTGATAGTTGTCTCTCTCATTTTCCCCACAGATTTTTTTAGTGTGCCCTGAATCTATAATATGGATCTAGATAGTGGATAATAAAGTTGCCAGTTGGCACTTGACTCCATGCTGTATGTTTTGGGATGCCTTAGTATGAGTTTGGGAGCTTCTCTTGCCCTTGTGTACATCCTCTGTTATGCTAGTGTTCTGTATTTGGAGCTCCTGATCAGACCCCTGTCTACAGACTTATTTTTTGTTTGACTATGTGTACCTGAGCTGGAAAAGTGACTCCTTATGATTTTTCTTCTTAGTTTTCTCCATTAGAATTGAATCTGTTATGTTTTAAAGATCTGTTTGGAGCTCTGCAAAGGGAGTTTGCTATACTGATTTCTGCTTCTCTGTCATCTTGGCTTTACTTTTCTGATCTGTTATGTCTTTAAAAAGACCATGTGCTGTAATGGAAACAGGACCCAATCTCGATGAGGAGGTGTGGTTTTGAAAGCTGATTTAGATATTCCCAATTTTATGAACTTAAATAAGTTACTTAAATATTCTGAAATCTAATTTACTCACAATAAAATGGAAATATTTACATGCTTCTAGGGAATGTCCTTCATAAGAATTAAAACAGAATGTATTTGTGTGTGTGTGTGTGTGTGTGTGTGTGTGTGTAGATACAGTATAGACACAGATACATCGATGTTCTTCAAAAATAATTAAAGGGTAATTTAGTTGCTACACTAAAGCCTGTGATGTAGTGTAGAAGAAGGAATTATGAGCTCTGAAGATCAGAAGACTGGATTATCTACTATTTATTAACTGTTTGACCTAGGCCAACTCATTTTGTCTCTTTTTACTTTTCTCTGTAAAAATAGATGAACTCAGAAGTTCCTTTTACCTTAGTTCTGTCACTAAGTATGGTCTAAGTTTATGATGCTAGACTTAAAAGACCACAATTGCTGGCATTGGCATACATTTATTTATTTTTGCCAACTCCACTGCTCATTTATAATCTTTATTCTCATAGATCTCAGCATTTGATGTGATATAATCTTTCACATCCTCCTCTTCCTTCTCCTCCTCCACTTCCTCCTTTCCTTACTCTCTTCCTCTTCCCCTCTCCTCCTCTCCCTCTCTTCTTCTCCCTCCCGTTCTTCTAAACATATTTCTGTATTTGTCATGCTGTGCAAGAAAAATCATTTCAGAAGGGGAAAAAACATGAGAGGAAAAAAAAAGCAAGGAAACATACAACAACAAAAGATGAAAATACTATGTTTTAATTTGCATTCAGTCTCCACAGTTCTCTCTTTGGATGTGGATGGCACTTTCCATAATAATCTATTGTAATTACCTTGAATCACCTCATTGTTGAAAAGAGCCATGTCTGTCAGAATTAATCATCGTATAATCTTGTTCTTGCTGTGTACAGTGTTCTCTTGGTTCAACTCATTTCACTTACCATCAGTTGACGTAAGTCTCTCTAGACCTTTCTGAAATAATCTTGTTGATTGTTTCTTGTAAAACAATAATTAATATTCCATAACATTCATATACCATAATTTATTCAGCCATTTTTCAACTGTTGGGCATCCACTCAGTGTCCAGTTCCTTGCCACTACAAAAACAGCAGCTACAAAGATTTTTGCACATGTGGGTCCTTTTGCTGTTTTTATTATCTCTTTAGAATATAGGCCCAGTAAAGACATTGCTGGATCAAAGAATATGCAGTTTGTTAGCTTGTTGGACATAGTTCCAAATTGCTCCAGGAGATAACTTTCTAAGAAAGTTTATGTAAACTTTAATAATTTAATTTAATAAAATTTTATTTTTTTTTAATTATTAAGATTTTCCTCCCCTCTCCCCCAATTTTAGTCTTTCTGCTAATGTATATGTTCTGTATTGCATTTCTCTTTCCCCTTTCATTCCAGAATTATAAAAATATAATATTTTTGTTCAATTTTATTTACAAAATCCTTGTAACAAATAAGTGTAGTCAAACAAAACACATCCCCATATTGGCCTTATCAAGAAATTTGTGTTTTATTTTATGTATCATTCTATTACCTCTCTCTTAGAAGATGGGTAGCATTCATTGGTCCTCTGGAAGTCATGATCAGTCCTTGTGTTGATCATACTTCTCATGTCTTTCAAAATTGTTTTCTCTTAAAATGTTAACCATTATAACATCTTGTTCTTCTAGGTTTTGTTCATTCTGTGTCAGTCTATACCATTATTACTACATTTCTCTGAAACTGTCTTAATTTTTTATAGCATGATAGTATTGTTACATTTGATATTCTCTTAAGGTTTCTAGTTCTTTGCTCCCACAAAAAGACCTGCTATAAATAAAAAATAAAATTTTTCTATAAATTGCATCCTTTCCATTATACTTGATCTCCTGGGGCAAAGGACTAGTTGTTGCTCAGTCAACAAGTTATATATAGTTAAGTAACTTCTTGGAACTGGTTTCAAATTGCTTTCCAGAATACCTGGATGAATTCTCAGGTCCACCAGTAGCGTATCACTGTTCCCATTTTCTTCCAACTTTTGTCATCTTTCTTTAAAATTTTTTTGCCAGTCTGATTTTAAGGATTTTTCATATAGCTAAAGTCACCAGTTTAAAAAATATATATTAGTTTCATATGGGGTTAGCTTTGTTAGCTGCTTGAACTAAATGAAAACATAAATTTAAATAAATGTTTTATATGGTCTCTACATACATTGACTTTTGTGACTGTGAAATGGATAGGGCAGATATTTTTTTCATTTTAAGTAAATTGTCACTTTGAGAGGAGAAATGGGGGTAGGAAGTGAGTAGTCAACAAAAAAATTGTGGTAGTTTTCAGAATATATGCAAAAAGTGGCATATTACATTTTTGTATCATTGACTGCTTTGCTTTTTATTGAAGGCTTTATGAAGTTGCAGTGAAGGAGGAGAAAAGGCAAGGGAAATTAGAGATAAGAAAATGTTATTTCATCTAAAAATGTGAAGAAATGATATTCAATAATGTCTAAAAAAATGTATGTACTTTTAATTAAAAATACTTTGTTGCTAAAAAGTAACCATCACCTTCAGCCACGTAACACTTCCTAGCTGTGTGATCCTGGGCAAGTCACTTAATCCCAATTGCCTCAGAGGGAAAAATTGAGATGGTTGTGACAATTTTTTAAATTAAGAAAGCAATAAAGTTTGCTGTGTTAGTTGACTCTTCCTTTCACTTGAATGCTTAGAGGTCAGTGTAGAGTTATTAATTGGCCCTATATAAATATTTTTGTATTTCAGGGCATACAGAATAGAAAGAGAAAAAACACAATATTTATCAAGTTTGCCATCTTATATAGTCACAGTTCATAGTGCCCCAACAAGAATAGTAACATCACAGATCACTGTAACAGATAAAATAATAATGAAAAATTTTGAAATACTCCAAGAATTACATAAATGTTACAAGAGATAGGATGTAAAGTATATGCTTTGACAGAATGGTGCCAATAGACTTGTTGGATTCAGAGCTTCTGCAAACCTTCAATTTCCTTTTTTTTTTTTTTTAAGCAGTATCTGTAAAGCGCAATAAAATGAAATATGCCTATATCTGTTCATCAGAAATAATAATGATAAATCCAGAACAAACTAAAATGTCAAATTAGAATTCTAAAGTCATCTTCAAATTATGTAGCAGACATTACATAAAATTTATGTTTTAGTATGCTAATTTATTATCTCAATTTCATTATTTGTAAATATCTAGGCCCATCATATAATATAGTGACTTTTTTTTTCCCCTACATTTTAGAATATCCCCATAAGTATGGCCCACAGGGAGGCTGTGCAGATCATTCAGTATTCGAAAGAATGAGGAAGTACCAGATGACTGGTGTAGAGGAAAGCACACAGGTATGAAGTTCACTATTGGACCTTTTTATAGAAGTAGAAATATATAAATATATTTTTTTCTGAGTATTGAAATTGAATGTTCTTTATTTTCTCAAAGACTTGTATACTGCTAAAATTATTGCATGAACACATTTTTAAAGTTTATCAAGTTCTTTGTGTATAACAGTTGTATGAGATAGTTGGGTCTGGGATTATAATTTCACTTTATCATTTTGTCTTCTGAAGACTAGAGAAGTAAAATGTGAAATTTCCAAGATCATATGACTAATAAGTGACAGAGTTAGGCTTTAAAACCCAGGGCTTCAAGTTCAGTTATCTTTCCATTACATAAAATGTGTTTCTATGTTAATTTTCCTTATTAGCCTTTTTGTATTATCATATTTTTCAACCTTTGTTACTACTTCAACCTTCTTTATTCACAGGCATCAGATTTGTAAGTTTAGCAATAACAAAATAAAAATGTAATCTAGAAATAAGACTGCCTCTCCTTTTTTTATGTTCAAATTTGATGTAGCTTATAGACATAGGACACAATTATGAACTCTTTTCTTTATCTGTTCATCTCGAGGAATTTTTGTGATGGAAAACTTTTATAAAACTATTTGTTATGTATTATATTAAAAGGGTTTATTGATTAGAATTGGCTACTTTCTGAGACATTATTGTCTCATATTCAGATGATGACATTCATTTAAATTACTAATATTCTTAATTTTAATTTGAAACACTGTTCAGTTTAAAATATTTTTCTTGAATGCAAAAAGTATTATCTCAATGGATCACAGTTCCTTCAGCACTTCTTATTTCTTCTTTTCAAAAAACAACAGCTGCTTGAAATATGATGCCTTTATATAGTGATTCCCAACTTTTTAAGGAGGAATATCATTTTAATGTTGAGGTTACTGTACCTTTATCCACATGGTAATAATAGTTGTACTTTTGATATTTGTGGAGAGACCTCATAACTACAGAATCTTATCATGAGAATAAGACTTTTAAAAGCATCTGCATATATTTAAAAGCATCCATATAATTCCATATCTATAAAATCTTTAAAAATTATGCTTACTTCATACATTGAATCTTTGATTCATGAATTCCTTATTGGTAGTTTATTGTTTTCCCACCGCATCCTATAAGACATGCTTCCGAAATAATACTTTATAACTTTACTACAAAGACTAATGGATACTTTTTGACTCTTTACTTTTATTTTGTTTGCAAATGATTGCAAAAGCAAAAGATAGTATAAAGGGGATACATGAAGGACTAACATTTCTAGCAGGTATCGAATCACTGTTTTAAATTATATGTAGCATGCAGTAGAGCTGACCATTCCTCTTCTCGCCCCCATCTCTTTCTTGCCAAAAATTTTTGCTAAGGGAACGTCACATTAACAAATTTCACTTATATTAGCAAAGTTTTCATATTTGGAATTTTATGCATAACGTTGACCCTTATTGGTCAGGGTTGGAGTAAAATTGAATTTTATTTGATGGAACACATTTTCATTAGTAAATTGCATTCATTACATAGATACACTGATGTGTTGTTAGATGCAGTATTATTAATAAGTTAACATTCATATATGATTTTAAGATTTAAAATGTGCTGTAAGTATATATTAGCTTTGAATTCTGATTTTTCTACATGTAGTTCATTTGTTAAAATCTCTCAACAATTAGATTTGTGAACTTTAAACATTTTGATTACATATAAAGTGATTTCATTCCATTCTAAATAATTGCTTTGAATTTTTGATTTCAGTTTGTCTTGTATGGCATATTGTTCCAGATAAATAAAATAGAATAAATATTTTGAAAAATGTATATTTCTGTACCAAAGTTCAAAAAAATATTTTATAGAACTAGAAAAAATAATAACAATTCATATGGTACAAAAAAAGGCCAAGATTCTCAAAGAATAATTATGGAAAAAAGTTTGAAGGAAAGGTCTATCAGTAGTAGATTTCAGACTGTACTGTGAGAGATCAGTCATTAAAATAGTTTAGTGCTGGTTTAAAAAAAAAAAGATGTTAATCAATGGTACAACAACATCCAGAAACAAATATATAAGTAGAATATTTGACCCAGGTACCTTAGTTTCTAGAGTAAGGACTATTTGAACAGCATTGCTAGGAGAACTAAACAATAGTCTGGAAGAAATTAGATTTAGACATACGTCTCATTTCATATACCAAAATAAACTCCAAAGAGATTCATTGTTTAGAAAATGTCATATAAACATGTTAGATGAGAAGGGAATAATCACTATCTCTATATCCATATCTATAGAAAAGGAAAGATTTGATGACTAAAGAAGTAATAGGATAATACAAGCTAAAATGGACAGTTTTTATTTTTATGCAATTAAAAAGTTTTACATAAAACTCATAATTAAAAATGGAAGAGAAACAGGTGACTAGGAAAAAAAAGTCTTTGCAACAAATTTTTCTTTTAAAAATCTTATTTCCAAGATATAAAGAAGTGATTCAAATTTATGTGACTGGAAATCATTCCTCAACTGATAAATGGTAAAAGGGATATGAATATGCAGTTTTCAAAAGGAAGAAATTCAATCAACAATTACATAGAAATTTTCTAAATCACTAATATTTAGAGAAACTCAAATTAACGTAATGACGTTTTACCTCACATCCATCAGTAGTACAGATGATTAAAAGAGAACTGTGATAGTATGTTGGAGGGGCTATGGGAAAATAGGTACTGTACTTCGCTGTTGTTGGAGCTGTGAATTGTTCTATCTGTTCTGGAAACCAGTATGGAATTGTTCCCTACTTGCTAAACTCAGCAGACTCTTTGGAGTAGCTATACAACTAGTAGGCGTCTATTCCAAAGAAATCAAAGATACAAGAAAAGGATTTGTATGTATAAAAATGTTTATAGAAGTTCTTTCGGAGATAATTGGAATGTAAGGTAGGTCCCCTCCTATTTGAAAAAAGGCAAAACAAATTGTAGCATAGGAGTGTACTAGATTATTAATGTGCCATAGAAATGAGGAGGAAATTGGGAAGACCTTTATAAATTGATGGAGAATGACATGAGTAAAATCAAAGAACAATTTTATACAGTGATAGCTTTAGAAAGAAAAGTAACTTTGCAGGATTTTACAATTGATTGATGCTGTGATGAACCACAACTCCTAATACAGAAGGTAAAACATGCCATACTCATCTCCTGGAATAAGGTAATAAACTTAAGCTGCAGAAAGAGACCTGTATCTTTAGACATGGCTAATGTGGGAATTTGTGAATCTGTATAGATATGTATTGAAGTTTCCTTTTATTTTCTTTCTTTTTTTTTTTTTTTTTTTTGTGGTAACAGTTTGAGTTTAACAAAAATGAAGATGAAAATTTTTGATAATACGTAACTAAAATTTTAAGAACTGTATTTCCTTTTATGAAAATTTCCAAATGTACCTACATGCATGCTGGTAACAACTTTGGTTTTTGCCTGCTTTCCTATTTCCAAAGTAAACCCTTTTGCTTCCCCTCTCAAGACATCTGTTCCTAGGGATGTAAAAGTAGATGGTATGTGGATGTTGGGGAGTGGTGGTGGTGGTAGTGGTGATTGTTGTAAAAATAAACACAATAACAAAAACAAAGAAAATCATTCATTCCCATGGTCTTCTGAACCAAACTTAGTATTCCAATTCATTGCAGTTGTTATTTTTTTGGTTCTGTATAATTCATAGAATCATAAATTTAGAGCTGGAAAGGACCTTAGAGTCTAACCTCCTTCTGTTACAGATAAAGGAGGAGACCAAGGTTGAGGTCAAATAACTTGTTCAGATGTTAAGTGATAGGTTTAGCTAAGGGAACTCTGAAAAAGTATTTGAACTTAGGTCTTCTTTATCTTAGGTCCAGCACTCTATCCACTATTATATGTAGTTTTTTCCCAATTCCCCTAGCCTTGTGAACTCCTTGAGCAGGACCATTTTTGGCCCTTCCCTCTTTTTTTTTTTTTTTTTTGGTATCCCCACTATTTAACTCAGTGCCTGGCACATAGAAGTTACTTTAATAAATGCTTTTGACTTGATGTGACTTAACCCACTATTTTCCATTTTGTATCAGTCCATATAAATTTTTCCTTGCTTTATTCAGCAATTTTTAGAGCACAGTAATAATCCATTGCATTTATGTACCACACCTGCAGTCAGTGGACATGGATTTCCTCCTTCCCCGGTTATTTGTTCTTAGAAAAATTACTGCTAGAACTATTTTGGTGTAATTGACACCCTTAAACAAATCATTGCTCAGGAAAGGGTTATATAATTAGCAGAAGGGTTTCTGGGTCACAAAAGGTATAGATATTTTAATAAAAATGCTTGGATCATTAGACAGTTCCACAGAAGATATAAAGTACCATAAATTAGGTGATACTAAAGTGCTTTGAGAACTTAAAGAGATAACATGGCATAATTTTAGAGGCAGCTAGAAGGGCAGTGGGCAGTGCTTGACTTGGAATCAGGAATACCTGAGTTAAAATCTAGTTTTAGTCACTAGCAACTTTGTGATCTTGGGAAGTCATATAATCTTTGTCTGCCTTAGTTTCCTCATCTATAAAGTAGGAAACATAATAGCATCTACCTACCAAAATTGTTGTAAGGATCAAATGACATAATATTAATAAACCTCTTAGCACAGTGCCTGCTATATACTAGATACTTAGTACATTTTTCTTCCCTCTTTCTCATCATTGTTATTACTTTGCCCTACATTGTCCTCTAACCAAATCAAGCCTTCCTCCTCTTCATATACAGTTCTTCTTTCCCTCACCTAATGTTTTTGCACTCACTTTTTTCCTTTCTTAGAATACATTCCCTGCTTATCTCCATCTCAGATTCCTTCCTTTTTTTTTTTTTTTTTTTTAAGATATAATTTAAGCAACTTTTTTTTGCTGGTGTCACTTCATTATCCTCTTTCTTAAAGTATCTTATATTGCAATTACTTTTTATTTATGCCCTTTAAGTTTGTTTCATATATTCCTGTAGTTTTATTTTCTATCCTGTTAAGAATATGAACACTTTGTAATTAGACATTGTTTCATTCTTTGTATTTGTATCTCTAGTGCCTAATGCCTAGTATAATACCTTGCATAAAGTGGATTTTAATAGTTGTTTGCTGACTAACCCCCCCCCCCCCCCCCCCCCCCCCCCCCCCTTTTTTTTTTTTTTTTTTTTTGAGAAATAGCTTTTTGGACTACTATCTTTTGAATTGCCTGTCTTTGTTATCAGACTGCTCTGAGAGATATGATAGAAAGATTCCTCCCCATAAATTGCTTTTCTTATCCTAATTACACTAATTTTGATTGTGCAAATGCTTTTCAATTTATAAACATTAATCCTTTCATATTTTGTGAATGCACCTATTCCTTTTAGAATTAAGAATTCACCAGCTCAGCATTGATGTGAAAGATACTGATTTGTTTCTATCATAATCTTTTTATTCATAGTACTTAACATAATCCCTAGCATATAGGAGGTGCTTAATAAATGTTTGTTGTATTGAATTATATATGTCAATATATATTGATCTAAAGCTAATTTCTCCTGGATTGCTTTTCAGTTTTCCCCAAAATAATGTTCAGATAGAGAAATCACCCAGTTAATTTGTAGTTTATGGAACACTGTGATGTTGATTTAAATTGCTTCTGATTGTTTCCTACTTTGTTTTAAACATCTAGACTAAGATGAAATAATATAACATATCATTTATCAAAGACAACTCTTCTGTCATAGAAACCTCTAGAAGAACATGTTACAAGTGGTCCAGAGCTGCTAAGGAAAAAGCGTGCTGCTTCAGCTGAAAAAAATACTTGTCAGCTTTATATTCAGACAGATCATCTATTCTTTAAACACTATGGAACACGGGAAGCTGTGATTGCTCAGGTATTTATTAATAAGAATGACATTGAGTCATATGAGTTTTCAAATTTTATATATATGTTAATGTGGTTTTTAAAAAATTGAAGCATATTTGTGTGTTTTTTAATATTTATATTTGTAGAAATAAAAGCAATCTATTTCCAGGGTAGCATCTATTCTTAAGATTTCTGGCATTTGAGAGCTATTTGGATATTCAGTGCTTTAATGATATCTAGAGCTCATTTTTCATTAAAAAATATTTTTATATTTTAGTACTACTTGTCAGATACTATCCACTGACACCAATTTTCTTCTTCTTTCTTAAATAAGGCATTCCATTTTTGATTCTAGGCATATTCTTTGGTAGTCTCCTATGCCTGGAATGCTTTTTGTCTTCATCTTCACCTTGTGGCTCCTTGAAATCTTAGCTAGAGCTCTACCTGTTACAAGAAACCTTTCATAGTTATTCTTAATGTTATGACCTTGTTGAGACCATTCCCATTTTATTTTGTCTATTTCTTGTTTATACGTAACTACATGCATGTTTTCTTTCCCATTAGACTGTGAGCCTTTTGACAGCAGGGGCTGTTTTCCCTCTTTTTAATCTTTGCACAGTGTTTAGCACAAATAGACACTTAATAAAATGACTTAATTTTGAACCATGACATCAATTTGGGATGTATTATTAAAGGAACACGTTTTGAACAGCTAGAAATGTGTTTGTGATCATTAAGATCTTAAGATGACATCATCAAAATCTTGTTCCAAATTAGTTTCATTTCCTATGTAAACAGAATTACCAGATAGTTTGATCAGGAGAAATTGTGATAGACACAATATACTTATAATCAAAAAATCTTTTTTTTTTTCTTTAACTATCTTTTTTGCTATACCTATTAACAAGATAAGTGTCATTCATGTTGGTTAACTGATTATGTTAGGTAGATTTGAAAACGGTTGACTGATGAAACTCCAAAACATATCCTCATATTTTAATGTCATTAGAGGGCGTTTTCTAATGTATTATATGCGAGATCTTAACATGGCTTTGTGTGCCTTTGTATTTATTTCAGTTCCTTGGATTAAGACTAAAATTGTACACACTTACCAAATTTGGATTGGACCTGAAGCTGGGAGTTAAAATTTTGTAATTGAATCAAAGTTAAAGCAAAATCTCAATAGGCTAGAACAGTGGGCTCAATGTAGCAAGATAGAAGTTAATGTAAAGTTATACACTTGGTTTAAAAATTAACTTCAGGTTTACAAGATAGGGAGCCATATTATATCTACAACATACTGAAATCTAAATTTTTATTGTATTTTTATGCTAAATATGAGTTGATTATTTAAATTAATGTGATAGTCAAATGTTAATATAATCATAGGCCATGTTAAGAGATGCATAGTTATTATTGAGAAAGTAAGAAATGGAATCGTATCTGCGATTCACCTATTTCCTTCAGTAGTTTAGATCGCAATTCATTCATGCATTCTCATGCCAAGTCTTGTCCATATTCTTTCTTAATTTCTTCAAACAGAATTTATTTAACTTGCTAGGAACCTCTTCATATTTGTTGGATGTGTTGGATATGATAGAACATATATAATCCATTTGTTATCTCTTTAATTATATGTTTAGATTTCCTTTTTTAAATTACATCATTTTAAAGCACTTTTCTGGTAATATGGCATGACCTATTCACATCTACCATGGGACTTTACATTTTTCTTTCATTTTATTTTTTAGACCCTGTGGTATAAAGACTTATTAATGTTAACCAAATAGACTTTTGTATCAGGGAGAAGCTTGCAATCGTTAAAAGTATTAGTTTTGGGAAAGATTTTTTATTTTTCCACAGTGTTGCACTATATGCATGGGACCCTCCCATCCCCAACTGTTTGTCTAATAAGAGGCATTCCTCATGTACTTAATTTTTTTGTGAATAGTTAAGCCTAACTTTATGTGGTTAGGTATCAAGGAGTTCTGAATGTTCTTGATTTGATGCAATCAGTATATCATCTGCAAATAGGGTCATCTAAAAGACATCACAATTTATAGGGAAGCCCTCTTTTATTTGGATTCTGGGCTAAATATCTTCCATGTCATTGGAAGATAATTTTGAACATAAATGTTATTTGCCTCCGTTGGTATTTATAAGCCAAGGATCAGATAAAATTGTATTGGCTATTTGTGGTTTTTAAAAATAGTGATGTTTTATTTTTTCCCCTTATTACATGGAAAGACAATTTTTAATGTTCATTTATTTTAAAATTTTTACTTCCAAAATTTTTCTTCCTCCCTTCCCCAATCTCTGAGATGGTAAGTAATTTGATACAGGTTATATGTGTGCAATTATTTGGTTGTTTATCTTTGAGATTATTGTATAGTTTTAAAATATACATGGAAGATATCTTCTTGGAATAGAACTTTTTTACTCTGATGAATCAAATTTTTTTTAAATGGGCAGCTAAGCCCAAGCACAGTGGGATCTTGTATTCTTTATCAGTCATGTGATCATAAAGATATTATGTGATTTGGAATATTCTAAAATTCTGCCTTTTCCTTTTTTATATCTTTATGAAAAAAGTTTATTAACAAAGTTGTGTAAGTTATTCTCAAAAAAATGTTTTATTGTAATGAGGAATTAGATATACAGGTGAAAAGTTACTGATATTTTCTTTTATCAGTAATGATTAGATTCTTTATGTCTGCAAAGTTGGTATCTTTTCCTTTTTCAGATACCTTGCAAACTGATCCTTTAAATATCCTCATAATTATAATATTTGGCATAGATTTTGTTTATTTCTAGTATATATATACTCTTCTGGTCTTTGTAGTACCCTTTCTACTTATTCATATGGTCCATGAAAAATTTTGATGTTAGATTCCAAATTTGATGTTTTCATTGTTAAACTTTGTTATAAAAAATTTGACAAATATTTTCCATTTTTCTTATTTGTTGTCTCAGTAGCTTTATCCTTAAGTAATGTAAGGATGAGCCCACTGAATTGGAACTCTTACTAAACTTTATGTTAAAGTTTTTTTCTCTTCACTCCTTTATGTTTTATCAGGTAATAGTAAATTATAATCTTCCACTATCTTCTTCACTAAGAATTTTTAAAAAATATGTTTTTTGATGACTTTTGTCTTTATCAAAGTCATGTCTAGAAAAAAGATTCACCCTATCCCTTCCGGATTATATGCTTGCTTATAACAAGAGAATAAAAGCAAAAAATACAGTATAGTAACTCCAGCAGACAACTATATTTAACATTTGGTCTTTGCATTTCATTCTGTATATATTTATATACATCTTCTCCCTATAAATTTCTCAAGTTGTTATTTCTTTGCTGTATTAAATTATATTTCATGTGACGACATAGTTTTTCTAGCTATTTTTCAATTGGTAAGCAGTTGTTTTATGTTAATTGTTTTTTTTTTGTTTTTTGTTTTGTTTTGTTTTGTTTTTTTGCTACCAGAAGGTATTGCATCTTTCTGCAATTTAACAAATAAGTTTATATTCTAAATTGCTGTTTTTCTTAGCTGTTTTTTCTTTATGCTTATCCCAAAGGCCTTAAGTTTTAAAGGTTCTTTTAGTCTTCTCTTTGTAGTGCCTAATTTGGAACATTTATTTACCACATTCTCATCAAATGATTATCTTGCCTCCTCTATGGCATTGCCTGCCTTCCAATGTAGCTGGGACTGGCGTAGCATGGCAGCATGGTTTATTAGATACAACTTCAGAAATTAAGAGCTGCTTAGTTCTTGGGTTGGGCACAAACTACCTGGATGATTTTGGTCAGGGCATGTTGCCTCTCTTTGCCTTCATTTTTTAACAGGCTTCCTTTTTTTATAGCTGAATTCTGCTGCATTTCTATCCCTAGATATCCAGTCATGTGAAAGCTATTGATACAATTTACCAATCAACAGATTTCTCTGGAATCCGTAACATCAGTTTCATGGTGAAACGAATAAGGGTAAGAAATTTTGCAAAACTTATTGACCTTTTTATTTTAGAAAATGGTTTATTCATGAGGTTGGGAATGGAATCATTAATTTTTTTTTTAATTTCTTTTTTTACTTTTCCTGTGTTTTTGCATGGAACACTTTGTGAGTCAATAGGAAACTGATTCTTCTTTTGTCAGATAAGATAATGGCTTTTAAAGAGTCAGTATAAGGTGGCTTACTAGCAGGCAAGGACTATATAATTTTGAGAAAACTGTGATTTTTTCTTTTAAATTAAAACTTTTTTTTCCAAAACATGCATGGACAGTTCTTCAATATTAGCTCTTATAAAACCTTGTATTCCAATTTTTCTCTCCCCTCCTCCAGAGTAGTCCAATATATGTTAAACATGGTAGAAATAAATGTTAAATCCAATATATGCATATATATTTATACAATTTATGATCTTATTTTTTCATACAATATTATAAAGAACTCTAGGTTTGGAGTCAGAACATCTAAGTTCAAATCCAAGTTCTATTAATAAATTAAGGGAATTGGTCTCTGAGTCAGAAAGATCCAAGTTCAAGTTTTATGTCTTGATAAATAGTTATTCTCTAACCCTTGATAAATCATTTAATCTCTCAGTGCCTTAAGACACCTCAATTTTAAGAATAGAAGTTATAGAGAAGGGAAAGATTTGCTTTGTACGTCTTCATTTGGAATTTCTTATACTGTTAAATCTCAGATTTAGTCTCATCTGACTCCTAATACCTATGACAATCCTTTAGTCTGTTTTTTTCATAGTTATGTAATAGGTGTTTATTGATTTTAATTGACTCTGAAATCTTGTAGGAATATAGTTTACACCGTGGAAAATAATTGACTACTTTTAATATAAAACTCCAGTTAAAAAAATAGTCCAAACCATTTTCATTATCCCTTTGTGATTTTCCTTGATACTTTGCTCTTTCAATCTTTTCCTCTTGATTTTTGCTACAGTTTATATTGTTTATCGCCAGTATTAGAGAAACCATATTTTAACATGTAATGATTACCAATGTAACTATTTAGTTACTAGACAGATTGAGTCAGGGTAGCTTGATATTTTGATAAAAAGATGAAATATTAAGAATAGGTTTGACTTTAAAAAAAAACAAAATAAAAAACTAAACCCTGAATTTATGAACTAGACAAATTATATGATGGAATATTTGTTTCAGAAAGGAACCCCCCGGTTTTTTAAGTCAGAGAAATTTAACTTGCAGTTCCTGAAATTATTTTTAAAACTATTTTTATAGTTGTATTTGAATATAATTGTATTTTGCTTTATGCATTTAAAATATTCATCAGACTAGCAAAGATATCTATGACACACAAAAGATTATAAAGTTCTGGTTTAAATATTGAGGACACTAATAGTATTAAAATATGATTTGCTATATGAAAAATTTTATAACTTTTCCATGATCAGTCTCTTGAATAAAATAATATTTTGCATTTCTTAGACTATAAAATAATAAAAATTCCCTCCACTTTCATATGTAATATGTTCCTGGCTCTTCTATTTCAAAAATAGTAATTATGATTGATTTTGTTCTGGCTGTACATGTTTGATATCGTTTTTGGTTTGGACACCCAACACCAAATGGATCCTGTGGCAATGTCAAATGAAATATGCATATTTATTAAGAGTAGTAAAATAACAAGAATTTAAAAATAGGACTGCCCATATAATACTTAGTGAAATCTGGTATAAATTGAAAATGTCCTTGTGAATATAAATCAGAAAAGTATGTTTTGAACAGGTAGGGTTTCTTTTTTTCTTTCTTCTTTTCTTTTCTTTTCTTTTCTTTTCTTTTCTTTTCTTTTCTTTTCGCTTTTATTGCTTTATCATTGCTATGAAACATTTTGTTTCATGGAGAAAATTGTTTCTAAAAAAATGTAATCGGTATTAAATTAATTAAACCAGTGTTAAAAAGTACTCTAAATTCTGGGACAGGTATCCAAAGCAAAGGTAAAAACTGATTTTTGTAAATGGAGTTGTGAGCTAACATTGTAGAGAAGTGTGGATGAATTCAGATTATATAAATGGCTTTTAGTTATAGTTAAGTCTCCTGCTACATGTGCCTGAGTGTGTATGACTGTAGCAAATCATGTTTTAACATTCAAAGAACAGTCCTGAAGCATACAGAGCTCTTGCTGTGGTACCAAAGTAAGTCAAAACAGTTATATTGGGGTTTTCTGATTTAGGGAGTATCAAATTGCTAGAGAGGTGAATTAAATGGGCAGAGCCCACCTGACTATAAACTCCATAGTGTTAGCAATTAGTGTATTCTACTCATTAGAACTTAATACATGTTTATTGATTGATGACCAATTGAGTGAATGAATGTGAAGAGTGAAGGACATAGTCTAGTAGATGGCATTTAAAAAATCTCTGAGGCTTTTATACATACATTGATACAAATTGTCAGCAAGTTAATCCTTCCTTTTATGAAATATTATCTCAGAATAAGGTTTCCCTTTATTCCCATTAAACAGTCCTTAAAGTGACCAAGTTTTTCATGATTTTTGATTTTAAGGTTGATAAGGACAGATTTAGGCAGATTATATGATTGTGATACCTGAAAGAATTTGAGTTCTCAGCTGTGAGGATATTCTCTGCATTTGTGCAAATCACACCTTATCTGTGCTATTTCATAACATACTTCCTATCTGTGTGTGTGTGTTTTTTTTTTTTTTTTTTTTTTGTAAAGAATCTAACTTAACACTGGAGATCTTTTTCCAGTTTTAGTATTTTGTGGGTATTAAGATAAAATTTGGAAACATGTTATCTGTTGGCCAGTCAGCTTTCTTTTCCAGTTTTGTCATGAATAATGTATTTTATCTTTTAATGCGAGTTGTCTTTGGTAATATATTTCACCCTATTTATACCTACCATCAAAGAGTCTTTCTATTGACTTTTGGTCACCTATAACTTTTATTCTTCAGAAAACATTTGTTCCATGATTTCCTATATTAGAAAGTATTTCTGCACATTTCCTATTCAGCTTTGGTTTTTTCATCAATGTTTGAAAGTTTTTTATTCTATTAAGTATTCATTTTATTTTCCCTAAAAGATTATACTAAAATTTACAGGGTAAGTTGTTCTTGGTTGTAATACTTATCTTTTTACCTTTTGGAATATTGTATTCCAACTTCTTCATAGTTTGCAAATGCTTTATTGTGGATTTTTGATAAGCCCGTGAAACTGTGTTTTAGAGACTAAAATTCTCTAAACCAAAAGCAAAAACTTTTGCTTCTCCTGAATACAGAGCCCTGCAGACCACTTGCCTGCACTGACACTAGCTTTTCTGGCAACTTTTTTGCTATTATCGTCTCTGCCTAACTTATCGTGCAGCTCTAAAATTGAAAAAGTTACTTAGTATAGTTTAAGTATTCCATGAGTTAGTAGGCAACTAGCTTAGAGAATCACAATTAGCTTTGGATTTCGCATAACAATGAAATTCGAATCCTAAATATGGTAAGAGTTAGAGACTAGTTCACGACATGGTGGAATATAGGAACTAGAAAAATGTTTTCCTTCCAAGGAAGGAAAAATATAGCTCACAAGTCAGAAGCTTGTTGAACTTAGAAAGATTCTGGCCATATAATCATACTCTGAGAATATACTCTTTATTAGGAGTAGAAGTGGAGTGAAATTACAAGAATTTAGACTTCTCAAGGATTCAGGGAAGAGAACTTCGTTAGCATTCAAAAATGTTTGGGTGGCTGTGTAAGCACTGAAAATTGAGAACTATTTTCTCAAATGAATAAAACTATCTATAATTTCTTTTAATGTCTATACTATTCTTATATAAATAGGAGCCTAGATTTTGTTAGTCAATACGTTTATCCAGATTTTGATTTAGGTGGAGGAAATGTATTGCTGAAACAAAAGCCAGAATTTCTATAAACAAGACCTTCCAGCTCTTTTTGAAGGCAAGTAACTCTTGCATGGACAAATTAGATAAGCATTTTAAAACTGATTCTGTATGCTTGTTGAACAAAACCAGTGACAGGGTCTTAACTTAGTTTCAAAAGATGCTAAAGTTCAGTAGTATGGTTATTCTATCACTAATATCAAGAGTACTTTATTGGAAATGTGTTATCAACACATGGCCTGTGGGCTGTATGTAGTCTATAGTATTCTACTGTGTAGCAGGAGCCAGTTTAAAATGCAATTGAGAAATATTTAAGAAAAATGATAAAACATAGTGTGGTTTTCTAAGTTGGCATGCAGCCCAAAAGAATCCCTATATTCTGGTTTAGTAGAATAGCCTTTATTCCTGAATTTGATACCAGTGTTTTACTAAGTATATTTTTATGGGTTTCTATAACTTAAAAAAAAAAATATCTGATGGATCTGTATTTTGGTTATATCCTTCTTCATAATTAGCTAGATCAGCCTTGGATTTAAGACCGTTCTAGCTTTGGCAAGTATAGAAGCCTTTAAAAATTTGAGTTATTTCTATGTCACCATGAAGCATCAGGATTTGATGTTATGGAGAGGTCATAGGATTGTGAATTTAGAACTGGAGGAATCCTTAGTGGCCATCTATTCCAACCCTTTCGTTTTACAGGTGAGGAAATTGTCTCAGAGAGAATGATTTGCCCAGAGTCACATAGGTAGTAGTAAGTTACATGGGTGAAATTTGAACCTAGCTGCTTTGATTTAGGTCCATTGATGTTTCTCTACTGTACTACACTAAAGTCAGTTAAGAAACTTAATATAACTTCAGTTTTATTGTTTATTCAAATTATTTTTGTATTTAGATAAACACAACTGCTGATGAGAAAGACTCAACAAATCCTTTCCGCTTTCCTAATATTGGTGTGGAGAAGTTCCTGGAATTGAACTCCGAGCAGAATCACGATGACTATTGTTTGGCCTATGTCTTCACAGATCGAGATTTTGATGATGGTGTTTTAGGTCTGGCTTGGGTTGGAGCACCTTCAGGTATCTTAATTGTCTATGTTTTGATTTTTAAAATTGAATTTGAATAATGTGGATTAGGCAGTATTCATAAACATTAAGTTAAATTGGTTTTTTTGTTTCATAATCATTTCTAAAATACAGATGTTTAGGTGTGTTTCTTTCCATTTACTTAGGTAAACATTTCCTGATTTTTCCTGGTGTTATTTTCTATGCCATCCCCATGTTCCCAAATTACATAATATTTATTTTGAATATTTTGTTATTTGTGAAGAACATAGTGTTTTCTCCTCTGCCCATCTTTACCCTTTCAAATAAAATATGGCTATTTGAAGGATATCTCACTTTGTATTTCTATTTGTAGCTCAGTGCTTGGCACACAGTAGGCATTTAGTAAGTACTGCCTGGTCAGTTAATTAATTGGGGGAGGGGGAAATACACACACACACACACACACACACACACACACACACACACAAATTTATTTACTTATTTAAATGATTTAATATTTCCTCTAGAAACAAAGAAGCTTGGAACTAGAAAAGAATTTAATAATTTTAGTCTGGTGCTCTCTACATGAGTGTCTAAACCATTCTTTTTCTCTTCTCCTCCACCCCCCTCTTCCCATTAGTTAATAAGCATTTGTTCTCTGTGTAACTTCATACAGGTCTTCCCAGCTTTCTTTGAAACTACTCATTTCTTAGCTATCATAAAAAGTATTGGAAGTGAATATATATACCTAGCAATATATTTGCTGAATTTGAAGAAGCTAGCTATGGGTTGAGATTGGATAGGAAGGAGCCTTCTTTATTGCCTACTGTAAATCCTCTTAGTTTGGCAAGATAAATCTAGTCAAGGTCAGTAGAAATGTATTGAGGAATCTGAGAAGACAATGAAAGCTGAAATTTGAAACTGAAAGTCAAAAATTGAAATTCTGAAACTGGACAAGATTTGAGTTATAAGTAGGGCAAGGGCAAGAGCATTCTGCCATTTGACCTTAAAAGGATCTTTTAAATCTCTTAAATAAAATTCAAGTTTTTATCTGTGCTGTAACAAAGCTATGGCCATTGTTTATCTGAACTTTTTAACTCTTTTAGCACTGGGCATAATGCTTTGCGTGTAATGAACAACTCAGAAATATTTGTTGAATAAATAACTGTACAATTTTCTAGAGATCCTGTCATATCTTAATGGGTGATTTCTTTGGTTATCAGGTTTTCTGTCTCTGAGATGCTAGTAACACTTTCCAACTTAATAGCTCTTTTTTTAAGTGACTCATTAATGAAAGTTAATAAATAGATAGAATTTATGGGGAATACTGCTAGCTAATTCTTTGTTGATTTTGAATTATTGTAAATTTTTAGCTCGTTTGGGGGAAAATATTTCAAAAGCTTTCAACCTGTGGATTTTAGAGTTTTTACTTTGAATTTGTATATTAAGGTTGGGAGGAAATGGGCATGGGTGTTGTGTGCTTGGTAACTCATCTAGACAGGTATCCTGGGGGAGGAACTTTTTAATCAATTAGGTCTTTAGTATAATGCACTAGAATTTTATCAAGAGAAGAGCCATAATCTGTGAATTAATTATAGATGCATTGTGAGAACAATCAAGTATAACCTTATTGATAACACATTAAAAAAGAATTTATGAAAACCAAGATATTTTGAGTTATTGTTTATTCTTTTTTCTTAAGACTGAATATTCTTTTTTTAAAAATTTTAAATAGCTTTTTATTTGCAAGTTATATGTATGGGTAATTTTACAGCATTGACAGTTACCAAACCTTTTGTTCCAAATTTTCCCCTCCTTCCATCCACCTCCTCCCCTAGATGGCAGGATGACCAGTAGATGTTAAATATATTAAAGTATAAATTAGATATACTATAAGTATACTTAATCAAACCGTTATTTTGCTGTACACAAAGAATCAGACTCTGAAATATTGTACAATTAGCTTGTGAAGGAAATAAAAAATGCAGACAGGCAAAAATATAGGGATTGGGAATTCAATGTAATGGTTCTTGGTCATCTCCCAGAGTTCTTTCACTGGGCGTAGCTGGTTCAGTTCATTACTGCTCCATTGGAACTGATTTGGTTCATCTCATTGCTGAAGATGGCCAGGTCCATCAGAATTGATCATCATATACTATTGTTGTTGAAGTACATAATGATCTCCTGGCCCTGCTCATTTCACTCAGCATCAGTTCGTGTCTCTCCAGGCCTTTCTGAAATCATCCTGCTGGTCATTTCTTATCGAACAATAATATTCCATAATATTCATATATCACAATTTATTCAGCCATTCTCCAATTGATGGGCATCTACTCAAAGACTGAATATTCTTTAATGTTCCTTGATATCCTAAGATAGAGGATAACACTTACTGGTTGAGAAGAGAAGTTTTTTCTTTTTTTTCTTTTCAAATTGATTCATCAGTTGTGAATATTTATCATTGCCTTGTGGCAGAAGGCCTTACATTACTCAATTAAACTAGTTGATGTCCTTTGTAGGGGTACTCAAAATAGATAGGCCATAGTGGAGAGTTCTGACTAAAGATCTCCACTGGAGAAGGAAATGGCAACCATTGCAGTATCTTTGGTATTAAGTCCCATGGAAAGTATTAAAATTAGGTGAAAGATATGTCACTGGAAGATGTTCCTCTCAGGTTGGATCATGTCCAATGTACTACAGGGGAAGAGCAGAAGACAACTCCAGTACTAATGAAGTGGCTGGACCAAAGCCAAAAGGAAGTTCAGCTGTGAATGTGTCTAGTGATGAAAGGAAAGTCCACTACTGTAAAGATCAGTATTGCATAGAAACAGGAGTATAAAATCTTGGAACCGAAGTAAGCTATATGTGGTCAAACAGGAGGTGGAAAGATGACACCTTGAATATTCATAAACTTAATGAGAATGGATGAATTTAATTCAAATGATCATTACATAGACTATTATGGGCAAAAATCCTTTAGAAGAAATGGAATTGTAGTTATCCCCAATGAAAGAGTGAAAAAAGGTGTGTTAGGGTGTAGTTTCAAAAATGACAGAATATCTTTTTGACTATAAGGCAAATTGTTCAGCATCACAGTAATACTAGGAAACATAATTTTCGTAAGAGCAATGCAAAGAGATAAAAGAATACAATAGAATAGGTAAGATGAGAATAGGTAAGATAAATTTTCTTAAAAGAGCAATGCAAAGAGATAAAAGAAAACAATAGAATAGGTAAGATGAGATGTCTTCAAGAAAATTACAAATATCAGGAGAACATTTCATAAGAAAAGGTGGCAAGAATATATGGAAGAACTGTATGAGAAAGATCTTAACATCACCTGTAATCACAATGGCGTGGTAACTGATCTAGAGCCTGGAGAATGAACTTTAGTATAAAAACCTTAGGGGGAAGCATTGGTAACAGTAAGATTTGTGGAGGTGACAGAAGAAAATCTACTAAAAGATGACACTGTTAAAGTGCTCCATTCAGTATTCCAATAGATTTGAAAACTTTAGTGGCCACTGGATTGGAAAAAATCAGTTTATGTCTAAAGTTCTAAAGAAAGGTTAATGCCAGAGAATATTCAGTTCAGCAAACAGTTGTATTCATTTCACATGCCAGCAAAAGTTTGTTTAAAATTCTATTAGCTAGAACAGAGTGAACTGAGAATTGTAATATTCTCTCTAAAATGTAATGTTCTCTGTTGAGGTTTTCTTGGGGTCTCTGGGCTCGGCTTTTGTTTCAGTTCAATAATCATCACGTGAGTAGCCAGGGGTTAAAGTCCAAATCCTTTGTTGTCTCCTTCAAAGTCTTGTCTTCTTTCCTGGGGCCCAGTTAGCTTTCTTTGAGGCCTGTCTCTCTCTTTGGTCCTATGGGCTTGAGTTCCTGCCTCCTCTGCTTCTCTGAATCTCTCCAAATGTCTCTGAATCCAAAGGTTTGTGTTTCAACCTCCAGCCACCACAAAGGTGGAAGATGGAATGAATCTGTCTGTCTCTGAGAACTTCTAGTGCGCCTGTCTTTTTTGGCCTCGAGAGCTTCTCCCTTATATGCTGTACACTGAGTACAAACCAATTGTTAATCACTAGGAAACCATTATTTGTTGTAGGATTAAGTCAGTGCTAAAGTAGATTTAACCATTGTCTCCTCAATTCCACTTAGTTTCTTGTTTCAAGTACTGGCCTATAACATCTCCTTGTAGGATTAAATCAATCATACCTGAACCATGCTAAATTAGATAACTGTTGCCTCTATCAATTCATTGACACTGACTTAGTACCTTGTAAGAATCCTTTGTTTCAAGTCCAAGGTTCTGGCCCATAACAGAGAATGACCAGAAGAACAGACTTGTTTTCCATGAGGCAGGAACCAGAGACCAAATTGCCAACATTCATTGGATTATGGAGAATGTAAAGGAGTTCTAGAAAAACATCTACTTCTACTTTGTTGACTGCACTAAAGCTTTTGACAGTATGGATCACAACAAAATGTGCAAGTTCTCAAACAAGTGGGAGTAGCAGATCATTTTACTTATCTTTTTAGGAACCTGTGAGTGGGTCAAAAACCAGCAATTAGAACCAAACATGGAATAATTGATTGATGTTTAGCTTATATGTTGAGTATATTATGTGAATGTTTAATTAGGATGGCTGCAATGTTGCCATAATGTCCAAGATAAATGATCAAAAGTTTGGAATTTAGGTTGCCACGAGAAATTCAACAGCCTTCAGATACGCAGATAATACCATTCTGATGGCAAAAAAAATGAGCAAGCACTAAGAAGCCTCTTAATAAGAATGAAAGAACAAAAGTGTAAAAGCTGGCCTCAAGTTTAACAGCAAAAACACTAAGATCTTGATAAGTGCTCTCACCATTTTCTGATAAATAGAGGTAGGAGAAATAGAAGCATAGTCATATTTTATATTCTTGGACTTAAAGAAGTGCAGATGGTGACTAAAGCCATGAAATTAAAAGATAGTTGCTCCTTGAAAGGAAAGTATGGACTGTATACTAAAAAGCAGAAACATCACCTTGCTGACAAAGATCGATCTGTATAGTCAGAACTATATTTTTTCCAGTAGCAACATCCACACATGGGAGTTGGACTATAAGAAAAGCTGTGTGCTACAGAACTGATGCTTTTGAATTGTGGTACAGAAGATTTTTGAGAGTCCCCTGAACAGCAAAGAGATCAAATCACTCAGTTCTAAAAGAAGTTAATTTAGAGTAATCATTGGAAGGTCAGATGCTGCCGCTGAGGCTTAAATACTTTGGCTACATAAGAAGATAAGGACTCTTTGGAAAAGACCCTGATATAGGCAAAGATTGAGGCAAAAGGAAAAGAGGATGGTAGGGGATGAGGTGGATACAGAGTAACATGGAAGGAAGGAACATGAGAGAGAGTGGAGTATAGAAAGGCCTGGTGTTCTGATGCCCATGGAATTGTGAAGAATTGGATATGACTGAACAACAACATTTCAGTTTACTTTTTTGCTAATATATATGTAACCCCTTTCTTGCCATAGTTTTGTAGTTGGAAATTTGACAGATAACATATTTCTGATCTAGCTAGTACTATAGATTTAACTGCTATTCTTTGAATTCTGAGATTTTCCCCCATAAAGGACTATTTCAATTAGTCTTAATTCAACAAGCATTTACTGAACACCTAACATAAACATAATAACCAATCATCCCACTTTTCCTGTTAAAATGCCTTTTCTATAAAATTCTCATAACCATTCTCTTGCTTTTCATTATCTGACCTAAAATCTTTAATAGATTGAATTCATATACTAGTATTCTTGCACTGTCTGTTCCAACCATATCTGAATATTGTTAATTGTTCCACAATTATAGCCTGCACTGTTTATCTCTGTATATTAAGACAGGCATTCATTCCTGCCTGAAATACAGCTTTCTCATCCCTCCCTGTTAAAATTATTAATAGGTGACACTTTTATGGAGTATTTCTTGACCACTTCTACCTCTGCTTCATACCAACAATCTTCCCATGCTCCATCTCTTCAGATTTTCTTAGAGAGCATTTTTCTAGGTTTTTCCTTTTCCCTCATTGCATGTAACTCTGTTAAGTTTTTTTTTTTTAAAGATTATAAGATTTTTGAACTTATCTTTTTTTTTTTGGTAAATGCTAGTACTCTATGTAGTGGACACTTAATAAATATGACTTGAAAATAGAATTTAATTAACTCAATTTGTCATTTAATCAATTAAGTGAATTAGTTTAATTCATTTGAATTTGTATCTGATTTGGTAAGATGAATTTGCTAAGAAGTTCATTAATTTGTAACCATGAAGTTTATGGTTCTGAGAAACTAGCCTAATCCTAACTACTTTACTAGTTTAACTTTTTTACATTATTTACAGTTCTTTATTAAAATAACAGAATTGATTCTAGGAAACAGCCATATAATATATTCTTAGATAAGTATATATAAGTATATATCTTTACAGATATATTTTAAAAATCCTAATGTGTAAATTATTTCCTGCTTTCAATTTTTATTTGGTATTATAGAAAAGATATAATGAAATATTAAAACTCAAAGAAGTACATAACCTAACCACCTAATCTCACCTTTTCTATTCTGAATTCTGGTTTCATTGATTTCAAAAGTTGGAGTAATATACCTGTGAATAGCAATGTTCCTATGTGTGTTTGCATTAAATAAACAGAGGATGCTTTGAAGCTATAATAAATTACATATAGTAGATGTCCAACAAATGAATTGGCGTTAAACCTTTTACCCATATATATTCCATAGTTTTATATCTGAAGATGGGATGAAATCTTAATTTTATACAATGAATAATTATTGAGCTTGAGTTATGAATATTTATTATTGGATTATGATTCATCTGGATATCATTTATGTGTAAATAATATTTGTACTTTTATGTAGTAAATTAAAAATGAATTACTAAAATTGTTTTTGTTTACCAATTTATAGAGTTTTTGCCCTTTTTTTGAAAAAAGAACTTTTTTTGAAGGACATAATACATTTTTATTTATGTAGTGGTAATTAAAACTGACAGATTATAATAAAGAACTTAAATAGTATAGTTGTCATAAATTCTTTATTTCAGAATAATATTCTCAAAACTTAATTATTGCTTTGCCGGAAATTTGAAAAAATACTTTTAAATAAATAGAAAAAGTATACATTTTAAAACCTGAATGGAACATGCCTTTTTTTTTTTTTTTTTTTTGACAGCCATATATTTACTATTTTGTCTTTAACTGAAAAAAATTGCAGTTTGGAGTCTTCTATGCTTAATTCAAGTTTTGACAGTTCTGCATCGGACCATTTTGCATTTGACAAATCTTCACTCAGGCAGGATATTTATTCATTTATTATTTGCTTAAAGCACTTAACATTTTACCTTAAAGTATTATTGTGAATACAAATATACCTTTTATAAGTTCCAATATTACCATTATGGTCCTCCTGTGGAAAAAATAATCTGGCAAAGAATACTAAATAGGTTTTCTGAGTTATTTTTGCTTATAAATATTTTGAAGAGATGTATATGATTGGTTTGGCCTGGTAGTCATATATAATACCCCTATTTTTGAAACATAAACTCCACTACTTGAGCTACTGTTGCTAGAATTATAGGAGAGGATGGAAACCTACATGTTCAGTTTATACATTTAGTTTTATTTCTTGAAAGCAAGTGACCACTTTGTCTTGTAGATCTATCTATTCAAGCATTTTAAAATTTTTATTTCACAATTGTTTCTTTGTACATAGTTTATGGAAATAGAAGAAAGTTTTACATTGTAATATCCTTTTCTTTTTATAGTTCTATCAAAGGTTTTTCAGGTTTCTTAGAGAATAAGAATTTTTTTATTGGCACCATGAAGTCATGGTCTGTTAGTGCATATAGAATATTATTTCCAATGGATCAGTTAGTCGTTTTAAAAGATGGAACTTAATACATTTCTTTAGAAACTATATACAAATACTTTTCAAGCATTTATGTGGATTTAAAGTATTTTAAAAACTATAGTAAGTTTTTAAAAGAGGAAAGGAATTTTAGAATATGTAATATACAAAGTGTTCTTTTATAAATGTGGGTGGACTTGATTGATCATTCAGTTTCTTCTTAACTTTTGTTTAATTTAAGTTTTTTTAAATTTTGTTTTCTTAAGTGTCAGTATAAATGCCTTTGTTGACAGTTTATTTAAATTAACTTGATAGTGTATCTTAATGAATTTCTCAATCTGCTCATGCCTTTTTAGTTTTCATTGAATTCAAGCTGTAAATTTGCCTTTACAAAACCATAAACATAAAAAGGAGCATATAAATCATAGCTTTGAATAAATGTGAACAATTCAACAGTAGAATTAAAAGGAGAGGAGAGAAAAAAAGACAAAAATGAAACCAAGAAAGGGAATTGAGATTTGAAGAAATATAGCAGTTCTATAGCAGAATACACAATATAGTGTGTATACTAGTAAAAATAAAAATTACTATTTTTGAGCAAGCTGATTGTACTAAAAAACTTTTCTTTATATGCACTTAATCTTAGAAGTTTTTAAAATTAAACTAAAACTTAACATGAGAAGAGATTTACTATACCTGACATAAAAAAAGGGTCATTTGACACATTAAGGAACCAGTAAAATTTCAGACTCAAAAAATGTAGTTGGTGCAATTTAATGTAATTTTTTTACAGTGACTTTTTTGGAGTAGGGCAAAGATATTAATCTTTAATTACCTTTTCTTCATCTTTAGGAAGCTCTGGAGGAATATGTGAAAAAAGTAAGCTGTATTCAGATGGTAAAAAGAAATCCTTAAATACTGGCATCATCACTGTCCAGAATTATGGTTCTCATGTGCCACCAAAAGTTTCTCACATCACTTTTGCTCATGAGGTTGGACACAACTTTGGTTCTCCTGTGAGTACCACCTTATCAGTTTTTTTCTTTAAGAATTTACATGGCCTGTTATTAAACTTCATGCTAGCAAAGTGATAATATGTTCTTTAAAAAAAAATAAATTTGTACAAAACTCAAGTGACAGGATGTTAAAGGGTATAATATTGTAATGAAAATTTACAGGTAGAGTGGATCTTTGTCTAGTTCAATTCCTTTATTTTATAAATGGGGAATTAATCAAGCCCAAAGAATGAAATCAGGGGGAGGCATGACTAGACCATAGTTAACCAGAAAAAGATTGAAGGAAATGGGAAGGGTAATATACTGCAAGGCCAATATGAGTTAGTGCAGTGTGACATTCAAAAACAGTAGATATAAGAAATATATTTCTGGAATTTTTTTCATAAGATATATCAAATTCACATATTTGTACAATTGTCAAAATGCCATTTACTGACATCTAGATTTTAAAGGGTGGCAAAGTATTTAGCATCATTGTCTCGTTACTACAGGCATTTATAATCCCTATTTTACAGATGAGAACATTGATCCTCAGATTAGGTAAATTGCTTCTGGTCCCACAGCTATTAAGTTTCAGAGGCAGCATTTGAATCCAGGTCTTCTTGGCTCCAAGACTTTCATTATATCTCCTATGTCATGCTACCTTTCATAAGAACAAATCAGTAAGCATTATGTATCTTATATTGTCATTTAAAGAATGAATTTTAAAGACATACTTGTTTTTTGTTTAGTAAAATAAATTCCCAAATGGTGCTCCTTGAATTACTTGCAAATTTGTCAGTTGTAAAAATATTGAATTCTAAAGCTGGAAAAAAAAAGACCTTTAAGTATTTTTATCATCAATCAGATATAGGAAAATTTCCATCCCTCAGATCTGGCCATGGATAGACTTATTTTTCCCTGACATTATTGTGGCCCTATAATTTTTGTTGCTTCTGTTTGTA
The DNA here is from genome assembly GCF_902635505.1 of Sarcophilus harrisii. NCBI lineage: Eukaryota > Metazoa > Chordata > Mammalia > Dasyuromorphia > Dasyuridae > Sarcophilus > Sarcophilus harrisii. Next base: position 510,930,793 of record NC_045427.1, on the reverse strand, counting down.
AGTAGATTCTTGAAAGATGAAAATATGTGAACAGTGGTTCATTGGCTTATTTAGTTTTAGAGTTTTGCAATGAGAAGGGAGAATAGTTCTTGAACTTTAACATAATTTAAAGAACTTGAGAAAATTTGCTTCTTTCCCTCCTTCCTCTTTCCTTTTTCTCTTGTTTATTTTCTTTCCCCTTACCTTTTGCCATCTCCTTCCCCCATTTTTCTTCTTCCTCCCCTTTTCATTTTCCTATTCAAACCATTGTAGGAAAAATGTTATCTTTTCTATATCTTAAACTCCTCTAACATAGGCAGTTCCATGTTTATTCCAGTGAAAAAATCAACTGATTAGGGAAAAGTATTTAACTTTTTTTAACTCCTTCATGTTTGTAACGTAGATGTCTTATTTTATAGCATGATTCTGGAACCGAATGTACTCCAGGAGAATCTAAGAATTTAGGACAGAAAGAAAATGGCAATTATATCATGTATGCAAGAGCTACATCTGGAGACAAACTTAACAACAATAAATTTTCACTCTGTAGTATTCGAAACATAAGCCAAGTTCTTGAAAAAAAGAGAAATAACTGTTTTGTTGGTAAGTATGTGCTATTTTGAGATAAAAGGATGGTGGTGGTTTTCAATTTCATATTTCATTGCTGTGAGGAACTATAGTATTGATGCATTTAATGACCTCAGTTCTCTTAGGGCATTGTCTGAAACATTAAAGTTAATATTATCTCTAGTATATTGTACTTTTATCTGTTTTGATAAATATTTTCCAATTTCATTTTAATGTGGTTGATGCTGCGCTTGCTTATGTTGTAGGCTGCTTTTGGCATAAGCCACACATGTTGGACACCTGGTCTAAAGCACTTAGAAATTAAATCACTGATCCAAATGTACATAGCTAGTATATGTTAGGTCTGGGACTTGAACTCGGGTTTTCCTGTCTCCAAAGCCATTGCTGTATGTACTGCAACATGCTTCATCTTAGTGACCTAGGAAGAAGATATAAATTCTATGAGGAATTTGATCCAATAATCAGGCACTCCCTGCCTTCAAGGAGTCTATGAAGAAACAACATATACATGGGAAGTAGCAATCAGAGAAAGGAGTAATAATCTGGGAGTCACAGGAATCATGAATTGATACTTAATGCTACCCACAGATACTGCCTTTTCAGAACTTTTGATTATTGTATCCAGAGCAAGAGGTTAAAAGTATAGTGAGTAAGGGCTAGGCATCAAGGACTGAACTGGAAAGTCTTTTCATAACAGCAGAGCTGGGAGCTTATTCTACAATCAACACATCCCAAAGTAGCTGTCATGCAGTCATAAAATTAAGCCAAAACTATTCCTGAAAGGGAAAGGAGATAGGGAAAGATAGACTACTGAATGCAGAATGTCAGAGATAGCAAGAAGAAATAAGAATATTGTCATAAATGAGCAATACAAAAAAAGAGGAAAACATTTGAAAGATAAGAGATCTCTTCAAGAAAATTAGAGATATTAGGGTAACTGTTGAGGTCCCCCATACATTCAGGTATGGAGTGCAGTCTGATTCTTCCTGTACCAACCCACCAAAATGAAGTTGCAGAAGTAACTACCAAATGTTGGAGTATGGGATGGTACCCAAAAAGTATATTGGGATTACAGGCTGATGTCCTGAGTCATCACAAAAGAATTTATAGGTTTAAATATCCTTTAAATCATGGGGCAGAGATTTTATTACTCTGCTAAAAGCAGGCTAAATCTATAAGGGTTTTAGTGAGGGAAAGGGGTTTTAGCAACTAACAAGATTAAGTTCCCTGCTGGAACTCACTATTAGCCAGGAGGAAGATGCCATTAAAGTGTGGCTGGTGGATGATTATGGGGCTAATCCTGAAAGAAGTTTAGGATCCTAAAAGGTGATAGCTGTTGTAGAAAAAGATACTAAGAGTTTACCTGGCGTTAAATTCATAGAGAAGTTTAGTTAGGATCTACTGTGTGAACAGATATTTTATTGTGGAAATATAAGGAGGTGGAGAAATGGGGCGACATCCTAATCTGTTTTTCTGATTGTGTATAGTAAAGGTGAGGTTTGGAACTTGAATCAAAAGTTCACTTGAACATCAGGCCTACTTAAGAACAAAAAGCTGAGAATCCTATCAGCTTTTCCTTGCCGGCTTGGAGTATTATAATTCTATCAGTGCTTCAGGCTTTAAAGTGTTATGTAGCTGCTCAGGACCTCATCCAGAACCTTTCCTACAAAATGGGCTTGCTAAAAAAAAAAAATGGTAGGGACTTGAAATTAAGAAGAGGTGGCAAAAAATACATGGAAGAATTGTACAAGAAAGATCTTAACATCACCAGTAAATACAAACAGTATAGTTGCTGATATGGATAAGAACCAGACATCCTGGAGAATGAAGTCCATGGAATTTTGAAGAGTTGGACAAGACTGAAGGATAACGAAATCACTTAGAGTAGACTTCGTTTTGTAATGTTTGAATCTTGAGCTTCTAAGAAAACTGGAAAAATGTATGTTCTGGTTAAGACTTTGTAACAGATGACAAAATTTAGAACTGTTTTAAAGATTCTGTGAATATAATTTTATGTTTACAGTGAAAGTGATTTTTGGCAGAGGCATAAATAAACTGGAGAGAGCTAGAACTAGTTCTTCATAGAGAACTAAACTTATCATTTTAGAAATTAGGAAACTAATAGGATCTAGAGAAATTTTGATCAAAATTTGCTTAAGGTTATATGACTATAATTAGTCATATAATATAGTCAAATTAGACATAATTAGTCATGACTAATTAGAATACAAATCCAGCTTCTTATACTACTAGTTCAGTGTTCTAAGTTTCTGTTGCTCATCGTATATTTTTAAACTTCCTCTTTTTTTAAATTTTATTTAAAAAAAATTTTTTTTAAAACTTCCTCTTAAAAAATTCCTTACTTTTTCAATTTTAAATAAAACAAATATGGGCTTTTTTTTTTTATTGTTGTTATTCTTAATGAGAATTATTTCTTTTTCTCAGAATCTGGCCAACCTATTTGTGGCAATGGAATGGTAGAACAAGGAGAACAGTGTGATTGTGGTTATAGTGATCAATGTAAAGATGAATGCTGCTATGATGCAAACCAACCAGAGGAAAAAAAATGCAAATTAAAACCAGGAAAACAGTGCAGGTATATACCCCAAATTGTAGTTTTAAATATATATTTATATAAAGCTAATTATGATAGTAATTTAAAACTAAAATTGGTCAATTTAATTTTAAAATTGTTATTTCCATTTTTTATGTAGGGAATGGCAAAGAATAACTTTACTCGTATTGGTGGGGTAGATTTTGTAGATTTCTTTGGGAAAAACAGTTGATGGGATTCTTTATTGCTAGATGGTTTCTCTTTTCTCCCTATTAAAAAGTCTTGTTTTTCTTTAAGTGATAGACATCTATGCTTACTTCTGTGTGCATCTTTTTCTATATTTAAACCATAATTAGTCTGTTAATCACATTACTTCAATAATAAGTTATTGGCAATACACTGGTTTTGTTTGTAGATGTGGCACTTTGATATTTTTTAAAATGTGTATTTAATGTATATTTAAATGTGATCATAGAATGAGAATTGAAGAAGATTTCAGAGATTATCTGGTAGAATCATCCTAATTACAGATAAGAAAACTAAGGCCCGCATAAGTCAAGTGCCTTACTTTAACTTAGACATGTATTAAGTAGTAGGAGAAACAATTTATATCTTCTTATGTCTCTAAATAATAGTATTCTTTCCTCTTCCTTCCATTGACTCACTAATTACTTGAAGTAGACAATAGGTAATGAAATGGATTATATTTTTCATTATTTAAAAAAATGTTTCCCCAGCCCAAGTCAAGGTCCCTGTTGTACTGCACAGTGTAATTTCAAGTCAAAGTCTGAGAAGTGTCGAGATGATTCTGATTGTGCAAAAGAAGGCATATGTAATGGTGTTAAAGCTCTCTGCCCAGCATCTGATCCTAAACCAAATTTCACAGATTGTAATAGACACACACAAGTTTGCATCAATGGGGTAAGTTTTACCTTTGATTCATATAATTTGAGTTAGATATCTCAAATTTTGCTTTGAGAAGTAAATGCTTTTTAGTCTCTACAAATTTATAATATCTCCCATTTGACACGTTTCCCAAGTTAAAGGGAATAATTTTGAGTTCTTTAATTCTTTACTCTGTATGCCTTCCTCAACTATTGAAAAGTCAAGCAATGTTATATCAGTTATACTTGTGAAATTATTTCAAAACATATTTCTGTACTAACCATGTTGCTAAAAAGAGGGAAATAAACAGTCTATACTTGGAGTCCATCAATTCTCTCTTTGGAGGTAGATAGCATCTTTTATCATGAATCCTTTGGAACTTAGATTATTTATAATTGATTAGAAAATCAAAAAGTCTTCCATAATTGATTAACATCATAGTAATGCCATCATTGTGTTATCTTGTTGTTCTGGTTCTGCTCACTTTACTTCATTTCAGTTCATGAAAGTCTTCTCAGGTTTTCCTAAAGCCATCTCCCTTCTCTTTTCTTACAGCACAATAATATTCCTTTATAATCATACTACAACTTGTTCACCCATTCCTTAGTTGACAAACATCAGGAGGAAAATATTTTATTTGTTTATAACAGAACATGCTTCTACATTATCTCTTAGGTTTAGAAATCTTAATGCTTTTCTGGCAAGCTTTCAATTTTTATATGTGTAAGGTTAATTTTCTGAACAGTTTAAACAAAATTAAGAAACATAGGCAACCCCATACAGTTTTCTAAATCTGTATTCACTCACTTTATCTGAGTATAGGAAAGTGTCTGTTTCATTATCTGTTCACTGAATCGAGATCTTTAAAATAAAGAATTCTCCTGGCTTTGTTTATTCTTTTCTTTAGTGTGGTCATTATGATTATTGTGCTCTTTGTTCTGCTTATTTTGTTCCTCCTTCTATGTTTTCTTGAATTTGTTTTTTAGCATTTGTCATAATGCAATAAAATACCTTTTGTATTTAACAATTTGTTTGACTATTTCTTAATTACTTTCCAGTTCTTTGCTACCCATAAAAAATACTGTGAAGAATTTTATGTTATGTATGTGGCCTTTCTATTTTTGACTTTGAAACTTATGCTCAGGATAGAAGTGGTGAATCAAAAGTGACTGTTTTCCATAATTCTAAATTGTTTGCTAAAATGTCTGGATCAGTTCATAGCTTCACTAGCATTTTAGGAGTATACCTGTCTTCCTACATTCCTTTCAACATCGATTATTTCCATCTTTTTATCATCTCTGCCACTTCACTTTAGAATTGTTTTAATTTACATTTTCCTTTTTTGAATAAATAAATTAATGATAATAGCAATACTTAAGCACTATATCTTGTGACTAACACTTTGGTGTTTTGGATATGATTCACACTCTTTTTATGCATGGTTGTTTTCTAATGAAATTGGTGATATTTTTTGACCATTTAATCTATTGGAGAATTTCTTTTTGGTCAATTCCATATATAAATATTATATTAATGTAGATTTATGTGTGTATACATATCTTAGATACCTTGTGTCTTAGATGTTTGATGAAGTCATGTTAAATTTCTTCCTGAAAGGCTTCTTATTTTAATATAATTTCTGTTGTTTATTTTCTCTTTCATGACTTTTGTTTGATTATTTGTCATGTGGCCTTTTCTATTTAGAGTACATGGCTCATCAGAAAGAGTAGCCTTTGAAGCTCTTTATAACTTGCCCCAAAACTTTTTCTGGCCTCATTGGATGTTATTTCCTCTTTACAATATATAATCAAATTTGATCTTTTCTCAACTCTATATATCCTGTATGAATTTTGCCTTGAATCCCCTCCCTCTATTTCTATATTATACTTCTTCTTTACCCTAATAATAATTTAAGCTTTTAAAATTGTTACTATTTGACCCCCAACTATTTCCCAATGTCCAAAACCTGTATTTTCTTGGTTCCTCACATACAATATTCCATCTCTTGGCTCCATCCACCTTTGCACAGGTTATTTGCCATGCCAGGAATGGCATGCTTCCTCATATCTACTTTATAGTAAGAATACTTTTTTTCTTTCAAGGCAAAGCTCAGGAATCACCTTTACATGAATCATGTCCTGATCCTATTCTCTCCTACCTCCTAAACTGTTGGTGTCTCCCTTGCAAATTACCTTGTATTTAACTACTGTGTATTTATGTGCATTTATTCTGGTTACATATATATATATATATAATTAACACACACACACACACACACACAGTCTTACCCAATGTAAGCTGCTTGAGAATGATTGTTTCATTCTTTGTATTTTCCTTTTTTGTACTTTCTTCTCTTAATTATTTCCTCTTTATCCTGATTACAGCTTGTTTGTATATGTTTGCTTCTTGCCTCCACCATTAAATTGTGAGCTCCTTGAGGGTAGTAAGATGTTTTTTGCCTCTTTTTGTATCCCTAGTACCTAGTATACAGTTGGCACTTGATAAATATTTATTGACTGGCTGTATGTTTCCCCAGTACCTAGTATAGTGCCTGGCACATAATAAGCACCTAATAAATGCTTATGGATTGATGATGATACACAATTTAGATACTGGTCTAATTTCTCCCAAATTGCTTTGTAGTTTTGCCAGTAATTTAAAAACAAAATTTAATTAGGAATTCCTTCTACTAGTTTGTGTTTTTGAATTTAATAAGCATTATGTTGTTGTGTTTGATTGCTTTTAGAGATTTTAAATTTCTAAAAGTTTTGTCCATAATACATACATTCTTTCAGATCTTAGATCACTTCAGTGGAAAAGCTGAAAGGACCTAAACTATAGATTTGAAAGCTTCATGTCACTTAAGCATTGCTTGACTGAGGCTTACTGCTACAAAGTTGGCTCAGTGATAAATATTTTTGGCCATAGCAACTCATTAATTATCAATTAAAGCATGGAAGAGTTATAAGCTGCATCAGTGAGTGGATGAATATCTGCATTGATAAATATTTTGAAGTACAGTTTATAAAATTAACTTTTTATTTATTTCTTTTTGTTGAAACACTAAAAAATTCCCATTGTAATGCCTGCACAGTTTTCTCATTTCTGTTTTCATATTATTTTAAGTTGGTCTCTTAGTCTGCTTTTAATGGGGTTCTCTTATCCTTTCCAGAAGTATCTTTTTGACTCAGATCTAGCCTTTATTTGTAATGGGCTTTGTAAAAGACTTCTTGAAACAAAAATTTTACGTCCTCTTTTTCATAATAATTGTATTGCTATAACTTTTTATTTCTCTCATTATTAGCAGTAAATGCAGACCCTAAGAACATTTTTTCATTTTTCTCTACAATAGCAATGTGCTGGATCTATCTGTGAAAAACATGGCTTGGAGGAATGCACATGTGCGAGTTCTGATGGCAAGGATGATAAAGAATTATGCCATGTTTGCTGCATGAATAAAAGTAAGACTTACATTTTGTAATTTATTATGATCATTCTCCCTAAATTGCAACTTCATGAACTTTGGGTAGTATTTTACTGGAGAAAAGGTATAGTTTGAAAATTAATCCATTTCAACAAAATTAACTGTGTTATAATAAGATCTCTAAAATATTTTAAAATCACATCTTTTGCTTTTAAAATGTCATTATTTTCAATCATTTTCATGAGTCTTTTAAATTGATGGTATCTGTCCATCAAATACTTTTTTTTTGACTTATTTGTTCATATGCACATATTTGTATTTCCATTAAAAATGAATGGAACAAAAACTTTTCAGACTTATGATCCCCTAGTATTTTTGTACCTTTTTATTGATATATGTAGTTTTGAATTAGCATCATAAAAATGCATTTTTTAAGCATTCAAAAAATGCTGCAAATGAATTGAATTTTTAAAAATTAATATGATTTTTAGATTATCTTCCTTCCTCTTTCCCAGTGGATCCATCATCTTGTGCAAGTACAGGGTCTCTCCGATGGGATAAGCACTTTAATGGTCGAACCATCACTTTGCAACCTGGATCCCCTTGTAATGATTTTAGAGGCTATTGCGATGTATTTATGCGGTGCAGATTGGTAGATGCTGATGGCCCTCTAGCCAGACTGAAAAAAGCAATTTTTAGTCCAGAGCTATATGAAAACATTGCTGAATGGATTGTGGTAAGTATATCTTTGAGTGTTTTTATAAAACAATTACAAAAAACTTGGATAATTTTAAATGTACCTTACAATAACTCCATGATCTTAAATTTTTTGCAGTTGATAACTATTGTTATGAGGAAATAACATTTTGATTCTTAATACTGGTTTCACTATGAACAATTTTCTGATGTAAATTTGTATTTCACTCAAGTTGAGTGTGATTTGTATATCTATCATTTCTTTAAAATTTTCATTATTGTGAACTTGATAGACAGTTACAGGCAGAACATTTCCATATACAATGAACAGAAAAATGGGATTGTCTATTATACCATGAATAAATTCTTTATGATTTTTAAAAAACATTAAAATTAGCATTGTAGTACTTACTAACACTTATCTGTCAAGTTCTGTTTATCTTCTGTCTTTGGAATTTAAAATTTGTTTCATCAGCATTGCTTCCGTTCTTTTTTCCATCCCTTCCTGTATGTCCTTTCCTTTATTCAAGAATAATTAATCATAATTGTAAGTTTTTTCTTTGAATATTTTTACTAGATTTTTTTTTTAATGTTGAAGCTAAACTAACTGAATTTCTGTGTTTTGTTTTTTTTTAACCTGGTAATTCAGATAGTTCATAGTTATCCGTAACACTATCATTTAGCAAACATTTCTTCATCTTGTCCACAAATAAAGCATGAAAGGATGTTTTGCTAAAGTCTGAACAAACTGTGTCTCCAGTATTCTTGTGACCTTCCAGATTTAGTATCTTGGTTTAAAAAGAAAATGAGGTTAGTTTTTCATGGCACATTTTGAATAAAGTCATATTGATTCTTTGTGATATGATCATTATTTACTTTTCTCAATGTTTACTAACTATTTTTTTAATAATACGTTTTACAATTTTGAAAGGAATTACAGAATTGAAAAGAATTTGAAAGGAATTAAGCTCACTGGCGTATATTTTGTAAACTTCTCTAAACCTTTTAAAATCATAACAAGAATTGCCCTCTGCAATTAAAAGATACTGCTTATTTTCTCCATAGTCTTTCACAGCTAATTAGTTCTGGTTTAGCACTTATTTCTATAAGTTATTTTAATACTTTGGGCTATACTTCATCTGTTTATGATTACTTGAACTTAACAAAGGCAGTTAGCTATCTTGAACTACCATCCTTTCTCCTCCTCCCCCCTAATCTTATCTTGGTTTTTGATTCCTTGGTTGATATATTTTTTTGTCTTTACTCATTTTTTTTCAGCTGAGAATTCAAGCAAAATAAGATTTGAGCAGCTCTGCCTTCTTTTTATCACCTGTGATCATTTTTCCATCTGTCTTGATAAGTGATTCTATATCTACTTTGAGCTTTTGACTTATTTCTAGTTCTAAATGGCAACAAAATAAACGCCTCTTATTGTTCTTCACTTTGCAACCATAGATCATTTGCAGCATTAACATATAAACTCTTCTTGCGTCTTGGTTGTGCACTCCTATATTTATCTTTCTTACCTGCCTTTCTATCTTTTGTGTTTTAAAAGTTTGTCTCTTTGTTCATTGTGTACATTCATATTGGTCAGTTTTTAAAATCATTTCTCCCTTTCTTTTCTTGTGGAAATTTCCTTTGTGACATCAGAATGTCATTCTTAAGCTTTTAATTCCTTCCGAGTTGATTTTCTTAGTAGATTTTATCAATGTATTCATCATAGGAGACTAATGATTACCTGTAGAGAAAGGGTTATTAGATGTGTGAGAGCCTGGCACAGAGGCAAATAAGAGTAATATGGAAACTTATCTATCTGTCTTTTGGGACTCCTGCAGAAAAGTATTCTTTTTTACTTTGTCTTAATGATAATTTCACCCTTCAAAAGATAGAAAAAGCAGTTAAAAGAATGGTGATTGTTGACTTGTTTCTTAGTAATAAGAGAAACTCATTGCTAAAGTAGAACATCTTGAAGAAGTGTGTGTGTGTGTGTGTGTGTGTGCGCACGCGTTCATGTGCTTATGTATATGTTGTGTGTGTTTGTGAGAGAGAGAAAATTATATAGAGTAGTGCACATGGTTCTCTAGTGAGGTAGTCATTGGAGTGTACCCTCAGAGATTACTTTTTAGCATGGTGATGAATAGTTCTCTAGTTTAGTTACATGTACTTAGTACTTAATATAGTTCTACAAGATTGACACCTATGGTGATGTAAATAAAATAGAGCATATAAGCTGGGACAAACTCAGCCAGATTCATTCATTCCATCTCACACCACCGTGGTGGCAGGCCTGTCCTCCTTCATTTTTCCACTGAGACCAAGGCCCGTCTGAGCCAGAGACAGATTCAGAAGGTCTCGGATACAGACTCATAAGGGCCAGGGTCAGACTCGGAGTGGGCTTATAGACAGACTTGGAGAAGACAGAGGGCTGGAGGCTGGGGCACAAGCTCTTGGACTGAGACAGACTTCAAGACAGAGACCATGGTGGTGGTCCTCCTGCCTCCCCCACAGAAACCAAAACACATTGCAGAGGACCTCAAGAAAGCTAGCCTGGGCCCCAGGCAAGGAAACTAGACTGTGAAGGAGATAATAAAGAATTTGGCTATTCTCATAGTGATTACTCTGCAGAAAGGAAGGCTGGTCCAGAGACTGCTAGAAAACCAACCAGAACATTACATCTCTTTGTTTTTTTGTGGGGAGGGAGACTCTTTCAGGAATTCAGGAATTTTGGGGTCCAGAGCAAAGTTCAAAAAAGATCATTTCTGTTCTGTTTCTTTCATCTCTAAGTTATAAGTTTTCTCTAGATTTACAAAAAAATAAACTTGCTGCCCTTTCAGTCATTCAAATAGTTCTCTTTGCTTGAGATTCTTATCTTTAGGCAAAGTATTCCTTTCTTTTAACTATTCCTTTTTCACATGTTTTAGACCTTCTTATACTCCCTCTGACCTTTTTCTGAACGTATTTTCATTTGTCAATATCCCTTTTCAAATATGAATTCTATTTCAATGAGAGACCTATCAAATTTGATATTGTGGAAGGGTTGTGCTTTGCAAATATCATTTATCATGTTTTGAATACTGGATACTTTACTTCTAACATAAGATTGTTGCATCATATCAAAATATTGACTCAATTTGAACTCTGACATAATCTTAATATCCATATATTTTTGCAAATGAGTTATTGTGAACAAGACATTAGGCTTATAGAGTTAATCATATCACCTTTAAATTGGCTATTATTTCAATATGTGGAAATAATTTTGAATGTTGATTTGGACATCTGACATTTTAATCATTCCTGCTAACTTTGTATCACCCCAAAATTTGACAAGCTATGCCTTTAACTTAATTATTGATAAAAATGTTGAATGGAACATCCCTGTGGCATTAAAGATGACCCTGCTAGCAAGATAACTGCACAAATATGTATACATATATTGTATTTAACATATACTTTAACATATTTAACATGTATTGGACTATCTGCCCTCTAGGGGGAGGGCGTGGTAGAGAAGGAAGGGAAAAGTTGGAACAGAAGGTTTTTGCAAGGATCAATGTTGAAAAATTACTCATGCATATGTTTTGTAAATAAAAAGCTATTATAATAATAAAAAAAAATGACCCTGCTAGCTGATAATAATTTATTAATTTTTTTTAGGGACAACAAGTTTAATCTGCTGCTAAATCCATCTAACTACTCTTACTCAGCCCATAATATCTCTTTTTTGTCCACAGGATAGTCAGTGTAATAATGCACCAATGCTAATTTGTTTGACACATTTAAATGGTTGCTGAAAATGAACTTAAAAATCATTAAAATATTAATGGAAGAATGGAAGAGAATCTGCTAGTGATAAATTTGTTTGAGTTGTCCAAATATAGGTTGAATGTGGTTTGCTTAGAAATTGACCTTTATTCAGATCTTTTCTCTCTTCACCTTTATTCCCTCTTGTTCTCAAGGCTGAAGACACCTAACGTACCTTACATTTCTCAAAGTGCTATATAAATTTCATTTGTCTTTTGAATCTTGGATGCTGCTAATGTAGATTTTATTAGTGTGAAACATCAATGCTTTTTTGTTTGTTGGATGCTTTTTATGATGAAAATTAGATTTGTTTTTAAAACTTAAAATGTTGGGGCAGCCAAGTGGTACAGTATAGAGCATTAGCCTTGAACTCAGGAGGACCTGGGTTCAAATATGGTCTCAGACACTTAACACTTTCTAGCTATGTGACTCTGGGCAACCCCAATTGCCTCAGTAAAAAACAACAACAACCACAACAAAAAAAACTTTAAATTTTGATTAGAAATAAAAGGCTAGATGTTTGTTTCTTTTTTTTCTTTTTACCCTCATAAATAGTGAGGGGTATGGACATAATTGTTTTAGTATATATACGTGACTTTTCATTTCTTCACGTCAACTTCCATCTTGATTTTAGTCTTTCAATCTGTAAAGATAATTTTGAATATTAATTCTGACATCTAATATTTTCATTATTCCTACTACCTTTGTGTTACCTGAAAATTTGTTGAAATCTACTCTCAACTTTGTTTCATTCAATATTGTTATTAACAACTTTCTTGTGATATACCATTAGAGAAGACCTTTGAGGACTGGTATTGATCTATATTTTATGCAAGTTTTGATTATAAAATAATAAAATTCCCCAAAAACAATTATTAAAATTTATATAAGTGTGCATGCACATATACACACACTCTTTGTTATTCAAATGAGTGTTATTCCCTCCAGAATATTTTAGATTATTCCATACAATTAACTTATAAAACATATGGAAGTGCTTAATAAATGCTTGTTGAGTGAATATGTGTTGCCATTGTTGAAAACACTTCTGAGAGCACTTCTGCAATTGGTTTTGCATCTGGGTTATAAACCACATGTACAAAATCAGTCTTACTACTCTCTTGTCATACATTTTTTTTTTCTCTCTACCTTAAATAGTTTTTCCCATCTTACCCACCTTTATCTTATTCACCTACCCAGGCTTCAGGTGACTTTTAGGTTAGAAAATCAAATACTTTCTCCAAAGACAAAGGTTTCCAGTGTTAAAGCATCTCAAGCTTTGAAGATGATTCCAAAGAGCTAGTTTAGACAAGGGCATAATCTCTGGAAAAAAATTGTTTGCTCTTACAGTGTGGTATAGTGGATAGAATGTTGGACCTGGAGTCAGGAAGATTAATTTTTCTGAGTTCAAATGTGGCCTCAAATAATTACTAGCAGTGTGATTCTGGACAAGTCACTTAATCTTATTTGCCTTAGTTTTCACATCTATAAAATGAGGTGAAGAAGGAAATGACAAACCACTCAAGTGTTTTTGCCAAGAAAACCTCAATTGTGGTTATGAGGAGTAGGACATGACTGAACAACTACTCCAACGACGACAGTGATTTATTTTGAAGGGAACTTGAATTTGAATGTATCAGTTCTGAGGTTGGGGTGGAGAGGGCATACCCCAAATTTAGTACACATGATATTTGTTTAGATTAATAGAGAATTCATGGATGACATTGTGTTATATGTGTTTTGAGGAGGGGGGGGGGGGGAAAGGCAATTTTTAATTTGGATTCTGGAATTGAATTTCTTTGTCATTAATTTCACCAGTTTTTTGTAGTTTATTATTAATGCTGTTGAAACATGAAGAATAAACAAAATACTCTTTAATAATATTTTTTTTACCTTAAACTATGTTCAGAAATAATGGTTTGTATAAAATTTAGCATGCTCTTTCATTTGATATTAATTTCCTTGGGCAAATAAGTTCTTAGAATGTCAATTTCTCCATTATAATGGGAATAGTAATCATTAAATAACTATTTATCAGTATCTACTACATTCCAGACAGTGTGCTGGGTACCATTGTTGTTTGGTCTTTGTTCTCAATGTGGACCATGCTATCAAGAAGCAGATGCCATAACAGGCAAGAGAATTGGATTTGAGTGGGGGTGGTTCCTGCAAAGTCACCCATCTCACTTTCTTCTCCAGTGTCATCTGGGTCCAGTGGCAAAATATAGATTGTAGTAAGAGGCCTTGACCTTTTAAAGTTAAGGTCTTTAACAGGTCTCTTTCCGCGAAGCAAAGCCCATTCAGTGATTAAGGTTAGGTAAGAATTGAGGTAAAGAATAACCTCTTTTACCAATTCCCTGCCCCCCCCTTCCTTCTTCCCTCCAAATCCAGCCCAGGAGGTTCCCATTAGGGCTTCTGCCCCAAACAGAAAACAGTTGCTATTTACATTTACTCTGAATTAATCCTGGGCCCAAAATAATAACCCAAGTGGGAATTGCTTGCTCTGGGACTTATTGTTGACTAATCAGTGAGAGCCGGAATGATTTTTATTTTTTAACATTCATTTAGACAGAATACTCGGAGGTAAAGGTATGATATCTTATGTAGAAAGATCTGTGTTGCCCAATTGATTAATTCATTTGAATCCACAGTTCTATGCACAGAGATTGTTGTTTGTTCTTTGTCATCATCAGGGAAGTGATGCCATGACATCCAAGTGAGTTGGATTTAAATGAGGGAGGGCTCTGCAAGGTCAACCTACCTCATTTTCTCTTCCAGTGGCAAAATATAGATTGGGAGGACTGAAGATAGCCCTGATGCAGTGGGAGACCTTAGCCTTTTTAAGCTAAGGTCTCATACAGGTTTTCAGTTTGAGGCAGTGGCAATGCCCATTTAGTGTGATAAAGGATAGATTAAGAATTGAAGCAAAGAATGATGAAGTGGTATACTGTTTGAGAATTCTGTAGAACAGGGTTCTTGAAACTTTTTCTACTTGTGATTCCTTTTTGCTCAAGAAACTTTATCCTACCTCAGGTATATAGATTTATAAAATAGGTTACTGATAAGTCATAATTTTGTGATACCTCCCTCCCCTACTTTCAGTTACACAGATCTAAATGGGGCAATGACGCATAGTTTAAGAAGCAATTTGGAATTATGCCCAAAAGCTCTAAAATTGCATAGACCTTTTGACCAGTTAATACCATAATACATACCAGTATGTAACCCAGAGAACTTTTCAAAAAGAAAAGGAATCTGTCTATGAACAAACATATTGATAGCAGCTCTTTTTGTGGAAGCAAACAATTGGAAATTGAGAGAATGCCCGTCAATTGGGAAATGGCTGAACAAGTTGTTGTATGTGACTGTGATGGAATATTATTATTATTCTGTGAGAAATGATAAGCAGGATGCTTTCAGATAAACCTGGAAAGACTACAGTGCACTGATGCAAAATGAAATTCGCAGAATCAGGATAACATTGTATACAGTAAAAGCAAATTTGTATTATGATCAAATTTGAATGTCTTTGTTACTCTCAGCAATATGATTAAAAATAATTTTCAAAGACTTAATATGCAAATGCCATCCATCTTCAGAGATGAATTAATGTAGTTAGGCCATCTCCAGTTGTCTTGATCTCTATGTGGCCACTGGATCCAGATGGCTCTAGAGGGGAAAGTGAGACAGGTGACCTTGCTCAGCCCTCACTCACTTAAATCTAATTCATTTGCATGTCATGGTATCACCTCCCTGATTGTCATGGAGCTTTTTGAGAATGAAAGACAAACAACAACCACCTCTGACAAACATGTAAATATTAATGAATGTTAAAAAATTGTTTTTCTGTGTAGTGGAGGGAAAGTTAAAATGTTAACATTTAAAATCAAGCAGCTCATCATTTCTTTTAGTGTAGTAGTATTATTCCATCTATATACTACAACTTGTTTAACTATTCCCCAGTCTAGGACCATTCCTTCTTTGCAACCATGAAGAGAGCTGTTATAAATATTTTAGAACATGTAAGGTCTTTTCCTTATTCCCTATAGTTTTCTTGAGAAACAGATCTAATGTTGGTATTGCTGGTCACTGGGTATACATTTTTGTGACTCTTTGGATAGAATTCTAGATTGTTCTCTAAAATGATTAGATCATTTTATGATTCCAACTAAGAGTATTAATGTGCCAATTTTTTGTTCCTTCCAACATGTCATTTTCCTCCTAATGTTCTCAATTAGAGAACTCTTGGGTCAATCTTTATAGTGTTAGATGGTACCCAAGAGTTGTTTTAATATGCATTTCTTTTATCAGTAATTTAGAGTACTTTTTTCATGTGACTTTGTATAATTTTGATTATGTCTCCTGAAAACTACATAAGTATATGCTTTGACCATTTATCATTTGGGGAATTCTTATAGATTTGGCAAAGTTCTTCATATATTTAAGAAATGAGATCTTTATCTGGGAAATTGTGTATAAAATTCTTTCCCGGTTTTCTGTTTTCCTTCTAATCTTGCCTACATTGGCTTTATTTGTACAAAATGTTTTTAATTTAATGTAATCAAATCCATTTTATTCTCCACAGTGCTCTGTATCTCATTACTGTTCATAAATTTGTTTTCCTATCCATAACTCTTTTTAGATAATATGTTCCATATTCTAATTTTCTTGTGATATTTCCCTTTATATCTAGGTTATGTATTCATTTTAATCATGATAAATGGTGTAAGATATTGGTCTATACCCAAATTTCTGCCAAATTGTTTTTTGGCTTTTCCAATAGTTTTTTGTTTATTTTTTGTTTTGTTTTACCCACTAAATAATGAATTCTTATCCCTGAAACTTAAATTTTTACATTTGTTAAACACAAAGTTACTGTGTTCATTTGTTACTGTGTATTGTATATCTGTAATTACTGATCTACCTTTCTATTTCTTAGCCAGTACCAGATAGTTTTGATAATCTCTTATAATTTATTTTTAAGATGTGGTACTGCTAGACCTCTCTCTCTCCTTTACATTTTTTCATTAGTTCTTTTTGAAATTTTTGCTCTTTTTTTCAAATGAATTTTGTTTTTAGTCTTTCTCCTTGAGTAAAATAATTTTTGTAGTTATTTGAGAAGGCATTGTATGGATTGTCATTTTTATGATTTAAGTCCTTTTCATCCATGAACAATGAATGTGTCTTCTCCAATTATTTAAATTAGGCTTTATTTGTATAAAATTTTATAATTAAGTTCATGTAGTTGCTGAATTTGTTTTGACAAGGATATTCCCGAGTATTTTATATTGTCTATAATTATTTTAAATGAGGTATCTCTTACTATTTTTTTCTTGCAGAGTTTTGTTCGTGATTTATAGAAATGCTGGTGACTTATGTGTATTAATTTCTTTCTTGCTACTTTGCTCAAAATATTGTTTCTACTAGTTAGTTGGATCTTTAGTATTTTCCAAGTATATACTTGCAAAAGTGTTTGCAAAAAGTGATAGCTTTATTACTTCATTGAGAATTCTAATTCCTTCGATTCCTTTTTCTCCTCTTATTGCTATTAGCATTTCTAAAGTAATATTAAATAATTTTGGTGACAATGGGCATTCTTTCACTCTTGGTCTTACTGAGAAGATTTCTAGGTTATTCCCAGTGCAAATAATGCTTATTGATGATTTTAGGTGGATGCTTAACATTTTAAGAAAATATACATTTATAACTATGCTTTCAAATGTTTCCTTATCTATACTTAAATCACCAATTGGGCATAGCCTCAGTCAGACTGAGACCTTGGAAAGATCTTAACTTAAAAAGCCAAGATCTGCCAATGCATTTGGGGTACCATCTTCAGTTGTCCTGTTCTATATTTTGCCATTGGACTCAGATGGCTCAGGAGGAGATCTGGTGGTTTTCAACAGCCTCATTTAAATCCAGTTCACTTGCAAGATGTAACTTCACTTCCCTGATTATCATCTTGGAGAATAAAGGACAAACAATAGGAATGAGTTTTAAGGTTCTGTAAGATGAAGGGATTTGACTAATATTACACATTAATTGTAATAACTAGGAGTGGAACCTAGTATTTCTACTTCTAGTCTAATAAATTCTCTTTTCATTCTCGCACTACCTTTTAAAAGAGAATCTTAAAGATTCAGGGTCTTCATCCTGAATATGACTTATAATATCATTATGTTGTAATATGGTTCTTTTTAGGATTTCTTGAGGTTTGGGGATCTATTGATTGTACATTACATAACAATATACTGATAAGCTTTCTGAGTTCTTATGCCCATTTTTTAAAAGTTATTTTCCCCCTATAGTCCATTCTTTCTTTTTCTTTTAGTATGACTCCCTACTGTAGCCTTTTCCTTCTACTCTCTTAATATGTTAATTTTCTCATTTATAATTGATCTCTTGAGTATCAGTTTCCTTCTCTTTAAAATGAGATTGGATTAGATTAGGTGCTGTTTAAAATTCCTTTAAGTACTTAAATGCTGTGAAAGCCCATGACCTTATTAAAAACAGGGCTACCCAGTTTTGCATTCATTATTCTAGGCATTATCATAGTTGACATTTATGCAATATTTTATACTGTATTAAATTCTGTATGCAGTATATTGTTTATTTGTGCTTCATAAAAACCCAGTGAGGTATTGATAGTGTAGATTTTACCTTCATTTTACAGATGAGGAATTAGGCTCATAGAAGTCAAATCAGTGACCTTCCAAGATCCTACAGCTAATTCTTGACAACTAAGATTTTAAACCAGTGTTTTGTTTTGCTTTGTTTTGTTTTTGCTAAGTCACCCTATTTCCTGAATTGCATGTTTAAAATATATGCAACTTAGTATGTATAATCTAGTCAGGGGTCCTCAAACTTGTTAAATAGGGAGCCAGTTCATTGTCCCTCAGACTGTTGAAGGACCTGACTATAGTAAAAACAAAAACTTTGTTTTGTGGGCCTTTAAATAAAGAAACTTCATAGCCCTAGGTGAGGGGGATAAAGTCCTCAGTTGCCACATCTGGCCTGCGGGTGTAGTTTGAGGACCCCTGGACTTAATTGTAGGTACAGTGGTTTTTTTTAATTGATTCTCAGCTTGAGTTCTAGGAAAATGAATTTGTTAAATAACCCATTTATGAATATGTAAATATCATTGCATTACTTTAGAAATCATGATTTTAGAATTGTTAGCTTTATACTAAATGTTACAGATTTAGAAGTATGATATTTAGAGTAGGTTTCCTATATGCTAAGCTTGCTTAAACTTCTAATATAATTAAATGTTTTGTAAACTTATTAAAGAAAATAAATATTTATCTATTATTTTTAGGCTTACTGGTGGGCAGTGTTGCTTATGGGAATTGCCTTGATCATGTTAATGGCTGGGTTTATTAAGATATGCAGTGTTCATACTCCAAGCAGTAATCCAAAGTTGCCTCCTCCTAAACCACTTCCAGGTAAGATGAGATGAGCAGAATAAATTTTTGTTCCATTTTTAAAGAAGTCAGCTGGTGTGTGTGTGTGTGTGTGTGTGTGTGTGTGTGTGTGTGTGTGTGTGTATTTTAGTGGTATAGTTCTTCAAACAGTAACACAAATTTCTGTTTAATAAGAAGAGTTACCTTCAGAGTGAGAACTGCCACAATAATTTTTAATAGATAGATACTTTGCCATTGGAAATGAGATTATTGAATATATGGTTTGGTGAATATTTATTTTAAGAATACTGTCTTACAACAACAGTGACAAACTATTTTAAGTTTTTTAAAGTTTTTTTAAGTTTTTTTAAGACTTTGCTGTATTGACTTTTCACCTGTTGATTTATAAAAATACTTTGATTTAAATGTTCATGTTGTTATTATTTTTGTCAGATTCACACAACTTTATTCTGTTTGAACTTTGTCAACTTTTATACCCTTAGATATCTTATTAAATGGTATCAGTACAATCCCCTTAACAAATAAAGTGATGATTTAAATCAACCATGATCCTTTTAGTGAATTGTAACTGGAATGGAAGGATCTTAAGTCTTATAGTTTATTTTTTTAAGTTTCTATACTTATACTCAAGTCTTATACTTTTTACAAAGTTTTACATATGTTTAGAAGTTACCTGATTTGAATTGTATATTGAGGATAATGTGTTTTCTTTTTTTTTTTTTTAAATCATGACTTAATTTGCTTTTATTTAATAACTCAGGCACTTTAAAGCGGAGGAGACCTCCCCAAGCAGTTCAGCCACCACAGCGTCAGAGACCCCGAGAAAGTTATCAAATGGGACACATGAGACGTTAACTGCAGCTTTTGCCTTGGTTCTTCCTAGTGCCTACAATGGGAAAACTTCACTCCAAAGAAAAACCTATTAAGTCATTGTCCCCAGACTAAACTCTCAGCATAAGAGTAGAAGAAAAAAGGCAAGATACTATGTCCTCAGCCCAGGTGGAGTTGTTTAAATTTTAATGGCTGAATGTTCCAATTTAAAAAAAAAAAAAAGAAGAAAGTAACATGTTTTTCTTACAGACAGATATTTTTAATCTAATGGCACAAAGTCTTAGAATATGATTGCGCGCCCCTTGTTCCCTGTTCTTCGTTGCTGCGTTTTCTTCACTTGCAGGCAAACATGGCTCTATTAAAACTTTTATTCACAAATTGAAATATATATCTATTTTTCAACTGCCAATTAAGGCTAGGAGGCTAGACCACCTCAACATTGGAGACATCACTTGCCAATGTACATACCTTGTTATATGCAGACATGTATTTCTTACGTACACTGTACTTCTCTGTGCAATTGTAAACAAAAATTGCAATATGGATGTTTCTTTGTATTATAAAACTTTTCCGCTATTAATGAAAACAATTACTGTTTTAATTGACATACTCAGGATAACAGAGGATGGTGGTGTATAATGGTCCAGGATTCTATAATGCTTTTACACAGCAGTTTTGAAATGAGAATCAGTTTTTTTTTTTTTTTTTTTCCTTATGATAAGAGTTGGTTCCACTAATCATTTATCTTTTCAAACAGCTGCTAAAACATAGCACACAGCTGAATACTCTCTAGGGATACAGTTGACAGAAGTGTTATGTAAACTGGGCATATGCAGCATACTGCTTCAAATTGACTTTTTTATATGAGTCTGATTTCGTTTTATTTTAAACTTCATGTAACTATTCAGTTCAGCCTTTTAAAGTTAGTTGAAATTTTATTCATGCTTTTGTGGAAATTATGCCTGTTGGATTTTTTGTTTGCAGCCTACTTATTTTTACTTTTTCATATATATAATTAACAAATGATATTTTGTAGTTTTGTTTTGATTTTGATTTCTAAAACTTTTTTGTTGTTGGAAAAGAAAAGGTTATGCTTATTTTTTAATTTATCAAAAAATGGACACTTTTCATCATATTGTAAGTGATAATGAATAACCACTAAAAACAATTATTTGATCAACTGATAGGCCTACTGACATTTTTAAAAATCTTTAAACAGCAGTGAAGTTGAAACAGCACAATGTCCCATTACAAATTTAGTTTTTAAGCAGCTGTAAATAATTGGAATTTAAGGAAAGAAAGCAAAAGCATTTAATGTATTAACAGGCTTACTGCTATGCAGGAAATGGAAGGGGGCATTAAAAAACGTTTAAGCTTGTGACATATTTATTGCTTCTGTTTTCCAACTACATCAAACTAATCAGATGTAAATGGCTATCATTTTCCTGGCTTCACTTTGAAGGAAAATTTTTTGAAGGTTGAAAAGACTTCTGTATTTGGGTATTCCTTTTTCTTTTCTTTTCTTTTTAAGAGTATAAGGTTTACACAATCATTCTCATAATGTGACGCAAGCCAGCAAGGCCAAAAATGCTAGAGAAAATAATGGGATCTCTTCCTTGTAAACTTGTACAGTATGTGGTGACTTTTTTCAAAATACAGCTTTTTGTACATGATTTAGAGACAAATTTTGTACATGAAACCCCAGATTATAAATAATTCTAAACAATAGGTAGAAATATACGTAATTGCTTTTAAATCATTTAAATACATTTGTTTTCAGACTGTGCAAAGGTTGGAAGTGGGTTTGCATTTCTAAAATGGTGACTTTCATTTTGCAAGAGTTCTTAGTAACTTCTTGAGTGTGGTAGACTTTGGATCATGTAAATTTTTTGCTTGTAATGTTATCCTGTGGTAGGGTTTTGGCAGAATACACACTGCCCTATTTTATTTTGAGTCTAAGTTAAATGTTTTCTGAAAAGAGATATGTGCACTGAACTCTCTCCACTGCAAATCAAGATGTGGTAAAACAAAAAGATCAAGACAAGTGAGATCTAATACTACTGTCAGTTTAATGTCCGCTGTGTTTTATACAGTATCTTTTTTGTTCACTTTGGAAATTTTTACTAAAACATTGCAAAAAAAAAAAAAATAAAGTATTGTGCAAAGATATGTAAGGTTTTTTGAAACTTGAAATGCATTAATAAATAGACTTGATGAAATCAACTCAAAGGTTGCATGCTTTTTGAACACAAACTTTCAAAAGAAGCTATCTCACAAAAATTTTCTGAACATGTTATAGTCCAAAAAGCACTCTGAAGACCTGAGTTTGGATCCTGACTGTCTCTGGGAGCTTGGAAATGTTCCTTAACCCCTCTATTTCTGTGTCCTTACTTTTAAGATGATAGAGGGAGGGAATGGATTGGATCGAGTGAACTTCAAGCTCTAAAGGCTCTGATTAAATGACTCCTCTCTCTTTTTTTTTTTTAAAGCATGTTTCTTAATACCAAATAATTTCTATTTTTTAATCCCTTTTTTTGAATTTACAGAGAAAATAAATCAAGGTTAAATGTTTCTGTGCATACAATTTAGCATTTTAAAAATAAAATTTACCTGCATACCACAATATTGCTTATAATCCTAGTAGTTACTTTCAACCTTATACCTTCTCTTATTGAATTCCATGTAATATACAGTAGGTATTATGCATATATCTAAGTAACAAAAATGCAGTTTGCTGTAGCATTCCTAATTTTCAGTATAAGTTGGTCCAATATTTTACTTTTTTTTGAAACATAAAGGTGATTACAAAAGAAAGTTGACATATTGTTCCCCAAAAATGGAAATTTGAGAGGAAACATAAATGTAATATATTATGTTTGTTTGACTTTTACAGGTCTAAATAAAATGTTTAGGAACATAAAAATGTATCATATACAACTGTTCATAAAATTATATTTGCCATATTATATTTTAAAGTTAATTTACTTGTAATGATTATAAATTTTTTATTAAATTTTGTGTTATAGAAGCTAAAGTTTAGGAAATCTAGATTCTCTCATGAACAAATTATTATCAGGTAAAAAGTTTGATAATAGAATAAAATACACTGCACTGCAAAAGGGAAAATTGTTATTTTTTTGAGATATAAGTTTCCAACATTGTCAACTGGATATGGAAAGCAGTAATTTACAGAAAAAGGGATAAAGCAATGAAAAAAAGAAGAGGAAAAACCGTTCCAATAAATCAAATAGTTTTTGCAACATGGGATTTTGTCTTATCTGTATCATTTTCTACGCTGTTATACTTAAGTTTCTCCTGCTTCAGATATTTCTTTTTTATTATCTTCATGGACTTTACCAGACTTGGGGGTGGGGGAAAGAATCTTTGCCTGTTAATTTATGTACTGAATTGCAAAGAATCTTTGCCTGTTAATTTATGTACTGAATTGCTGTGTCCATTTTTAAGGTTACCACCTGTTACTATTTCCTGCAGAAGAACTATTTTGAATTTCAGTAATATAAGAAATATTGCCATTCTGCCATGTTGAATTTTACCACATTTTCCCCCCTGATACTTTCTAATTTCATTCTTTGGAGTCTTCTCACTTCATTATAGCATCATGCCCCCACTATCTTTTATGCATTTTAAAATTCTTTGGAAATTGTTCAACAACATATTGTTATTAGACTTAATTTTAAGACTTAGGATGC
Source organism: Sarcophilus harrisii (assembly GCF_902635505.1). Classification (NCBI taxonomy): domain Eukaryota; kingdom Metazoa; phylum Chordata; class Mammalia; order Dasyuromorphia; family Dasyuridae; genus Sarcophilus; species Sarcophilus harrisii. The sequence goes on along the minus strand of NC_045427.1, from coordinate 510,906,898 downwards.
ATTTTGAGGAATGATAATCATTATGATTTTTCATGCTGCTTTTATTTTAATTGTAAAACAAGTAAAAACCACTTATTATACAAGTTATTCAAGTGAAAATATTCAGCAATTTGATTGTTCTCCCATTTTAGGGTTTGTATTTTAGGTAAAAAGCATCTTAACTTTTTTTTAAGATGGACACTTTTCCCTTTTGTTTGTGAAGCTGATATTAAAACAGTGCTTCATTTAATTTTTACTTCATTGATTATTTTACCAATCTGGGTAAATTTTATAATGTACTCGGAAATTCAAAAGCTTCCTGCCAATCTGAATTTTTAATTAACTGTCACTTTTATTCTACCAAAAAACTCTTACAAGAACTTGGTCAGTTTCTTCCCATAGTTTTAGATGTCGGCTCTTCTACAAATGGTGCCATTGAGAGTTGATCCCTGTGTTTAATTTCTTTGATTTGGCAACTCCTTACAATAATGCTGATATTTGTAGCAGTAGTAGAAAGAGGGCTTAATAGAGAATTCTTGAAAGGCCTTAAATTTTCTTATGATTATAATACCCATGAAGGATATTTTAAAATGTCTATAGGCGACTGCTTACCAAAATTAAATTCTTTAGTTATTCTAGCATCATTTGAAAATATTTCAAAGAATTTGGGAAATCACATCTCTCCCAGACTTCTCCTACTCCAGAATAATAAAGTGTAGAAATTTTTTCACATGTTAAAAAAAAGGTATAACTGTTCTTAAGGAAAAATAAAAAAAGATAAAAGCTAATGGTTGGTTTGTCTATACTGAAATGAGCCTCTCTGCGCCCCCCTCATACGTATGTGTTTTTTGTAGTGTCCCCTTCAAAACAACTTTATAAGCTTTGCTTCAATGCTGTTTTGATATATGATTTTGCCAGCAAATATAAGATTATCAAAAATATTGTGATACACATTTTGAAATTTAGCCACTACTAATTTTTTAATATTTGGTATTAAGAAAATTTTAAAATTTAAAAATGTTTTTAATTTTTTTCTGGATTTTTAAATATTATTATGCTTGTTTAGAAACAACCCGGTTGATTGAAATTATGTATTATTTAGTCTATGGAGTAACTTTACCAGTATGAACATGTAAATAATAGAATTTGGAAAATTCTGCCTTCTGCAGCTGCCTGTAGGATGAGTTGTCAAATAGAATTTGGGGAAATAGAGGAAGAGCTGGATAATCTAAAATACAAAGGACTCATTTATTGGGTTTATAATTTGCCAGTTATATCCCCTCATAACAAACAGCTTTGAAAGTTTTTTTGTCGTTGTTGTTAGCTGTGATGCGAAGAAGCTGATGGAATGCAGTGAAGCTCTAGACTTATTACCTGTCCTTGAAACTATGCAAGACCCTTTGTGTGACTAGACTAGGATAACAAATCAGGTTTTAAAACCATCTGATGAATATGCTAGAGAGAAAATGTGGGTAGAACTTTAAAGGTCCCAAATCCATTAGAACATATTTGGAACTCAAAGCAATCTCAGAAACCCATCTAGTTCAATTTCTTCATTTTACAGGTGTGAAAATTTAGACCATGGACTCCAGGCAGACAAATGGGAAAGACAAGTTATAGCTCAAGGTGGGAATCTTTAGGAGACCAATAAAGAGAAAACTCTTCCTCATTTCTAGTGAGAGCAGGGATAAGGTGAGAACCCTTTTTGTATTTTGGGGCAGCTGCATAATAAAGTACTAGGCAGTGTAGTACCGAAATATCTTGGAATTTTCTCCCTACATAGAGGACTAAACGTAAGTTTCATGGTGTTGCCATCCTAAATCTAACCTAGAACACATTGTAGCTTGGTCCAAGATTTGACACGTAAGAAGTGGCTTATAAATGTGGCAAAAATTAAACTGATTAACAATTCTAACCTCAGTTATATCTCAGGGCAGATCAGAAGTACTTAAAACAATAGGCTTTTAAGAAATCTTGTAGCTGTAATTTCCCTTTTAGTTTCTTGTTTCATGTTCCTACAAATTTGACTAGTTTCAACATAAAGGAAAAATTGCCTATTAAAGATCATAAACAAGTTAGATGATAGGGGCAGGAGTTGGTTAAAAAGAAGGAGAAATAAAGGAAAATGGGTAGAAAGTGTCACTAGTGAATTTAAAATAACTTCATGTTATATCAGTAATTGAACAGTGTCTAATCTTTTATTTTTTAATTAAAATTTATTTGAGTTTCAAAGGTTAAAGACCTATTTTTCTTCTTCCATCCCTTCTGTTGCCCTTGAGTAAGCAAGAAAAAATCCTTGTTTACAAGCATGTATGGTCAAGTTAAAGAAAATTTCTATTTTTCCATATCTAACAAGAAATGTTTCAGTCTGTTCTTTGAGCCCATCTCTTTATCAGGACATAGATGGCACATTTCATCATGAGTTTTCAGAAATCGTGGTTGGTTATGTCAATTGTAATTCTAATGTTTCATTTTGATGAGTGTGTATTAACACACACACACACACACACACACACACACACATGTTATGTGTGTATTTTGTTTTAATCAGCCATAGTCTCCTTTCTCTCCCAGCTCTCCTTCCCCTTTAAGAACACAAGAAAAACAAAACCTAATAAGCATCTGTATAATTACTCAAAACAAATTTGCACATTGGTCACATCCAAAGGTATTCTATATTCTAAGTTTTCATCTCTCATGAGGTGAAATTTCATTATTTCTTTAATTGTTTGGAATCCTGTTTAGTCATACAAGAGTTGAGCACACTATCCCCCAATTTATGGCCATCTTTTCAGTCACATTTTTTGCCACCTCATAAAGGTGGATTAAAATATTTTTATGCATTTTAGGAATTTATTTTGCTTAGAACTAATTCTTTTATCCACCATGCCTCTTATTCTCCCTTCTCCTTTCTTTCCCCTCTTTTTTCATTGTTGAGTGAAATCTATTTCTGTAATCAACTGTGTGTTGTTCTTCCTTTTTTTTGACCAGTTCAGGTGAATGAGATGTGCAAGTGTCAGCTGCTTTCTCTTATTTATACTCCTTGTTTGTATAGACATCTGCTTGTGCCCTCTGATTATGTGAAAAAATAATCCCTTTCCTTAGCTCCTCTTCTTTTGTAAAATTTGGTTATGATGTTTCTGGGACTTTTTATTTTGGTGTTTCTTTTAGGAACTAACCAATAGGTTTATTTCCACTCTATCCTCTGACTCTAAGAGATCTGGGCATTCTTTTGAGGTTTCTTGAAATGCGATGTTTGGGCTATTATTTTCATCATGATAACTCGAGTAGCTGTTTGATTCTGAAATTTCTCCACAATCCATTTTCTGGGTGAATTTTTGCATAATATGGCTTATCTAATTTTTTTTACTCTCAATCCTTGCTTCATTTTTTCTAATAATTTTGCTTGAGTTTGTGATTTTTAATATGGATCTGGATCATGTTTAAAGTCTGAAGATGTAATTTTTCTGATTCCAGGTCCATCATTCTGTCTACTGTGTAGCCAGAAAGGTATGGTTATACTTGAATGATTATTATATTTTCAAAATATTTTTGAAATTCTGGAATAACAGTTGTTTTCCTAGATTCATTGGTTTAGAATTATTAAAAAAAAAATTTATTTTCAACCCTTAAATTCTAGGTCTTAACTGACATTGGCATAAAATCTGAATTTTCACCATAAGTATCTATTTCTCCTACTCTACCTCCTCTCCTTGTTTTAGGATTGTGATCTAGATCCTAGAATTGTTGCTTTTATTGTACACATGAGCAAATTGCTTCTTAGGCAATAGAAGCTCAGAACTTATCAACTCTTCTTAGGAAAAGCTTTTTTGAAAATCCATACCTTGACAACAGAGACAACAAGACTTTTTACAACTCTTCTCTCTCTCCCCCCCCCCCCCCCCCAGTATCATAAAGAAATAGATGCCATTAGTGTTGTCAGCGTTATTTCATGCAGAAAAAAAAGAGGTAAGATATTCTATCTTCAAGGTCTCTCTCAAAACTATGGATTTGGATCCACCAATGTGAAAACTGCCTCAATGTTAATCTTGTCAATATTATTTCTACTGTTAGTATAGGAAAATATTTAAAATGATAAAGGAGTAGAATATGGTCAGATAACAACCAACATGAAAATTTAAGCCAATATAAGCTTATTGATTTTTAGCCATTGGATTCTAGAGATATTCAAATGATATAATTTCTGCTTAATTTCATCTCTGGCTTTGAAAGATTGTTATTAGTATGTCACTGCAGTGAACTGAATACAAGAGCTTCATTTTATTTTGAGTCCCATTTCTAGTGTATTAGTTCACTTTCCTGCTTTAACAAGCATATATTATCTGGTAAATAACTTCTGGTAAATGTCTCATAGGCCATCATTTAAAACTACATTTCATTCAATGCACCTAACTTAAGAAACTGATAGGAGATGACCTTGTATCTTATGACATTCCCTGAAATTTGCATATTTTGAACAATTCCCTGAAAGCTCATTTTTATGTTGTCAACTTTTGTACTTCAGTGGTGTTTAACACTAGTTATTTCTTCTAATTGTACAGATTTTAGCCTATCTATGCCTGTTCATTTTGAAATACTGTAGTCTTGTACTCTTGATAGTATTAAGGGTACTGCTTTGGATTCTGATGCCACAAGACTACTAATGAAACATATGACTTGTTTATTTCTCACTCTTGTTACATGGCAAAACTGTCCTTTTTATATAATTTCTTTTATGACATTTTCATGCCAGTTAACAAATTCACCATCTTAAATCTAATGTGCACTTTTATTTACACAGTTTAAAAAGTAACAAAACTATTAAGTAAAATTCTGCACAAATAGGAAAAGCAAGGAAAGTGTGATGTGTTTTTCAAATGTAAATAACAAACATTCCTTCTGTAAGGAAGAGAAATTGCTTCAGAAAAATTGAATTTAAAGTTAAATAGTTGAGGCTGTAGTCACTTGATTATGGTATGAAATAAAATTTTTTGGCTAAGTAAACTGTTATTATTTGATATTTGTTACCCTTTCAGGATATAACATAGATATGAAGCAAAAAAGCATTTTTGTGGTAAATTATTCTTGTCAGTGCTGAAAGTTGGATCATTTTGAATTTTACCTCATTTTTATGGCAAACTATAATAACTTAGTGAAAAGGTGTTAGTGGTATTTAAGTAAAAGGTCTGGAAGAGCTTGTAGATCTGACAAAATCTGAAGAAATCTGTGTTTGGAGCAATAATTTTTTTTTCCCCAAGATTTGAGATTATTTCTCAAAAAGAGAAAGATTTCCACAAAAAAGTTCTACACTAACAAAATAAATTCCCCTCTCTCCTCCCCTCCCAAATAGAAAAACTGAGATATTAATAATTATTTTGGCATGGTGCATAGAGTGCTGGACTTGGAGTCAGGAAAATCTAATTTCAACTCTGGCCTCTTACATTTACTAGACACTAGCTTATGTGACCCTGAGCAAGTCACTTCACCCTATTTACCTCAGTTTCCTCATATGTAAAGTGACCTTTACAGATCTGTAAAGTGGAGAGGGAAATGGCAAACCATTCTAGTATTTCTGTAAAGAAAACCTCAAATAGGGTCACAAAGAGCTGGATGAGATAAGGACGACAAACACCCTATCTTTGTCATCATTTTGAAATGTTTATGAGAATGGTCCATCAATGGTCCATCAAGATCATCCTTAGTGAAAATTTGAAAAGTGAATAGGTGGACTTCAACAAATTGATTTCTATAGGAGGCCACATCAGAATCATGCACACATCTAAGGGGTGTAGTGAACGTATTTGTTGATGACAACAAAAACAACAAAAATATTTTACTTGGTAGAACAAAACGGAAACTTAAATTTTCATAGAATGATATATTCCATGTATGGATCACATGCCACAACAGGTTTGGCAGAGATGTAATTTTACTCAGTAATCTATATGCTCATCAACAGTGTTAGCCATGTTATGAAGGATGTTGTTCTCAAAACTTAGCAAGCACTTGCTTTTTAATGTTTTATGGACTTAAAGTCTGAAATAAAAAGGAATTTCCTGTTGATAGGCTCTCCGAATTTTCCTATGTGCATATGATGAGGTTTAGGTTTAGAGGTTCCCTCAAATGATGAGATCTAGATTTAGGGAACCAAAAAGAGGTTTCTGGTGGTCAGGGAGTTTAATAATAAGGTCTAGTGGCAGGTTCAGGAACAAAATGGAGAGGTTGGCTCCCCTGCACCCCCTTGGGATTCGGTGCAAGGGTAGAGACTTTTGGAGAATTCCCTTCTGACAGAGATCTCTGTAAAGGAATTTATAGATCTGAAAAGGCTAGACTAATAAGATTTATTATTGATATTGGGAAGTAAAGTTTAGAGAAATCCTGACAGGCATAAAGTCTCATTAGGGAAATAGTTGAGGATAAAGAGAGGTTAGCACCTAAAGAGAATATTATTCCAGTGGGCAGAAGTTTCCTTGGCATGGCAGGGCCATGTCAGGACCTCTGCAAAGAAATGAGTTTTTAATTCCCATTTTTATAAGGATGTCTTTGACTACATTCCAACCTCGCTCATTGGGGGCTGGGCTAGTGGGTAGAGTTCCAAGTTGGCTCTTTTTATCTACAAGCTGGATTTCAGTTTGATCAGGAATTTGAATAGAATTAATGAGTTTCTTTAATTCAGTAGGATTGATGTCTCCAGCTCCAATTTAGCCAGCCCCACTTAAATTACGGAATGAAGCTGCTTGTCCTGGAGTGGGGTCCTCTCCTTCAAGAGTTTTGGTCCCTTCTTCACATATACCATTGTATTGGTCACATCCTGTCTTGGAGCCTTTGGGATCTCCATAATGTAATCTGTAATCACTTAAAAAGAGAATATGCAGATTACTTATCTGTAGTTACTAAGAAATCTATTGTTATTCTGCCAGTGAGTATATCTTGGATAGTAGTTGCAGATTGACTATGAATTAAATCAGCATTGGGACTGGTTCCCTTCAGCAACTACTAAATTGCCTGCTGCATTGAAAATGCAATATTTTTTTGATGCTTCAAATCCCCTGGAGATACTAAATTGCTATGAAAAATAGAGCACCAAGATCTCATAAGCAGCAAAGTTGATCACCAAAACAATGACTATCTGGTGAATGTTTTAGCCATAGCAACTCAAAATGCCATCTCAAACTATGGAGATAGGGCGTGATGTGGAGAAGAATACTCAATAAGTGAAATTATATATGTTTTTAATTATTGATATAAGAGGCTTTGTAACAGTAGCCAAAACTTTAACATGCTTATTCATTAAGGAGATAGTCTATTTACTTTGTAGGTTAGGAAAATCCATAGGAACTGCATCTGAGGTTTCAGTGATATGGGAAGAGTCCTAGTGGGAAACATCTATTTTATCAAGGTGAGTTGGCACCTCTGCAATTCTTTGGCTCAGAATCACAAAGTACTGAGACAAAGGGATGTTCTCTGGGTTACACAACTCTTCAGCCATTTTGCTTATGGGATGATAAGGATTCTGAGCAGTTAGGTGATGAGTGCAGATCTGGAGTCAGCAAGACTCACTGAATTCAAATCTGACCTCACATACTTAGTAACTGTGAGATCTTAGACAAGTCACTTCATCCTATTTGCCTCAGTTTCCTCATCTGTAAAATGAGTGGGAAAAGGAAATCGCAAGCACTCCATCATCTTTGCCAAGAAAACGCCAAGTGGGATTATGAAGGATCAGATGGAACTGAAAGCAAACCAAAACATCTGGTCTCCATCCCTTCAATTGAATTTGTCAGTTTAGTAAGGAGGGCACATTTCAAAATTATCACTTCAGGAACCAGAGTATCTGCTAAAGTACTCTGTATGTGTACAAATAAAAAGTTCTTACGGTTTGGCTGTTTTAAAACTGGGATTTTTGGATGAACAGAATGAAAGAAAACAAGGGAAAAACAGTCGAGTGGCATTAGGTCAACCATACCATTAAGAAGTTTTATCCTTAGTACACAAGTTTCTGTAGATAATTTACTCTAAATTTGATGGGAGTTTAACTGTTGAATTCCTTAAAATGCAGAAGAAATCAGTACATTTAAATGAAATGCCTACATTGTTGGGGCATCTCATGAAATATGTCTCATGGCACACCCAAGAATTTTTAGTGATTAAGATCAATCTTGTCAAAGCCCTAAAAGTGTCTTAATTCACACAAAGCATATTGGTAAAGAGTCTAAGCCAAGAATTCAAAAAAACTACTGGGGCCTGCTGACCATTGGACCAAGGAAAATAATCTCTGTAAACTATTATATAAAGTCATTTTCTGTAAGCAATCTGTCACTTTCCTTAAATTGTGTTATGCTGAGGTTATGGTGATGCTATTTATTGAAAAGAGCATTTAAGAATATGCTGTCTCAAATAAGCTTTTTTTTTTTTTTTGGCATTCTAACAGTGAGGGTGGAAACATCTCTTTTGAATTCTATCCTAGGACCCTGGGGCACTCTGATAGAAGTATTAAAAAAGCTATGATTTCTCCAGTGACTTTAAAAAAAGAGATAGTTAAATATGTTCATATGTGTTATACAACTAACAAGCAGAATATAAAATTTTTGTATATGTTCTTAAAAGATTTTGTTGAATACAGATAAGAATTAAATGTTTTGAGGCTAATCATTGAAGCTTCTACACGGTATTGTTCTTTCATGCATAAAATATCCATCATATGTTTATTGGCCACATTATATGCATTGATCTTTGACTACATATTGTCTTAAGTGTTTTGCACTGTCCATCCTGATAGCAGAAAGCCTGAAACAGTTCTTGTTCTCAAGTGGTTTACAGATTAGTTTGGTAGGATAAAGTGGACACAAAAACATAACATGGGGACACAAAAATATAACATGAGGTAGTATAAGAGAAATACCAGATAAATGGTATAGACATTGGTGCTATATATAACTCATAAAAGTTTATAGGAAGAAAATTACTTTGTGCTAGAATGGTCTACAGAAGCTACAAGGAAGGAAGTGAGCCTTCAAAGATTGTCTCCTTGAGGGGAAAGACATTTCAGGAGGAAAAAAAAAATGGAATCTCCAAAAGTGCTGAGGTAGAAAAGTATAAAGGTCTGGCAAACACAAGCTCCCACTTATTGGGGGGGGGGGGGGGCCAGGGGTTAAAGGAAAGGGTTAAACTGGATGGTATAAAGATACTTTCAGTTCTAGACATATAATCTTAAAACAGTGACTTGACCATTCTGTTCCAGTTAATTGAAAAGTTTGTATAGGAAAGTAGTGAAAAAAGACTTGAAAGCCAGGTTAAGATCAATTTAGGCAGTACTTGAATTCCTGACTTAAGAATTTAAATATTTTCCCCGAGTATTGTCCTGAATAATACTATTTTAGAAGGTTAAACTGACTGGGAGTTATTTTTTTTTTTAAATTATAACTTTTATTGACAAAACTTATGCATGAGTAATTTTTCAACATTGACTCTTCCAAAAACTTCAGTTCCAACTTTTCCTTCCCTCCAGCCCCTCCCCTAGGTGGCAGGTAATCCCATACATGTTAAATATGTTAAAGTATATATTTAATATAATATGTGTATACATATTTATACAGTTGTCTTGCTACACAAGAAAAATCGGATTTAGAGAGAAGGTAAAAATAACCTGGGAAGAAAAACAAAAATGCAATCAAACAATAACAATGTAAATGCTATGTTGTGGTCCACAATCATTTCCCAGTGTTATTTATCTGGTTGTATCTGGTTCTGTTCATTACATATCAGTTGGAACTGATTTGGATCCTCTCATTGTTGAAGAGAGCCACTTCCATCAGAATTGATCCTCATATAGTATTGTTGAAATGTATAATCGCCTGGTTCTGCTCATTTCACTTAGCATCAGTTCATGTAAGTCTCTCCAAGCCTTTCTGAAATCTGCCTGCTGGTCATTACTTACAGAACAATAATATTCCATAACATTCATGTACCACAATTTACTTAGCCATTCTCCAACTGATGGGCATCCACTCAGTTTCCAGTTTCTAGCCACTACAAAAAGGGCTGCCACAAACATTTTTGCACATACAGGTCCCTTTCCCTTCTTTAATATGTCTTTGTGGATATAAGCTCAGTAGTAACACTGCTGGATCAAAGGATCACAGTTTGACAACTTTTTGAATATAATTCCAAATTGCTCTCCATAATGGTTGGATCTGTTCACACTCCACCAACAATATATCAGTGTCTCAGTTTTCCCACGTCCCCTTCAACATCGTTTATTATCTTTTCCTATTTTAGCCAATTTGACAGGTGTGTAGTGGTATCTGAGTTGTCTTAATTTGCATTTCTCTGATCAATAATGATTTGGAACACCTTTTCATATGGGTAGAAATAGTTTCAATTTCATCTGAAAATTGTTCATGTCCTTTGATCATTTATCAGTTGGAGAATGGCTTGATTTCTTACAATTGTGAGTCAATTCTCTCTGTTTTTTGGAAATGAGGCCTTTATCAAAACCTTGAACTGTAAAGATGTTTTCCCAATTTATTGCTTCCCTTCTAATCTTGTCTGCATTAGTCTTGTTTGGTCAAAAGCTGCTTTATAACTTGATATAATTAAAATTTTCTATTTTGTGATCAGTAATGATCTCTAGTTCCTCTTTGGTCCCAAAGTCCTTCCTCCTCTATAAGTCTGAGAGGTAAACTATCCTATGTTCTTCTAATTTGTTTATAATCTCATTCTTTATACCTAGATAATGAACCCATTTTGATCTTATCTTGATGTACAGTGTTAAGTGTGGGTCAATGCCTATTTTCTGTCATACTGATGGCAGAGCTGTCTGAGTGGTGTTTATGGTCAGCTGCCCACACCTGCTGTCTCTCTCCTACTTCTGACTGAAGCAGACATTCTCTAGTCTGCTTCCTTCTATAAACTCTCTGCCCATGGAGATAGCACCACCACACTGACTGCCCTTCACCGGGGCTCTGCTCTGTCTGCACTGGCATTTGTGGTCAGCTGTTTGTACTTTGCTATCTCTCTCCCATTTCTGATTCAAACATCTTTTCTGGTCTGTTTTCTCCCATAAATTTTCTGCCCCAGGACTCTGAGCTGTCTACGCTGGCATTTGTACTGGTTGCCCTGGCTGCCTTCCTTCTGTTTCCAATTGAAACAAACTTTTTTGGCGATCTTTGAAATTATCTTCTGCTGATAATTTGTTGCACTTCCAATATTTGTAGGTTCTGCCAGTCCAGAGCTAATTCAGAGGCTGGATTTTGTAATTATTGTGAGGGTTGTAAAAAAGGTCAGAGAGAAATGTGTCATCTCTGTCATCTTGGCTCTGCCTCCTTGACTGGGAGTTTTAAATGGAAATACTGAATATAAAAACTAAATCCTAAAAAATGGTGGTGTCCATAAAATTGAATATAGGACAGATATGAAAGATTTCATGAAGTTCTAAAAATGAAACCAATAGTTCATTTTGTCAAGATTTTACATTTTCTTCCAATAAGTAAGACTTATAATAAACAGGTTCCTATAAGTTTATTAATAAATTTGAGGTTTGATATTACAGATTGCAATCACAAAAGATTTTAGGGATTAGAATTACATTTATCATTTCTTCCCTCCGTATCTCTGCTTTTTAAAAAATCAGTGCCATTCTTTTTAAAATTTGATTTGATTGTCCAATCTATTCACATTTTAAAGTTTTGAAAGTTTTGTTTTCCTCCATTTTTCTCTAATATATATTCCAAATTAGGTGTTCTCTCCTTCCTCTATAAGAACAGTACTTTTTCTTAGTTATTAATCAACTTAATGGCAACCCTATTCCAATTATGTCTTGGAGTTTTGTTTAACCTTTCAGTTCCTTTTGTATTTATTTATTTTTTTAATAACTTTTTATTGACAGAACCCATGTCAGGGTAATTTTTTACAACATTATCCCTTGCACTAAATTCTGTTCCGATTTTTCCCCTCCCTCTCTCCACCCCCTCCCCCAGATGGCAAGCAGTCCTATACATGTTAAATAGGTTACAGTAGATCTTGGATACAATATATGTGTGCAGAACTGAACAGTTCTCTTTTTGCTCAGGGAGAATAGGATTTAGAAGGTATAAATAACCTGGGAAGAAGAACAAAAATGCAAGCAGTTTACCTTCATTTCCTAGTGTTCTTTCTTTGGGTGTAGCTGCTTCTGTCCATCCTTGATCAATTGAAACTAAGTTAGACCTTGTCTTTGTTGAAGAAATCCACTTCCTTCAGAATACATCCTCATACAGTATCGTTGTTGAGGTATATAATGATCTCCTGGTTCTGCTCATTTCGTTCAGCATCAGTTCATGTAAGTCTCGCCAATCCTCTCTGTATTCATCCTGCTGGTCATTTCTTACAGAACAATAGTATTCCATAACATTCATATACCACAATTTACTCAACCATTCTCCAATTGATGGGCATCCATTCATTTTCCAGCTTCTGGCCACTACAAACAGGGCTGCCACAAACATTTTGGCACATACAGGTCCCTTTCCCTTCTTTACTATCTTTTTGGGGTATAAGCCCAGTAGAAACACTGCTGGATCAAAGGGTATGCACAGTTTGATAACTTTTTGGGCATAGTTCCAAATTGCTCTCCAGAATGGCTGGATGTGTTCACAATTCCACCAACAATGTATCTGTCCCTGTTTTCCCACATCCCCTCCAACATTCTGCGTTATCTTTCCCTGTCATTCTGGTCAATCTGACAGGTGTGTAGTGGTATCTCAGAGTTGTCTTAATTTGCATTTCTCTGATCAATAGTGTTTTGGAACACTCTTTCATATGAATGGTAATAGTTTCAATTTCATCATCTGAAAATTGTTCATATCCTTTGACCATTTATCAATTGTGGAGAATGGCTTGATTTCTTATAAATTAGAGTCAATTCTCTATTTATTTTGGAAATGAGTCCTTTATCAGAACCTTTGACTGTAAAAATGTTTTCCCAGTTTATTGTTTCCCTTCTAATTTTGCCTGCATTAGTTTTGTTTGTACGAAAACTTTTCAATTTGATATAATCAAAATTTTCTATTTTGTAGTTTCAGTTCCTTCTTTAGAAAAAATATTCATCTTTTCCCCTCTCATATAGTCAAAAAAAATCTCTTCAACTGTTTTTGGGAGCTTTAATTTTTAATTTTTTGTATTTTTAAAAAAATTCTTTCCCTTATTTTTTCATTAAAATCTTCCCTTTCTATTTTAGACTTATTGATTCCTGTCCCTATTATTTAAGTCTCTGTATTCCTTATGAAAATTAAAGTTTCCAGGGTACCCATTTTGAATGACCTTTTCTTTGTTATTGCCTTGTAGTTCTTGTTCTCTGGCTGCCTTTTTTCATTGTCACCAATTTCTGCAGGTTATAGAGAGGATGGGAGCATTTCTCTGTGGTAGGAATTTTCCTGTATTCCTCATTGTGCAGTTCATTACTACCTTTTGTGGTCTGCCATGATTTTTTCTCCCATTTTCTATAAAAGCTTCTTTCTGAGTCCATGTTCTTCCATTCTTCTGAGTGGCTGATTCTCCTTCTCTTGGGGCAGAATAAGTGGTTTCCTAAAGTATCAAATCTTTATAAATTATATCCATCCCAATTTAAAGGATATCTTTTCTCCTGTGGGTATTCTTCAGTGGAAATCTCTCTCTTTCTTGTCCTTTACCAGTAAAACAAGATTTTCCCCTTTCCTCTTGTTTATTCTTTCCTTTTACCTCATCCATTCTCTTTTAAGCCCTTTTCTTAAGGGAGTACTAGAATTATTTTTTCCCTTGTATTGTTGAATTTTTGGGTTAATTTTAGAATTTTGCATATTCCCCATTATATTCTTCCCCTTTTCTCTTATAAGTTCTCTCCTTTTGTAATGTAATGCCATCCCAATTTTTCTTTTTTTTTTTTTTTATTTTGATTCACTAATAGGCAGGGCATTGAAAGATTTAGTACATGAGGTTTCAAGCCTGCTTCTCTACTATCACTTATTTGATTTCAACTTTTCTCCTTTTGTACTTTTAGAAATAAGTCAGTTAATGATCTGTGACTGTGTTGTTGCTGGACTTTTTTTTTTTTTTAAATCATTATTACCATCTTGCAAATGCATTTCTCTTTTTATTCTCCATCCCCCATCCCAGAAAATTTAATTTGTCATCTGTTTGCTGTATTCATTTACCTTTCTTGTATTTCTGTTGTCTGGATTCAAGATTGGTTTTCTTTCTAGTATTGCTCTGAAAACTGTTTTGTTTTTTTGTTAAATTTGAACATCCACCTTTTCTCATTAATGGTTAGCTCAGATTTGCTGTATGAGCAATAATCTCCATTTCCTTGTGATTTCTGGTTGTGATTTCTGCTAGAAGAGTTTTCTATTACTTTTGTATTTGAAGGTTTTATCCATGTTGCTTTCTGAATTTGTTTTCTTGCTGAAATTGGTGAGAATTTAGTCACTTTATGTCTTTCTTTTTATAACAACTTTTTATTTTTCAAAATATTGGATTTAACATTTTACTATGTTTAACATATATTGGCTTACTTGCTATTATTTTTTTTTTGGAGGGAGTGGGCGAAAGGGAGGAAAAAATAGGAACACAAGGTTTTGCAAGCATTAATGTTGAAAAATTATCTGTGCATATCCTTTGAAAATTAAAAAAGCTTTAATAAAATTTTTTTCATCTTAAAAAAAGAAAATAAAAAGCTTTAATAAAAAATACTCTTAAAAATACCAAATACTTGGCAAGGATAGGTGTCAACATTCACTCTTGCAAAACCCTGTGTTCCAAATTTTTCTCCCTCCCCTTTCTCTTCTTCCCTAGACAAGTAATCCAATACAGATTAAACATGTGTATTTCTTCTAAAAATATTTCCACATTTATCATATTGCACAAGAAAAATAAGATTAAAAAGGGAAAAAGTGAGAAAGAAAAAAACAAGCAAGCAAACAACAGCAAAAAAGGTGAAAATATTATATTGTGATTCACATTCAGTCTCCATAGTTCTCTCTCTGGATGTAGATGGTTCTCTCCATCACAAGTCTATTAGAATTGCTTTGAATCACCTTATTGTTGAAAAGAGCCAAGGTATTGTTGAAAAGAATTGATCATCACATAATCTTGTTGGTGAATCACTTTATGTCTTAGAATTTATAGCATATGTTTCTTTGGCTTGATTTTGGTGTGTGTGTGTGTGTGTGTGTGTGTGTGTGTTTGTGTTTCCTGGAGATAATCTGTAGATTTTAAAAATGGGAACTTTTGTTTTCTGTGTTCAGAAATTCTGAGTAGTTTTTTTATATTATTCTTTGCATAATGGTGTTGTCAGGTTTTTTTGTTTGATGTAATTTTTTTTTGGGGGGAAACATCTAGTTATAAATTGTATTTACATATCATCTTTATTTAATATTAATATTTTGCTTACATGGAGAACATATTTTCTTTTAACTCTATTGACTTTTGCCTTTCTTCTAGCTTGAATTTGCATTCCTACTCAGTTATTTTCTCTTTTGTTTCTTTAGTGAAGCCATAAATTTTACTTTCACAATTCCTATTTCTCTTTCATACCATTCTGGAATATCTTGCTATAGTTCTTTGCCATCTTAGAAAATGACAGCATTTTCTGCTTCGTCAGATGTTGATCCATTTTCCTTTGCCTTGAAATATTCATTCATAAAAATCTGGACCAGTTTAGCTGATCTGAGGTCATTTCCCCTTCTATTATTAAATCTTCCCTGTTCTTTTATATGCTTTGCTCATTGTCTTTAATTGAGCTTTCTTCCTCCTGAGAGTTTTTATATTTTCAGTCTCTTTTCATAATAGTCTCTTAATCGTCACTTTCTGACTATCTCCTCTTTGGTGTCAGTTTCTCTGGGGGGTTATACCTCAAAACTTTCTTAGCCGTCTTAACTCTGAGGAATTTACCTTTCACTGAGTTCAGTTCCTGCCTGGGGAGACAGAACTGGCCCTAGGTTAATGCTGGAACCTTTCCCTCCCGTTCAACAGAACACTAGACTCGTGCAGGCATCCTGCCCCTATTTCCTCTATTCTTCAAGTCTCTAGCTGAGTTCTATTGCAGTAGAACAGGACTGTCTTGCTACTCTCCTAGCTAGAACAAGGTTTTGCCTTTTGGTTTTTCCCAGAATGAGGCAGAATTGAATTCTGTTGTAAGCTTTTGGGTTGGCTTGTGAAATTCTGCGCAAGTGTGGCTGCTAATAAGTGAGTAGGTGCTAAGTGAGTGCATCAGGGGTTAGGAATTAGTTTTCTCTGCTGTTAAAGTTCATTGGGGTTTTTGTTTGTTTATTTGGGCCCTCACTGTCATGGACCATAGAGACAGCTTAAACTGCTCTATCTTGTGCATAATTGCTGTTTTGGAGAGGTTTGAGTGGTTGTAAGGCTCAGAGAGTGTCTAGTCCTCTATCTTGCTGGTGACATGACTTGGAAGTTCCTCTCAAACCCTCTTTTTCTTGTTTCCTTTTGGACTTAGTGTATCTCAACTTTGGTATAATTAGGCACTTGTTTTGATTGGAGGTAATAGGCTGATCAATTGTGTTACTTGATTGGTGTCAGAATAATGCAAAAATTCATCACAAGCCTTTATCGGTGAATGGAAACCTTGGCTTAATATTAGACAAAATTGAGGCATTAAATTTGTGCCACAGTTTTATTTTTGATGAGTGCAGCATCTTTCCTTTTTGTTTCTCCACATTCCCCTCTTTGTTCTGAGATTTGAACTGCAATATAAATGACTGCTGTGTGTGTGTGTGTGTGTGTGTGTGTGTGTGTGTGTGTGTGTGAGTGGGGGGGGGGTGGGGAAGAGGGGAGAAGAGAGAGGGGAAGAGGAAGGGAGAGAGAATATTTTATTAGGAAAAATGCAATAAGCTGTTTATTTAAAAATGCATAGTTCCAGCAAAACTGATCTTCACTGAGGTTTGTCATTCTGACTCATAGGAGAAAGGGGGATATGTGTAATCAGTAAAAGTTGGCATTTTGAATGTGCAGTGAACAGATGTAGGTACATTTTTCAGTTTCTCTACTTGATTTCCTTACAAAACATACATTTTAAAATGTGATGTAAATAAGCAACTCATATCTCCTAAAATGTAAATAATTAGTGGATGATAGAATTGGGGAGCAAATTTGGATATGCCAAGATGAGTTTTAAGATTTTGGTTAACTATTTGTCATGTCTGCTGCTTATTGAATCTTCTGCATAAAATGTTATGACTTTGCATGTCACTGTTTTCTTACTCTGAACTAAGTTATTTCTTTATAATGTCCTGTGACAATCATCACATTTGTATTTACAGTAGTATGTTGACAGTTGTTGGTATTTCTGATGACTTACAATTCCTTTACTTTATCTCAACCTGTGTTTTAGGTGTTTTTTAAGAATCTTCCATAGAATATCTACCCACCAGATTAAAGATGAAGTACGAATTTAGTGAATGCTTTTTGAATTGATCACTAATTTTCCAATATTTCAGTAACGATATTGTGTCCCAGCTATTTCCATTGTCTTTCTAATACTTAATATATGACTGACACATCTACCTTTTGGGGGCATATGGGCTTTAGTGATCTCATTTGCAATTTTTTCTAGAGCTGTTAATTTATAATATCTTAACTTTTTTTTTTTTTTTAATAATCTTTTGCTTCTTTTCATTCAGAAACTGCTTGATTTTGTGGTCAATCTATGTTATTCACTAAAGCATTCCTTTGAGATGTTTTGGAGTTATTCTCTTTTTCTGGTTTTGTGCTTTAGAGATCTCCTGATTGTTCCACTTTGAGTTTCCTGAGTTAGGTGAGTATTTTAGACTGGACTGGACTCTCACCAGACCCTGGGTCATTTTGTTTAATTATGGAATGAGAGGAGATACTTAGAAGTTACTCAACAATGATAAAAAGTTATTTTCTTGATCATAGCCAGAGGTATAATCCACAGATATACATTGAAGACATCCAAGTTGAATCAAGTAAGTGAAGCAAATTAGTTAGCTATTATGATTCACCTGCCAAGTATCATAACACCTGTAGTATTTTATTAGTTATTTTGTCTTCAGGTTATCAGGCATTGATGTCAATAACCAGAGCAATTAGTCCCAAAATAGTTTCAAAATCTCAAAAATAGGTTCAGTTCATTTAAGGGAAAACAAGCTTAAATTGCATAAGGGTAGGAAACTTAGGATTTTACTTCCAAATTGTTTATTCTCAAGATACACACACACACACAGAGCTTAGTGACACAAAAGACCATTGGTATGCAAATAATTTACTTGTAACTACTGTTACAACTTCTGTCAGGCTACTATTTAAATCTTGTTGAACAGAAGTTTTTAGGGATCTTGAATAGTTATTCTGTATTTTACTTCATCTTTGGCCCTTGCAAACCACTTAAGTCAATATTTTATGCCACTGGACATTTTTCTTCCTTGAAAAGTTGCAATGGGAAATATATGGCAAAGATAGTGAGAAAAAGTAGCCTTCTTCCTGTCATTAGAGAAGGCTCCCCAAGGAACGAATCTGGTTGGCTTTTATTCATAGGTCTTGATAGATAATTCTCTAAAAATGGGAATTGGGTAAGTGGAAACTGGTACTTCCATGAGACATAAAGAAACAATAAGAAAAAGTAAAACAATGAAAAAAAAAAATGGAAGAAAATGTGAAGTATATCTTCAGAAAAATAACTGGCCTGGAAAATAGTTTGCAAAGAGATTAAGAATTATTGGTCTACCTGAAATCCATGATCAAAGAAAGAGCCCAGACATCATATTTCAAGAAATTATGAAGGAAAACTGCCCTAATATTTTAGATGTAGAGGGTTAAATAGAAATTGAAAGAATCCACTGATCATATTCTGAAAGAGATTTCAAAATGGAAATTCCTGGGAATAGTATAGCCAAATTCCAGAGCTTCCTGGTCAAAGAGAAAATACTTCAAGTAGCCAGAAAGAATTCGAATATTGTGGGATCTCAGTCAGTAATTTGGTGGTTTCCATTAAAAGAGTAGAAGACTTGGAATAGGATATTCTAGGAGGAATACGAAAAGCTAGAAGCTAGGACTACAACCAAGAGTAACTTACCCAGCAAAACTGAATATAATAAATGAAATAGAAAACTTTGTGTAGTAGACACTTTGATGCATTATTGATGAAAAGATAAGAACCAAATAGAAAATATGAAATTCAAACAGATGACTCAAGAGAAGCATAAAACAAAGAGTCATCACAACAAAGTCAATGGAGTCAAACTGTTTACAATCCTATCTGGGAAGATGATACATGTAACTCTTAAGAACTTTATCATTATTAGGGCAGTTAAAGGAGTTTACATAGATAGGGGGCGTGGATATGAATCACTTATGTTGAAATTATCTCCTACCACCTCCCAAAAAAGAGGTGAAAAAGAGGGATGCACTGGGAGAAGTGAGAGATAGAAGAGGGAAATTTTTCTCACATAGAAGAGGCATGCAAAGAAGAGCTTTTATAGTAGAGAGGAAAAAGTGTGTGTGTGGGAGCAAGCAGTGCTTAAACTTCACTCTCACTAGAATTGGTTCAAAGAGAAAAGGATTTGTATGCACACAGTTGTGTATAGAAATGTAAGTTATCCAACGGAAATAGGAAGAGGAGGGGATAAGAGTAAGTAGTGGTGGTGATGATGATAAAATAAAGAATAGATTAAGGTAGGTAATAGCTGCCAAATACTTTTGAAGAGGGACAGGATAAAAAAAATGAAACAAGAAAATAGAAAAGAGGGAAAACACATAGTAAACATAACAGGGAATGTCAATGGGATGAACTCATAAAAGAATTGAATAACAGAATGGATTAGAAACCAGAATTCAACAACATGATTTTGGAAACAGGAAGACACACAGAATAAAAACAAGAGTAGAGCAGAATCTAATATGTTTCATTTGAACTTAAAAAAAAAAAAGAGCAACTGTAGTTATGATCCCAAATGAAAAGCAAAAATGGACCTAATTAAAAGGGATATCAGGAAAACTAAGAGGTACTGACAGACAATGAAGTAATATTTTTAAAAGTTTACAGCAAGGTTCTCTGATAAAGGCCTTATTTCTCAAATATATATTGAGTATAGAACTAGGTCAAATTTATAAAAACAAGAGCCATTCCCCAATTGAAAAGTAGTCAAAGGATATAAAGTTTTCAAAAGAAGAAATCAAATCCATTTATTGCCATATGGAAAAACATTCTAAAAAAATCACTATTGATCACAGAAAGGCAATTGAAAAGAAGGTATACCTCATACCTATCAGATATAACAAATGCTGGAAGGGATAAGGGGAAATAGGTATTGGTCCTATAATTTTGGAAAATAATTTAAAACTGGGCTTAAAGGGCTATAAAACCCCCTGATCCAGCTATCCCACTATCAGGTCTGTATCCCAAAGATAAAAGAAAAATATATACATTTATCGCATCTCTTTTTGTGGTGGCAAAAATTTGGAAATGAAGGGAATGCTCATCAATTGGAGAAGGGCTGAACAAGTATGTTATATGATTATGATGAAGAACTATTGTGTTATGGCAAATGATGAGGGGAATAGTTTAAAAAAAACATGGTAAGACATATATTCGAATGTATGCAAAGTGAAGTGAGAAGTACCAGGAAATCATTATTCAGAGTATTAGCAATGTTGTCATGATGATCAACTGAGAAAAACTTAGCTACTTTGATCGATACAATGATCCAAAACAATTACAAAGGACTCATAATGAAAAAATGCTATCCACCTTCAGAGAAAGTATTGATGACTTCAATGCAAATTGAAATATAATTTCCTCACTTTATTTTTCTTGCTTTTTTTTGAAATATGGCTAATGAATAGTTTTTGCATCATTTCACATTTATAATTAGTATTATATTGCTTACCTTCTTAGTGACTAGGTAAGAGAATGGGAGAGAATTTGTAACTCAAAATTTAACAAGAGTTTTAAGAATAAATAAATAAATTTTAAAAAAGGATTTTAAAAATAGCACATTACCTGACACACATTCATTGCTTAGTAAATGTTTGTTGACCGACTTGCCCATTGCCTAGGTTTGCACAGCCAGCATGTGTCAGAAAGTAAATCTGAAATGTACACTTTTTATATTAAAATCTAGTCCTTTATATATGAGATCATACTGCCTCTCACCTGTTATCATCTTAAGTAATAAGTTTTTTTTAAATTCTTGAAGAATAATGATAATTTAAGAGAGAGAAGTTTCTCTTTCCACCTCAGTTTAATGTAATCATAAAGTATAAAACTGGTTGCTTCTAAAGAATTTTTCTATAATCCCACAACAATATAATCACACATGATGAAGTTTTAATTTGTAATAAATAAGACATGCTATGTCCTGTGATCCTATTATGAGGCACAAACCTACTTAATTTTGTCAAGAATAAAACAGTATAATTGGTTATGGAAAAAAGAAAGAACCTAAAAATACCTCTTGGACATACTTAAATAATTGGGTAAATATTGGCAGTATCAGATCAGAAGTTGAGGCTGCTAGACAATTCTTTGTGGAGATAGACTCCTTTACCTGTGTCAGCAGGAGTGGAGTGGAGGTAATACAGCTGAGAGCTCCTAGCTGGGAGCAGAGATACACTGAAGTCTTTTCTGGGTTCAGAGAAATATTCACCCAAGTGAGGAGGCAGCTTCAGATTGTGTGGTAGAGATTCTTTGCGGCAGAGAAAAGTGTAGGTGATGGACTCAAAGTAAATTTGGGGGAGATTCAGTGGATAGAACATTGGCCCTGGAGTCAGGAGAACCTGAATTCAAATTTATCCTCCCTATTTTACCACTTCCTCCCCCCCACAAAAAAAAAATTAGCATAATCTGGGAGCCTGCAGAGAAATTTATCTAGAAATAGAATATAGCCAAAGGGAGCTGTGTGAGAACTTCTAATCCCAGAGTTTGTGAATTACACTTTGCTGCAAGAGTGTCTTATTACTACTATACTTTCAATTTGAGCCCTCTCTTACCATAGATGCTGTGGGTATTTGTGGGAGAGTGTGCCATAGGTCTTGACAGTGTTTTGTGCCAACTATTTTAACTGTTCCATCTTACTAAATCCCTTTACTAAAAAGTAATTAAGTCTATTGGCAGGTTATAGAAGTAAAAATAGCCACCTACAAGATTATCTCCAGAACCTTGAAAACCATCCTAAAGAGACCCAATTTTGGGGTGTGTCAAATGGAAAAGTAGCCTAAAGGAATGTTATGATAAAAAAATTTAATCCATTAAAAAAAAAACATGAATTTTATTAAACTTCAGAATTTTTCAAACTTACATATTTTTCTAAATGAAGAAGAAAAAAAATCATTCTTGAGTAGAATTTCAGTACAACAAAGATAAGACATTCTTCTAATATCACAACTAGGGAAATTAATTAAGATTCATTTTTTCAGAAATAATAGAGAAAGAACATTTCTGAGTCTGCCCAAGAATAAGGATTGAAAATGTGGCTTCTAAAAAACCCAAGACATCTGAAACTTTTACAACCTAATCTATCATCTAGAACTCTAGGACTCATCCCATATCCAGCCTATATCAGGAGTGGCTGACTCTGAGGACAAGACCTGGCAGAAGCAGGAATTGTAAAAGAGTTAAGTCTTAGTTCATTGTAGCTATCCATTACCAACTTAATCAAATCTCTGTAGAATATAATTTTCCTCCATTTGTTTGTTATTGTATCTTCCCTGTATGTTTTTCTGTAAAGTATAGTTCATTTGTTTTCAAAGAGTACCAGTGACATCAATGGTGGTATCTTGACTTGTGCTTGAATAGGATTTAAATAAAGCAGAGTTGCACAAAGTCATCAATTTTACTCCATACTTCTTGCAGTCCAGTGTCAAGACGAAATTCACGATGATAAGTAATGCAGTGAATAACCTGGACATCTTTGCCTGCCCTGTTCTAAGGGCTTCACAGCACTTGTCCAGCTGTCTTCATAGCCACTGGCACAAATTATTCTCATCTGCCCAATGCACCAGGTGAAGTCTTCACATGCTTGTGGTAGACATCTCCCTATTTCACAAATAGGCTTGGGGTCAGTTGGTTACCCTCAACCTGGTTTAACCCATTTGCTGAAATAGTTTTACCAGGGTGTAGCTGCTGCATGTGCTATAGCTTCTTGGAGCCACAGGTGAGAGTTTGGAAAGTAGCAAACCCTTAAAGGAAGGGAGAAAAATAAGAGAACTATCCATTTAAAAAGCAGTAGGCAGCACGTATATATTATCATTAGATTAAAAAATATATTGACAAATTTTTAGTTACTAGGTGGCACAGAGGTGCCTAGAGTATTGAGCCAGGAAGATTCATCTTTCTGAGATCAAATCTGGCCTCACTTACTAGGGACCTGGGATAAGACACTTAACCCTGTTTGTCATAGTTTCCTTATCTGTAAAATGAGCAGGAGAAGAAAATGGCAAACTACTCCAGTGTCTTTGCCAAAACAACTCCAAATGAGATCATAAAAGAGTTGGGCCCTACTGAAACAACTGAACATCATCATCATATCTGAAGATCTATATAATGTGTATAAAAGTACTATTCATTATAATGAAGAATCTCTCTCCTCCTCTAAGAAAAATGTAATTTAGATTTTATTCATGTTCTATGCATGACTCAAACTTTGACTGAGGAAATTATACTTTTATCAATAAGTATACATTTATTCTTCATGATGGATATCCATTAAAGCTCATCTCATTTTCTGCTTCCGTGTTTTTAAACCTTTTTCACATCTTACAAAGGTTTTTTCTTCATTTTGGTAAAGCTGTTCATCATCCATATCTTGAGAACAAAATGTCATTCTAAGAAAACATAAAGCAAATGAAATGTTAACTTTCAGATACAGGTTATTACCATGTTTTATTGTTATATTTATTTTATAAATAACATTTGCAAATATTTTTTTTATAATTTTGGGAAAAAACAAAACCCAAGTCAGTAAAAGCAATCTATATATAGACTTTCCTATGATTCCCATTCTACTTCTATGTTGTTCCTTTAGAATCACAAAGGAAAAACTCTAAGCCCATTTTGATATGGTAGCTTTTCAGGATGTGAAAAAAGCTATCCTGTTCCTCTGAATCTTTCCTTAAGTGGAAAGACTGAAAGTGGAAATGTTCCACTGAACCTTTCAGTAGTTTCCTCTGAAACCACTCTTCATGTGACATGATTTTTCATACTTTTTACCATTCTGGTCAAATTTGTCAATGTCAGTGTAAATTTCCATCAGGCCAGAGATTCTTATGTCTTATATGCAGTACAAAGTATGTAGCACATAGTTGGTACTCAGTAATTGATCATTTATCCTGTTGTCAATACAGTCCAAAAAAAGGTGTTTTTTTTTTTTTAAGCAAATGCAAAGCTAAAACCACTAGAGTGTATTAAATATATTTGCTTCCTCAGTTATTCTTCAATTGAATTAGCAATGGGAAATGGAACTTGTCCCATCTTTTATCTTAGGAAGCATAGCACAATAGAGTGCTTGGCATCATGAAGACCTGACTGTTTTATCTCAGCACATACAGACTCTAGGCAAGTCACTATTGATAAGGCCTTGTGATTATCATGAAGAATTACAATTAGATGAAACTTTACTTGGAAAAAATTTTTAGCAGTGGGAAGGAAGGAGATTGTGTGAAGGTGAAGGACAGCTCCACCTCTGGGAAAACCATGCCAGGAGGGAACAACCTGTGATACTCTAGGAAGGCTGACTGTTCTTTGTTGCCATGACATGTGGGTAGAAGGGATTCCTTTGGACCCAAGAATCAGACCATGGGAACTAAGTATATTGTCATTTTCCTCAGGAATCTTTCTTCATGCCTTTAGAGAAATATGATGCCTTTTTTGGAGCAGAAAACTTCCTCCAGAATATTACCTCACCAAGAGGTTTCTAAGCATTTAAAGAGTTCAACATCTTTCTGCAGGGTAAACTTCTTTCTCACACAACTGTAGTATAAAGTTCACAGCAGTGCTGTTCCAATAGGCACAAACACTATTGGGGTTATCCACATTATATGATCTGGAAAAAACTTGGGAAGAGATCTTCACAGATTTTGTGTTTGGAATGTTTTGTGTTTGGTGTATATAGAAGAAGATCCCCTAGCATATTGGACTGACTTTCTGGGGGACAGGAGTTATGGGAGGATAGGAATAAGACTTATGTAGGATGAAAAGGTATTGATAGGTGTGTTCTGATTCATTTGGAAGAGTACCTACATTAATGAGATCAGAAATTCACTGATAGAACTTCTTTTGGACTCAAATTATTGCTCAGAAGTCCTTTCATACTTCTTAGCACAATTCTTCAGAGCATTTATTCTAAACATCTTTTCTCCTCACATTCTTAGACAAATGCCATAGATGCTCTCATACTTTTATAGCAGATCACTTTACCTCTTACTAAGATCAAAGATATTTGATGGTATTTCCTTTGATTCTTCAGCTTTTGACCCTTTTGTCCTTGACTGGAATGGCTCCAAAACTGCCTAATTATATTCCTGTCACTAACTGCCTTTTCCTGTCACTTTTCACTGGTTCCTTTTCTCTGAGCTCTAATAATAATGGCATTCCCCATGACATTTCTTTTTTTAAATTTCTTCTCTCTCGGTGATTTCATCTATTCCACATAGTATCAACTATCACAACTATGTAGAAAATTCTCAAGTTTACATTTGTGGTCGTAACTTCTCTGTTGAGCTCCAGACAGACTATTTACTGGACAATTTCACCTGATTATTGCACTGGCTTCTCAAGTTTCATATTGTTAAAATAAAACTTATTATTTTTTATCCCCATCTAAATTATTCTTCTTTCCTTTTTCTATCTCTCTGTTACACCACCCTTCTTCTAATCTCCAATGGTTATCTTTGACTTATAGGCTTACAAAGTTAGAGCAGGCAGGGACCTTAGAGGTCACTGAATTCAACCCTCCCACTTTACAAATAAAAATATACAAGTTAAGTGGCTTGCCTAGAATTACAAAACTAACAAATGCCTGAAGTGATATTCAGATCCAGTTCTTCTAGACTCCAGGTCCAGTGCTCTATCCATTAAACCAAGCCACCTCATTCCTCTCTCGCATTCCAGAAAATAACTAATTGTCACTTCCTAATAATTCTCTTCAAGATATCTTCATAATTTTATTCATATTTCTAAATATTTTCTAATTTAAATATTTTCTAATTTAAATATTTCCCTTTTTCATCCTCTTAGGAAACCTCAAATTAAAAAAAAAAAAGTTCATGGATAATTTTTCTTTAAAGTTTTAAGATTCTTTTAGTGGGTAGTTGTACCATGCCTGGGACTAGATGCTTCTTCCCCCCACAAAATGAAAACTATTTTGATATTGAATGATAAAATCATCTTTCATAAGAGGTTAGTTTTCTGATTAGCAATTCACTTACTTTTCCTGTGTTTCTCCTGCTTTGACTCGGATCTGCTTTATCATAAGTTTTGAATGGTGTGGTCTAATGGCCCAGGGAATTATTGTATGGAAGGTGTCCCACATGTTTGCCCACATTGCAGTCTTTTTCCATGTGAAATTGATCATTGTCATCTTTCCAATATCCAAATCCAGTGTGATGAGAAAAGAATAGGTTTTATTGCCTGTGATTTCTTTAACCCTGCAGGTATATAAAAGAAAGTCAGGTATAATCAAGTTATTTGTAAACAATATGAACTCTCTAGAATTTTTTTTTTTTTTTTTTTTTTTTTTTATGTTTTACTATCTGACAAGTGCTGCCATTTTATTGCTCTCATTTTGCAAGGCAAGAAATCCCAACACTATTTCCTCTGAGGTTCTGTGCTTGCAAGTGGACATGGTCAGAATAGATTAGCTTCCCACTGGAGCAGTTAACTTAGTGCAAGAGAATATAACACACTTTTCCACTCTGTGCTTTTTAAAAAAAATAATAAAATGGTCTGTTTCCCACCATCTTCCATTTTCTATCTTAAGCTAATTTTGGCAAAGGATAGGGAAAACAGGTTAATTTTGTCTTTTTTGTATTTTTAGTTATGACTTGTGATTTCATTGGTAAAAGGATCTCTCCATGTAGAAACTCTTTCCTCTAATACAGATGAACAATTCATCTATTATTTATAGTTTAGAGAGCTGCTTGGGCACTAAGCAGTTAAGAGATTTGTCCAGGAATATTAGAGTATTTTATAAATTGTTTCTAGCTTAACACTTGAAAGGAAAGTTACCAATTCTGGTGTCTCTCATTTCTATCCAATGGAAATACATCTCATACTCACAAAGTGATGGGAAGGTTGTGAGTGTCCTGTTTAGTCCCAATTAGAGTCATGGTGAAGGTTGGCTTTATGGGTTTCTCAGTTTGTGTGATGAATTGGATCTTGAACTGATAATGGTAAACTAGAAAGAAAATAATTTTATGGTGAGCATAACACTGGTGGCAGATATTTATAACGGTGAATATAAGATTTGCTTAAGCAGTCCTACATTTCTGGGGAGAAGAAGCATGAAAGAAGGTGAAATAACGTGATATGGTAGAAAATAGACTCGGGTGTAGAGTCAGATGACTTGGGTTTTCATTTTCCCTTTGATACTTACCACAAATAAGTCACTTCAATCTGGCCTCAATTTTCTCATCTGTATAATGGGCGATAGACTAATTCCTCTGAGGTCCCCTTTAATTCTTTCTGTTATTTTAAGAAGACTCCTCTCCAGTGGAGGTCTTATATAAGTTTACAAGGTTAAGAGGGAAATCCTGAAACATTTTTTTTTTATTAATTTAAATCAACATTATGCCCTGATAGAAATGAATTCCAAAATAATGTGTGTATATGTATCTGTCAGTTTCTCAATATTAGTAATATGGTTTAAATTGTGAAGCAGAGCTAAATATTAATTTTTATAACATAGTCATCAGTGATGTGCTAAATTTTCTTTGTTGGAGAGTTATTCTTTCAGTAGGTGGCAAAGTGGATAGAATGCCAGTCCTAGAGACTCATCTTCCTGAGTTCACATTTGACCTCAGATCTATTTATGTGACCCAGGGCAAGTCACTTTAGCCTGTTTGCCCTCGTTTCGTCATCTGTAGAGTGAGCTGGAGAAGGAAATGGCAAACTACTCCCGTATCTTTGCCAAGAAAACTTCAGATACGGTTAATAAGAGTTGTATGCAACTGAAATGACTGATCAACAACAAAAGGTTATTTAGTAAAAAAAAAAAAAATTAAATGTTAAGTGAATATAAACATAAAACGAAATTAAGAAAACTGAGTAACCCTATACTAGCAAGTAAGCATGCTGTTTATTAAAGCAGGCATGGAACTCATTCCAAGAAAATTTTCAGTTGCGTATTGTTCTTTGTGATTTCATTTTGGATGTTCTTGCCAACAAATTCTTTTAATCCATTTTATTTAGTTTAAAAGTTGTACTCCTTTCCTAGATTTCATTCCAAGAAATTTCTGAACTTGATTTATCTGTTAATTCTGAATTATTAGTTTCAGGGAATGGATTTGGGAGTGAAGAGTAGGTGAGTAAAAGGTTCAGACTCTTTTCTCCTAGTAACTAATAATAGGTTTTCTTGGTTTAATAGGAGTTAGAAACATGGGATGCAAAGTCCATGTACCAAATTAAAGCAGAAATTTAGAAATTCAGAATAGGAACATAGAAGCATATGAAATAGTAGAGCATAGAAAATAACAATACTCTAAAGGTAGGGAGGTCCTAAGAATAGACAGCCTAGTGGACAGGGAAGGCTATAAGAAGGAATAAATATGAAGGTTGTTTTTTTTTTTTTTTTTTTTTTTTAAAGCATTTAAAGTCCCTTATAACCTGGCCTCAATGTATTTTTTTCAGGATTATTTTACATCATTCATTTTTTGGAAAGCTATAGTCAAGCCTCAAACTAGCTTTTCTACTGTTCTTAAGAAATTCACTTCATCACCTATTTACAAACCTTTGCATTACACATCGGAGTACTTTTTACTTACTTCCAGCTCTTAGTCTCTACTTTCCTTCAATAATCAGTTCAAATGAAGGGATTAAATAAAACCATATCTGAAGTCCCTTCCAGCTCTCTATGAATGAATATAGAACTGTTATCCTTGGCACCTCTTTCAGTTGGTTGGCGTTTCCATGTATGCTTTCAGTGAAGCCTTTGTGATGATAGTAGACTCATTCAGCCTATACTAAAATGATAAAACAGATAAAGGGCTAGCAGAATGGTGCCAGGAGAAGTTGTTGGCAAATTGATGCTGTTGGATGCACAGCTCACTTCTGGGCAGCTGCAGAAAAGACTCATATTTTAGCAATGGTACAGAACTTGGAAACTTATCCCATAAGGTGGAGTATGTACTTACCTGAAGGACTTCCATTCCTATCTGAAAGCAAAGTGAGCAACAAAAATATGTTGGTTAAAAATAACCTGGCTCTTCTCCAGTCTTCCGGAGAATATTAAGATATAAAGTACTGGGGGAAACTCCTGTTGGGATCCATCCTGTTAGAAACATCTTTTATTGTCCAGGGTCTTTTTTTCCTGTGTGGAGTTCCAAGGTGGACTAGTATGCATTTGTCTGGGACTGATTTAGAGAGTGGTCACTGAGATACCAATTTTGAGGGTGGCAGCTGCTGATGAAAGTTGACCCAACTTGGTTGATAGTTCTGTGTCTGAGAATATATTCTGATACCCCAACTTGGATTTCTTGTTTGTTCTCTTGAAGACTACAATGATTATGATTATAACCTGGGCATGACTGAGCACTCCCCGTTTACCTAACATGAAGGCATCCTTGAGGGGCCTTCCCTAACTTGGAAGCCTTTTTGTCTCCTAACACTTGAGTGAAAGCCACCTTCGTCTTTAATACTGGTGAAACTGAGCTGGTTGTGCCCTCTCACCCTCCAAACATTCTGTTTAGCTATTCATGTATGCTTTGTATAGAAGACGAAGAAAGTAGTTTGCTCTGATACTAAATGGAGTAGGACCAAGAGAACATTGTACACAACAATAAGATTATGTGATGATCAACTGTGATGGATTTGACTTTTTTCAATAATGAAGTGATTCAGGCTAATTTCAATAGATTTGTGATGAAGAAAGCCATTGTTGTGCCACAGTTCCCTTTTGATGTCCTGACCTAGGATGTCCTGACCTAATTTCCCCATTGTCCTATTTAGTTACTCTGCCTCAGGTTATAACCTTTCCCTCTTAATGTTTGATGAGATAAAGGTCTACCTCAGTTGCTCTGCCCCCAACCCCAGGCTATAATCATTCCCTCTTAAATGGTTGATGAGATAAAGGTTTTATATCTTTAGGTTATAGACATTCCTTCTTAATGTTTGACAGGATAAAGGTTTATCCATTTTAGATGTCATTAGAATATCAGTAACCTCCCTCCATTGTGTCATCCTAGGGGCCTCTCCCCCATTAGGTTATCCCCACCCAGGTACCTCTCTCATTATGTCATGTTCTTGTCATCCTATAAAAAGCTTGCCCTCTGATACTTAAGGGCTGGACTCTTTGAGATGATACTCTCGTACAGCCCTGGGACCAAATATGGATCCATTAGGATATCTATCCATTTAATAAACTATTAAATTGGTCTCTCACCTCTGTCTTGCTCAGTTTCCTCTGGCATTACATTTTGGAGGCCCCAGCGAGATATCAGGAACTGAGAATGGGACTAGGAGCTAGAGACATCTCAAGTCTCCACTTTGGGCCTGGAAACAGTTGGGGATCTGAGTTTTCTCTTTCTTGGAAAAGGCCAGTCCTCTGGATTCCTCCAGAGGCTCCAGGAAGAGAGCATTTCATCAGCTTGGGCCACAACTGACAGTGGATACTTTAAATTCGGCCAGGGGAGAGTAAGTCCAATTTGATTTGTTTTTGTCTGTCTGTGTTAGCACCTAGATTCTCAGAATGTTAGAATATACTTGCTTGTGCTAACACCTGGGTTCTCAGAATAAATTCTGAGAAGTAGTGTTGAACTGCATGCAGTTGGCACTACCTGAGTGTCTCCTAAGACATATCTGGTTCTGTGTGCCAGTTGGCACAACTCTGGGCATTCCAGAGTATAAACCTGGGTGTCTTTTAAAGACACCATTTGGCTTAGCCTTGTGTGTGTCTAACCGGACACGGTTGTCACTATTGGGGTGTCCTTGAGATGCCATTGCTTGGTTCTTGATTAGTGTCTAACCGGACACGGTTGTCACTATTGGGGTGTCCTTTTTGAGACACCATTTGGCTTGGTTGATTAGTGTCTAACCGGACGTGGTTGTCACTATTGGGGTGTCCTTTTGGAGACACCATTTGGCTTGGTTGATTAGTGTCTAACTGGACACGGTTGTCACTATTGGGGTGTCCTTTTGGAGACACCATTTGGCTTGGTTGATTAGTGTCTAACTGGACACGGTTGTCACTATTGGGGTATCCTTTTTGAGACACCATTTGCCTTGGTTGATTAGTGTGTAACTGGACGCGGTTGTCATTATTGGGGTGTCCTTTTGGAGACACCATTTGGCTTGGTTGATTAGTATCTAACTGGACACAGTTGTCACTATTGGGGTGTCCTTTTGGAGACACCATTTGGCTTGTTTGATTAATGTCTAACTGGACGCGGTTATCACTTTTGAGGTATCCTTTTTGAGACACCATTTGGCTTGGTTGATTAGTGTCGAACCGGATGTGGTTGTCACTATTGGGGTGTCCTTTGAAGATGCCATTTGGCTTGGTTTTAATGTTAGTGTCCTACTGAATGTTGTAATTGTGTAATCTAAGTGTGATCAGTGTTCTGTACGTCTTGTATGTTATTGCTCTGTTTGGATTATGGGAGGGAAGACTAAAGCAGACAATTTCCCTCAGGGCTGTTCTTTCCAGATAGCCCCTGGTCTGTGTTAAATGTCAAATGGCTGCTGGACAGTCTATTGTCTGTGTTAAATGGCTGTTGGACAGTCTATTGTCTGTGTTAAATGGCTGCTGGACAGTCTATTGTCTATTAAATAGCTGCGGGACAGTCTAGTTATGCTCTGTGTTCTGTGTAATTTGTTTGTCTGTTTTGTTAATTTAAGAGCCCTGTTAAATTTAAGAACAATGTTCAAGTTTGGGAATTGGTTACTTCAATACTGAACTCCAGCTGGAGAAAATAGTTGATTAGGAATTTAAAGATGATTCTAAATTTGGGAAATTTTACTGTTGCCTGTGCAGGCTAGAATTAGTTATCTTTAAGTATAAGATCTTAAAAGAACAATAGCTTGTTAAAGAAGTTCTGTTAACTTGCCTGAAAGGGGTCACGTGCCTCTAATTAGGAACAAAAAGGATCTGACTTTTTTGAAAGCTTCAACTTTGACCAAATTGGAGCTTTGGAGGAGTCCATTGGGAATAATGGCCACATGGGGCCAGAAGGAGAGAAAGAAACTATGCTGTTTCATTATTTCAAATGAGATAGGAAAAGCAGTTTTGTATTATTGGGAATTTAAAGCTGTTTGTTACCTATATTATAACATTGTAAATTATGCTTTAAATCCAGCTCTGCTGGACATGTGGGTTTTAGGGAATTCACCCACCCACCCACTGATTTCTGCTACTTTAAATGTTGGGTGGGGTAGGGATCTTTTGTAAATATTTAAACTTGCCCCCCACTGCTGTTACTTCAGCTATTGGAGCATTTAGTTAGCCTGGAATGAAGTTTAGTTCTATTCCCTCTAAACTGTCCAGACATTTTTTTTTTTTATCAAGTTGTAGCTACCTGGTTCTTGGCTAAAAGCAGCAAACTGATTTGTATAAATATAAAGTAATGGTAAATATCTCTTTAGGATTTGTTATTGGAGGTAAAATTTCTTGGGTTTATAGTTAATGTCACTGCATTTTTTTTCCCTCCTGTAACTAATTTCTATAATCAGAGCAATGGTCAATAAGAAGTTATTAATGCAATTCAATTATGTCATACCTTGCTGTTTTCAATCTGGTTATCTGTAATCATTATATCCTAAATACTTGAGCAAATAAATATTTAGTTTGGTCATCTATTGGTTACTAGATATTGTGTCTGGATATTCAAGTTTTTTTTTAATTTTATAAATAATGAGAGGCCACATCTTGTGGCAGTCCTTGTGGACCAGTCTTTCTACCTTAGACTGTTCTAACTTTTCTTTGTTAGATTTGTTTTTGTTTCTAGATTTGGTCAAATTACAGATATGCTGACTTGCTTCTGGAACCTAGATCAAGCTTTGATTGTTAGCAAGCCACACTACACCCATCCCCCTCCCTGAACTGAGCATCTTTGCCCATTTTCAGCAGGAAGCAGCTTTTGAGAACCATCGCCTCTTTTCCTGATGTAATTTGGACTGATATAGGGGAATGGGAAAGTGATTGACTTGTTAGAACTTTACCTGTATTACTGTGTTTAAGACTTGGGATGGAAATTGTTAAACTTGTGTAACTATTGCTGTTATGTTTGAGGGACTTTTAGTCTGTTATGTATATGCATATGTATATGATTTATATGTGGGATGGCTATTTGATAATTCCTTTCCAAAAAAAAAAGGGAGGAAGAAATAGGAAGTTGGGGAAACTGGTGTATTTTCTTAGCCACTTCTGCCCTACCCCCTATCTTACTAGTTCAGATTTAATTGGAAGTCCTTTGAACAGTCCTTTTCATTTTTTACTCCTTGCTTAAATTTACTAGACTATGATTTGCTGATTGTGCTTTAATTTTGAAATCCCTTATTTTGTTGGAATTACCCTGGCAGACTCAGTTTTTGGGATTATTTTTTAGAAACAACCAGAAATTGGATACCTGTCTTGGAACAGGCAGTCTCTCTGAGCTGTTTCTCCACTCCTGTAACCCCAGTTCCTTAATTAGTATTTCAGCATAATTAAAAGGACCTTGTAGTTGATATCAGACCTCTAAAAGTTTGGGGTTTGCCTGTTTTGGTCTAACTGTGCATAATCTGCTCAAAAATCTGATCCTTTCTGCAGCCCTGTCTGTTCCTGTAGGCACGGACAGGTGGAGCTACTCCAAGCCTCACCCTTCTCCCCTGGAGCTGGTTGCCCCTCTGAATGGGCAGCACGTCTGCCTTGAGCCCTGCTGCTCTGTAAGCAGAGGCCGAGTCATGCACAAATGACCACAGACCTAACTGTCCATATTCTCCCCAACTGCAGAGGATCTGACATGATTGAAATAAGGAACTTAGTGTATTGCTGATTAACTCTGGGGTTATCAGGGAAAGACTTGATCTTGCCATATATCCTTGTATTATTCTAACTTTATTTTAATTTTTATTTGGTCTATTTACTTCACATAGGGTTGTTCAAAATTATGGTGCTAAGACTTTCTAGAGGAAGGTAATTCAATGATTTGAATAGTTACAAGAAGCAGAGTGGGGAATGTTGTACCACAGATCCTTTTGATGTTCTGACCTAGGATGTCCTGACCTAGTTTCCCCATTGTCCTATTTAGTTACTCTGCCTCAGGTTATAACCTTTCCCTCTTAATGTTTGATGAGATAAAGTTCTACCTCAGTTGCTCTGCCTCCAAACCCCAGGGTATAATCATTCCCTCTTAAATGGTTGATGAGATAAAGGTTTTATTCAGGGGTCCTCAAACTTTTAAAATAGGGGGCCAGTTCACTGTCCCTCAGACTGTTGGAGGGCCGGATTATAGTAAAAACAAAAACTTTGTTTTGTGGGCCTTTAAATAAAGAAACTTCATAGCCCTGGATGAGGGGGATAAATGTCCTCAGCTGCTGCATCTGGCCTGCTGGCTGTAGTTTGAGGACCCCTGTTATATCTTTAGGTTATAGACATTCCTTCTTAATGTTTGACAGGATAAAGGTTTATCCATTTTAGATGTCATTAGAATATCAGTAACCTCCCTCCATTGTGTCATTCTGGGGGCCTCCCCCCTATTAGGTTATCCCCATCCAGGTTGTTATCGTATAAAAAAGCTTGCTCTCTGAT